>NC_140373.1:17515000-18715000 GCF_054491055.1 Hypomesus nipponensis
GTTTGGTGGTTAGGGTGTGCATGCACATCTTCAGTGATGAGTCTTCGTTCAGTCTTGACATGGGTAACACGTACGTGCACGCACACGATCAGACTCTCACTGTGCTATTGCCAGGATTACCCCAGATACCCCTAGGACCTCCTGAGAAGTAGAAGGAGATTACAGGCTCATGCAGTTCCCCTCCATCTCTCTCTCTCTCCATCTCTCCATTTCTCTCCTCTCTCTCTCTTTCTCTCTCCATCAGTCTCTTTTCGGGGTGTAACGATACACTCAGCTCAAGATACAATATTTATCACAATATTTTGAACGACATTTTTTACGAAACTGAAATTCAATTAACAGATTTATTTCCTAAACATTTTCAATAATTTGGTGTGCTCAAGGCCTTTGGCGAGAGCACATCCTTTATTCTCTCACATATGATTTTTCTTTCTTTTCCCACCCCTAAGGATCTCTCAATATTTGGACTACATAGACAACGTTGGTGTCAAAAGTTTGGTCTTGGTAGCAATTGAGTTGCTTGTATTTTTATTTAGTTCCGTTGCACCGTTTAGGCTGAACTTTTTAGGCTGAACTTTAAGTTTTTGTGGCAAAAAGTGCCTTGTGGCAACAAAGGGAACTCAGTGTCAACATCACAATGTCAGCACGAGTTAGCAACGATGCATGGATACAACGTGCATAGATGTGCTGGAGCACAGCCAGTATCGGATCATGCTGTGGTGTACGAGCAGCATCATACACAGTGTTGGGTAACGTTACTTTGTAAAGTAACTACTTACAGTTACTACTTATTCCTTGTAAAGTAACTAGTTACGTTACTTAGTTACTTGCTTTAGAGAGTGAAGCGTTAAGTTACTTTTGCGTTACATTAAGAAAAGTCTTTTCTTTCTAAGACAATTCACCTTGGTCACTGTAATGCCCAGAAGGCACATTTAATGGGTTGACCTCAGCAATAGCACATATTGTACTGAATATTCAGTGTCACTCGCATATAACATGAGCAATCTTCATACAGCAAGATGGATCAAGGTAATAATCCACTATAATGAAAAGCAATATTCGCATTAAGTTCTTCAATTAAGAAACTCTTTAATCAATAAATAATGTTGTAAAATGTCAGGCAGAAGTCTAGTAGTTAGCTAGCTCTACAAGGCTAGGTTTGAATCTAGGAGCAAAACGAAGCTAAGCTAGGTATATGGTAGCAAAGTGGTGTTCACTTATGTACTGAACCAGACTATTTTACTTACTGTAATATAATCCTAAACCGAAACCACTGAACGATTCAGCAACACATCACACAAACTTGAGTTCAATACATGAATTGGGCTCGTGAGACTGCGCACCAAAAGAACGAAGGGGAACCCAACTGTCTAGCAGATTAAGACATTTTCGTAGGTACCTAGCGAAAAGTAGCCTAAACTCTCCTAGACTTTTAGCTACATGCTGTGTGCTCTCGACCAAAAGACTAAATTAAGTAATGCGTTACTTGTTTAAACAAGGAACTAGTAACGGATTCATTCAATTAAATAAGTAACGCCTTAAGTTACTCGTTACCTAACAAAAGTAGTCTGACTACTGTAACGCGTTACATTTAAGCAAATCAAGACTTGCACGTCTCTCTCTCCATCACTCTCTTTCCATCACTCTCCATCTCTCAATCTACATCTCTTCCCATCTCTCTCTTGCTCTCCATCCCTCTTTCTCTATCACTCTCTTTCCATCACTCTCCATCTCAATATACATCTCTTTCCATCTCTCTCTCTCTCTCTCTCTCTCTCTCTCTCTCTCTCTCTCTCTCTCTCTCTCTCTCTCTCTCTCTCTCTCTCTCTCTCTCTCTCTATCACTCTCTTTCCATCAGTCATTCCATCACTCTCAATCTCTCCATCTCTACATCTCTCTCTTTCTCTCTATCACTCTCTTTCCCTCACTCTCCATCTCTCTAACTCTTTCCATCTTTCTCTCTATCACTCTCTTTCCATCTCTCTCTCTCTCTCTCTCTCTCTCTCTCTCTCTCTCTCTCTCTCTCTCTCTCTCTCTAACTCTTTCCATCTCTCTCTCTCTAACTCTTTCCATCTCTCATCTCTCTAGTCCCTAGCCCTGTCCTGTCCTTTCCATGTAGTATTACAGTATCACCAGCAGGCTGAGACGAGACTTTAAACAGTGTGTGTGTGTGTGTGTGTGTGCTATGTGTCCCCAGACAGACAGAAGTGCCAACACTGCAATGTTCCTGTGCTAGGGCAGGGTGCTGCCCACTACAGATAGACTCTCTCCACACAGCAGCTTGGAATGCTTTGGTTGGGATTCCCATGCTCTCCCCCAGCCCTTTCTTATGCTGTGCTCACACCAAAAAGCTACATTTGCATTGCCCGGCACAAATTCTCCTGTTTGCAATGACTCTACATGTGATCTCTTAAAAAATGTGTGCAAAAAATGTGCTTTGCATTTGGTGTGAGCACAGCGTTATCTGGGCGTCCCTTTATCCCTGTGGGTTTAACCTCCTGCGTTTCCAGTCCAGATGCTGTTCAGAGGCAAATGCCTCATGGACTCTGCCTGCTAACACAGTAATGCTTACCTTCATTCAGTTAGCATACGCCAAACTGCTGAGACCCATTGCACATACAAAAGTGCATGTAGTAAGTGCAGTAGGTAATCAATCATTTGAAGTGCACAGTTCTAACAGTATTACAGTGGTTAATACCTCTCCTGTTCCTCTCCTGTTCTCTCCTCTCCTGTTCCTGTTCCTCTGCTGTTCCTCTCATGTTCCTCCATATCTCTTGTTCCTCTCCTGTTCCCCTCCTCCTGTTCCTCCATATCTATTGTTCCTCTCCTGTTCCTCCATTCTCGTTCCTCTCCTCCTGTTCCTCTCTTGTTCCTCTCCTGTTCCTCTCCTGTTCCTCCCCTGTTCCTCCCCTGTTCCTCCCCTGTTCCTCTCCTGTTCCTCCCCTGTTCCTCCCCTGTTTCTCTCTTGTTCCTCTCCTGTTCCTCTCCTGTTCCTCCCCTGTTCCTCTCCTGTTCCTCCCCTGTTCCTCCCCTGTTCCTCTCCTGTTCCTCCCCTGTTCCTCCCCTGTTTCTCTCTTGTTCCTCTCCTGTTCCTCCCCTGTTCCTCTCCTGTTCCTCTCCTGTTCCTCTCCTGTTCCTCCCCTGTTCCTCTCCTGTTCCTCTCCTGTTCCTCTCCTGTTCCTCTCCTGTTCCTCCCCTGTTCCTCTCTTGTTCCTCCCCTGTTCCTCCCCTGTTCCTCCCCTGTTCCTCTCTTGTTCCTCATGTTCCTCTCCTGTTCCTCTCTTGTTCCTCTCCTGTTCCTCTCTTGTTCCTCTCTTGTTCCTCATGTTCCTCTTTTGTTCCTCATGTTCCTCTCATGTTCCTCCCCTGTTCCTCTCTTGTTCCTCATGTTCCTCTCTTGTTCCTCATGTTCCTCTCATGTTCCTCCCCTGTTCCTCTCTTGTTCCTCATGTTCCTCTCCTGTTCCTCTCCTGTTCCTCTCTTGTTCCTCTCCTGTTCCTCTCTTGTTCCTCTCTTGTTCCTCATGTTCCTCATGTTCCTCTCATGTTCCTCTCCTCTTCTTCCTGTTCCCCTCTTCTCTCCCCAGACCATCAAAAGCTGGAGCGAGAGGCCCGTATCTGCCGTCTGCTAAAACACCCCAACATCGGTGAGTGGCTCTGTGGTTATGTTACTTCTGCAATGACAACAATCATTGTGAGCGTTGGTGACACCCAGACAGTGTGGAGGGGGGAGGCCGTGGGATGAAGTGAGGGATGAGGTGGGGGAGTGAATAGAGGGGGCTATACAGACACCCTTGTTACTGTTTCTTCTCTCTCGTTCTTTCACTGGATGTTTCTATGTATGCAGGTATTTATTATGTAATTGTAATTACTGTATGTAACACTGAGTACAATCTAGGACATGGTGCTCCTTGTAGCAGCCCCCTCCTGCTCTATGCCAGTTTAGCCTTAGATAAACTTTAGGACAAGAGAGAGAGAGAGAGAGAGAGAGAGAGAGAGAGAGAGAGAGAGAGAGAGAGAGAGAGAGAGAGAGAGAGAGAGAGAGAGAGAGAGAGAGAGAGAGAGAGAGAGAGAGAGAGAGAGAGAGAGAGAGAGAGAGAGAGAGAGAGAGAGAGAGAGAGAGAGAGAGAGAGAGAGAGAGAGAGAGAGAGAGAGAGAGAGAGAGAGAGAGAGAGAGAGAGAGAGAGAGAGAGAGAGAGAGAGAGAGAGAGAGAGAGAGAGAGAGAGAGAGAGAGAGAGAGAGGTAGAGAGAGGTAGAGAGAGGGGGAGGGAGAGAGGTAGAGAGAGGGGGAGGGAGAGAGGTAGAGAGAGGGGGAGGGAGAGAGGGGGAGGGAGAGAGGTAGAGAGAGAGGGAGGTAGAGAAAGAGACGCTCGCTCAGTTCTTACTGCACGGCCAGCCTGCTCGTTTTATTACACAACTTTTCACTTTACATAACCGCAGCCTAACCCTGGTCCCAGCTTCATCACCAACCTCTCTCTCTCCGTCTCTCTCTCTGTCTCTCTCTCTCCCTCCTCCTCTGTCTCTCTTTCTCTGTCTCTCTCTGTCTCTTTCTGTCTCTCTCTTTCTCCCTCTCTTTCTGTCTCTCTCTCTCTCTCTCTCTCTCTCTCTCTCTCTCTCTCTCTCTCTCTCTCTCTCTCTCTCTCTCTCTCTCTCAGTGAGACTCCATGACAGTATCTCTGAAGAAGGCTTTCATTACCTGGTCTTTGACCTGTAAGTATACACTGTTACAGACGGAACAGGGTCTTGTTCACACGTTCTGCCTCTAGACTAGTGGGGTTTGTTGGTTTGTGCTGACGGCCTGTGTTTCCATGCTGTGTGTGTGTCCCGTGTGTGTCAGCGTGACGGGAGGAGAGCTGTTTGAGGACATCGTAGCCAGGGAGTATTACAGCGAGGCAGACGCCAGGTACGTACCTCCGGTTTCCCTGGTTACTTAGCTCCACCCTCCAGGTCAAACCACTTGGAGACTAGGATTGGACACACCGATGTACGCACAAACTGTACGCCTGTGTTCTCGGACACACACACACACACACACAAGCATGGGGATTGTTTTGTATCCTTGTTTGCTGTTTCCTCGTCAACAGGTATATCTATATTCGAGCCCTCTCTGTTGAATCCACCCTGCTGTCCTCCCTCATTCGCTGTCATCTCACTCCCTCTCTGTCTGCCCCTCCCCCCGGGGGCATGCGCTCACACACACATACATGCTTTCATGCTGGAAGATGATAGCGGTATCCAGAGTTGGTCGTTTCTATGTTGTTAAACCCCCACACATGTCAACTGCACTCAACCTTTCTTTCAGTTCAGTTGCCGGACATTTGCCTTGTAGTAATGATGTATGTTATATGGTTGGTAAATGTGGTGAATGCTAATCTCTCTCTCTGTGTGTCTCTCTCCCTCTCTCTCTCTCCCTCTCTCTCTCTCTCTCTCTCTCTCTCTCTCTCTCTCTCTCTCTCTCTCTCTCTCTCTCTCTCTCTCTCTCTCTCTCTCTCTCTCTCTCTCTCTCTCTCTCTGTGTCTCTGTCTCTTTCTCTCCATCTCTCTCTGGCCCTGCCCCTCCCCCATCTCTTCCTCTAGTCAGTGTATTAATCAGATCTTGGAGAGTGTCAATCATATCCACCAGCATGACATCGTGCACAGGGACCTCAAGGTGAGTGGCTGCCCGTCGCCATGGCAACCACACACACACCTCTGCCCATGGCAACGCTCGCTACCCCCCCCCCC
Organism: Hypomesus nipponensis; assembly: GCF_054491055.1. NCBI lineage: Eukaryota > Metazoa > Chordata > Actinopteri > Osmeriformes > Osmeridae > Hypomesus > Hypomesus nipponensis. The sequence continues at coordinate 17,520,724 of NC_140373.1, forward strand.
CTCTCTCTGTTTGTCTCTCTTTCTCTTAACATACTCCCCTTACATCCCTGTTTTACTCCCCCCCCTCTCTGTCTCTGTTCCCCTCTCTCTTGGTATTGCCTCCCCCTCTCTTACATTTCCTTCAGGACTCTGAACATGAGTGTGTGTGTGTGTGTGTGCGCTGGAGAGCAGGGTACAGAAATTGCCTGTCATCTGTGCATAAGGGCAAGGGATAATCAAGGGTGGGACCCCCCCCCCCCCCCCCCAGATAAGAAACTAGCTCTGACCATTGTAATGAAGCCCACTATATGAGTTAGACAGTCTTACTATTGTAACAAGGCCCATTATATGAGTTTCGCAGGGCAGTCTACCTATTGTAACAAGGCCCATTATAAGAGTTAGGCAGGGCAGTCTTACTATTGTAATGAGGTCCATTATAAGAGTTAGGCAGGGCAGTCTACCTATTGTAACAAGGCCCATTATAAGAGTTAGGCAGGGCAGTCTTACTATTGTAACAAGGCCCATTATAAGAGTTAGGCAGGGCAGTCTACCTATTGTAACAAGGCCCATTATAAGAGTAAGGCAGGGCAGTCTACCTATTGTAACAAGGCCCATTATAAGAGTTAGGCAGGGCAGTCTACCTATTGTAACAAAGCCCATTATAAGAGTTAGGCAGGGCAGTCTACCTATTGTAACAAGGTCCATTATAAGAGTTAGGCAGGGCAGTCTACCTATTGTAACAAGGCCCATTATATGAGTTTCGCAGGGCAGTCTACTTATTGTAACAAGGCCCATTATAAGAGTTAGGCAGGGCAGTCTTACTATTGTAACAAGGCCCATTATAAGAGTTAGGCAGGGCAGTCTTACTGTTGTAACAAGGTCCATTATAAGAGTTAGGCAGGGTAGTCTTACTGTTGTAATGAGGCCCATTATAAGAGTTAGGCAGGGCAGTCTACCTATTGTAACAAGGCCCATTATAAGAGGGAAGGGAAAGAGAATGAAGAGCCTCAGAGTAACCATGACAACCTGACTGACATCACAACAGTCTGTTTTCACGGGAGCGACCTTTGTCGTGTTTTCATCCGTTTGGTGCAAATGAACACGAAACCGTCCTCCTTCTCTCCTCCTGCAGATGAACCACATTTCATCTGCAATTTCACTGCATTACAATGTGAGAGTGTGTGCGCGCTCTTGCATGCATGCACACTTGTGTTTCCTCACGTGTGTGTGTGTGTGTGTGTGTGTGTTGGTGCTGTCGGCCTGATGTGTCGACCTCTGGCACTGAGTGGGCTTGTACTGCAGCCCTTCATGTTCCGCTGCTCAAGTAACGGCCATCTCAAACGCTGCCACACAAACACATACCGCACATTTAGTATTCACCCCACTGTAGCGTCTAAATGACTCCCTAGTGGTTTCCATGACTACAAGCCCATGTCCATATATGGTCTTGTAGAGAGGATCTGTCTCTGCTCTCCTCCTCCCTGCTCTCTTTCCATCTCTAGATTTCCTATACAGTAAACCTCCCCTATGTCTTTACATCAAACATTGCCTTAACTCTCTCTAAATATGTATGTATATATATATACAGTTCTGTAGAAGGAAATGCAATGAGGGTTGTGTCTGTATGAATTTGTATCTGTATGAATATGAATGTCTGTATAGCTCTGTATGACTGTGTTCCACTCTGTGTGACTGGGTGTGTGTCTAACTGTGTCTAACTGTGTCTAACTGTGTGACTGTGCGTCAGCCTGAGAACCTGTTGCTGGCCAGCAAGCTGAAGGGAGCAGCAGTGAAGCTAGCAGACTTTGGGCTAGCCATCGAGGTGCAGGGAGACCAACAGGCCTGGTTTGGTGAGAGACTTTTCTCAAGTAAACCCACACGCCAACACTAACTCACACAGAAGAGGATCAGCAGGAATGACAGAGCCTACTTCAGTAACAGCTTCACTGGCGCTTTGACTGTATCGCTAGTTGAGTATTCTGTCGATTTAAATAAGTTACACCAGGAAAAAAAAAAGTTTGCCTTACAAAATCATTGCAAACACAAGAATGTTGTCCCGATATAGCTCGAGGCTTAGAGGATGTGTTCTGTCAGCCAGCCTGGCTTGAATGAGAGACAGAACAGAAGGTGAAACACGGTGAGCAGACAGCAGTGAAACCCTCCTGTGTTTGTGGCAGGGTTTGCGGGCACCCCTGGATACCTGTCCCCAGAGGTTCTGAGGAAAGACCCGTACGGCAAGCCTGTGGACATCTGGGCCTGTGGTGAGCACTCGCCCCGCGGCACACCAGCCTACACACAAACACTCCTCTGGGGAGGTCAGGGTGGGGGACTAGCAGTCACTCAGTCACCATGCTGGTCACTAGACCCGACATTACAACTTCACATGTTCCCTGCTGTGTACAGGAGACACTCAAAGGGAATTTGGGCTGCAGTTTGGCAGACATACCTGGTGTAGTTTTGTGTGGGAAGTAGGAACTACAACAAATATGGGGTTATGATTATGAATTCAGGCCAAGTCTTTCAATACATACTCTAGAAATTGATCCCAGAGAAGAGTTGAAGGAAATATCTCACCCCCTTCTCTCTCTCCCTCTGTCTCTCCCTCTGTCTCTCTCCCTCTGTCTCTCCCTCTGTCTCTCTCCCTCTGTCTCTCTCTCCCTCTGTCTCTCTCTCTGTCTCTGTGTCTGTCTCTCTCTCCCTCTCTCTCTCTCTCTCTCCCTCTGTATCTCTCTCCCTCTGTCTCTCCCTCTCTCTCTCTCCCTCTCTCTCTCTCTCTCTCCCTCTGTCCCTCTCTCTTTCTGTCTCTCTCACTCTGTCTCTCTCTCTCTCTCTCCCTCTCTCCCTCTCTCTCTCTCTCTCTCTCCCTCTCTCTCTCTCTCCCTCTCTCCCTCTCTCCCTCTCTCCCTCTCCCTCTCTCTCTGTCTCTCTCTCTCTCTCTCTGTGTCTCTCCTCAGGTGTGATTCTGTATATCCTGTTAGTTGGCTATCCTCCATTCTGGGATGAAGACCAGCACAAACTCTACCAGCAGATCAAGGCTGGGGCCTACGACGTATGTCAGTGTGTGTGTGTGTGTGTGTGTGTGTGTGGGGGGGGGGGTGGGGGGCTCCCCTTTGAAGGGAGCAGGTGAACGGTTAGGAGTGTTAAACAGAGAGATGCGCTGGAGCTATTGATCCTATCAGGGCACCCTGACGCATTGCAGAGGTGTGTGTGTGTGTGTGTGTATTCTCCTTTCCTGCACTCTGTGGTAATGAAGTTTTCAGTTTGCTAAGTAGAAGCAGAATCCCCCATCTGTCTCCTGTTTAATTAATGACCTCAGTAGACATAGTACTAATATAATGTATGTGTTCCTCTCTCCCTCTTCCTCTCTCTCTGCTCCTCATCCTCTCCTCCCTTTCCTCTCTCTCTCCTCCCTCTCCACCCCCTCTCCTCTCTCCTCCCCCTGCTCCTCTCGCTCTCCTCTCTCTCCTCCCCCTCCCTCTCTTCTCCTCTCCCTCTCCTCTCTCTCTCCTCCCGCTCTCCTCCCCCTCTCCTCCCCCTCTCCCTTTCCTCTCTCCTCCCCCTCTCCCTCTCCTCTCTCTCCTCCCCCTCTCCTCCCCCTCTCCTCCCCCTCTCTCCTCTCTCTCCCTCTCCTACCCCTCTCCTCTCTCTCTCCTCCCCCTCTCCCTCTCCTCTCTCTCTCCTCCCCCTCTCCCTCTCCTCTCTCTCTCCTCTCCCTCTCCTCTCTCTCCTCCCCCTCTCCTCCCCCTCCCCCTCTCCTCTCCCTCTCCTCTCTCTTTCCTCCCCCTCTCCTCCCCCTCTCCTCCCCCTCTCTCCTCCCTACCCCTCTTCTCTCCTCTCCTGCTCAGTTCCCCTCTCCAGAGTGGGACACAGTCACTCCAGAGGCTAAGAACCTGATCAACCAGATGCTGACCATCAACCCAGCCAAGAGGATCACCTCTGAGCAGGCCCTCAAACACCCCTGGGTCTGCGTAAGTACACACACACACACTCTCACACAGACACACACACACACACACTCACTCTCTCACACACACATACACTCTCACACACACATACACACACTACCTTACACACAGACACACAATCACGCTTATACACACACAGACATTATGATTGGCATTTTAGTGTGCATGTAAACACGCTCAGTGTTTGGTGTAAGCTCTAATGCTCTTCTCTGTTGTCCACAGCAACGCTCCACCGTGGCCTCCATGATGCACAGACAGGAGACTGTGGAGTGTCTGCGCAAGTTCAACGCCCGTCGAAAACTGAAAGTACTTCTAACCCAGCACACCTCTCCTCTACACCTCCTCCAGTCCTGTCTCTTCTCTCTCTCCTCTACACCTCCTCCAGCCCTGTCTCTCTTCTCTCTCCTCTACACCTCCTCCAGTCCTGTCTCTCTCCTCTGTCCTCTACACCTCCTCCAGCCCTGTCTCTCTTCTCTGTCCTCTACACCTCCTCCAGCCCTGTCTCTCTTCTCTCTCCTCTACACCTCCTCCAGCCCTGTCTCTCTTCTCCAGTCCTGTCTCTTCTCTCTCTCCTCTACACCTCCTCCAGTCCTGTCTCTCTCCTCTGTCCTCTACACCTCCTCCAGCCCTGTCTCTCTTCTCTGTCCTCTACACCTCCTCCAGCCCTGTCTCTCTTCTCTGTCCTCTACACCTCCTCCAGCCCTGTCTCTCTTCTCTGTCCTCTACACCTCCTCCAGCCCTGTCTCTCTTCTCTGTCCTCTACACCTCCTCCAGCCCTGTCTCTCTTCTCTGTCCTCTACACCTCCTCCAGCCCTGTCTCTCTTCTCTGTCCTCTACACCTCCTCCAGCCCTGTCTCTCTTCTCTGTCCTCTACACCTCCTCCAGTCCTGTCTCTTCTCTCTCTCCTCTACACCTCCTCCAGTCCTGTCTCTTCTCTCTCTCCTCTACACCCCCATGTCTCCTCACAGCTCTAGTCTCCCCAGGAGGTTGTGCTCTCCCCCCCCTCACGTGTCCTTCTCTCTGTCTAGGGGGCCATCCTGACCACAATGCTGGTCTCAAGAAACTTCTCAGGTAGGTGTGGGGTGCTTGTGAGTGTGCATATGTGTGTGTGTGTGTGTGCCTCCAGATACCCTGTTCTAATGTTCTCTCCACTACTCCTTGTTTCTGTGGGGAAGGGCATGCGGCTGTGGAGGCCAGTCCCCGAGTGTGTGTGTTGTGGAAGGTAGACTGATAGAGGGAGCCGTGTGCGGTCAGACCCAGCCTGTAGGCTGCTGCTGCTGTTGAGGAGCGAGGACGTGCTGGCGGCCGGAAAGCATTCCTCCATGTTCAGCTCACCTGTACTGTGTGTGGTCTGTTTGTTTTATGTGAAGGGGTAACCATCATTATCTGTGCTAACCTCTCTCTCCTTGTGTGTCCTCCTTTCTGCTGTCTCTCGTGTGTGTGTGTGTGTGTGTGTGTGCGTGTGTGTGTGTGTGAGAGAGAGAGAGAGAGAGAGAGAGAGAGTGAAAGAGAGGTGACGTGCTGGAAGTCTAGAATGGTTTATTGAGGGTTAATATTGTCGCTTGACAGCGGTGTCCCGGCCCTGCAGGTACCTGTAAGGGTTCACCTGGACGTAGTTCCTGTGGCCCTCTCTCTCTGAGAGAGAGAGAGCCCGGGTATACACGCTCTGTGTCTGTGGGCCCCAAGGGGACCCCCAGGGCTCCTCCCTGAGGTCCGGTCCTGCGCGCTCTGCGGCACCTGTCTCCAGCCATCCTCGCAGGCTTGGCGTGGGATGACTGGAGCCATGTGCCGGCGGCGCCGCGGGGGGCGAGGCCAGCTAGCGAAGGCTGATTGGCCGAGCCCCCCCCCAAACTGTAGCCTTTCTATCCACTAGTGGGCCGGCAGCATACCAACTCTGCTGCTGCCTCCTCCACTGCCTCGCTGGCACAGGAAGGTATGTCCCTGGGACACGCCCACCCACTTCCTCCTCGCACACTCGCTCACACACACACACACACACAAACCTATCCTGGGGCGGCACAGTAACCCCCCCTCTTCCGCTTCCCGCATGCAAGCCTGACCCTTCCCCTCTTATCACACACACACACACACACAGAGCATACTGTCTCTTATCAGTGGATATCTTCTAAATGAACACACTATATTCACAGCACACACTAAACCCACGCCATACCTACAGTACTGTAAGGACAATGCCATCGTTGTAGCCTTTAACATCTGTACACGTCAGCCTTCTGCACGGTCGACATCACACACACACCCACTAGTTCACCTCGACCCCAGAGTGCCCGGCCGTGTCGGGCTGGGGGCGGGGCTGGGGGCGGGGCTGGGGGGGCGTGTGTCTAGGGGGCTGACTGCAGGGGCCGGCAGGAGCTGGGTTGGCTTGCTGCCATCGTCAGACCTGGGGCGGGCGGAGGCCGGGGGAGGCGGGGGGGGAGGGCACGGGGGTGCGGGAGGGGGGCGTCACCAGAGTGAGGCCCTGGTTACCGTGGTGACTGGGCGGGGGGGAGGCTGCGCGGGGCGGTGCCTCTGGGTGCCCCTCCAGCACTCTGGGAGACGCTTCCGGAAGCATGTCCGTGTCCTCCCTCCACGTTTCCCTCCGGCCTGGGGGGGTGGTGAGAGGTCTGCGATCCCAGAACTGGTGTGAGGGGGCGGGGGGCGGGGCTAGAGGGAACCACAGGGTTCTCAGGCCCCCTAACGAGGGACGGCCTGTCGCTGAGTACATCTGCCTTCCAGCACTGTTCTGGGTCAACAAAACCCCAGTTAGTTCATTGACAGGATTTAAGAGATCCTTTTCAGGAAGTGCTGTAGCAACTCCAGATACCTGAGACTACAGGCCTGTGTAGCCTCTACCTGAGAGCAGAGGCCTTAGTGTAGCCTCTACCTGAAACCAGAGGCCTTAGTGTAGCCTCTACTAGCCTCTACCTGAGACCAGAGGCCTTAGGGTAGCCTCTACTAGACTCTACCTGAGAGCAGAGGCCTGAGTGTAGCCTCTACTAGCCTCTACCTGAGAGCAGAGGCCTGAGTGTAGCCTCTACTAGCCTCTACCTGAGAGCAGAGGCCTGAGTGTAGCCTCTACCTGAGAGCAGAGGCCTTAGTGTAGCCCTTAATAGCCTCTACCTGAGAGCAGAGGCCTTAGTGTAGCCCTTAATAGCCTCTACCTGAGACTAGAGACCCTGGATAGAGCCTCTCCTCTGGAGGTTCCAGGTCCCTCCCCCTTAGGTGTATGATTGGTGCTTTGTGATTCTGGATGAGGGTGATTGACAGAACTGTACGATAGAGTCCTCCAATCACAGGGCTCCTCTCTGTGAACGGACCAATCGCCTGCGTGTAAGTGCTGAAGACTGATGACATCATTGCTCCAAACAAGGCAGATTAGCCCCCGGTCCTGACATCTACCTACGATTGGTTTAGTGCTGCGATGATATCACTGCTCGCCCCCCCCCCCCCCCCCTTTTTCCATTGCTAGCTCCTCCCCTTCCTGGGTGTGTGAGGCAGGCCAGATAAGGCCATGTCTGACCCAGTCCTCCTAAAACAGAGTGTCATAAAGGACTAGTTGCCTTTTGCATGTAGATGTGTGTTACCCCTTAACAGCTGGCAAGGTGCTCCTTCAAATGCCCCAAAAGATGTCCTCCATCCTGCCCCTGGAGGCAGGGACTGGGACTGGTCAGACGCAGGAGGGCTCTGCTTTGACTAACCAGTCACTGGCAGAGCCTGCTAGCGTCAGACCAGGGATTGTTACAAGGAGGAAAGGGTGCATTGTGGGTATTGGAACCTGTCCCACATGCTTTTGCACTCACCCTATTGGCTGCTTGAAAGGGTGAGACGGCACGAACCAGAAAAACCCCAATCAGGTGCCACCACCTCATTTCTGATTTGCTGAAGGAAAGCTGTGTATTCTGGGAGCTGTAGTTTTGGCTGCTGCATGGCTGGGCCAAGGGAGATTGTAAATACACATAGATCATCAACAGCATGAACTAGACACAGGCAACTGTGACTGCCCCAACCCTCTGTTCCCCACCTCGTCAACTCCTGATGTTGTGTTAATGAGCCATTTCAATCTTTCCTTTGGTCTCTTTCCGCTTGTTAATGGAAGGTAAGAATCTGGAGAGGTTTTTGAGTGGGGGAAATGTGTCCGGGCATGAGTGTTTTGTATAGAAACTGAGTTTCTGAGTGCAGGCCTTTAAAGCTTTCAACCAAGGGGAAATAACTCAAGCTTCTAACATAAATCAATAATTAACATGAACCTGGCTCCACTGCATCGGGTTAGTGGCAGTGTGGGTCAGGCCGTCACTCACTGGACGATCTGCACCCAGATCCAGCCAGGGAGCAGGCTGACAGGAGCTTCCCTCTGAAGTGTCCAGCCTTCTGACCTCATCAGAAACCTCGTTAGTCTGGTCAGAGGTGTATCATATACCATGTGCCCTCTGCCAGGCTGCACGACAGGGATTTGTAGCCGTGACCAAAATGAGGTTTTAGAGATCTGAGGGGGGCGGGGGCTTTGCAGGATTGATCTTAAATGTTCTTTTGTACGTAGGGATATGTTATGTGGGAGTGTGTTAGCGTGAGCTGCCAGTAGGGCTGTGTTTGAGGGTGGGCGGTGGGGGCTCAACACTCGGGTGACATCGCCGGCGCTGCTCTCATTCGCTCTTCCCCCCTCTGTCTCTCGTTTGTTTCACAGCTTGCAAAAGTTTACTCAACAAGAAGTCCGACTCTGCCAAGGTATGGCTGTCTCATTTCTCTCCCTCTCCTCTGGACTCTCTTTCTCCCTCCCTCGCTCTCTCACTTCTGTGTCTATTCGTCCATATCTGTCTGTGTTTCTTATTTAGGTAGTGCATCATTCAATCCTCCATTCAGTAACTGTCATAGCAATATAGTCCACTGACTGTCTGCTTTCCATTGTTGGTTAACAATGGAACTCTCCATAAACACATGAGATATTATGATATCAGAGCTGGATGTAGACAGTTAGTAGAGCAGTAGAGGATCAGAGCTGGATGTGGACAGAGTTAGTGGAGCAGTAGAGGATCAGAGCTGGATGTGGACAGAGTTAGTGGAGCAGTAGAGGATCAGAGCTGGATGTAGACAGTTAGTGGAGCAGTAGAGGATCAGAGCTGGATGTGGACAGAGTTAGTGAAGCAGTAGAGGATCAGAGCTGGATGTGGACAGAGTTAGTGAAGCAGTAGAGGATCAGAGCTGGATGTGGACAGAGTTAGTGAAGCAGTAGAGGATCAGAGCTGGATGTGGACAGAGTTAGTGAAGCAGTAGAGGATCAGAGCTGGATGTGGACAGAGTTAGTGGAGCAGTAGAGGATCAGAGCTGGATGTGGACAGAGTTAGTGGAGCAGTAGAGGATCAGAGCTGGATGTGGACAGAGTTAGTGGAGCAGTAGAGGATCAGAGCTGGATGTGGACAGAGTTAGTGGAGCAGTAGAGGATCAGAGCTGGATGTGGACAGAGTTAGTGGAGCAGTAGAGGATCAGAGCTGGATGTGGACAGAGTTAGTGGAGCAGTAGAGGATCAGAGCTGGATGTGGACAGAGTTAGTGGAGCAGTAGAGGATCAGAGCTGGATGTGGACAGAGTTAGTGGAGCAGTAGAGGATCAGAGCTGGATGTGGACAGAGTTAGTGAAGCAGTAGAGGATCAGAGCTGGATGTGGACAGAGTTAGTGAAGCAGTAGAGGATCAGAGCTGGATGTGGACAGAGTTAGTGAAGCAGTAGAGGATCAGAGCTGGATGTAGACAGTTAGTGAAGCAGTAGAGGATCAGAGCTGGATGTGGACAGAGTTAGTGGAGCAGTAGAGGATCAGAGCTGGATGTGGACAGAGTTAGTGAAGCAGTAGAGGATCAGAGCTGGATGTGGACAGAGTTAGTGAAGCAGTAGAGGATCAGAGCTGAATGTAGACAGTTAGTGAAGCAGTAGAGGATCAGAGCTGGATGTGGACAGAGTTAGTGAAGCAGTAGAGGATCAGAGCTGGATGTGGACAGAGTTAGTGGAGCAGTAGAGGATCAGAGCTGGATGTGGACAGAGTTAGTGAAGCAGTAGAGGATCAGAGCTGGATGTAGACAGTTAGTGAAGCAGTAGAGGATCAGAGCTGGATGTGGACAGAGTTAGTGAAGCAGTAGAGGATCAGAGCTGGATGTGGACAGAGTTAGTGAAGCAGTAGAGGATCAGAGCTGGATGTGGACAGAGTTAGTGAAGCAGTAGAGGATCAGAGCTGGATGTGGACAGAGTTAGTGAAGCAGTAGAGGATCAGAGCTGGATGTGGACAGAGTTAGTGAAGCAGTAGAGGATCAGAGCTGGATGTGGACAGAGTTAGTGGAGCAGTAGAGGATCAGAGCTGGATGTGGACAGAGTTAGTGGAGCAGTAGAGGATCAGAGCTGGATGTGGACAGAGTTAGTGGAGCAGTAGAGGATCAGAGCTGGATGTGGACAGAGTTAGTGAAGCAGTAGAGGATCAGAGCTGGATGTGGACAGAGTTAGTGAAGCAGTAGAGGATCAGAGCTGGATGTGGACAGAGTTAGTGGAGCAGTAGAGGATCAGAGCTGGATGTGGACAGAGTTAGTGAAGCAGTAGAGGATCAGAGCTGGATGTAGACAGTTAGTGAAGCAGTAGAGGATCAGAGCTGGATGTGGACAGAGTTAGTGGAGCAGTAGAGGATCAGAGCTGGATGTGGACAGAGTTAGTGAAGCAGTAGAGGATCAGAGCTGGATGTGGACAGAGTTAGTGAAGCAGTAGAGGATCAGAGCTGAATGTAGACAGTTAGTGAAGCAGTAGAGGATCAGAGCTGGATGTGGACAGAGTTAGTGAAGCAGTAGAGGATCAGAGCTGGATGTAGACAGTTAGTGAAGCAGTAGAGGATCAGAGCTGGATGTGGACAGAGTTAGTGAAGCAGTAGAGGATCAGAGCTGGATGTGGACAGAGTTAGTGAAGCAGTAGAGGATCAGAGCTGGATGTGGACAGAGTTAGTGAAGCAGTAGAGGATCAGAGCTGGATGTGGACAGAGTTAGTGAAGCAGTAGAGGATCAGAGCTGGATGTGGACAGAGTTAGTGAAGCAGTAGAGGATCAGAGCTGGATGTGGACAGAGTTAGTGGAGCAGTAGAGGATCAGAGCTGGATGTGGACAGAGTTAGTGAAGCAGTAGAGGATCAGAGCTGGATGTAGACAGTTAGTGAAGCAGTAGAGGATCAGAGCTGGATGTGGACAGAGTTAGTGAAGCAGTAGAGGATCAGAGCTGGATGTGGACAGAGTTAGTGAAGCAGTAGAGGATCAGAGCTGGATGTGGACAGAGTTAGTGAAGCAGTAGAGGATCAGAGCTGGATGTGGACAGAGTTAGTGGAGCAGTAGAGGATCAGAGCTGGATGTGGACAGACTTAGTGGAGCAGTAGAGGATCAGAGCTGGATGTGGACAGAGTTAGTGAAGCAGTAGAGGATCAGAGCTGGATGTAGACAGTTAGTGAAGCAGTAGAGGATCAGAGCTGGATGTGGACAGAGTTAGTGAAGCAGTAGAGGATCAGAGCTGGATGTGGACAGAGTTAGTGAAGCAGTAGAGGATCAGAGCTGGATGTGGACAGAGTTAGTGGAGCAGTAGAGGATCAGAGCTGGATGTGGACAGAGTTAGTGAAGCAGTAGAGGATCAGAGCTGGATGTAGACAGTTAGTGAAGCAGTAGAGGATCAGAGCTGGATGTGGACAGAGTTAGTGGAGCAGTAGAGGATCAGAGCTGGATGTGGACAGAGTTAGTGGAGCAGTATAGGATCAGAGCTGGATGTGGACAGAGTTAGTGAAGCAGTAGAGGATCAGAGCGATGTTCCTGTGCTCTCACTCACTCCAGAGGAGCACCAGTGTTGGAGAGGGATCATTCCACATGATCCCTGTGTGCTTCGCAGCTTATGACTCTACTGTGTGTGTGTGTGTGTGTGTGTGTGTGTGTGTGTGTGTGTGCGCGCTCCCCACCCCCCTACCCCTCAGCCTCAGACCAACAACAGTAAGAACAGTATAGTGAGCGCCATCAATGCCCTGAAAGAAAGCAACATGGCAGCAAACTCCCAGATGGTAGGTCCTTATCTTAGCCCTGTCATGTTGCTGTGTCCATGTTAGTCTCCTCATCCCACTGCTCTCGGGGTTACATCCAACTCACAGCATCCTAAACTCCATCCTATAGCATCCATCAAGCATCCTAGTCTTGTCCTACCATCCTCCTACCATCTAGTTAACATCCTCCTACCATCCTAACCACCCTTCTACCATCCTAGCCACCCTCCTACCATCCTAACCACCCTCCTACCACCCAAACCACCCTCCTACCATCCTAACCACCCCAAGGAATGTAGTCTTCCTTCCTAGCATGCTAACCTACCTCACCACGTTTTGCTGTGCTTTGAACTCTTTCCCTTTGATTGTGTTCTCGTCGTATGCCCCGCGGGCGCGTGTCTAACGGTGCCCTCCTGCCCCTCAGGAATCCCAGAGCACGGTGGTGCACAACCCCCCCGACGGCGTCAAGGTGAGGGACAGTCCTGTCACAGTCCTGTCACGGCCCGTTAGAAGGGCCCTTATTGAGGTGGAGCGTGCAGCATGTCATGTGATCCTGTGTGTTCCTGTGCAGGGCTCCACTGACAGCAACACCAACGACGAGGAAGACATGAAAGGTAGGAAGACTGCGCTGCCTCCTTTCCATCCTTCCTCAGCTCTTCCTTTCTTTCTCCCTCTCCCCTTCTCTCTCTGGCTCTCTCTCTCTCTCTCTCTCTCTCTCTCTCTCTCTCTCTCTCTCTCTCTCTCTCTCTCTCTCTCTCTTTCTCTTTCTCTTTCTCTTTCTCTTTCTCTTTCTCTCTCTGTGTCTCTCTTTCTCTCTCTCTCTCTCTCTCTGTGTCTCTCTCTCTCTCTCTGTGTCTCTCTCTCTCTCTCTCTCTCTCTCTCTGCCTCTCTCTCTCTCTCTCTCTCTGCCTCTCTCTCTCTCTCTCTCTCTCTCTCTCTCTCTCTCTCTCTCTCTCTCTCTCTCTCTCTCTCTCTCTCTCTGTGTCTCTCTCCCTCTGTTCATTGAAGAAGTGTGTTTCTTCCAGCCCTGTGTGTGCTCTGTAAAGCCGGCCGTGTGGAGAGGTGTGTGTCTCTCACTCTCTGCCTGTGTGCCTGTGGTGGGTGGTTTTGTTTTTGCGTTGTGTTGTATTGTGCATGCCTGTTGTCTGTGTGAGTGCGGGTTTGCTCCTGTGCGTCTATATGCGCGTGTGTGTGTGTCTGTATGCCTGTGTGTGTGTGTGTGTGTGTGTGTGTGTGTCTGTATGTGTGTGTGTGTCTGTATGCGTGTGTGTGTGTGTCTGTATGTGTGTGTGTGTCTGTATGCCTGTGTGTGTGTGTGTGTGTGTGTCTGTATGTGTGTGTGTGTCTGTATGCGCGTGTGTGTGTGTCTGTATGTGTGTGTGTGTGTCTGTATGCGTGTGTGTGTGTGTGTTCTAGCGGACAGCTCGGTGGTCAGTCAGGGCAGTGCCCAAGAGGAGATGCCCCCCCTTCTGTCCTCACCTCACAACTCACCTGCCAGTAAGTGTATCCATGGCAACTGAAAACCCTCTGCGGCCACCCCAGGCGAGGACCACACCTCCTGTCACTAAGGGCAACAGTCTTTCACCCTTGACCCCCTCTCCTTATCCAGTCGGCTTTCCCCTGTGTGAATTTAGTCTGTCTGCCTGTTCCTCCTTTATAAATGTTGTGTTGTTGTTAACCTGATCCTCAGTCTAATGAAGGACGCCTTCTCTTTTAGCTGTCTCCCCATCCCTCCCTCTCTCCTCTCCTCCATCAGCTGTCTCCATCCCTCCCTCTCTCCTCTCCTCCATCAGCTGTCTTTATCCCTCTCTCTCCTCTCCTCCATCAGCTGTCTCCATCCCTCCCTCTCTCCTCTCCTCCATCAGCTGTCTCCATCCCTCCCTCTCTCACCTCTCCTCCATCAGCTGTCCCCATCCCTCCCTCTCTCCTCTCCTCCATCAGCTGTCTCCATCCCTCTCTCTCACCTCTCCTCCATCAGCTGTCTTTATCCCTCTCTCACCTCTCCTCCATCAGCTGTCTCCATCCCTCTCTCTCTCCTCTCCTCCATCAGCTGTCTCCATCCCTCCCTCTCTCCTCTCCTCCATCAGCTGTCTCCATCCCTCTCTCTCTCCTCTCCTCCATCAGCTGTCTCCATCCCTCTCTCTCACCTCTCCTCCATCAGCTGTCTTTATCCCTCTCTCACCTCTCCTCCATCAGCTGTCTCCATCCCTCTCTCTCTCCTCTCCTCCATCAGCTGTCTCCATCCCTCTCTCTCACCTCTCCTCCATCAGCTGTCTTTATCCCTCTCTCTCCTCTCCTCCATCAGCTGTCTCCATCCCTCCCTCTCTCCTCTCCTCCATCAGCTGTCTTTATCCCTCCCTCTCTCCTCTCCTCCATCAGCTGTCTCCATCCCTCTCTCTCACCTCTCCTCCATCAGCTGTCTCCATCCCTCCCTCTCTCCTCTCCTCCATCAGCTGTCTTTATCCCTCCCTCTCTCCTCTCCTCCATCAGCTGTCTCCATCCCTCTCTCTCACCTCTCCTCCATCAGCTGTCTCCATCCCTCTCTCTCACCTCTCCTCCATCAGCTGTCTCCATCCCTCTCTCTCACCTCTCCTCCATCAGCTGTCTCCATCCCTCTCTCTCACCTCTCCTCCATCAGCTGTCTTTATCCCTCTCTCTCCTCTCCTCCATCAGCTGTCTCCATCCCTCTCTCTCTCCTCTCCTCCATCAGCTGTGTCCATCCCTCTCTCTCACCTCTCCTCCATCAGCTGTCTTTATCCCTCTCTCTCTCCTCTCCTCCATCAGCTGTCTCCATCCCTCTCTCTCTCCTCTCCTCCATCAGCTGTCTCCATCCCTCTCTCTCTCCTCTCCTCCATCAGCTGTCTCCATCCCTCTCTCTCTCCTCTCCTCCATCAGCTGTCTCCATCCCTCTCTCTCTCCTCTCCTCCATCAACTGTCTCCATCCCTCTCTCCTCTCCTCCATCAGCTGTCTCCATCCCTCTCTCTCTCCTCTCCTCCATCAGCTGTCTCCATCCCTCTCTCTTTCCTCTCCTCCATCAGCTGTCTCCATCCCTCTCTCCTCTCCTCCATCAGCTGTCTCCATCCCTCTCTCTCTCCTCTCCTCCATCAGCTGTCTCCATCCCTCTCTCTCACCTCTCCTCTGACAGTTACTGGTCTCCTTGGAACTCTCTAGAAGCTCTAGATCTGTCTTCTCTCAGACCTCTTCTTGTCCTCTGGTCTCTGTGCACTGGCCTGTTCTCTGCAATGCTCTCCTCCTCCTGTCCTCACTAGCACTCCTGAAGGACTCTCCTCCACACACACCCCCCCCATCCTCTCCCTCCTGTCGCAAAACGCTGCCCTTGCATAAGCCCCACTGATATGCTGTGAGCCAGTGGCAAAGCCTGCTCCTGGTCTCCTCCTTGCTGTTAGGCTGATCCAGTCCAACACAATAGCTTAGAGTTGAATAGAATAGAACAGTTTGAAGAGAAAGGAGACAGCATGTACACATGACATGGCATTATCTAGTCTACTACATCTCCTGGACGTCCTCCACACTCACAGTACTTGTTACGGCTCCGCATGTCCCCTTTCTGTCTTCTACCTGTGTGTGTGTTAGGGATGGGCATTCGATTAAATTGTCTTAATCGATCGTCGGGAGAATTAACGATCGATTTTCGATTAATCATTAACATTTTTATATTAAAATTCTCTATTTATAGGCTATATTAAAATGCAGTGAAAATAGAAAAAACTGTGTGTTTCCGCATTGAGATCTGTAGCTATTACAAGAAGAACAATTATTTCTGTAACTCCTAGAAGCGGAGCCGACAGCTAGAAGCCAGTGCTCAAACACAACTGACCCTCGTTTTTTTCCGGCTAATTAACAAAGCTTTATAAAAACCTTTGCCCTCAACAGTACTTAAGGGTAGCATATCCATCTCGATTGACTTGCAGATACTTTGGGTAATTTTCTCTGCTCGTTGTGCATCGCAGTTCCTCCGTGCTAACACCGAGAGCAGGATGCACCGCCACTAACCAGGGTCGGATGTACGTTCTTCAAGTGGTACATCATTTGAGTCGTGGAGGAGTTGTATTGGCTTTGTTTGGTAAAATGTTTAATTGCTGCCACATAGCGAAATCCATTGCATTCCTTCAAGACTCACACTACGCAACAGAACACACATTAGTTTTATCGATGAACAAATAATGTCATCGACGAAATTCTTAAAGATCGATAATTGATCGTCGATTAATTATGCCCATCCCTAGTGTGTGTGTGGTCCACCTGTGTGTGTGTGTGTGTGTGTGTTCCACCTGTGTGTGTGTGTGTTCCGTCTCTGTCAGTCAATCTGAATATGCTGTCCACATTTTACTGTGTGTCACACTGTATGTCTTGTAACTCATGTCCTTTGAGTTTCTGCATGAGGGTATGCATGTCCATAACTGCATGGATGGTGTGTGTGTGTGTGTCTGTGTGTGTCTGTGTGTGTGTGTCTGTGTGTGTCTGTGTGTGTGTGTCTGTGTGTGTGTTGACCATGCGTTGTGTGTTCCAGCCACTCCTCTGCATGATGTAAAGCGTATGGCATGGAACAGCTCAGGCCCCTCTGGCCCAGAGCCCCAGCCTGCTGCTCCTCTAGGGAACACCGTCCTCACTAGTCCCCAGCCCAGTAAGAACACACACGCACGCACGCACGCACACACACACACAGCAGTCAGAGCACACACACACAGCCTAGCAAGAGGGCAGTTGTTGTAAGGTTATAGGATAGAAGAGTGATGGGAGTGAGGAAGCTGAAGGCAGCTGGCTCTGTCAGAAGCTACTGAGCTACAGGTATACAGAGGGAACACATGTTAGGAGGAAACCAACAGCTCTCATCCGTTAATATAGCCCTCCTTTCATTTCTCCTTACTCTTCCCATGGTCTGGCTGTATATAGCCCTCCTCATCTCTCTCTCTCTCTCTTGCTTTTTCCTTCTCTCTATAGCCCGTAAGCAAGAGATCATCAAGATCACAGAGCAGTTAATTGAAGCTGTCAACAATGGAGACTTTGAGGCATACACGTGAGTATGGACTACAACTCCTAGAATGCAATGGTATACTCAAATGTAGTTGTACCATTACACTGTCCCGATTCCATGATGATGGTAGACCAGGGTGGTGGTTCCCATCTTTAGAAAGGAGGACCGGAGGGTGTGCTCCAGTGGTCAGGGTATCACACTGGTCAGCCTCCCCGGGAAAGTTGATTCCAGGGTGCTGGAAAGGAGGTGCTAAACAATGCAGATTGTGTCCTGGCCGTAGAGCAGTGGAGCAGCTCTTTACCCTCGCATGTAGTTTGGGGGGTCATAGGAGTTTGAGCATCCAGTGTGTGTCTGGTGGACTTGGAGAACACCACCGTGTGGGACCCTGAGGAAGACAGGCGAGTCGGTGCGGCGTCAGCAGGGATGCGCTTGTTTTACCGGATTGTTGTGGTGTAGAGGGAGCTGAGCCGGACGACCAAGCTCTCGGTTTACCAGTCGACCTCCGTTCCAGCACTTGTGTACGGTCATGATCTTTGGGTAGTGACTGAAAGAACCAGATTTTGGATACAAGCGGTGTGTAAATGAGGTTCCTCCGTAATGTGGCCGGTCTCAGCCTTAGAGATGGGAGGAGGAGGAGCTCAGATAGGGGAGTCAGATGGCTGAGCGGTGAGGGAGTCGGGCTAATAATCAATAATCCTGGGCACCTTCCTATGGAGGTTTTCCAGGCACGTCCAACTGGGAGAAGACCCCGGGTTAGACCTCGCTGGAGGGATGATATATCTCCTCCAACCTCGTAGCACCTAGGGACATCTGGAATACCCTGCTTAGCTTGCCAATAAGCGGATAGTGATGAACGGATGGAGTCTTCCACGATAATGATGATATGTTTGTATTTTTTATATCTTGGAATCCGTTTTCCTCTACTTACAAAAATGCAAAGAAATAAACACATGTAGTTGACAAGTTTCCGGCCCCCCCCATTCAAATGGAGGTCGATACTGCTGGTGCTGCAGCTAACTAACTTCTACTACTGGACCACAGACAGCTAGCTAGCTAGTTAACTGAAAATCTTGGCATGTTTCTGACATCTTGGCATGTCAAAGCTGGAGATGTCTGAAGAGCACCTGAACGTCTGGTGTTTACTGGACTTGGCAACGCGTCAACATGGCTATCGCTGCAGCAGTGGAACTGGCTACAGTAGCTAGCTAGCAAGTTGGTTGCTGGTTGGGGGGGGGGGGTGGTGTATATATTATGATCACGGCCCTGGTGTGAGATGACAGTAGTATGCCTTGATGGTAGCAAGAGTTCTAATGAACCTTCTGGTTTCCAATGGAGAATTCTCTTAAGATTCTCTCATTAGGGTATCTCCGGTAGGAGGGAACCTATTGTTATTGTTGGTATTATTATTATTTTTTATTTATGTATTTATTTTCTTCTCCTTGCGCCCAAATATCTCAAAAAGTCCCTGGTCATAAATGTTCTAATTTGGAACATTGATACTACATCCAAGTGGGTACCCCCACACCAAATATGGGCCACATCGCACCATAGGGGGCGCCACAGGCCACGCCCAAAAGTCCGATTTTCAAGGCGATGGCATTACCACCCCATTGCTCCAATTCTTCTGAAACTTGGTGTGCATGTCTCATTTTCCATGAGGAACGAAAAAGCCTTAAGGACCCATAAGGTCCGCCATGATGGATTTTCCTGTACAGTGATCATTTTGGGAAACATTAAAAATTATTCTTCTCTTGAACCAAAGGTCTAATTGACTTGAAATTTAGTACAAATATGTATCATTGACGTATTAAAAATTTGTACTTAAGACAATTGAATCAAGTACAAAATGGCTGAAAGGGGTATATTTATGTAAATGTCCACATTGCCTCAATATGTTTGTGTCACTAAATCAAATGTATTTTTGAAGGATGGTTCAAACCTAATATGCTTTAAGGTGACATGCCTCTGAAGTACCCTGCAAAGTTTCACCTTAATATGTCAAAATATGACTGAATTACAGCTTCAGTACTTGGACCAAATCTGACAATGCTCGCCATTGGAGAAACAGCTTTTTTTAATATCCAGTTACTGAACTTTGTGTATTTCATGCCTGGGAATGGCTCGATTGGCTAAGATGTTGTGCTGTGCACAACACTCCAATCATCTGTTTAGCGAGACTGTGTAAACCACTGCAAAACAAGCCAGGTTCACCACAGTAGCTAGCTACTTGTAGTCTACGCATGATAGAGATAACTCTAATGGTTATCTCTAATGAAGTAAATTGATTGTTCAGGTGGATCCCTTGTCCGTTGCACAAATTCATTTCAGTAACCTAAGCCAGGACACATCCCCACTGATGCCAGGCGGGATTTGAAATTCCCTTCCATGACAAATTATGGCACTCCAAACAACCTTTTTAAAAAACTATAAGTTATTCTTTACAGCAGCAACCCAGTCAACTTTGGCTGAATCTAACAACGCTTACCACAGGAGAAACAGCTTATTTTTTAATACAGTTACTGAACATGACACTATCCAACACTGAGAACAGCTCAATGGGCTGGGATGGTGACCTGTAAAGTATAAGGTAGTAGGTTGGAATCCAGCCATTATCTTTTGGCCTGTCATCATTTTGATTATCTGTTTAGTTCAACAGGATGACATCATTCTGAAATACCATGCACAATTTCATGCAATTTCACCTTGAAATGTCAACCGTTTCATAGCCTTTGTCCCAAAGCTAATACTCTGACCTTTCTATTCATACAATCTCAGGAGTTGGTGTGTAGCAGAGAGGATAGAGAGACTGACTTGTAACCTTATGCTCATGAGTTCAAATCCCCATTCAGCCTGTTGATTAAGTAGTTTTGCTCTTTCGTTGTCCTACTCTCAATCTTCTAAAGTGTACATGTTTATAATATTTTGCGGAGGAACCCGCATCGCTGCTTGCAGCTATATTTATTATCATTATATTATCCTTAAATTGTTATTAAATTGTTATAGTGATACAAGACTATCTCGAATGCTATGGACTCCTTTTTTTAGTGTTTCTAGATAGCAATGTGCTTGAAAGATCAAGAGCTTGCAAACTGTAATGGTTAAAAAAGTCTTGTCCATCTTTTTTCTCCTTCTTGATCCTCTGTTCCTTTTCCATCTTCTCTCCTAGGAGGATCTGTGACCCGGGACTGACCTCGTTCGAACCCGAGGCCCTGGGCAACCTGGTAGAGGGCATGGACTTCCACAAGTTCTACTTTGAGAACTGTGAGTCCATCAAATACTCGCTCTGACACGCACATTCACACCTTCAGGAGAGGCTCCCGCCCCTGGCGTGGCACCCCTTCAGCAGGGCGGCAGAAAGAGGCTTCTCCTGGCCAGCTGGGGCACCTCACACTGCCCTGGCCTTTGACAGGTCCCTGATTGTTTCCTCCAATGTGCGTGTGTGCTTAGTGCTGAGCAAGAACAGCAAGCCGGTCCACACCACCCTGCTGAACCCCCACGTTCACCTGATTGGCGAAGACGCCGCCTGCATCGCCTACATCCGCCTCACCCAGTTTGTGGACGCGCAGGGCCGCCCCCGCTCCAGCCAATCAGAGGAGACCAGGGTGTGGCACCGTCGCGACAGCAAGTGGCTCAACGTTCACTTCCACTGCTCGGGGGCCCCTGCCGCTCCGCTGCAGTGATCAGGTACACACACACGCACACTCACGCACACACACATGCACACACACACACACATGCACTCACACACACACACATGCTGTGTGTGGACTCGAACTCATGGTCCCTAAAGACCTACTACATGCCATAGAACCTATCGGTCACCATGCTACATCACTGTGTGCAGTTGTGCTGGCACAGAATACGCCCCATACAACCATGCATACACACTCTCACACGCAAACACACTCACACATGCACAGGTACACAAACTCACGCACGCACACACACACACGGATACATCCTAATAGTTTTGACTCACTTCTTGACACTTTTTCATTGTTTTTATTTCTCTCTCTGTCTCCCTCCTTCCCTCACCCTCTCAGCCAGGGTGGTGAGGCTCCAGGAGGAGTTCATGTTTTGGGGCATTTTGGGCTAGTGTGTTTTAGAGGCTTGTCCTCTGCGTGGCCAATGCCAGGAGCCCGGCTGGGCGAGACCACACCCTCTCCACAACACCAACCAATCCCCTCCTTCCTTTGATCCGCTGGGGGCTGGCCGAGTGCGGACCTCGCCCCCTGGGATGATGCATGCATCTGGCGCCCAATAGGAGGGTGCGTCTGTGCCCTCTGAACCCCTCCCCTGGCAGCCATCTTTCTTCTGCCCGTGTGAGATGACCGCAAACGGGGGAGGAGAGGGTGAACCGTTGAACTTGTGACAGTTATGAGTATGAGTTATGATTATACTGTGTAAAATATGACTAGATGTACCAGACACCACCGAACCCAAGCAAGCATTTCTAAACCAATAAGGGAGGAGAGTGGGGAGGGAGATTTTAGCAGCTGAGATGTCTGTCTGTCTGTCTCTACGAGCCATCGGGCAGAACTTGCGTTGTGTTGGAATGTCGGAAGTTGTGATGTTAGGATGTAGGGAGCACTTTTCCAACGGGAAGTGTAGAGGGAAAAAAAACAAGTCAGTTCAAATCAGAACTTGATGAGGTGAAAACTTGATATCAAAAGGTGAAGCACCAAAGTGTAGAGCTGTAGGCTTCTTTTTTTTTGCGTTTCTGTGTTGTTTTTTTTGTTATTGTTTTGTTGTTTAGTTTGTTTACAGAGAGAAGGGAAAGGTAGGAGCTGGGTTTGACAACGCTTCGTTGTGTTTCAGCATCGTATCCAGCTGCATTTTTCTGTGAATATCTGAGACTTGTGTCTGACTGACTCTGTATCTGAGGCAAATTTTAAGTGAGTTTAAAAAGAAGAAAAAAATATATAACTTTTTATCGTGCAAGTGAAGCTGCTGTGCGTGTCTGTGTGTTGGTATGTCTGTATGCAGTCAGGGAGAGGTAGGCTTTGGGAAATGGTCTGCGTTTTGCATGTTTTCCCCCCTCCTCTCTCTCTCTCTCTCTCTCTCTCTCTCTCTCTCTATCTCTCTCTCTCTCTCTCTCTCTCTATCGCTCTCTTACTCTCTCTATCGCTCTCTCTCTCTCTCTCTCTCTATCGCTCTCTCTCTCTCTCTGTGTCGAACCACCCGTCTAGTCACGACCCTGTTTCCTTCTAGTCCCTGTGTATGACAGTGGGTGTATAGATATGTAGAGATGTGTATATACATGTACATTCAAGAGACACTCCCACAGGACACCTCACCAGCCAGCCCCTGAGCATCACCTCACTTCCTTATCCGGGCCTGACTGCTTGCACATTTTAAAGCATGCTCCTCCTAAATGTGGGAGTCTCTCTCTCGTGCACACACACACACACACACTCAAGAACGAGGTCACGTGGACATGTCACTTTTGAGTATATAGAAAAGGTCCATTGGGAGGAATTCAGCTTGCAGTTCAGGTGTCCCAACCGTCCCCCTGCCCCTACCCGGAGCTGTGTCTCCTGCTGGTCCCTACATATCAGCCCCTACCCGGAGCTGTGTCTCCTGCTGGTCCCTACATATCAGCCCCCAGGCCTGGGGGCTGGGCCTGGGGGCAGGGCCTGGGGGCTGGGCCTGGGGGCTGGGCCTGGGGGCAGGGCCTGGGGGCAGGGCCTGGGGGCAGGGCCTGGCTGTGGAGCAGTGTGGGGGAGATGCCTGTGTGGGGGAGATGCTGGCCTGCTGCTGTGCTGATGTTGTGTGCTCGTCCACCCATGCAGCTGTGCCCCCTTCATCATGACCTGGTCATCCACGTTTCAGACATGGCTGTTTCAGACATGGCTGTCTCTCTGTCTCTCTGTTTCTGTGTTGGGTTTTGTTGTGGTTATTGCTGTTTTACTGTTGTTTACTGTTGGTAATGTACCGCTCAGCCAAGCTAGAGTTCTGCAGTCTCCCTGTAGCGCACACACACACACACACACACACACACACACACACACAGACGTTGACTGAATGCCCCTTATTGACACAATGATTCAGTTAGATTTATAATATGATCGCCAACCAGATTGAAACTGAAAGTTAACAAACACTGACAGACACACACACACACACACACACATAAACATAAATACAAAGGGAAATAACAATAAGCAGTAATTGAAAACATTGGAATATGATTGAATATTTATTGATTTAAGTACAATTATTGATCTGTAGTAATCTACCCTTTAGCGGTAATTGAATTGCAGGGCTCTTTCTGAGAGAGGGTGAGAAAGGGAGAGAGTGTTGGCCAGCAGGATGAGATGTACCGAGCTGTGGAACACCAGAGGGACATCTAGTATATGCATGTTTCAGTTGAGCATTTCTACCATGTACCTAATTGAATACGGATGGAGATAAGAGTTTATCATGTATAACAATATTTGCATCTTTGAAATGAAAGCCTCCATCCAGAATGTTGAATAGGTGACATGAAAAAATATATATATTTAAAAACACAAAAAAGCATTTGAAAAAAACGTTTTGAGGAGCCGTAGCTTGGTATGAGGCCCTTGTTGTTAGTATTTCCCCAGCATTGTACCGATATACTACTACTACTACTATTACAGGGCTGTGCTTCTCTCCAGCCTGCACTCGGACGCTGGAGTTTTTTGCATGATCATGATGTACAATTAATACAACCATGAATTGACGACTATTAAGTGTTTGTCTGAATGTTAGTTGGTCTTCATCATAGCTTTGTTATTCTTCAAAACTTGGATCTTGAAAGTATTTAATAAAAATACTATTTCAGCATTGCTTAGTCTGGCAGTCTGTTTATTCCATGTCATTAATGAAACTGCTGTTTTCAAGACCGGATACATCCCCACTTTATGCTCTATACTGCAAGTCGACACTTTCTGACTGTAATGGCTGGTAAGTCAGTCCACAGTCAAGGGCAGCACAGCCTTGTTTAAGGTGACAGCATGGCCCTGTTTAAGAAGGAACTGTTGTCTTATTTAAGACGGGCTCTTATAATAGCTGTTCTGTTTTATTTTAGGTTGTGTGTGAGATGTAGGACAGCTCTCTAGGTGCTTCTACACTGTGATTAATGAAGAGGACTTCACAGCAGGTCAACTCCTCCACCCCCACCCAGCCCTCCTCCACCCCCACCCAGCCCTCCTCCACCCCCACCCACCCAGCCCTCCTCCACCCCCACCCAGCCCTCCTCCACCCCCACCCAGCCCTCCTAACCCTCAGCCCTCCTCCACACCCACCCTTCCTCCACCTCCACCCACCCAGCCCTCCTCCACCCCCAGCCCTCCTAACCCTCAGCCCTCCTCCACACCCACCCAGCCCTCCTCCACCCCCACCCAGCCCTCCTCCGCACCCACCCTGCCCTCCTCCATCCCCACCCAGCCCCCCTCCACCCCCACCCAGCCCTCCTAACCCTCAGCCCTCCTCCACACCCACCCTGCCCTCCTCCACCCCCAGCCCTCCTAACCCTCAGCCCTCCTCCACACCCACCCTGCCCTCCTCCACCCCCAGCCCTCCTCCACAGCATCTGAAAGACATGGAGAAGACCTCGAGAGCTCCAGATGTGCATGGATGAAAGGTGATGGATGGATGCGAGGCACTGACTCTAAAACTGAACCGTAGCAGACGCCATGGTCCCTGTGAGTCCAGAGGACGAGCTCTACAGGGAGCTGCTTCAGTTGGGCAAAATCTGGGTTTTCTCCGTGTTTGTTTAATCACAGTCAGTAGATTTTGTCTTAATATTTGCTTATGTGTTCAGTTTTCTACACTCAATCATGTATGTGTTTGTTCCTACTGTAATATCAATGACTCCTGTATGTCGGGATTACACCCCAGCTGTACAGGACTGTGATACATGATCTTCCTCTCAGAATATGAATATTAAGACAGGAAACAGATCAGAACACTAGCTGATCACCTGATGGTTATTAACAAGTCTTATTTCTCCTGCAGCTAAAGCTGACTGCAGTTCTATTCTGTTGTTACGGAACAGAATCAACAGAGGTGAAGGACAACCAGAGCCTCCGTAGTCTAACCACAGCTAGATGTGTTTAACTGACTTCTAATAATTAACTTAACATCTCTACTAATCCTTATTGTATCACATCCCCTGTAGCAGGACAGTCACAGCAATAGGCATGGCCCCTGTTGATGCTGGTTCATTACTGAAAAACTGCAAAGGGCGGATGCCCACTACACTGTCCTGATAATAAGGGTGAAAAACTGAGAACCCTTTTTGACCTCTGTACCTTCAGCAATATATTATGGAATCTTTCTGACTTCACTACTGATTGTGCTTTTATCTGTGGCCACAAGGTGGCATGAAAAGTCCTGTGAGAATCCCAGGTTGCAGTTTTCAACAGGAGGAGTCCTGTTAAGGCAACATTCATCCTGCCATGTTTTATGATCACGTAGGAAATAATTGATAGATTTATTCTTCTGTTGTTTGCAATTTGTTTAGAGCACTAAATACGTATTAACAGTTCGCAGGGGTCTCCTGAGGTAATCTCCTGATGACTGTAGTTTAAATGAAAAAAGACCCATAATGCAGTTTTAACACTTCTGACTGATACCTCTGTGACCAGTCCTGCATTCTGGACCAATTCACCTCATTCTGGATGTTCAACACTCCTGCATTCTGGAGTACTCATTTTAAAATCTAATTTAAGACCATCCTTTTTCCCCTGATTTATGTGTTTTAACCAGTGGATATCTGTGTGTACATCCACGATAGACACCGATATAATTCCTCAGTTAAATTACAGGATGTGAAAGAGTAGACATGACATCTAAATCATGACAGGAGACCTGGGCTCTTCATAATCTACTAACCTTCACCTCCTTCATGCTGGTGTAAAACACTCACCTCCCTCATGCTGGTGTAAAACACTCACCTCCCTCATGCTGGTGTAAAACACTCACCTCCCTCATGCTGGTGTAAAACACTCACCTCCTTCATGCTGGTGTAAAACACTCACCTCCCTCATGCTGGCGTAAAACACTCACCTCCTTCATGCTGGTGTAAAACACTCACCTCCCTCATGCTGGTGTAAAACACTCACCTCCCTCATGCTGGGGTAAAACACTCACCTCCTTCATGCTGGTGTAAAACACTCACCTCCTTCATGCTGGTGTAAAACACTCACCTCCCTCATGCTAGCGTAAAACACTCACCTCCCTCATGCTGGGGTAAAGCTGAACAGGTGCTGGTTTAACGTGTGTGTCTACCTCAGTGCCTCAGAGTTCAGAATCCAGTTTCAGTCAACCCACTAATCCAACTGCCCAATCATTCTTCCCATCCCCCCATCAAGACCTCATAGTCAAATAACCCTGAAGAGAAACTGTTTGGTGCCAAGACAGACAGGACTTTTTCAAACTTTGGGGGATTTGAAGGGAGACTCTAAATGAATGTTTCCCATCTCCAGACAGGATCATTTCTGAACATGCTGCATCAAGGTCTCATCCACTGCATACTGCAGCATCACTTTCAGGTTCAAATCAGGGAAATGTGCCATGGATTTATTGAATTCCTCCTCAAGCTCAGAAAAGGCTCTTTTAGCAGCCTCCTCCAGTTGAGCTACAGAGCTCCTTTGAGCTCTCCTGAATTTCCCCAAACCCAGGTGGATGCTGACACCTGACCAGTCCTTGCCGAGTGTGGGGGGGCAGAGGGGTGGAGAGCTCTGGAGGAGGTGGAGGTTGGTGTGTGAGAGCTGCTCCAGTTCAGTGGCTCGTCTCTGCAGCTCAGAGATCTCCTCCTGCAGCTCTTCAATAAACCCTTCAGCCTGTTGCTTCGTTGCTCTCTGCTTCTCCTCAATCATCTCAGTGAGTGCAGCCCTCAGACTGGATTGACGATCGGTTTTAATCTGTGTTCGTTCCCCTGGCCCACCTTGACATTAGTGAGGTATCTGTAAGACAGGGTTGAGGTCCTGAATGACCCTTTATACTGCAGCAGATCCAGATCCATCCTGCTGCAAGTGTGGTCTCTTCAACATGGCTAAAAAGGACTCCCACTGCCATTAACACTTTTATTATTCTTTTATTTATAACTTGTATTCATAAGTCCCTCTATCACATCTATCTATTGCATATTGCATATGTCATCTACCAGTCATCTTATTTTATTTTAGATGTTATTTTATATTTTAAGTTTTCCATTGTATAGTATTGTTTAGAATTATTTAGACTTTTCTACTTTTATATTTAAGATTCATATATGTTTATCGTATGCTTCCTGCCACAGAAAATTCCTTGTTTGTGTGAACATCCTTGGGGAATAAAGCCCATTCGGATTCGGATTCAGAAGGGCTAAAACTGTGGTGTCACTTCATTACATTGGTCCTCATTTTCAACATCAGGTTTGTGAACTCCTGTCCTGGATGAAGCAACTCTGGTCAAGTAGTGGTTTGTGCTAGCATTATCGGCGACACTGAATGGTTTAACACCCTGGTCAGACACATTCTATAGTTGCAACTTTCTTAACTAAACTACATGTGAACGATGGGAAAGGTATGTGTAGCAACTATTGGACAACATACTATATATAAACAGGAATAGATTATGAATA
Organism: Hypomesus nipponensis; assembly: GCF_054491055.1. Classification (NCBI taxonomy): domain Eukaryota; kingdom Metazoa; phylum Chordata; class Actinopteri; order Osmeriformes; family Osmeridae; genus Hypomesus; species Hypomesus nipponensis. The sequence goes on from NC_140373.1 coordinate 17,548,290, forward strand.
TACAATTCATAATACTATTAGTTCCCATATTAATAAAAGCTGTTCGACCTGGTACACCCATATACACACTAGGAATCAGGTGTCATCAAGCATGTAGTTTAATACTGTGTTACTTCACATACATTATAAGGAACAGACAAACAGCAGAAATGATCACTTCATTCTCTGAGTACATCAGATGACTGAACATGGAGCTAATCTACTGTCTTACAGGTGTTTAGCAGAGGACCTCTGAGTCTGAGGACCCCTTACGCAGGACAGGGTGGGAAGCTCCTGTACAGTCAAGGGGCAGGACTATGTACAGGGTTACAAAAGATGCCAATTACAAGCTCCTGTTTCAGACAGGTAGTTATATAATACAAGATGCTTCACAATACCTTGACACAGCACAAGATGGATCTGAGGTCCATAAGTAAGAGTAAAAAAAACAATCCTCCCAGTCATAAATACAGGTACGGTGTTACTGGGAGGTGCAAACATAGAACACTGTTGCCATCTCCTGGTTAGATTGCACACCCTCGCTCAGTTCACAGACATTCCAGACAGCAGGGTTAACAGTTTGACCATCAAACTCGGTCAACAATGCACACAATACAGACAGTCTAAGCTACATCTTAAACCCAAGACAGTGCATCTATTGAGTCATTCGCGGATATCAGTACAAAACACAACCAGGATCTAACCACTGCCATCCAATGGCTTTGAGAGAAGAGATTAGTATGCAGAGAAGAACAGAGGACACAGGAAAACATGAGATGAACATCCTTCAGAAGAAACCCTTGACTTGTACCCTATTCAATGATATGTTTGTGTATTTCTCACATCAGCCCGACCAATCCATAATCAGCCAGTGTACAGACTTCCTTAAGCACTTGCCGAACTACGACCTAACTAACTACTGCTACCTAAACCCTAACACACACACACATGATACTGCACATCTTAAAGTCATACTGTACTTCCCCTGGCAGTCACTGATGAGGTCATTATCATCATACTGCATCACTGTGCAGTGAATAGGGCCTTTGAAGAGGCCCTGGAGTTCAGAGATCACGTGAGTATACACTGGACAGTCAGCGTTCAGACAGGTTCACAACAACCTCCACTCCCTTCTCTCCCTCATCCTTCCTCTTCCTCCTCTTGTTCTTCCTCTGAGGAGGCGGTGGTTCTGCTGGCTCGACCTGGATCAGACCAGGATGGGGGGGGCTGTGGCAGTGCCCTTCTCGTGTGTGTTACCGTGATCCTTTTGCGCGTGAGCGTTTTGTTTGAACTCACTGGCAGCGGGTGCATGCGTGCTAGTGTGCGGAGCGTGTGTGTGTTTCTGGTGCTCATGCACAGCTGAGTGATGCATCGTTTTATGCCCGTGTGTGAGGTCATTGTGGGTGTTTATGATGTCATTCTGACTGTGTGTGAGGTCATTGTGGGTGTTTATGATGTCATTCTGACTGTGTGTGAGGTCATTGTGGGTGTTTATGATGTCATTCTGACTGTGTGGGAGGTCATCTTGTGTGTCTGCAAGCTGCTCTGTGTGTGAGAGGTGCTGATGACCCCGGGCGTGTGTGACTGCCGCTGTGTTTGAGTGGTCTTCCAGAACGTCTATGTTCTGCTCTGTGATGTGTGTGTGATCCTCCTGAGTGTGTGTGTGTGTGACCTGGTGGATCCAGCCCCTGAACCTGCTGACCCGGGTGTAGAGGGCTGGAGCTGAGGGCTCGCCACACCCGTAACCCCCGGCAACGGTCCCGGTCAGGACCCAGCGGCCCCCCTCGCCCTGGCACACCAGCCCTCCGCCGCTGTTGCCCTGACAACCATCGCCATGGACACGGCTGGTGTCCGGGGGGCTGCCGGCGCACAGCGTTCCGTGGCTGGAGTAGCCGTCGCCATAGTGCTTCTTACATTGCCACGGTGACAAGAGAGGCACCCAGGATGGCAGGACAGCATCTGATTGAGAGAGGAGACGAGCGAGAGACCACAGAGGGAAAAACAGAAACAGAACTTTTGTGTTTGGAGTTTGGAGTTTCAAAATGCTGTCGTAACAAGTTGAATTCAATACATACATTATTAATTACTGTCTGTAAAAACTACAAACGTTTTGGGGAGGATTTTGAATCAAATGTGCCAGGCAAACTGGCCATTATACAGTATATATAATTTTCCTGAGGAATCAATCTCAATCATGGTTATCTTGAGGAATCTTCTACAGTATGTTAGTACACCAAATAAATATCTTGCAAACCCTAAACATCTCACAGAAACTCATGCTGAAGATGTTTAAACTGCCTACATTGTCATGTGACTGAGTGTTTGCTGCTACCGGCTGGACTGTAGCTTCGGAGACTAGTCTAAACTGAGTTTATGCAACTGGCCCCAGGCCTACCTGCTCCAGTCCAGGCTGTGGTCACCGTGACAATGCAGGAGGAGGGGCTGCTGGCCCCCAGTCTCTCAGGGCTGGGGAGGCAGGCGACGTTTGTGTCGCCGTCCAAACGGACACAGCGACCCTCTGCGCTGGGTAGCTTCAACAGGGCCAGGTCATGACCCCCACTCTCACCTTTGAACTTCCTGTGGACCACCACTTGTTCTGGGCTAACAGTGAGCCCCAAGCCTCCAACACGTACCACATACCTGGAGGGCTCACGGCCGTACCTGAGGGAGAGGAGGTGTGGTCAGAGGAGAGAGAGAGAGAGGGGGAGAGAGAGAGAGAGAGAGAGAGAGAGAGAGGAGAGGAGAGGAGAGGAGAGGAGAGGAGAGGAGAGGAGAGGAGAGGAGAGGAGAGGAGAGGAGAGGAGAGGAGAGGAGAGGAGAAGAGAGGAGAGGAGAGGAGAGGAGAAAGGAGGGGAGACGGGAGGAATCGTACTTGTTGAAGCAATGTGCGGAGGTCAGTGCCCAGCAAGGGGTGATAAGTGTTCCACTACAGAGAGGGGGGCCATCTTGTTTGTCACCCTGCAGCCACACAGACAGCTGCCACGGCATGGAGCTCCTTGGAACAACAAGAGGAAAGATCAGGAGGAGGAGGAGAGATCAGGAGGAGGAAGAGGAGGAGAGATCAGGAGGAGGAGGAGAGATCAGGAGGAGGAGGAGAGATCAGGAGGAAGAGGAGGAGAGATCAGGAACAGGAGGAGGAGGAGGAGAGATCAGGAACAGGAGGAGGAGGAGAGATCAGGAACAGGAGGAAGAGGAGGAGAGATCAGGACACAGAGAAGAAACAATCTTCATCTCAATCTACAGGTTCCACAGAAAATGATGCGCCTTAAACAAAACCCTCACCTGGGAGAGATCTGTCCTCCACCTGTTTGTTCTGGGCTGCTGACCCCCGGAACCTTCCTCTGCCCACAGGTGTCCTGTCCTGGCCTGGGGCCCTCAGAGTCACACCTCACCCCTGCGTCCTCCTGCCGCGCGCAGGCCTGAGAGCGGCCCAGAGACGGACACTCCCCCAGGAAGTCCTCCTGGCCCGTACAGCGGAGCTGGTCCAGGTGGAGAGGACCTTTCCCCCGGCCCTGCCCCCCCAGAACCTCTGCACGCCCTCTGGGGAAGGACAGACGGCTGCGGGGTTCAACAGCTTCCTGGAAGTTTCTCTCACTCCACACATACAATACACCGCTCTACACACACATATACACTCACACATCCCTCTACACACACGTACACACCACTACACTCTGTCTCTCTCTCTCTCTCTCTCTCTCTCTCTCTCTCTCTCTCTCTCTCTCTCTCTCTCTCTCTCTCTCTCTCTCTCTCTGTGTGTTACCTGTAGCCCAGCTGCCTGCAGACCACAGCAGCGTTCAGGTCGTTCCAGCCAGAGTCACAGATGCTGCCCCACTCTCCATGGAGATAGACCTCCACCCGACCTTCTCTGGGGCTGTCTCCGCCCCTGAGACGCAGCAGGGGTCCTGCACACACACACACACACACACCACACACACCACACACACCACACACACCACACACATATAGCACACACACAGTATGTAGGTCATTGTGTGTGTGTCCAGGCAGTGTAGGGACAGAGGTAAATGTCAGCTGTATTGTCATTCTAATCCAGCAGTAGGAACAGCAGAGCACATCCCACCAGGAGCACAGAAACACTCCCACAACCAGCGGACCTCATTCACTATGCTGTCAACACATGACATTTCACCCCTCACTCACACACACTCACACACACTCACACACACTCACTCACACACACTCACTCACTCACTCACTCACTCACTCCCTCCCTCACACACCTGTAGCAGGTGCCAGTGCTGGTAGCTGGTTGGTGTCTGTGCTGGGGTCTCTTCTACAGCGCACACCCACCACCTCACTGTACGAGCAGGTGCTCCGCCCCCAGATGCCATGGCGACAGTCCAGCAGGGACGACTCAGAGCCCTCGCAGTGGACGTCGTCCAATAGGATGATCCCAGTTCCCTCACCAAAGGCCCCGCCCCCCACCACCTCAGCATGCCCCCTACAAGTGACGCAGAGAAACGATAAGCACACTGGGATGAGCTAAGACACACGGCATACAAACCTGCTGCAAAATATTCTATTTTAATTCATCTTATTTTTATTTTTACTGCTGCTGCTTTTTCTACAGGTACACTTGCACTTGGAGATTCATGTTGTTTAATTGTAACTTGCTTAACTACATGCTCTTATGGTTCTTCCCTTTGGCACTTATTTGGGGGTTGTTCACAATGTGTGCTTCTTGTTTTGGCTACCCACAATGCTTTGGGGCTATCTTGTTGTTATTATCAGTGACCTATGCACTTTGTAAAGCTCTCTCTTGGAAGTTGCTTTGGATAAAAGCGTCTGCTAAATGAATAAATATAAATGTAAACCAATAAACACTTGTTAGAAAAATGTGTATCAAGTAGTGCACAGAGTCGATGATTTTATTTATTTGCTTGCGCATGTAGCAGGGAGACAAGTCTGGTCACGGTACAAAGTTATCTGAAAAACTAGTCTTCATGCAAGACCATTTATACAACATTGGTAAGAATTCTCCTCCCCTGCATAGCAGCTGTCTAGCTGATAGTGTATATCCTAAAGTTCTCGCGGGTGTGTGTATGTGCGTCTTGGTGTTTTGCCCTGCTAGGCTTACCAAATGGCATACTGTAAAGATAAGCTTGGCGTTGCCTGAGTTAATTTGGGGGGTTCCTCTTTCTGCACTAAAGGAATGCCGAACACAGTATTTTTTATGCACTATAAAGGTTCCATCCTTCATTTTTCTAACAATACTTTACAAACATGCCTATAGATGTGTTGCGTCAGAAAGCTGGGGTCATGTAGGAGCGTGGGTGGTGGGTGAAGTTGGAGGAGGGTGGTGAGTGGTGGAGTATGGAGGGTGGAGGAGGGAGGGTGGTGGGTGGTGGGTGGAGTATGGAGGGTGGAGGAGGGAGGGTGGTGGAGGAGGGAGGGAGGGTGATGAGTGGTGGAGTATGGAGGGTGGAGGAGGGAGGGTGGTGGAGGAGGGAGGGAGGGTGGTGAGTGGTGGAGTATGGAGGGTGGAGGAGGGAGGGTGGTGGAGGAGGGAAGGAGGGTGATGAGTGGTGGAGTATGGAGGGTGGAGGAGGGAGGGTGGTGGAGGAGGGAGGGAGGGTGGTGAGTGGTGGAGTATGGAGGGTGGAGGGTGGTGGAGGAGGGAGGGAGGGTGGTGAGTGGTGGAGTATGGAGGGTGGAGGAGGGAGGGTGGTGGAGGAGGGAGGGAGGGTGGTGAGTGGTGGAGTATGGAGGGTGGAGGAGGGAGGGTGGTGGAGGAGGGAGGGAGGGTGGTGAGTGGTGGAGTATGGAGGGTGGAGGAGGGAGGGTGGTGGAGGAGGGAGGGAGGGTGGTGAGTGGTGGAGTATGGAGGGTGGAGGAGGGAGGGTGGTGGAGGAGGGAGGGAGGGTGGTGAGTGGTGGAGTATGGAGGGTGGAGGAGGGAGGGTGGTGGAGGAGGGAGGGAGGGTGGTGAGTGGTGGAGTATGGAGGGTGGAGGAGGGAGGGTGGTGGAGGAGGGAGGGAGGGTGGTGAGTGGTGGAGTATGGAGGGTGGAGGAGGGAGGGTGGTGGAGGAGGGAGGGAGGGTGGTGAGTGGTGGAGTATGGAGGGTGGAGGAGGGAGGGTGGTGGAGGAGGGAGGGAGGGTGGTGAGTGGTGGAGTATGGAGGGTGGAGGAGGGAGGGTGGTGAGTGGTGGAGTATGGAGGGTGGTGGAGGAGGGAGAAGGTAGCTAGTGGAGGACCTGTATCCCAGCTGCTGACAGACCACGTGGGCGTGGTCCTGGCTCCAGTGGTGGCCACACACGGAGCCCCAGTCTCCTGAGTGGAGCACCTCCACACGACCCTCCCAGGGGCGCTCTCCTCCCACCAGCCGCACCACGCCGTCTGACACACACGGCACAGCAGCAGCAGTCAGCACGTCTGCGTGTCTGTGTACAGTGTGTGTGTACACAGTGTGTGTGTGTGTGTGTGTGTGTGTGTGTGTGTGTGTGTGTGTGTGTGTGTGTGCGTGTACAGTATGTGTGTGCGTGTGTACAATGTGTGTACAGTGTGTGTGTCACCTGTAAAGGGACTGCAGGACACTCCTGCATCCTCCATATGATCACAGTTGTGCTGCTCCCAGTCGCCATGGATACACTGCTCCAGCGACAGCTCGTTTCCAGTGCACTGTACAGCATCTAGCAGGATGGGTCCCGAGCCTTGGCCAAAGTGAGCCCAGGACCAGGCCTTTGCCACGCCACTACACACACACACACACACACACACACACACACACACACACACACACACACAGACACAGACACACAACACACACCATGAGCACAACCCACAGCTCCCAGTATGTGATGATCAGTACATGACCAGTACATGACCACACACCACAGGATGTCTATTATTTATAAGAAACCATCTCTACACACACACACAGTGAAGGAAGGGCTTTCATTCTCTGCCCACTGGGATCTGAGTTCAAGCTAACTCTGGGGTCATGACTGTGGACCTTGTGTGTGTGCCCCTGTGACTGCGTCACACAGCTCTTTAGACACCTGCTGGGAAACACAAGCACTCCCTACTTGTTCTTAAACACTACTCCTCTTCTGTTTAAATACCGTTAAATTGTTTTATTGTGAAACAATCAGAGGTATGGGTGCCAGGTGTTGTCTTTGATAGGACTAAGCTATTTTAAGCATGGTCACCTATCAGGACCATCACATCAACAGTGGACAATATGATCAGAAAGAGATGAGATCAGACACCATCCGAACACTGTGAAGCACCACCAGCCCCTGTGGGAGAGACTGACCTGAAGCCCAGCTGTCTGCACACCACCTCTGCATCTCTGTCATCCCACTGGTCATCACAGACAGAGCCCCAGCGACCTCCATGGAACACCTCCACGCGGCCCTCAAAGTCCTCATCCCCTCCCACCAGCCTCAAGGGAGGCCCGCTGCCTGGGGGGGAAGCACACCTGGCGTGAGGAAGGGAGAGGGGGACCATCCAGAGGAAAGGCTGAGATGAATCTGAGCGATGGCTTTTCATGTGGACATCTGTGTACACCCTTGACTTTAGTTTCTACTGTTTTGGCTGTCTCTCAATGTCCTACCCTCCTTTGCAAGTCCCTCCTCTCTCTCCATCTTGCTTTCTCTCCCTCTCCTTCTCTATCTGTCTCTCTCCCCCATCTCTCTCCCCTTCACTCTTTCTCTCCTTTCCTTCTCTCTCTCTCCCGCTCACTCTCTTCCTCTCTCTCAGGGACCAGATTTTTTGGTCCCTGGAACGGTAGGAGGTCACAAGGTCACACTGACCTTCCGGAGGCGCGCACACCAGTCCAGCCTCGTTTCCATGGCTGCAGTCGCCGGTGACAAACGTCCTGCCTCGGCACTGACTCAGGGAGGTCTCGTCACCACGGCAACCCAAGCGCTCGTAGTGAAAGAGGCCCGAACCCGAGCCGAACGTGGACGGCTGCACCGGTGTGCCGATCTCACTGAGGGGAGGAATGGGTCACGCACACACAATCTGGAGTCAGAACACAGCGAATGACACCATGACTGACACCACGGGTCCATCCTTCCTAACCACACAGCCAGTCTGCCGGCTCCTGTCCTGTCCCAGCACTCTCACCCCAGGCCCAGCTGTCTACAGACCACGCTGGCATCCCGCTCCGTCCAGTGAGAGCCACACACAGATCCCCACTGGCCGTTCAGATACACCTCCACACGGCCACTTCCAGAGACCCCCCCCACCAGCCGGGCCGCGCCTGACGGGGAAGAAGGCGGGTCCGTTAGCGTCAAACACGAATCACACCTGGACAGGCACACTCTGGAACGGAGCAGGACTGGGGGATGTGTGTTTGAGTGCAGCTGTGTTATATAGCTCAGTGCGTAGCAGTCAAGATTGCTTTGAAAGCCATATGTGTACCTTGGTGACAGTCACAGTAGGCCCAGCCGATGGCTCCGGAGCTCTGTCTGAAGAAGCACCAGGGGTTGGACTCTCTGTCTGGGTTCCTGCAGTAGCTGTGCTCCCCCAGCCCTCGGCCCGGGTACTGGAGGACGTAGTCTGGGAACTCAGTCCACCGCAGACAGGGGGCGCCAGAGTCTGTCTGGGACACAGTGCCGTTGTAGTAGCCCAGCTCTGTGAAGCCCTCTGAACAGGAGAGAGGGGCTGGAGAGGAGAGGGGACCAGGGGGGGGAAAGAGAGGGTTTGGGAGAAGAGGGGATTGAAGGTAAATAATATGTATTCTTGTACTGTGGCTGCACACTTAACACACTTAACACTTAACACTTTCAGCTACTGGCTGCACTATCAGCAATATTGCACTAATGCACTAATTGTACCCCACTTGTCTTTAGGTTAGATAGGTTTATAAGGTTAGTATAAGTTATTATGTGTATTCGAGAGGTTTAGTTTACTGTATTGTATATTGTATATTATTTTGTATATTTCGGAGGTTAATATATTTTAACTTATCATAGATGTAATTCATGTTCCGTGTACTTATATGTTATTTCGTGCCAGGTTGCTTTGTGTTGTCTTGTCCCAAGAATTTCAGTGCCCAGTCTGACCTTGTGTGGTTCTGTGCATCTAAAATACTGAAATTTGCTGTCCATGATTGGTTTGTGTGACTCTCTGTATGGACTGGCTCTGAGGAGGATCTCTAAGGCTGATCTACGTTCAACTGTGGTGTTCCCCTATCTTCCCCTGTCCCTCTGTCTTCTTCACTTTGAAGACTAATCCTTGAACACTCATCAAGCCCTCAAGCCCAGGCAGGCAGCCAAGCAGGCAGCCAAGCAGGCAGGCAGGCAGGCAGAGAAACAGTTGAGTGGCCATTTTGTAGTGTGATTTATGGAAGACAGGATTGGCTAATTAAGAGCAGCGCTATCTCAACGACACACACAGCTTATCTGTCCTGGAGATTTATCAACAATAACCATCCACAGCCATACACAGACATACGCACACGACACACAACCTCACACTACCACATACTCTACTCCCACTCCTTGCAAATGGTTCCAATTTGGAACACAAACATACAGAATTACAAAGAGAAAGAGAGAGAGCGAAGGAGAGAGAGGAGAGAGAGCGAAGGAGAGAGAGGAGAGAGAGCGAAAGAGAGAAGAGAGAAAAACAAAGAGAGAAAGAGAGACAGAGAAAGAGAGAGAGCAGACAGACAGCAGAGACGGAGAGCGGGAAAGGAAGAAAATGGAACATAAAGACAGAGAGAGAGTGGGGCATATTATACAATTGCGACTTCATAGAAAGACTTTGAGAATCTCACACCAAATCAAACAACTGCTAACAAAACAGACAGATTAGCTCTCCAAGAGAGAGCATCTTGCTGCTGCTGGTCCTTTAAGACAGAGAGGCCTGAGAGCAGCTGGGAGATGTCACTTTCCAGAAGTGAAAGTAGAAACCTGAACACAGAAAGCTTTGTCTGTTTCTTTGTGAAAGTTAACTCTTTTCCTGCTCCTAACAGCGTCTCCCTGACAGTCACAGACAGTAGAGAAAGAAGTCATACCAAAGGTGAGAGAAAAATACATTGTAAATGGACTATTTTGTTTTTAAATGTCAACATAAGGCCTGTAACATTCCTGGTCTTAAACCAAGTGTAACATCAGTAGAGCAAGCACCCTACTGAAACATACTTGCTAACTGAAGCCATGATTAGCAGAGGGCTTCACCATATATACACCCAAACCTGCATATGAAAATAGGGACACCGGCTATATGAAAGAAAGGTTGCTTAACCCATACAAATTCAAATTGGACCATCACCGGTTTACTCAATGGCTGCAATAGACCAAGTGTGATGCCTGGACTACTGCATGCACAAACTCTGTAAACCTTGTAAATATACGTAACAACATTAAAATAATTACTAAAATGTAATACATAAAATAAGAAACAAAATCATATCAAACATGATATTAAAAGCTGTTTAAAACTATATTTACATGAACAAAACTTTTTATGTAGTTAAACGGAACTTAGGAATGCTTGGCTGGACCTGATGTTAGTTTCCTCCAGGATCACAATGACTCACAATGACTACGCAAGACTTGGGTTTTAACCATGGTTTAGACATTGTGGGGGTCCAAATGAATACCCTTCCACATAATATTTTTGTTGTTAAGTGCATTGCCTACAATTCTATATTTATATATACAAATGTGCTAATTTACATAGTTTTGAGGACTACATTGACCATTTGAATTCACATCTAAAAGAATAGTGTAATTTCTCAGAGACAGTGCCTGCATTGTGACCACATTTTATCAGAAAAACATCGACTCATGCTTTTATGAGGCTACTTGTTTTATTTGCTTACACATTTAGCTCGGTATCAAGTTACTTACTGTCTGAAAAAAATAGTGTATGCTTGGCTGCTAGTGCAGTTTTCTCCACTTTTAAGATAACCTCAAATCCTCCATTACTTTACCTCCTCTCCAACAAGTTAACTAACATGACTTTCTTTGCTCTCAACTGACTGACGAAAAGGTTTTAGGTAACTATGACAACGCAGAACTACGCAAGGTGGAATCAAACTAAATCACACGTGTATCATTAGTGTATCATTATTATGTCACTTTCCAGAAGTGAAAGTAGAAACCTGAACACAGAAAGCTTTGTCTGTTTCTTTGTGAAAGTTAACTCTTTTCCTGCTCCTAACAGCGTCTCCCTGACAGTCACAGACAGTAGAGAAAGAAGTCATACCAAAGGTGAGAGAAAAATACATTGTAAATGGACTATTTTGTTTTTAAATGTCAACATAAGGCCTGTAACATTCCTGGTCTTAAACCAAGTGTAACATCAGTAGAGCAAACACCCTACTGAAACATACTTGCTAACTGAAGCCATGATTAGCAGAGGGCTTCACCATATATACACCCAAACCTGCATATGAAAATAGGGACACCGGCTCTATGAAAGAAAGGTTGCTTAACCCATACAAATTCAAATTGGACCATCACCGGTTTACTCAATGGCTGCAATAGACCAAGTGTGATGCCTGGACTACTGCATGCACAAACTCTGTAAACCTTGTAAATATATACGTAACAACATTAAAATAATTACTAAAATGTAATACATAAAATAAGAAACAAAATCATATCAAACATGATATTAAAAGCTGTTTAAAACTATATTTACATGAACAAAACTTTTTATGTAGTTAAACGGAACTTAGGAATGCTTGGCTGGACCTGATGTTAGTTTCCTCCAGGATCACAATGACTCACAATGACTACGCAAGACTTGGGTTTTAACCATGGTTTAGACATTGTGGGGGTCCAAATGAATACCCTTCCCCATAATATTTTTGTTGTTAAGTGCATTGCCTACAATTCTATATTTATATATACAAATGTGCTAATTTAGAACATAGTTTTGAGGACTACATTGACCATTTGAATTCACATCTAAAAGAATAGTGTAATTTCTCAGAGACAGTGCCTGCATTGTGACCACATTTTATCAGAAAAACATCGACTCATGCTTTTATGAGGCTACTTGTTTTATTTGCTTACACATTTAGCTCGGTATCAAGTTACTTACTGTCTGAAAAAAATAGCGTATGCTTGGCTGCTAGTGCAGTTTTCTCCACTTTTAAGATAACCTCAAATCCTCCATTACTTTACCTCCTCTCCAACAAGTTAACTAACATGACTTTCTTTGCTCTCAACTGACTGACGAAAAGGTTTTAGGTAACTATGACAACGCAGAACTACGCAAGGTGGAATCAAACTAAATCACACAAGTGTATCATTAGGAGGGGGGATTTACACACTTTCTTAACAAACGGAAATAAATAGAAAATAAATAAAACATAACAAGAAGTCGATCCATGGACAGGGTTCATAAAAGGAGAACATATATTTTACATATTTTCTGCTGTATATTGGGGGGGACAGATAGGTATTTTCTCAATATTGGGGGGGACACGACCCCTCCAAAGAATGCATGGTTACGCCCTTGGCCATAGGGTTGCCACCCATAGACATATATCTATGTTGCCACCCGTCCCTTAAAATACGGAATTGTCCCATATTTGAGAATAAAATAGCACGTCCCGTTTTGAATCAATACAGGATAGGGTTTGTCCCGTATTTTCAAAGTTAATTTCAACTCAGCATCCCATGCAAATCATCCCACCCGCATTCTGTGAAGACCCATCCTATCCTACCCCTGATTGGGTAAAAGGCCTACTCGCTGCCATCATTGGTTTGATCGGTTTGTTTCAGGTTCACGGCCAAAAAGTCAGAGGAGGGCGGGTTTCTTGGCGAAGAGTCGATTTGAAAGAATGGAGGAGGCAGCTCCAGATACCCCCCTGCGTAATAAGAAGTAGGATGAAAGAAAGTAGGCTTGACATGCCTCAATACTGCACACTACTACTTCTGGTCCACTGATAGTGTTGCCAACCGTCCCGATTTGTCCGGGACATCCCGAATTCTGGGTGATTTTGATTTGTCCCGCCAGGGACAGCTCCAGTCCCACATTCCAATCACAGCCTCACCGGACAATTATTATTATAGACTACACTGTAAACGCGCAAAAATTCACGCAAACATTGCTATGGGACATGGTTGTTGCTTGTTGGTGACAGTGTGTGTGAACTGGCCACTGGGGAGGTTATCTTGTGTCCAAATGAGAAACTTGGAATAATTGTCTTCTTGACTATTTCTAAGAACAATACATCCAAGCGAGTACAGTTGTGGTTAGCCAAAATTACACTGAATTAGTAGGTTTATGGTATGACTAATGAAAGCTTGCGATTTCCGTTATTGTTGGTCAGCTATAAGCATGCACGCTCGCACCTGGAAGAAAGTGTCCCTCATTTGGGGTTGAGGAAGTTGGCAACCCTATGTTTACTACCCATCTTAATTTGAATTTTTTTTTAAACAGACAAGTATGTTAAATTAGGGTTTGAAATCATGAGAAAATCAGCTGTCTTCTCTGCTTTAGACTCGGGGGGCGTGTTGCCTGAAGGAGCTGAAGCCCCCCCCCCCCTGAATTTATTGAATTTAGCAACAACAGCAACACTAGCTAAATCAATTGCAGATATCAGAACAGCCATACCTGCAGTCTCTGAGTGTTTTATGCGTTAATTACTTTGTCTTTGCATCAGACCAGCTGAGTAACAGAATTCAACCGTCTGTGATCTGACGTAGATCAGTCGCTGTGACGTAGATCAGTCGCTGTGACATAGATCAGTCGGGTTTTGGCTCCACCTATACAAAACCTGAGCTGAAACTGTTCAACAGTCTAACTCCACATTTCAATGCAAAAAAGTTTTCGCGCTTTGCACACGCTTTCAGGAACTTAGTTCACAGGTAGCCTATATAATGTCCCGAGAAGCAAATCATGTAATTTGCTTTATAGGATCTTTAAGACGTTCAAAACGGCTGTCTTCAGACGGTAATTTCTGTTATCTAAACGCGATCGCTAAATTACTAAATGTTTTGATACATTGCACATATTAGCACATAGGCCTATGTATAGCCTATATGACAGCTCCCTCAATGACACGGCATGATTGACATGAACGATAGGTTGAAGTAGGCTCCTTTTTATAGACCTTAACTTTATTGATAAAAAAAACATACACCCTTTATTACATTTAAGTAGACTTTTTCGACATTGTTTTACTATTAACCGATATATGAACCAATACCCGTTTACATGCTTTTTGTGCCGGGAATATGAAGATATGCATGGATTTAGGTTCGTTTTGTAGGCTAGACTTACTGTTATTTATTTATGCAATATAAAGTTTTATATATATTCAATGTGGTTACAGCAGAAATGCACAACATTTGCCATAATTTGGTTTGTGTCAAAATGTGTCAGAATTTGGAAAAATGTGCTGCAAATACAGTGTTCTGTATAGTGCAGGTGTAGATTTGGAGAATGCATACATTCAATAATCATTCAATGCATTTTGTGTGAAAGCAATGAACAAAATATGATTCACAGTAGGTTTGCCTTTTTTTCAGATATCATTGTTCATCATTGTTTAATAAACACATTATATGTTTTAGTTCTAAGTTGGTTTTCTCTAAATGTTATATTTTTGACTGATAATGAGATTATATAGGCTACATGTATAGTCTATATGGCATCACGCCAGAAACTCCGTGGTGAATCATCGTCTCTCAGCTGTGATATTTCTTTGAAGTTTTCTCCTACTTCAGTTCTGATATCTTGATGTCTAAATGGCCACGGCACTCTGACCTTTTGGTTGACACCCTAATTTCACTCAATAGGAGCTTATAGGGCGTGTCCATAGCCAACGAGAGACCGCTTTGAAAGGAACCCCCCCCCCCCCCCCCACTCTTTCCATCGTGGAAAGATCGAGCCAATTACAACCGATTATTTGGATAACTTGTACGTAGTATAGCCAATGAAATTCTGAAAACCGCTTTAGACGGAAGTTTCAAAGCTGCTTATAAGAAGACCATTCGTATTTACCCCAGGTTTTGTGCGTCGGTGCGTGGAAGGTAAATAAGTGTAGTTTTGGTCGCTGTTGAGACCTTTGGAACTCGAATTATGGCAAAGTGGACTGGCAAAGTGGAAAGCGACCAGTCTGAAGATGATGTATCCGAAATAAATACTGATGGATCAGATCCAGATTACGAGGCAGAGGAAATGTCCAGAAACATTGCTCTCCACAAGTAAGTAGCCTATTTCCCATAATTATCTATCTAATAATCTAATAATGTATGTCCCGCATAAATACGCTTTGGAATTATGAATACGTATTTTGTAGATTACCCTTTGACGTGAGTCTGTTGAACTATTGGTGTATTTTAAACAGGCGGTGTTTGTATTTGAGCGTGTGTAAAGCCCAATGTTTTGGGTTAATATATATTGCCAAAGGGTACTGTATTTACAGTATATATACACATTTTAACACACGAAAACATAAATTCTATATATATTTTGTGTGTGTGTGTCTTGTAGTGTTCCTGCTGACCTTTGGGGGAAGTGTGTGTTTGTTTCATTGCGTGAACTGAGTTGTGAGGCAGCGAGTTGTAAAAAGTTAGAATTCAAAAAATATGGAAATGTTTTGTCTGGCTTTATAAATGACAAATGTCTTTATTTTGTTCCTTTTTTATAGGCTTGTTGAGGAATCGGAAATCGATTGGGAGCAGGATTGTTGTGCACCCCTCTGCAAGTATTCAGATGAAGAGGAGAAGCAGGAGCAAGGCAGCACCTTGTCAAGAGGATGGGGGAGGGGCGGCAGTCAATCTGGAGTGTTTACAAGCACACCTGAAGAGAGATGGAATGATGTTGACGTTCCAGACATAACACCACCACAGCCTACCTTCGCACCTACCAACCCACCTGGACCCCAGCTCGACCAAACAGCTACCTACACAGTCCTGGAGCTTTTCCAACTTTTTTTTACTAACGCTGTTTTACAAACAATCATTCAAAACACCAATGACTTTGGCTCAACTCACCAATCAACACCAAGTAAACCATGGATTGATTTGACATTGCAGGACATGTTTTCATACCTGTCTGCGATCATCTACATGGGACTAGTAAAATGCTCTGCATTGACTGATTACTGGCGAGGGGGCAAACTGTACAACTTCCCGTTCACAAAACAGTTAATGACCGGTAAGAAGTTCTTCTTAATCTCCCGGGCCCTTCGCCTCAGTAGCATGGCGGACAGTGAGGCTAACAAGCAGAAGAGTGGCACAGAAGCCTTTGATTGTCTTAGCAAAATCAAGCCACTTTACCATGAGATGAGAGAGGCCTGCAAAAGGAACTACCACCCTGACCAGGAGATTGCCATCGATGCTCGAACGGTCCACATTGGGGGCAAACAGCATCTGAAAAATGAGCCCGTTCGTGGGGGGTATAAAGTCTTCGTCCTGGTGGACTCCAAGAGCGGCTACATGTGGGACTTTTTTGTGTACGAGGGAAAGCTCCAGGGAAGCAGTGGCTTGGGGCTCGGTTATGAGTCAGTCATGAAGCTAGTTGACACACCGTTGCTGGGCAACGGATACAAGCTCTTTGTTGACCATCTTTACTCGAGTCCTGCCCTTTTCCTCGTCCTCCTTCATAAGAAGATCTGGGCATGCGGACCCATCCTTACCGAGAGAAGTGGATGCCCGAAAAAGAAAGTAAACAGTGTGGACTCTGAATGTGCTAGCGGCAGCATACGCTGGATCAGGAACGACTCCCTCCTCTTTGTCCAGTGGCAAGACACAAAGCACGTCTACCTGTGTTCAACGTTCCACACTGCGCATGCACAGGACACAGTGCAGAGGAGGGTCAAAGGAGCAGATCAGCGCTGGGTACTGAAAGACATCCCAGTTCCTCCAGCAGTGAAGGAGTACAACCAGTGCATGCGTGGAGTAGCCCTTTCTGACACCCTGATGGGGAACTATAATCTAAATCGCAAGACCCACAGCTGGTACAAGGCCTTCTTCCATTATTTCCTGGACATCGCGATGGTGAACGCCTTCCTCCTCCACACAGACATTGCAACAAGTGAAGGACGGGTACCTCTGACCCAGAAGGCCTTCAGAGAGACTCTTGCTGAGGAGCTGGCGAAGGTGGGGTGTCACACAGGGCGTGCAAAGGTGTCTTCTGCTCCACCTATAGCACATCACAGGCTAGTGCATATCAGTGGAGACAGCACGGCTGGTCGGCTGAAGTGCAGGCACTGTGGTGCCAAGACGCCAGTGAAGTGCTCCAGCTGTGATATGGCCTTGTGCTTTGTCCCCAAACGTGACTGCTACAATGACTGGCATGCTGCCAGGGACATCAAATAGTTTGCACATATTTTGTGAAAAAATGGATGTAAATAGTTTGAGTATAATGGTGTTGGGCTGAATTTGGGGGTACCTAATTAATGGCCCATAGTGGATATCCAGACTTAGCATTTTCTTTCAAATGCTAAGAGAGGGTGGGGGGAGTTCCCTCCTCCTCTGTGGAAACCATTGTTCCCAGCAGACTATCACCTTGGAGTACGACTCCTTAGAGGGGATTACATCAGTTGGAGAGGAAGAGGAATTGATGAAGACTCTGAAATGGTCATTAAAAGCTGTTTTTCTGTAAATACTGTTTTGAACAGCTATTAAGATCATGTTTTTTTTTCTTTTTATGCATCTCATTTTTTGTGATGTACAGAGCGTATTTAATTGTTTTACAGAGCTTGTGCATGCAGAAGTCCAAAATGTGTATGCATATTTCTCTTGTCTTCCAAAGGCATCACATTTGGTCTGCTATGGCCACTGAGTAATGGTAATGGTCCAATTTGTTATGCTTTCAGGCTTCCCCTTTGTTGAAGCCTATCTGGTTAGACCTGTGGGTTCTGTATTTTAGACAATCATCTTTAACTTATTTGAGGCTGTTCTCCCATGCATAGGAGTGTAGACCCTTCCAGTTTTGTTTACTATACTAACTCCAGTGAGTAAGGCTCCCAGTTTTATGTACTGTAGCTGCCTTTGCTAATGATTACTCTGGAGGTATGTTTCTGTATTGATTGTTTCATGATTATTGTTTAGTGATTATCATATTATTTAGATAATAAACTCTAATTTTGCATACAAAGCTACTGGTTCTCCTTGTATGCATCTCTCACACTAAGGTGGTGAATACTTTGAGCTAGTTGGATTGACACGGCTATTAACTGTTCATGTCATGTATGCTTTTGAAGCAGGTCCAACTGAAGGCGTCTGAGACACTTACAATAGGGCTGGCCATGCTCTGGAGCTTTACTGGAGCTTCACTGGAGCCTCTGGGGGTGTTTGCATACTGGGACGGTGGATCAACTCCATATCCATAGTAGAGACAAACAGTTTGAGCTAACATGCTACATTGAGCATGTATGTGTACTAAGCTGTACTTCAAGGTAATGACTCCGATTTATAGTCATCTGCAGGCATCTGTGTATGCAAAACAAAATTCAGGCGGATAGAATTTTGTTCAGACTTCTTTTACTCAAAACCACCAGCACTTACAGGGACATTTCAGAGTGTCATCTTTTCAAAAGAGACCAAAACCATGCATTTACTCCAAATTATTCAAGAACAGCTTTCAATTTACCATTGCTGGCAAAGGTGTGCCTTGAGTGGGCATTTGTGGCTAATTACAAGATACCTAACAGGTTCACATGCTAAACGGGTGAAACTGTATCAATGAAGCATGAGTAAAGGAACATGTATTGATGTGTGAATGAGTGGTCTATTGTATCTTTCAAACCAATATCAGTGGAGGTCCAAATCTACAACTCTAACATACCCTGACAGTGAGACAGGTTTGATAAAGTGAATGATTTAGCAATGGGATTTGTGTTTCCTCTCTCCTACTGTGTCCCCTGCTCTAAGTCTGCCTTCCCTATCTACGGCTGTTCCCAATTCCCTTGGAGATAGGAGCTCACTGGCTGCCTGAAGCCCAAATGTGTCCCCTCTGCTGGCAAGGTGTGATGACCTACTTGGCCAGCGTAATCAGAGAACCGGATCTAGGACCTAAAATGTTTGCTGGTTTTTAATGAGACTTGATGAAAGTCGTCAGTACCGTGTCCTAACCCATGTTTTATTAACACAGTGCTGCTTTTATGTAACCCTGTTTGCTACTGGCATAATATTCCTCTAAAACATTGCTCCTTTCCTAGTGGAGAGGGTGGATGTGTCCACTGAGTATTTACTGCCTGTTCTCCATGGGCCCCAAAAAGGATCTGAACATGGAAACCACATGAATCACAATGTTTTCCTCTGCACATGATCTGTTTTGGACGTACCTTCGCTCTATAGGAATTGTCTGAATTAGTCATTTATTAAACTGAATTCTCTTTTCCCTCAGCTGATTGTTTCCAGTATATCAATCATTAACCAGAGTTCCTTCTCAACTGTGCCTTGTGTTGTGGAAGGACGCAGAGCACATGATTGGGGCACAAAACAAAGGTAAATGTGCCTGGCTATATTGTCTTTCCATTTCTCCCGAAGATCTTTCCTCTCTTTCCACTCCTCTTTACTGTTTCTGCCTGAGGAATCATGACAATAAAGCAGGATCTATGTTGTTGGGAAACTCACCACCACTTCTACGTTCTGTTTTCAGATTACACAAGTTGCTTTTATACTCTGAAATCATCCCCTCATGGCATCATCCAGCAGTTTCCTATCTGAGGAGCAGTTCCAGTGCTCTATCTGTCTGGAGGTGTTTACTGAGCCAGTCTCTACTCCGTGTGGACACAACTTCTGCAAGGCGTGTATCGGTAGATACTGGAACAACTCTTGTCACTATATGTGTCCACTGTGTATAGAGACATTTGATGCAAAGCCTGAGCTCAAAACCAACACAACACTCAAAGAGATTGCAGATCATTTTCGAGCCATGACGGTAAGAGACAGAGACGCATCCACTGCCAAACCAGGAGAGGTGGTCTGTGATGTCTGCACTGGCAGGAAGCTCAAGGCTTTCAAGTCCTGCCTGGAGTGTCTGACCTCCTACTGTGAGACTCACCTGGAGCCTCACCAGCTAGCCCCGGCCCTGAGGAGACACAAGCTGCTGGAACCCGTGGGGAGCCTGGAGGACAGGGCGTGTGGCCAGCACAACAAGCTCCTGGAGCTGTTCTGTAAGACTGATCAGATCTGGGTGTGTCAGACTTGCATCGCGACAGACCACAAGAATCACCACGTGGTGATGCTGGAGGAAGAGTGTGGGGAAAGGAATGCTGAGCTGAGGAAGATGATCCTGGAAAGACTCCAGAAGGTCCAAGAGATCAAACATTCAGTAGAGCTCAGTCAGAGAAACACAGAGAGAGAGATGGCAGACTGCAACAGGGTCCTGATGGATCTGATGAGTTCCCTTGAAGGTTGTCGGGCTGCACTCACTGAGATGATTGAGGAGAAGCAGAGAGCAACGAAGCAACAGGCTGAAGGGTTTATTGAAGAGCTGCAGGAGGAGATCTCTGAGCTGCAGAGACGAGCCACTGAACTGGAGCAGCTGTCACACACCAACCTCCACCTCCTCCAGAGCTCTCCACCCCTCTGCCCCCCCACACTCGGCAAGGACTGGTCAGGTGTCAGCATCCACCTGGGTTTGGGGAAATTCAGGAGAGCTCAAAGGAGCTCTGTAGCTCAACTGGAGGAGGCTGCTAAAAGAGCCTTTTCTGAGCTTGAGGAACTCACCAACACGAAGGAAGGGATGCCTGACTTGAAGGCATTGCAGCAGCATGCAGTGGATGTGACTCTGGACATTGATACAGCACATCCTATACTCGCCCTGTCCAGGGACAGGAAACAGGTGAAGTATAATGGCTTGAGTAATTTTCTTCCTGACAACCCAAAGCGGTTTCAAAGCTTGTTGGCTGTCCTGGGGAACAAAGGCTTCCACAAAGGGAAGTTCTACTTTGAGGTGAACGTTACTGACAAGCTTGAATGGTCACTAGGGGTGGCCAGTCATTCCATCACTAGAAAGAAACCCTCAGCCGGTAGACCTGAGGACGGAGTCTGGGCTCTAACGTTTCAAGTGAACAAGTTTGTAGTGTTGAACCCCCGTCCAGAACACATACACCCGAGAGAGAAGGTGGAGAAGGTGGGGGTGTTAGTGCATTATGAGGCAGGTCAGGTGTCCTTCTATGATGTGAAAAACGGATGGCTCATCTACTCCTACTCTGGCACGACCTTCACTGAGACACTCTACCCATACTTGAATCCATGTGACAATGAGTTTGGCCCCAACACAGAACCCTTGGTCATCTGTCCAGTCGAACACGAACAAATGTCTTTTGATTATTCTGATTAAAATAATTGTTCCTAAAAAAAAATATATTTACGGTATACAGTTTGATTATAATGTGAGCTTTGAGTTTAAGTAAGTCTACAAATACAATTGAATACAATGTAATGAAATCCAATGTAATGATGTTGAGTTTGGACCATAGGATTCATCAGGTGGATGACTAATGTTTCTGTTTCATATTGTGGTGTTATGACCAAACTGCAAAGGGTCCACTGCTGCTCATATACTTTTAAAGGAAAAAGTTATATCAATTTAAGCTGATTTGTTGAATAATATGGTGGACGATTTATTGGTATCAAAAGTAAATCATTGTTTAACCGGTCACCCAGAGACTTCAGCCACACACATCCAGCACCAGTAGGGTTTGTGTAATCACAAACTAAATCACCATGAACGTACCAATGAATTGTCTCCGATAACAGATATACTGTAGTTAAGTGGTTAGAGCAATTGACTGCAGATAGAGTTCAAATCCCTGCATACTTAATATATTTATGGACAAATCTGCTGAGTTAATTAAACAAATGACATTACTTTTATTAAACGTTCTCAAGAACAAACCTTTTTTTCCCTCGTTTTTTTTCTTCCAACATTAAAATCTTAGTATTCCAGAAGAAGCGGTTCACGAGTGTTCTATCAAATGTTTTGACGTTGCCTTTGCTGTGTGTCTCTTAAAGGAAAGGAGGGACAGCCCCAGCAGCAGACATTGTATCATCATTAACTCCAAACACCAGCCTAGATTTTCACTCACAAAAATGTAATAGCTGAGACAACCCTCATTGCCACAACAACCTACTCTTCCTATCGCCATGGGAACACAGTCTCTCTGCTCCCATAATCCATTTCCCCGCCACAATGAGTGTTTGACATGGTTCACAAGCCATTCTTCATGGGGGGTGGGGGTGTGTGGCAGCTACAGCTAAATACATTCACAAGCACAAACACACACACACGTTATTGTCGTTTCAGTTATCGTTCATTTATTACGTTATGTTCAATCAAACCAAATATTTTATATCTGATCTTTGTCTTGCACATTTCAAGTTATACAGAAAATGTGCTATGACAGGCTAGAAATGTGTGTGTGTGTGTGTATGTATGTATTGAGGGGTATTTTAGGCCATGCAGGAAGAAAGAAAGATGATGACTTGGCTGGTTCTCAGCAGAGAGAATGATGTGCCCCACCCCCATCAGACAGGGATATGGTAGAGAGCAGGGGGAGGCAGGGAGGAGGGGGGATACAGGGAAGACAGCTTGTTGGGAACAGGAGAAGGGAAGCAGTAGAGGGTGTGAATGGAGAAGGAGGACAGATGGAAGGGAGTGACTCTGAGTGAGGAAAGATTGAGGGATGGAAGGATGGAGAGGAGGGTGTACAGTATAAACCAATGATAAGATAAATACTGAGAGAGAATGGAAAGACTAGTGATTTGGGAGAGAGATTGTACCAGAAAGAACGACAGCCTACCTGAGCTCTGCACCTCGTTTACATAGCTGTCATCAGACACCACCTGCAGGATAGGGAGACAGGTCAGAGACCAGGCCTGAATCACACACACACTTATAGCAAATACACACGTTTTGCAATTACACACACACATACACACGCAAACAAAGGGTGTGACACAACATACACAGCCTGCATCTATACACTGCTTCAGATAACTTTTGCTTTAAGGAATAATTATATTTCATTGAACTGAATAGGGAAAAAATGGCATCGATTGATAGCAGATACAGGCAGAATGGCATACACAGACAGACATTTGCACTGAAGCCAAGGAACCAGATTATTTCAGATGGCATTTGACAGCACGCTGTATGTTACAGAGTTTTAGTCACATAAATCAGGTCAGATTACTCCACACTGAACAGTCTGACAGAGGACAGGAGAGGACAGGAGAGGACAGGAGAGGAGAGGACAGGAGAGGACAGGAGAGGACAGGAGAGGACAGGAGAGGACAGGAGAGGACAGGAGAGGAGAGGACAGGAGAGGACAGGAGAGGACAGGAGAGGACAGGAGAGGAGAGGAGAGGAGAGGAGAGGACAGGAGAGGAGAGGACAGGAGAGGACAGGAGAGGACAGGAGAGGAGAGGACAGGAGAGGACAGGAGAGGAGAGGAGAGGAGAGGACAGGAGAGGACAGGAGAGGAGAGGACAGGAGAGGACAGGAGAGGACAGGAGAGGACAGGAGAGGACAGGAGAGGAGAGGACAGGAGAGGACAGGAGAGGACAAGAGAGGACAGGAGAGGAGAGGACAGGAGAGGACAGGAGAGGACAGGAGAGGACAGGAGAGGACAGGAGAGGAGAGGACAGGAGAGGAGAGGACAGGAGAGGACAGGAGAGGACAGGAGAGGACAGGAGAGGACAGGAGAGGACAGGAGAGGAGAGGACAGAGGTTCATAACTAAAATCGGAATTCTTAACCTATGAAATCTTAAGGATTCTTAATTCTTAATATTTTTAATCCTAACTTAAAACAATGTATTTGCTCTTGCTACGTGTGTGAGTGTATGTGCTACACACACCTCTCCCTGATGTCTCACCCAGGCTAATCATATTACCTTGGGAACAGCGATCTCTGATACCTAACATGAGTGCTGATATCTCCACTCATGTCAATCACATGGGCTGGTTACAGAACTAATTGAACGTGACGCTCTGCCAGCTGAGTCCAGCATGGCTGTACCACACAGACAAAAACAAAGCTGCACGAAACACACATCTGTGCACTGTTCACCAGTCCAGTATTACACACACACACATTTCAACATGGCTTCAGCTCTGGTACTGGGACCATGGCTCTACCCTGTCTGAGCTCCCTGCTCGGCTTGCTGATGAAGTGATCATTTTCTGACTGCCCCGCTTAGAGTGGTTATTTTTGGTTTTTATAGTTCTCTCATCTCACTTCTGTCTTCTCATGCTTTGTCGTGCTATCCTGTCTCACCTCTCTGGTTTTGTGTTTATGAATGCTATGCTATCTCACCTCTGTGGTGTTGTGTTTGAGTGCTATCCTGTCTCACCTCTGGTGTTGTGTTTGAGTGCTATCCTGTCTCACCTCTGGTGTTGTGTTTGAGTGCTATCCTGTCTCACCTCTGGTGTTGTGTTTGAGTGCTATCCTGTCTCACCTCTCTGGTGTTGTGTTTGAGTGCTATCCTGTCTCACCTCTCTGGTGTTGTGTTTGAGTGCTATCCTGTCTCACCTCTGGTGTTGTGTTTGAGTGCTATCCTGTCTCACCTCTCTGGTGTTGTGTTTGAGTGCTATCCTGTCTCACCTCTGTGGTGTTGTGTTTGAGTGCTATCCTGTCTCACCTCTGGTGTTGTGTTTGAGTGCTATCCTGTCTCCCCTCTGGTGTTGTGTTTGAGTGCTATCCTGTCTCACCTCTCTGGTGTTGTGTTTGAGTGCTATCCTGTCTCACCTCTCTGGTGTTGTGTTTGAGTGCTATCCTGTCTCACCTCTGGTGTTGTGTTTGAGTGCTATCCTGTCTCACCTCTGGTGTTGTGTTTGAGTGCTATCCTGTCTCACCTCTCTGGTGTTGTGTTTGAGTGCTATCCCGTCTCACCTCTCTGGTGTTGTGTTTGAGTGCTATCCTGTCTCACCTCTCTCCCTCTAGGGCTCCCCTGATCCCATTCATATTGTATCCACCACAGCAGTGGCTGCATCAAATGCCTTCTGAGACAATTAATGCATGATTATTCCAATCTGCCATGATTACCTAACTTGAATATAATTAATGAAAGTACTGTATATACAATTATAGGTTATCATACAATAACTATTGGACAAAGAACACTAGACGGATGGGAAACACCCACCTAACATACTGTGTATCTAGCTGTTTTTTGTGTTTTAGGTTAATAGAATGTAGGGCAAAATTTAGTTGTGTAGGCTACACACCCAATCTGAATTCTCATATCATAGACAATTGATTATTAGATAATAATTAAATGAATAAACCACATAAGCGTATGTTTGAGGGTGCCTGGTTGTTGATGTTAAATTGCTGCGACAAAGGGCAATAGCCCGTGATAGCATTCATTCACGCGCCACCGGGGGCGAACGGGTGAACGACTGGATCTTATCATGATAGCCCGCCATAAGGGATACCATGCGCCTGGGTGTGTAGGCTATGTGCGCGAGTGTGTTAATGCTCTATTAGACAATGCGAGAAATGAAATTGTGCGAAATAAGAAAAACAACAATATAGCAATGGTAATTCACAATGTTATTCTTATTCTATACAATGAGTTTACATTAACATTTTAAAGCAAAAGAAAAAACGCTTTTTTTGAGAGCGTCATGTCAAGACCACGCGCACCCACACTAATGCTCGAACGTAATCCCATCACCAGAAGGTGGAACATCAAGGTTATGCATTGATAAAAGGCTGCTTTAGTGACCCATTAAAGCTCACCTTATACCCTTGAACTGGACTAAATGACAATCTGCAGCAGACAGGAGTGAGCCCCTACAAGGGACGCATTTATAAAACATGCCAGATATTACAATAATTGTTCTCCGATAACATACCTCTGCCAACACTGGTAGCCAGAGGCAGCTGACGCCGATAAGAAGCAAGATTTCTCGGCCAGTTACATCCATCCTGCCCGATGTGTCAGTGTCATAGCCTGAAAACCCACCACACCTTTCCCATTTCTGTCACAATTTCCCAGTGAGGTGAACCGTTCTCTGGCCAGCCTGGGAACAGTGGGCGTACAAAGGGGCGTTTAAAGCGCAGAAAATACGCACAGCACACGCGCACAAACTCCTGCCCCCCTCTCTCACACACATACTGTATATAGGCTACACACACACACATACACACAGCCATGTGACGGACCCACTTTGGATGACCGAGCCATATATTCACGCACGGACTATTAGACTTTCCAAAGGAAAAGATACCATGCAGTCTACTTAGCTACTAAAACATCTGGTTGTGAAAACCTCTGTATGCCTGTATGCCATAATATTGCCTATCTATGTTAGAGAAAATAGCCTACCCTTATTTCTGAAATGAAGCCAACTTGCTAGCCAAGCTAACATTGCGCTCAACTGAGATACCCCAAGCCTAAAACACATAGGTGGGGCATGTTACTGAATATATCATTTGTATCGTATTGTAGAAACAAATTTATAATGATTAAACGGCCACACAGCCGTCCAATAGGTAACGCTCTGGGGGTTTGATATTTGCCTCTCAACCTTTGTCTCGTAATTGGTAAGTGAATGCCCATAGAAATAATTGACAGAAAAGCACGTGTCAAAACCTAAACCGCTGTCGGCCTCCCTTACAGCTGCGCGAGAGGAGATTGTTGTGCCACATGGTACAGAAGCTCTCCAGTGGCCGTGCACATGGAACACCGACATCCCGGTTCTCAGAGGCTGTGACCATTGTGCTTATGGGACATTCTTTCATTTATCATTTTGCGTTTTTTTTTGTGTACTAAGAGTGTCTGCTAAAATGACTAAATGTAAAATGATTACATGTAAATGCACTCCTTCAGACTGATCAATTATACGAAACTAACCAGTTGATGACTTTATACACACAATAAGGACAACTTCATTAATCGTTATTCCCGAAAGTCCCAGCTGGTACTGGACATAGGAAACATCTGCTGTTACCGAATCTAAAAATACTTTTAAGGAGAAGATAGCTGACAGTCATGTGTGTCCCAGCAAACAGCAAAGTATGACTGTGCCTGTTCAAGGTTGAACGATGCAGACATGCTGGTGGTTTCAGTTTGGTGTGTAGGTGGTTGTGTATCCCCACAGCATGCATTCCTACCCACAGCCTGCATTCCTACATTCGGTTTCAATTTGAGATTTTTAGGCCAGGACATCTCAGAAGTGTATGTACTGTATATACCTGGCTATTCAAGTTTGTTGAAGACTATCACTGCAGCATGGACAAAGACACTGCACTGTGGCTTGTCCCTGGAGCCTGTGTGAGTCAGATTGGGAATACTATTAAAATATATATATATAGATAGTATATTCACAAGCCTTAGGACCAGATATTACTTATAAAATAAGTCACCAAGTTTAATTATTTTCTTCTCCCTTGCCTTTGATGTCAGTGTTCACAGTTAATAGTTTATCTTTAACCTAAATCTATGTACCCCAAACCACTGCCCCCCCACCACCACCACCACCACCTCCCCTCCCAATAAAAGCAGGCCTACTGTCTCTTCTTCCTGGCTCCGATAGAAGTTAAGGAAAACAGAGTGTTAAACCTTGTTATATTGCATTGTACAGAAGACAGTCCCACAACTAATCAGCCCCCCCCTCCCCCTCCCCCACCCCTGAACAACCCAACCCCACGTTTGACTCGTTGGATCCACACTGTATCTTGTCTGGATCAGCAGGCGGCATGACTACATGAGGAAACCATAATGATTTTACAAATGTCCGGTTGTCATGGCAACAGAGGCAGTTAAAACGGCGTGAGTGGTTGACAGGGCTTTGTCCAAGCTCTATTGTTCCTTTGAAAACCTACAACAAGACCACAAAAAAAAATTCTGTCAAATTTGGATAAATGTGTTGAGTATTATTAAAATACTGAGAATAAATCAGTATTAGCCATTTGGGAGCAAGCCTCTGTAAAATCCTGGATCACTGAGAAATAGAAAGCTTTGAAGATTAACTCAACTCAGGAGCAGCATGTACATGTGCCAAACAGAAATGCACACACACACACACACACTGTCCCTGCGTGTGTGTACATCCTCATCTGTGTGTCTCAGTTCTACCCAGAAGCAGTCCTTCCAATCCCATTATCCCCCCAGTTCCCCAAACTGTCACATAGAGAGGAGCCAATCACCTCAGCAGAAACCGTTGGTATGGAAACAGATCAGTGGAGCTTCAAATCTCAGCTTTAAGAACCTATTACTGGTTGCAGCCATCCCATAAAATTCCCTCAATAGCAGTAACATGATTAACCTAGAACCATTTACATCATAAAACAAATAAATCATCAAGAGAGTATTTTCCTACATATATCATCCTACTGGGAGCTACGTGGCTCAAAAGTGTCCCTGAAATGGCTTCTACAGTACGAATCTAACAATACTGTGCTTTATAGTGGATGAGGATCCATACGTGAAAATGTTTCTGTAAATCAGAAAAATAAATGAATTCCCTTTTTATGAGTTATCGAATAGAATAATTTTCATTAGAAAAGTTACGTTTGTGCATGCTAGAAAATGGCAATAATATTTTAACTTGTATTTACAGTGAGTTCACGAAATAGTTGGGCAGTGACCATTTTAATAATTTTGGCTCTCTACGCCAAACATAATGGATTTAAAATTAAACAACTGAAATGCAGCTGAAGTGCAAACTTAAGCTTCAATTCAAGGGATTGAACACAAATATTGGTTGAAACATTTAGGAATTGCAAACATTTGTATTATTTTAGGGG
Organism: Hypomesus nipponensis; assembly: GCF_054491055.1. Taxonomy (NCBI): domain Eukaryota; kingdom Metazoa; phylum Chordata; class Actinopteri; order Osmeriformes; family Osmeridae; genus Hypomesus; species Hypomesus nipponensis. The sequence continues at coordinate 17,576,928 of NC_140373.1, forward strand.
CTCAAATGTATTTTGATCATCTATATTGTAAAATATTTGTTATACTTTGTTGAGAATCCTTTGCAAGCAATGACTGAAGTCTGGAACCCATTGACATCACCAAACACTAAGAACATCATCCAGGTTGATCTTAGTTTCATCTGTCCAATGAATGTTGTTCCAGAACTGGGCTGTCTTTTTAAACAGCCTATTTTAACCTAATCTGTTTCCTTTCTGTTCTTGAGATTTATGAGTAGTTTGCACCTTATGGTGAACCCCTCTTTATTTACTCTTGTGAAATCTTCTCTTTATGTTTGACTTAGAGATAGTGATACGCCTAACTCCTGGAGAGTGTTCTTCATCACTTGGCTGGATGTTGTGAAGGGGTTCTTCTTCACAATGGAAAGGATTCTGCGATCATCTACCCCTATTGTCTTCTTTGTAAATACCCTCAAATTGAAGCTGAGAGACTGCACTTTAAGCTTATTATTTAACTGTAACTTGAATATGTTTTGTTAAACAGCCAAAATAATAAAACTTTGTGTCAGTAACTGTGTCATTACTAAACTTACTGTCCAAAATGTACATTTAGGAGTACATTTGGTACAGTTGTTGTTGAAGTCTTCAGAAATGTAACTGCTTGCAAATTGTTTATGGAAATGTAAACTAAGTGGATACATTGACGAAGGCAGTGGTGAAATGCTGAATATCCAGCATTTCAATAATGTGTTTCTTTATGTTGAGAAAATCAGTATATATGTGGAAGTTCTCCTTATGATGATATTGTTGTTGTTGTCGTTGTTCCACTCTTTGGCAAATTACCAACTGTTCCTTGGCAGTTACCCCTGCAAAACTGGTAGAAGTTTATATATATTTGTCCATCTCTCCAAAAAGTGAATACATAAATAAATATAAATATAAAAAAACATATTGATCAATGCCTTGTTGATAAAGTCATGCCAGAGCCTGTGTAATGGTATTAAACTAAGATCTTATAGTGTACTGGATCTTATGGTACTCACCCAGGATCTTATAGTATTGGATCTTATGGTAGTAACCCATAATCTTATTGGACTGGATCTTTTGGTACTAACCCATAATCTTATTGGACCGGATCTTTTGGTATTAACCCAGGATCTTATAGGACTGGATCTTATGGTAGTAACCCAGGATCTTATGGTATTGGATCATTTTTGTTCCATATTTTTCCATATTTGTTCCATATTTTTTCTCAATATTTTTGATGGAGAAACTGTGTGTTGAGAGGGCAGGAAACATGGGGAGAGGGGATGACACACGGAGTGGGACCTGGGCTGGACTTGGACCCAGGCCGCCCCGTTGAGACCTCAGCTTACATGGTGCACGCATTAGTCTGAGAGCCCCACCTTGTCCTCTATTCTATCACACATCAGCAAATGTCTTGCAATGAGTGTTCATGCTAGATTTGATCAAGTGAACATGTAATTTATAGGGCTGTCAAAGTTAACGCGTTAATAACGCAATCTATCTTAAACGCGACAAAAAATAAATAGTGCCGCTAACGCTGGTTTCTTTTTGACCCTGGGAATCACCTGTCGTCACATTATTTTGAGTGCCGACGGTAGCTGAATGATGGAGAGAGGGATTTTAGATGGGAAGTTCAATTTCAAAAGTTGTGAGACGGCTCGGTTGACAAAACTGGCGTATGTACTGATTGTCAGGCTGAGTTTAGTTACCACCGGAGTACTTCCAGCCTAAACTATCACATGCAAGTAAAGCACACAGCTGTCAACAGCGGTAGCAGCAGCAGCGTTCGCTTCGGTAATATGGCAGACAACACTCGCAAAAGAAGCGAGCAGCTGATTGGGTTCAACAATATAGAAACTGTGTTCAATATTAAGGTCAATCTGTGGTTGCTTAAGTATATGAAGTATGTTTGAGTGAGATTTGAATATTATGGAGCAGAATATTGTAGTAGGCTTTAATATATCTTATATTCCAGAGTAAGTCTAATGTTGTGGATGTTTATTATACAGCATATAGTTTGTGAGTGAATAAAACTCCATCACAATTTAAGTTGTGTTCCATTTGAACTTGTTTGGTGGACATTATCATCCAGTTAGGCCTAACAAAATTAACTATCTATACTGAAAATAATGTACCCCCGTGCCTCTGTTAGCTAGCTTGCCAGCTTTCATCCATGAAAAAGCAAGTAGAAACTATTATGACAGCGTTGTCAGTCAGCACTGAATGTGTTTACTGATCATCCACGTGGATGCAGAGTACTAGCTCTAACCAAACTGTGAAACAGATTAACTTAAACTCCATTTAAGCTAACACCAAATCAACAAGTTATCAACATCTTAATCATCGGCTGCATCACGGGCACCATGGACATTGAAATTACAGGATTCCGTGTGTGTCTGAGTATATCTCCATTATCTCAAGAACTGTATGAAGTTGCAGGTTGGCAGGCGGCTTCATTATCATTTGAAGATTTAAATTTAAATTACATTTGCCTTTTACTTTCCAAATTAACAGGCATAATGCACATTTGTCACAGAAATTAGAATGCATTTCATGTTTTTTTTTATTATGGGAGCAAAAAATGACCAAAGCAGTCAACTAGTAACTGACAAGGTTATTTATCCAATTGTTTTTTAATTCGAAATATGAAAATGTACAAGATAAAGCAAATGTTGTTTATTAAAAGAATTAGAAACCGGTCACAGTCTGATATCATGGGGATGGCTAGTGATACTAAACCCAGGATCTTATGGTAATGATCCGGGATCTCATGGTACTAACCAGGATCTAATGGTTTTAACCAGGATCTAATGGTACTAACCTGGGATGTTACTGGAACTTCACCCTGTTCAATGTCTTGAAGATGATGTCCTCTCATCCTACCTGTCGGGAAGATCCTACCAGGTCTCCTGGGGAGGCAAAGTGTCAGACTTGCCAGCTCTCCACTGGTGCCCCACAGGGCTACGTCCTTGGACCCCTCCTCTTCTCTCTGTACACCACCTCACCTGGACCAATCATCATGCTACCACTGCTTTGCTGACAACATGCAGTTGTACCTGTCGTTCCCCCCGACTGATCCGGGGATCGAGGCCTGCCTCGCAGACATCTCTGACTGTATGACCGAGCACCACCTCCAGCTGTACCTCTCCAAAACAGAACTCCTCATCATCCTGGCCAAACCTTCCATCTCCCACGATCTCTCAATCATCCTGGGATCTGCGACGGTGACCCCTTCATCCTCTGCCAGGAACCTTGGCACCTTGGGACCATGGTTGACGAGCTCTCCCTCACAGCCCACTTTGCTGCGGTCTCCCGGTTGTGTAGATTCACCCTCTACAACATCCGGAAGATCAGGAGATACCTGTCTGAGCACTCCACCCAGCTGCTAGTCCAAGCACTGGTCCTCTCCAAGTTGGACTATTGCAACTCGCTGCTCGCCGGTCTCCCAGCATGCGCAACCCGTCCTCTCCAGAGGATTCAGAACACGGCGGCCCATCTGGTCTTCAATCTACCCAGACGCTCCCACAATACTCCGCTCCTCATCTCCCTCCACTGGCTACCCATCATGGCCCGCATCAGATTCAAGACCCTGGTACTGACCTTCCGGGTGGTGAACGAGAGGGATACTGACTGTCTCCCCACCTTCAAGAAAAGGCTCAAGACGCACTTGTTCCAGGAGTACAACGGCAATTAGGAAGACTTGGCTGGATCTGATGTCAGTTTCCTCCAGGATCACAATGACTCTTATTGAGAGACTTGTTGCTGGTTAGTTGTAACGGATTTACATTCTTGTATTCACTGAAATATTTTTACTGTTGATTGTTTTTCTACAGGTACACTTGCACTTTTTGAGTTTCATGTTGTTTAATTGTAACTTGTTTAACTGCATGCTCTTATGGTTCTTCCCTTTGGCACTTATTTGGTTTTCACAATGTATGCTTCATGTTTTGGCTGCTCACAATGTTTGGGGCCATGTCGTTGTTATAATCAGTGACCTATGCACTTTTGTAAAGCTCTCTCTTGGAAGTCGCTTTGGATAAAAGCGTCTGCTAAATGCATAAATGTAAATGTCTTCAACTCCCAAAAATGATCTGATTATCCGTAATGGTCCAAAAATGCCTCAATGTAGCTGTAGTAGTTGGGATACAAGGAACGTCACCTTGTTAGTTTCAAATGTTATGTCCTGCTTTGAGGCCATTGTTGTTAGGCTGTCCTCCTCGTAATGTGTCACTTTCAGCAAATATACCACTGACATTGGATGAACTCTAGGTAAATTGACGATGGACATATGTTTAGATCATACAAGGATCACAGTGCCTACGGAACACCTGTCTCCTGTCTCAGAAGGCTGTATGAGAAACACAGCTAACGGAAGAGAGGGAGGGAAGGAAGGGAGGGAGGGAGGGAGGGAGGGAGGGAGGGAGGGAGGGAGGGAGGGAGGGAGGGAGGGAGGGAGGGAGGGAGGGAGGGAGGGAGGGAGGGAGGGAGGGAGGGAGGGAGGGAGGGAGGGAGGGAGGGAGGGAGGGAGGGAGGGAGGGAGGGAGGGAGGGAGGGAGGGAGGGAGGGAGGGAGGGAGGGAGGGAGGGAGGGAGGGAGACTGTAGTGACTGTAGTGTAGCACTCCCCTGGGCCCACACAGCAGCAGATCGCTTATCATATGTTTCCTGCTGCTGGCTGCGTTCACAGATAACATCCACAGCAGGCAGTGTCTGTGATGTGTGTCTTCGATGTGTGTGTCTGTGATGTGTGTGTGTGTGTGTGTCAGAAGATGCTCATAACAAAACACTACCGGCATCTCCCACCTCCACCATATGGAGACACCACATGAGCTGTGTGTGTTGGAATTATTTGACACTCCTTTAGTTAGTGAGGATATTTGAAGAAGTTTGTTTGAATGAGAATCTGTGCATGTTGATTCCAGATAATAAGAATATTATTTAAATAATAAGTATGAGTCACACACACATTTGGCTAGCCTATACTGCCACCTTGTGTTCAAACGTTGAAAGTGCAAGAAATTGGATGCGAAGACGTGGTTGGCCCGAACATGATACTTGCTGACCTGATATTGGCCGGATTTTCCATATTCGTTAAGAAGCTCTTGACGCTAAGAACGCTCTTAGAACGCTCATAAGAAGCACTTAGCATTAAGTGCTTCTTAACGAATCTGGGAAACCCGGCCATTAACGTTTCCCTTGTCATGTTCGGTTTCCAATGTCTTTCGGAATCCAAAGTGTTGGGGTTGGATTTTTATTTTTATATAGGCCTACAGATTATCTCGTCACAACACGTTTCCCTCAATAGGAGCGAAATGTCATTGTTAAGATTCTTAGCGCAGTCGGAAATTCCACCCCTTAAATTCGATCGACGTCATTCACGGCAAATAATGTGTAGCCCTATTTCTTGAATGACGGATAATTCGACCAATAGGCACAGAGGTAACGTAACTCAGGCGGTAGTACATGTACAGCTGATTTGCAACCCGCTGTAGGAAGAGCGGTGAAGAAGGAAATGTCGGTGGTTCCACCACGGACCGTTCTAGGATCAGTGCCCTTTTAGGCAAAAACAGAAGGGTGAGTAGGAAAGCCGTCACTACTTGCGTTGGTTTGGTTAGTGGAGAAATTCAGAACAACCCGTCCTGGGTCTATATTAATGTTTATTGATTATAATAGTTCGGTCCTTACCAAACATTCAATCGACCCTACCGCGGCCTAGCAGCCATTTTCAGACAAAGTCACGAAATGTGACCTATTTAGCCAGTTTGCACAAAGCACCGAAATAGAAATATAATTTCAAAAGTACACAAAGAATGATATTATTTGATTTGTTACTAACGGAGCATCTGTGAGAAAAAATATTTTTGGTGCGAGTAGGCTACAAGGCGCGCTTGGCTCAGCCAAACTAGAAGCGCTGTGGTAGATACTTACTACTTATGGTGATTAGAGTGTGACGTCGTCGTCAACACATCCAGCCTTTTCAGTAGTCCTTTCCCCAGGCAACCAGACAGATCCCAACTGCATTGTTGTGACAGATTGTTCTTGATAATTCACCTGGAAATAATTTGTGAAATTGTCCCTTTTTTCTGTCTACAGATTGAAATTGATAAGAACAAACAATAATGGCTTGGTAAAACCATGAAAGACGGCAAAAAACACAATTAAACATCCAGCATCTCCGTGAGCCCAGCCGTGAACTTGTTGTAAATATAAAGCATATGTATATTTTGTAGAGCCAAATAAGTAGGAGAAACTTGCCATATAGCAGTAAAGTCACCATTCCTCCAAACCTCCCTAGTCAATGGAAATGGACGCATCTCCCAGTGTTGTGGGGCTAGATGCCCAGGGGAACATGGTGTTTACCGTGGTCAAGCCAGTCATGGGGATCTTCCAGGTTTCAGCAGAGCAAACCAACAGTGTTGGCCAGATGGGTGGGGAGTTGCCAGGTTTGTCCGGCACCCCTATGACGCTTGTGGAGGGCCCGGGACAGCAAGCTGGAGTAGTAGTCAATCCAACCCAAATCCAGGCAGCGGACCTGGCCGGGAATGTGGTCCACACACAGGAGCAGGCTCTCAGCCACAGCCTGGTGCCCCACGTGCCTTTTGCTGAGGTGTCATCTCTCCTGGACCCCAACATGAAGGGCTCCAAGGCTCGTAAGTACTCACAACCAGCCAGGGAAGGATCATGGAAAACTGTCAGAAATATCCTGTATCTCACTAATCTATTTTAAGACGGATCAAGCAGTATGCTGTACAACAGAGTGGTGCAGTAAAAATAGGATCATTGGTTGGACAGGAAAATATGTAAATAAACATATTGAAGACTTTGTGAACTAGGTGAGATGGGAAGGTGTGCAGTTGAGCGTGTAGTCCAACGACATCACCCCCCAGCGTCTCCCTGGTTGTAGGGAAGTACCTGATCTCGTACGAGGAGATCCAGCGGCGCCTGCAGCCCCCAGAGAGGATGTCGCTGCGCTCGCTAGCAGCCTACACCAGGGTGAGCCGAGGGCCGGCCAGCAAGAAGACTCTGCTGGAGTCCCTGAACATCCTGGGCCTAAGCCCCAGCACCACCACTGCTGTCTCCTCATCCTTCTCCAAGCTCACTGAGGGTAGGGCTGTGTGTGACAGTGTGTGTGACAGCGTGTGTGACAGCGTGTGTGACAGTGTGTGCGTGAGTGGGATGCCTTTTCTCCTCTCATGGATGGCTGTGTTTTGCAGGTGACACCAGGGCACTATGTCATGACATGAAGGACTTCTCACATGACTACATCGACTTTGGCAAAATGGCCAAACAGCTCATACCTGAGACCAACACAGTCCAGCACTGGTCCAAGATCATTGAAACCAAGTAAGACTGCTGCCGTTGTTCCAGGTTCTGCTGCTAGCCTGGCCCTTTTCCTCATGTTCTCCCTCTGGTGTTTGTAGGACCCACCTGGAGGACATGAGGAAGTGCTTCCGTGACCCGGTGAACAGCGGTGCGTTCGACAACGTCACCCACGGCCTGGGCCTGGGAATGATTGACATCACCCTGGACATGATCACCATGGTGATCGACCGTCAGATCCGCATACTGTCGGGCGCTGCGGCCTCCGACCCCGCCGACTCCGGCCCACCAATGAGACGCATCCGCCGCCGTCACCGCAAGCCCCGCTGCATTGATGAGGACAAGCCCCAGAGGGCAGCCCGGGGGGTGAAAGGGCAAGGGAAGGGTGTGGGAAAGGGGAAGGGGCGGGGCAGAGGCAGGAAGAAGGTACGGCCCGAGTGCGAAGCCCCTGTGATCATGGAGAGCCAGCCGCAGCAGAGCGAGGATGTGCAGAGTAGTGTCCTCACCCTGGTTTCCGTCGGGTATGAGACCATCTCCAGCGGCCTCACCACCCCAGGAGCAGTGTGAGAGCGTCCTGACCCAGACGAACCATGCTCTCTGTTGAGGTCCAGAACTCTGGGATTTTCGTAGCTGCTCAGGTCTGCCCCATGGACAGGGCTGGAGAGGACATTCACACGGAGTGATCATGATGCTCACTCCTTTAGTTTTTTACTTAGTTAATGATAGCAGAAGCTTGCTTGAGATTGATAAATGCTTGTAACAGTAGTCCCCATCAGCACTGGATGGAGGATGAGACAGAGACAGAAATACATGTCTCAGATTTGTTTGATCCCAAAAAACAATCCATTCATGTGCAAATATCAGTTCTCCCAGGCTTTCAGTTTGTCTCCTATTCCTGTTTTTTCCCTTTTGAAGCAGATCACAATATGTCAATAATCAGCGAGAGTATGTTTATAATGAAACCAGTATTGCTGAAATACTTGTATTAAAGGCATACATTTCTTAACTAAACTTCATATTTGTATTTTTGTCTCTCGTAGTTATCATACAGGACAGAAGGTGATCAGGTCCTGGCCAGTTGTGCCTTGTATAGGCTCAACCAATAACATGGTCTGCTAACTTGTTTGACAGATTCAAGTTGTGAATTTGGTGCAAAATGGCAAGATATCATTGCATTCTATATTATGGATAACTGGCTTTGATAACTTGGTTGTACAGAGAAAACAGACACAGCATAAGTATAGGAAGTTTTATGGAAGATGACTGTTGCTGTAGGAGTGAAGGTGAACAGCATAGACAGGCTGGGGCAGTGGGCAGACTGGCAGGCAGGTGAGGAATGAACCTGAGCACAAGAGAAGATACAACTTGGAAGTCTTTGCAAAGAGTTTGTACTAGACTGAAGTGGTCGGAAAAAGTGGGAAAAAAGCAGAAAAGTGGGACTAACACTGAGCCGAAACGACAATCAGATGAGGAGTGGATGAAGAAGCGAAGGTTGATCATCTGCAGAGCTGAAGTGATAGAAGGTAGGTTGGTAGGTGGAGCTGGAACCAGGAGGGAGAGGGAGAAAGATAGACACGCCCACGACATAACACTAACATGGAGACATACAGGGAATAGTGGACATGGAGACACAGAGAGCCACAGAGACAGAGAGACACAGAGAGACGGAGACAGAGAGACATAGAAGAGGGGACAGGGAGACCCCTGGGACACGGTCTTGACACAACTAGCTCCAATCTGCGACTTCCTTTAAATGTCTACTTCTCTACAGTGTGTGCACACTCTGGCTAGCACAGAACATCTTCATCACGTCCATCTGAGTCTGGGAAGGCCTCTTAGAAGAGGGTGTGCCCTCAGCTGGTTGGAGTGGCTGAAAGGTGTGCTGTTTCTCTGAGCCTGCTGTTGTTGTGACTGGGGAGGACAAGAGAGGGAACTCTCAGCTGGAGAGAAAGCCGAGGGCCTCTTACACGTCAACAGTGGGGAAGGGAGGGAGGGAGAGCAGCTTTGCAGAGAATTAGGATTTACTCTGAATTAGTGTAAGAGAGAGAGAGAGAGGGAGAGAGAGAGAGAGAGAGAGAGAGAGAGAGAGAGAGACAGAGAGAGAGAGAGAGAGAGAGAGAGAGAGACAGTGGAACAAGACTTGAGGAGTGGGTGAGAAGAAGAAAACATGCAGATATCAGGACAGGAGAGGCAGTGTCAGTGTGTCTACAGAAACATTACCCGCATGAGCGACAGCAGAACTGAGCGGGTTCACATGATCAGTTAACCACTCACACAGATAAAGAACACGCGCCAGCAGCAGAGAGGAGTGTAGGTGAGGCTAGAGATGGACACTGTTGGCTACACAGAAGACTTGACCAAGCACCAACCATGGAACGCAGGGATTGAACCACATCGGACCCTTGTGCGACTCAGTTAAGAACACCTATGGCTAAATGCAGCCCAGTCTACCAGTCCAGCGAGTTCCTAAAGGTGAGTGGAAACAAGACAGCACTGAGACTCCACACCCTGAGAATCCATGAGATAGCAAGCTCCCTGGAAGCCAGCTACAGAACCACTCACTGGAAGAATGGAATAGTTGTGACAACTTGTGTTGTTTTTGTTTACTGTGATGCTTATTATGACAAATGTTCGAATAGTGAAAGCTGTAGTAGTGAAAAGAGAAAAAAAACAAATGAGAATTAACAATGTTATCTAAGGCAACACAAATACAGTACTGGTTGACTGTTCCAGTTAAATTGAACATGCTGCTGACCAGCTGTCTAGGCATTACAGACCATACACAGCAGTCTGCATCACAAGCTATCCATTTGGCTTGTATTTTGGTCATAACAACTTGTCATAACACTTTCCTATTTAAAATAATTTGTATATATGGCAAATGACGTGCCACATTCTAGCAAACGTAGTAGGGACTATTGTAAAGCTCCGGGTTTGGCTGTGGAAAGGAGCCTAGTTGTGTTACAAACGATGGGGCAGGCAAAAATGCAGACACGTGGAAGATGGAGCAAAAAAAGGTTTTATTGTAAATGTCCAAGTGATCTGATTTAAATGAATAGGTCGTTATCAAGTTAGGCAGAAGCCTGGTAAAGACCATTCATTTGAATCAGGTGTGTTGGAGCAGGGAAACATCTAAAACGTGCAGGACAGGGGGTCCCTTAGGACCAGGGTTGTAGACTTCTGTACTAAATGCTAACAAATGTACAGCCGTATGGTGTGTTCATTTCATGTAGGGTGTGGTATTTCTTTTCTGGTTCTGTCTACTCAAAGTTCTTTTCCACTTGTAGACTCTCTCAACCGTGCTTTAGATGCCATCAGAGTCAGCACAGAGCTCATAGAGGAGGAACTCCGACCCCATCTGGATGTGCTGCTCACCATCGTACAAGAGAGGAGTGAGCCACACAAACACACACCAGCAGAGCAGTGCTCTGTCATCTCAGTAGAGAGGAGAGAGGACGGGAGAGAGGAGGGAGGGGAGGGAGGGGAGAGAGGACGGGAGAGAGGAGGGAGGGGAGGGAGGTGAGAGAGGGGGAAGGAGGGAAGGGAGGTAGGTGAGAGAGGGGGAAGGAGGGAGGGGAGGTAGGTGAGAGAGGTGGAAGGATGGGGGGGAGGTAGGTGAGAGAGGGGGAAGGATGGGGGGGAGGTAGGTGAGAGAGGGGGAAGGAGGGAGGGGAGGTAGGTGAGAGAGGTGGAAGGATGGGGGGGAGGTAGGTGAGAGAGGGGGAAGGATGGGAGGGAGGTAGGTGAGAGAGGAGGAAGGATGGGGGGGAGGTAGGTGAGAGAGGGGGAAGGAGGGAGGGGAGGTAGGTGAGAGAGGAGGAAGGATGGGGGGGAGGTAGGTGAGAGAGGAGGAAGGATGGGGGGGAGGTAGGTGAGAGAGGGGGAAGGGGGGAGGGGAGGTAGGTGAGAGAGGTGGAAGGATGGGGGGGAGGTAGGTGAGAGAGGGGGAAGGATAGGGGGGAGGTAGGTGAGAGAGGGGGAAGGAGGGAGGGGAGGTAGGTGAGAGAGGGGGAAGGAGGAAGGGGAGGTAGGTGAGAGAGGGGGAAGGAGGGAGGGGAGGTAGGTGAGAGAGGGGGAAGGAGGAAGGGGAGGTAGGTGAGAGAGGGGGAAGGAGGGAGGGGAGGTAGGTGAGAGAGGACGGGAGAGAGGAGGGAGGGGAGGTAGATGAGAGAGGGGGAAGGAGGGAGGGGAGGTAGGTGAGAGAGGGGGAAGGAGGGAGGGGAGGTAGGTGAGAGAGGGGGAAGGAGGGGGCATGTAGGAGATAGAGAGAGGGGGCTGGTAAGGGATAGAGAGAGAAAGAGACAGAGGAGGAAGGAGGGATGGTATGTGGGTGGGAGAAAGAGAATGGAAGGCTGTTAGGTGGAAGAGAGAGTGGGAGGGCTGGTGAGAGAGAGAGACAGAGGGAGAGAGAGAGGAGGGAGTCAGGGGGTCAGATGGCTGAGCGGTTAGGGAATCGGGCTATTAATCAGAAGGTTTCCGGTTCAATTCCCGGCCGTGCAAAATGACGTTGTGTCCTTGGGCAAGGCACGCTACTTGCCTCGGGGAATGTCCCTGTACTTATTTTAAGTTGCTCTGGATAAGAGCGTCTGCTAAATGACTGAATGTAAATGTATCAAATGTAGGGAGGGAGAGAGGGAGAGGGCTGACCTCTGAGGATAAACACTGACACATGTTAAGCCGTATTTGTCGTAGTAAAGAAGAGAGGGAAGGTGACAGATGGAGGGGCTTGCAAGGCTGTTAATTATGTACTTAGGTTTTTTTTTCAACTGCTTACATGCGTTGGTCAAAACTGAAGCCAAAAACATTAGCAGGTGGACCAAACAGTTAATCTCTCCTCCAAAACTCACTCAAACTGCCGACACACTATATACATGTCTCAAAATAAGCTTGTTTGACCATAACACTGGAAACAACACGGAGCATTACAAAAATTATGGACTTTTATCTTTGAAGTTTGAATTATTTTTCACATGAATCCGTTTTTCATCATAGAACAAAAAACGACTTTTCACTCTGCCTACAAAAGTCTATAAAAGAATGAATCAAAAAAGCAGAAATTTGCTTCAGTATCCTTTATGTTTTCAATATCTTTACTGTATAGATAGTACGTATATATATATGGTAGACGTACACTAAAAATACACAATCATTAACTAAAAACACAAAACCAAATTTTCAATGATAATGCAATTGCAATAAGTATAAAAAACAACATGTATTGTAGCCTGCCGTTGTCATACTCATAATTCTAGTCAGAATGTGAGTCTGATAACTCTCCGTTGGGCTGTGAGTATGGGGTGTGTTTCAGCCAAACTCATAAAACAAATGCCTCTCCCAATTGGATAGACCTAGAACCAATCAGAGCAACGTAATATGTTGTTTGTTGAAAATGAATTCAACCCAAGCACTCTTTGCTGAGGTGGTTTATTACGTTACTGTTGATCATCTGTCCATCATCGTATAAAGCCCGCCCTGACAATTTCATTGGTCCGCCCAGCTGCTGTTTGGACATCGTTTTTCCCCAACCGAGCTTCCCCAGTGTTTTTAACCGTTTTGGAAACAGTGTGTTAGCATTTGGAAAATGTGCTGCAAATAAATTCCAGCTTTTACAAGTGGTGGAGTATGAATGAAAAAGAGTTCATGGATTAGTGAGAATGTTGTAATTGAATGCATTTTTTGTGAAAGCATTATAAAAAAAATATATTATTCACTTCTGTTTTGCTGACTGAAGAGTTGACAATCTGACTTCAGTTTTGACCAATGCATGTAAGCAATATTTAAAAAAACGAATACAGTGTGTGCACACATAGCCTGCCTGTATTCATAAATAAACCTTTGGTTTATATTTTTTCAAAGAGAAAATTATATTTATATGTTTTCGTAGAAAATATATAAACTTTCGTGCAACTTTTGTGTATCAGTAAGCTTTCCCATATATGTAATTATTACATTATGTCATGTATTTCTGTCTGAAATATGGAAGTCTGAATATTTGAGGAGTATTTGCATTGTGTCTGACTGGTGATTCCTTGTCTGTCCAGAGAGGGGCACTCCTGAGCAGGTGGTGATAAGTGGGATCCTGCCTGTGCTGGCCCAAACCTTTCAGAGCAAAGGTCCTCTCACCCTCATCTCTGCAAGACTCGTGGCTGAACTTGCTCGAGAACGTGAGTCACACAGAGCAAAAAGATTTATGAAGAACATACACTGTCAAGGGAATACAGTTTTGGTGAGTGTGTGTGTGTGTTTCAGCACTAGTGAGGAAGCGGTTTGGGGAGGCAGGGTTGGTGTCTGCGCTGTTGTGTGTGTTGAGCTGTCGGGATGAGGAAGTTCTTCTCTACACTGGATTGGCCATAGCGCGCATGAGCTACGAAAGCCGTGAGTCCAAGTCTCCTCACTGCTAAGACACACATTTACATTTACATTCAGCAGACGCTCTTATCCAGAGCGACTTACAGTAAGTACAGGGACATTCCCCCGAGGCAAGTAGGGTGAAGTGCCTTGCCCAAGGACACAACGTCATTTGGCACGGCGGGGAATCGATCCGGCACCCTTCTGATTACTAGCCCGACTCCCTAACCCCTCAGCCATCTGACTCCCACACGCAAAACAAACCGTCCTAGAAATGTTATGGGTACATCATCATGGTATAGCAGCTCTGCAGGTTTTTCTCTCTTTTTCTCAACTTATTTTCTGTATTCCTCGATGTCATCCCTGTTTCCTGGTCTGTTCTCAGATACTCACCAGGAGCAGCTACTGAGACAGGGGGTGATGCCCCGCCTGGCAGGGGTCCTGCTCCGCTGCCACGGCAACAAGGACCTGGAACAGGTGTGTCTGCTGGCCCTCTGTAACCTGGGCGACGTCGGGGAGGGCGAGGAGGCGGGGCTGGTCTGGGAGAGAGGCGTGTCCCTGCGTCCCGGGGAGTCCCTTTTCCGAGGCGTGTCTCCTCACTCCTGCGGCTTCAGCTCCACCGTTGTCATGGTGAAGCTGTCCCAGTGGGCGTCCGACCAGTTTGCGGTCAGCATCGAGGTTCTCCAGCGCTGCTCCTCTTCCTTCTGGAACGTTCACAGAAAGAAGCACTCTGTCCGCCGCTTCCCGCTCACCAACCTGAGCTCCTACCCCAAGTTATACAAGGTCATCAAGTACTCCGTCCAGAACATGCCCAAGAGCAGGAGCCTGAAGACTCGTGTGTTTCACACTTTTCTCTGACAGAGACTACAAACATGGTTGTCAATGGACTGCAAAAGACTCTGGGATGATAGTTAATGAACTACAAACAGGACAACTGTAGGACACCATGATCTGGGGGTCTGACTCATTCAACATTTGTGATAGACTGCTTTATTTATACCTGGATCACAACGTAAAACATATATTGGTGCGGTACTTTCTTTTTTTATGAGGAAGAACAGTTATATACAATACCAAGACTGAAAGATACATTCAGTAAAGTTGCTGTACGTGTGTGTGGATCTGCATTTACACGCAGTGTTTACATATATATTGTCTATTTATTTGTGTGAGTGTATAGTTTATAGACTGAAAGTGTCCCCCAAGTCTATGCCATTCTTGGTTTTCCATTGGGCACCTAGAACCTACGGTGGCCCTGAAGTGCAAAACACCCCCCCTAATGTGAGTACATCCCCCAAATGAAAACACCCCCCCTAATGTGAGTACATCCCCCAAATGAAAACACTCCCCCCGAATACGAGTCAACTCCCCCCAAATCGGATGACTTGTTCACCTCCCCCCAATACAAAAACACGCTCCCCCAAATGGAAAACGACATTACATTAATTCTGAACGAAAAGGGTAGGTACTACACTTCAGCACTGATTGGATGCAGTAGGCTAACTAACAAAAAATAAGAAATTGATTGACAGAAGTACAAAATGCAATAGCCTGACAGAGTTACGTGCACCGGGACATTTATTTGGGTATCGAAGCATTAGCATTAAAGCATAAATTGTGTGTTAAACGTAAACATCGATAGCCAGACAACTAGTCCACGTAACTCTGTCATTATCATGAACTTGATCGTTTTGGTTGGAAGGAAAGAGGAAACATATGTGTTAACAATTCAGAGTCATGACACTACTCTTTATTTTAATCAGGGTCATTCCTATGAAATAATCTTAGATATGCTGTTAATGATTCACAATATTACAATGAGTAGCCAATAGCACGCTAAAAACGCAGTTGAAGGAAGCAGGACTTTTCAGAAGAAAAAACTATAGTCCACTACAGAAGACCAAAATGCCACAACGACAGAGTCGTGGACCAGGATAGTTATTGTTTGGCTATCGATTTTTACATTTAACACTAAATACTTTTGCCTAAGTAGCATACTATTTGCTACATTCTTCAATAGACAAACAAATGTCCTGGTGCACGTAACTCTGCCAGGCGATTGCATTTTGTACTTCTGTCGATCAATTTCATATTTCTAGTTAGTTAGCTTACTGCATCCAATCAGCGCTGAAGTGTAGTACCTACCCTTTCCGTTCAGAGTTAATGTACTGTCGTTTTCCATTTGGGGGAGCGTGTTTTTGTATTGGGGGGAGGTGAACAAGTCATCCGATTTGGGGGGAGTTGACTCGTATTCGGGGGGGTGTTTTCATTTGGGGGATGTACTCATATTAGGGGGGGTGTTTTGCACTTCAGGGCCACCGTAAGAACCTGATACCTTTTTTGTACCTCCCTGTTAAGGTTCCAAGCAACTTGAAACAATACCATGGTGATTGCAAAACACTGCAGACTACTGATAGGTCACAGAAAATCTCAACATGGGACATACTGCACAAACCATTTTTAAATAGCCATGCTACTATAGCCATGCATTTAATAATTGTAATACTTTTTATTCACTGGACTACTCGAATAAATGTTAACCTGCAAAACATTGTTTTGGTGTAGACGTCCCTGTGGTTGATGATGAAAAGATCCAATGCGAGTAGTGTGTGTTGTTCAAGACAACGTCAGGGCAGTTTTCTTGCAGGCATCGCTATATGACGAAGGGGGTTCCTCAACAGTCTACTACCATATTTTTCTTAAATAAAGCCACGGTTTATACCGCAGGGATGCAAACACATGTATGGTCAAACAAGAGAGAGGTAATTGAAGCCCTTGCCCCGTGGCAAATATCCATACTTACATTGCCACCAACCCCCTGACATCCCTTGCCCACCCCTATATGCACAGAGTAAAATTACATTCTGAAGATCAAAATACACCGACACTAATTTGTAATATTCAATTTCATTTTTTATTCTGAGACAAACTCTATTAAATTATCTATCACTTCTTCTGGTTTTACTTCTTCTTCCTCTTCTTCCTGGCCACCTCTAAGGGCACTAAATGTTGATGATCCTAGCCAACTCCTTCAGCTGAGTAACAGCCTGGGAATGGCCCCTCACCACAAGATCAATGGAGGACAAGGCCTGTAGGGTCTGTGTACGAGAGTTTAATTTTTTATACCATTATAACGGAACACGCATGGATACGAAAAACGTTTGTGAGTCAGTTTCATTTTTTAGCAAAAACGAAAAAACGTATTCTGACGTGTCATTTTGTTTTCTCGCTTTTTTAACACAAACCATAACACAACTTTATATTTGGATTTTTCTCACGTGGGTGGAGCTAAGTGTGAAATGCCTGTCATTGGCCGAATGTGTCGTCAGCACTACCTGTTCCTTCAAAGTAAAGGTTTCCCCCATCTAACTCGATTAGCCTAATATATGTTATCTATCAGTTACATTTTATGTTATTCACGTTTATAAACTTGCCAATTAATCTTTATTGACTTGGGAGTTCACCTTTCCAACTTCATTCAATGCATCTACTTTTTTTAGGGCCTACTGATATCTACAGGCTAAATAAACTAATGTCAAAATGCTGTAGGCTTAGTCGTGTTTTCCCATTTATATTTGCATTAGTAATATTATAAGATCACATCAATCAAATGTATTGGTCTGTTAGTGTGGTGTGTAGTCCTGTGCACCCTGCTCAGACACAGCTTGTGCATGCCGCTAGGCGCTTGACCTCCTCCCTGCAGTCTGTCACTGACACAGAGTTTCATGCATTCAAAATTCAAATATGTAACTGCATGCATTGTATATTCATTGGAGCAATATAGTTAATTACTTGAGCTTTAAATTACTTGCGTAATTATGCTTGCATAATTATCCTCATAATGTAAATAGTTGACCTGAACTGATGTGAGAAGGCTGCATTAAAATACCTGGAGTTCTATGGGCATTCCATGAGTCCACAACTCTTGATTCCAATGCTGGCAATCTGACATGTCAGATTAGAAACACAGAACCTCACTCTACTGTCTTCCATGTTGATCCGCTCTTGGTCAAGTAGATAGACTAAAGCTGTCTTTATTGGGTAGTTGACCCTGTTGTTCATTTCAGGCCAAATCTGCTCAATTCTGTAATTCTGTAGATCAAGAAGAAAGAAATATGTAGTATCCTGACATTTGAATAATCTGAGAATATACTGTAACAAACCATTTTTGCAGATTGTTTTCCAAAACTGATTGAACTGAAGTGGAATAATATCACACTGTTGTAATTATGAAGATGAAGAATCAGTATGGATTATATGATGAAGAATGCCATTTAATCACTTTTATACTTTATACTTTTACACTTTTTACCTTTATATGTTATACTTTATTCCTTTATATGTTAAACTATTGAAAAAGCCTGATGCAAAGTTGTTGACGGTTTAGTATTTCCCCTATAATATAGAAGGAAAATTAAGCCCAAAGTGTCTGGATCATTGTGGGTGGGTGTGAGATAAATCTATGTGAGTAAGTTCCTATCATAAGAAAAACTACAAGACCCAGCAGTGATGAGGCCAGAGCCCAGTGTGCCTGGCTGTCAAGGTCAGAGTAGGTCTACAAAAAATAGATGAATTCTCATGCACCTGCAATCTGAATCTCTCAGAGAGAGAGACCAATAAGAGGTAAAATTAATTGTGATAAAACAAATAGTGTTAGAGAGTGTTTGGAGAGGGTTTCTTCAGTCTGGTTCTGCAGAATCACACTCACGTTTTTTTGGAATCACCCTGCTGTTTTGGATTCTAATAAAACTCTTTGCATCAAAACTCTGTTGGATTTCCTGTGCTGTTTCAAACTTAGAGAATTTTTGATCCAAGACGTCGACTTTAACTTCATCAGAACATCTGGATTTCCTGTGCTGTTTCAAACTTAGAGAATTTTTGATCCAAGACGTCGACTTTAACTTCATCAGAACATCTGCATGTAATACAATTATTTTCCAAAGTGCATTTTGTACATTAACTAAAGTAATTAAGTATCAACATTCCAATTTGTCAAACAATAATTGTTTGTTTAAAAATATTTGTTTATTTGTACTAAGTACTGGTATGATACTGATGAATTCCAGGTTTCTGTATGTGTGTGGGGGTTCCTGGATTGGCAGCTCATTCATCACATGTACTGGTGAGTTATTTACTCATGGCTATATCAACCTACCCTTGTTTGTCAGGGTTGTGACCCTTTGTTGGCCACCAGAGGCCCTCGGTGTGTTCTTGTTTTTGGTTCTGTTAATCTGTTCTCATTATGACATATTGTTTTCACCTGTGCCTTGTTTGTTCTGTGCTTTTTAAGTGGCTTGGATTTTTTGTTCTGTGCTTAGTTTTTCTCTGACCTGCCACAGAGTGAGAGTCATGCCTTTTTGATCTACTTTTGTATGTTATTTTCTGCTTCCAATAAAAGGAGGAAACACACATCTTTTGGAGTCTGCTTTTGGGTCCACGTTGGCATTCCTGACAGAAAAACTAAGCCACTATGGACCCAGCGGCTTCAGCCAGAGCACAGGAGCGCTATGGAGCGGTTGCTCGTCAGGAGGCTGCCTTAGTCCAGCATGAGGTTCTGATGACCAAACACGACGGTCTGTTGTCAGACATTCTCATATCCCATGCAGGAGATTTTCCAGCGATTGCCAGCTACTCCAGGTGGGCCTCCAGCCCAAGCCACCCAGCCAGCGTCCCCTAACCTGGGGCCTACCTCTAACCCTGTGACTGAACCCCGGCTGCCTCCACCGCAGCACTTCTCAGGAGACCCCAGTACCTGCAGTGGTTTCCTGACGCAATGTGGTCTGACTTTCGAATTACAACCCTCGTCCTTCCCCCCTGGGAGAGCCCTGTCTTGGGCAACAGCCGTCTGGGAGGACCACAGCCCCCTCTGTGCCAGCTACCCAGCCTTTGTGGAGGAGTTCAGCCGGGTCTTCGATCATCCCCTCCGAGGAAGGGAGGCCTCAAAGAGACTTGTCTATTCGTCAAGGCAGAAGCAGTGTGGCGGATTATGCTATACACTTCCGCACCATTGCAGCCTCTAGCGGCTGGGATCAAGAGGCTCTCATCATATGCTTCCACAACGGTCTCTCAGAGGATATCAGAGGATAGACAGAGGGAGAGAGTGTGGGGCCGTAGGTCTGCCATCCCTATGCCTGTAACCCCGGTTTTGCCTGTACTCGAAGACAGATCAGAGCCCATGCAGTTGGGCAGGACCAAGCTTTCACTTGCCGAACGTGACCGCCGCATGAGGGAGCGGTGCTGCCTGTCCTGCGGTCTGCCTGGACACTTTCGAGCTGCCTGTCCCGAGCTTCCGGGAAACGCTCTGACCCCTCCAGACAGGGGTGGTCTGTGACGGGCATCACCCAAACCTCCCCTCTCACCGACACAGGGTTACTTCTGCCAGTCACACTCTCCTGGGGCCAGGTTACATTCGCAACAGGCTTGGGTTGATTCCAGTGCAGCTGGGAATTTCATTGACACCTCCCTAGCCAGGAGGCTTAACCTCCCCTCTGAGCCCCTTTCTTCTCCCCTGGTTGTTATCGCCCTGGATGGGCGTCCTCTGGGACATGGTGAGGTCACCCATCAAACACCCCCTCTACACCTCTCAATACGTGTGGCTATGGATAGTTACATCAAGGAGGCCCTTGCCTCTGGCTTTATCAAAGCCTCTACCTTTCCTGCCGGAGCGGGGTTCCTTTTTGTGGGCAAAAAGGACGGCGGCCTCCGCCCGTGCATTGACTACAGGGGCCTCAACAAGATCACGGTCCGAAATTGCTACCTCCTACCCCTCATGTCCACTGCCTTCGAGCTGCTTCAAGGGGCCTCGCTGTTCACCAAACTTGATCTGCGCAATGCTTACCACCTAGTGCGCATAAGGCAGGGGGACGAATGGAAAACGGCGTTCAACACTCCAACAGGACATTATGAGTATCAGGTCATGCCCTTCGGCCTTACCAACGCCCCGGCTGTTTTTCAGGCCTTGATCAATGATGTCTTCCGGAACATGCTGAACCAGTTTGTCTTTGTTTATCTGGATGACATACTGGTTTTCTCCAGGTCTGTGCAAGAACACATCAAGCATGTCCAGAGAGTCCTTCGTCGTCTCCTGGATAACCACTTATATGTAAAGGCAGAGAAGTGCGAATTCCATGTTTCTGAGGTGCAGTTCCTAGGGTTTGTCATTAGTCCAGGTAACATCCAGATGGATCCAAGGAAAGTCCAGGCCGTTGCCAGCTGGCCTACCCCCACCACTGTGAAGGATGTTCAATGTTTTTTGGGGTTTGCAAACTTTTACCGCAAGTTTGTGAAACTTTAGCACAACGGCAGCACCTCTCACAGCCCTCACAAAGGGTAAAGGCTCCAAAGTCATCTGGGGCACGGATGCCGAGGGGGCCTTTCGGGAACTAAAACACCGTTTCACCTCTGCTCCTGTCCTTATCCTCCCTGACCCTGACAAGCCATTTATCGTCGAAGTGAAACTCGCATTGGAGGAATGGAGACACTGGCTTGAGGGAGCGCCACACCAATTCCTGGTTCTTACAGACCATAAGAATCTTGAATATATCCAACAGGCTAAGCGGCTGAACCCTCGCCAGGCCCGGTGGTCGCTGTTTTTCAGCCGCTTTCAGTTCACGTTGTCCTACCGTCCGGGGTCCAAGAACGTTAACCTGACTCCCTGTCTCGGGTTTTCTCACCTCCTGGTCATGAGGAAACAGTAGGACCCATCATACCAACACGAAAGTGGTGGCCCCGGTTAGATGGGAGATCGAGGCCACCATAAGGAGGGCCCAAGCTCAGGAACCAGACCCACCAGGGGGTCCTGCTAACCGTCTCTTTGTTCCAACCACTGTCCGGTCTCAAGTTCTGCAATGGGGTCATAGTTCTCGCCTTACCTGCCACCCTGGAGTAACTAGGACCCTTGACTTTCTCCAAAGAAGGTTTTGGTGGCCCTCCTTGAAGGAGAACACTCGGACGTTTGTGGCAGCGTGCCCTACGTGTAACCAGGGAAAGGTCCCCCATCGACCACCTCAGGGACTGGTACTACCACTCCCCATCCCTCGACGGCCCTGGTCACACCTCTTGATGGACTTCGTTACGGGGCTCCCACCATCCCAAGGACACACTACTATTCTTATAGTGGTTGACCGGTTTTCCATAGCATGTAGGTGTATACCCTTGCAAAAGCTACCATCTGCCAAGGAGACTGCGGAAAAAGTAATAGAGCATGTGTTCAGAGTCTTTGGAATCCCACACGACATCGTCACGGACAGAGGTCATCAGTTCACGTCCCGCTTCTGGCGTGCCTTCTGTCGACTGCTGGGGACGACGGTCAGTCTGTCGTCTGGTTTCCACCCTGAGTCCAACGGACAAACTGAGAGACTGAACCAGAAACTGGAAGCCACACTGAGATGTATGGCAGCAAACAACCCAACTTCCTGGACGTCTTTTCTTATGTGTCAGAGTACGCCCATAACAGTCTACATTCCTCAGCCATCGGCATGTCCCCTTTTGAGTACCAGTGGGTATACACCTCAACTGTTCCCTGACCAGGAGGCGGAGGTCGCGGTCCCTTCTGCTCTACGTTTTGTTCGCCGGTGCCGCCTTACCTGGAGGAAGGCCAGGCACAAGTTTCTCCAGACCTCTCGGCAGTATCAGATCCAGGCCAAACGTCATCGTCGAGCTGCGCCTGCTTTACGTCCTGGTCAACGAGTGTGGCTCTCGACTAGGAACCTGCCTTTGCATATGGAGTCTCGCAAGCTTGCTCACCGTTTCATCTGCCCTTTTCGCATTGCCAGACTAGTGAACCCAGTCACCTATCGTTTGTACCTACCCAGGTCTCTAAGGATAAATCCTACCTTCCATGTTTCCTTGTTGAAGCCTGTAGTCACATCGCCATTTACTCCTGCTGGCAGACCGCCTCCCCCGCCTCGGTGCATTGGAGGTCGGCCTGCATACACGGTGCATCGGCTACTGGATTCCCGCAGAGTGAGGGGTTCTGTTCAGTATCTGGTGGACTGGGAAGGTTACGGCCCGGAGGAGCGTGCCTGGGTCCCTTTCCGGGACATCTTGGATCCTACCTTGATTCATGACTTTCACGAATGTTACCCCGACCGTCCTAGGAGGAACGTCAGGAGCCGTTCCTAGACGGGGGGGTCCTGTCAGGGTTGTGACCCTTTGTTGGCCACCAGAGGCCCTCGCTGTGTTGTTGTTTTTGGTTCTGTTAATCTGTTCTCATTATGACATTGTTTTCACCTGTGCCGTGTTTGTTCTGTGCTTTTTAAGTGGCTTGGATTTTTAGTTCTGTGCTTCTTTACCTATCTATCCTTTTCCTTGTAGGCTTTCTGGACCTACTCATGGAACCTGGGCGATTTGGTGCTAAGCATCTTGGCTTTCAGCTCTTTCCTTTCTTCTATTCTTTCCCAGTTGCCAGGTGTTAACCATTCTTTATTACCCCTCTTTCTATAGCCCAAGACTTTGGTGGCTGCCCCTACGTAGGCCAGAGTACTGAAGCGGTTACTTAGTTCCAGGCAGAACTCTTTGTTGGTCTTAGGGTATTTTAGTTTGGCTACATCAAGATGTTTCCTATGTTGACTCAGTTTTTCCGCTTTCCTTAGTTTCAGCTTAATAATGGCTTTTACGTGGTAGTGGTTGCTGTTGGCATCGGCTCCACGGTAAACTCAAACATCTTGGAGAGACCTGCGCCACTTTCCGTTGATCAAGATGTGATCGATTTGTTGGTGGTAGAACCGTCAGGTGACTTCCATGTGAGTTTATGGATTGTTTGGTCTGAGAAGATGGTGCTACCGATGACAAAGTTGTTGATGAGGCAGAAGTCAACAAGATGCTCACCATTGGGGTTCATCACACCGCACCTGTGCTTCCCCATAGCTCTCTCACAGTCTGTGTTATCAGCTCCCACCTTGGCATTGATGTCACCCATGATCACTATCACGTAATGCTGGGGAACTTTAGAGACTGCCTGTTGTAGCTCCTCATACCACTGGTCTTTTTCCTCCTGCTTCGCTTCATTTGTTGGTGCATAGCACTGAATGATGGGGAGCTTGCTGTGCATGGAGTTGAATCGGGCTCTGATCAGCCTGTCGCCGAGGGGTTCCCAGTCCAGCAAGGTGTTGACCTTGTCCTTTGAGACTATGAGGGCCACGCCACGCATGTGTTGATCATAGTGCCCAAAGTGCAGGATAACTGTGCCATCGCTCATCGCCTGGCGTCTAGAGCCGGTCCATCGGCATTCGCTTATTCCCAGGATGTCCAGCCTGCATCTTTTTATTTCATTTGTGACTTGGGCTGTTTTGGATGTGTCGAACATAGTGCGGACGTTCCGTGCACCCAGGCGGATGGTAGTTTTGGGCCCCAGTAGGCAACCTGTCGCGCTCCTGACTTCCTGCTGGAGGTTTTCATCAGGGGCGGCCATACTGCCAATAGGTTGGCTCGAGTCTACTGCGAGGTCCGTGGTAGTAGTATTCATAGAAGTTTCCGTAACATGTCTTTTTACAGGGTGGGGTTGTTGACCCCACGCCCAACCCCTAACCTGTTACAGAGACACGCAAGGTTGCCCACCATGACAAGGTAGCAGCACAGGGGGAACTTAGGGGGATATTCCCTGGAGAGCCAGGCTATTTCAGCGCCATTGACCTTGTTTATAGGTCCCATTATGAGGTTCATGGAGAGAGTGAAATTCCAACCACCACCACCACTCCGCCCATCACCGAGACCAAGGTTAACATTTTCATCGCAGCTATCAGCATCAGCTGGCTCTGCTTTTGCCTTTAGTACCCCCCGTGCCAGCACTGTGAAGTCTTGGACAAGGTTTACCTTCATTGGGGTGTGCTTGCCTTCGGCGAGCACAAACCATTGTTATCTCACATATATATATTGTTATTATTTTTTATTTTTGCCCCCCTAAAACTTTGTTAATATTTGGACTACATAGACAACCTAGGTGTCAAACGTTTCGTCTTGGTAGCGATTGAGTTGCTTGTAATGGGATTTACGTTCTGTTGCACGGATTAAGTAGAAATTAAGTTTGTGGCGAAAAGTGAAGCTAACGGTGGCTAACTTGCTAGCCACAGTCACTGACGTTGCTAACGTCACGCTTGACTACCTGTAGCAGAACATCAGTTTAGCAGCTTGTTAACTTCTGGGAGATGATAGGCTAACTAGAAACGCCACAAGCAAAGAGACCAGGGTGATAACTATTTACTCAAAATTGTGAAATGTAGTGTACAATATGATGTACACATTGTTATTAAGCTAGTACATCTATTTTCGGAAACAATGGTCTGCGGCTGAGGTGTTAGCTTCATGAGTCTTGACAAAGCTTCTGTTGCCCGGGTGACACAGGGCATACATACAACGTAACTCTACATCTGTTTTCAATCTTTAATTAAACATTCCTCACAAATACATTTTCGTTTTTGGATTTATTCTTTCATTAGTAAACGATTTGACTAGCAAAAAAAAGTGTGATATGAAACACGTGTGAAATTTGTACTCTGATGATTATAGCTAGAGATAGCTAGCTAGTCTAGCTCTACTTTCGTAAACAGTGTACAGTAACGCTAAACGGTCTCCTATTTTCCCAGAGTAGTTGGCTCTAGCTGTTTCCCCGGCACATCTCTGCTACTATCTATTACCAAAAGTGTTAGACCGTATGTTAGAGCTAATTTGCGACCTTGTAGTCTTCCGTTCCAGATCGCTTCGGCCTGGAGAGGTAGCCTACGGTACTGTACAATACGAGTGGCAGTTATAACGACAAATTAGTTAATCCTACAGCTAATTTTCTACCTTTCGTCTTCGGTTCCAGACTGCTTTCGGGGTTACTTGACAATTCGTCCAGCCATCAGATAGTGCCGTACTGTAGTAGCCAGATGTGTGTGTGTGTGTGTGTGTATATATATATATATATATATATATATATATATATATATATTTAACATCTAGTCAGCTTTGTTGTCTTTGCGCTGTTGGTTATCTAGAATACAAAGTCATTCTTTACAGTCAAGTAAGTTAAATGTTCGGTTTACATAGTTACAGGCCTACACATTACAACAGATCAGAGTGGTTTACAAAGATGCCTTTTGCATTCATACGTTTCTGAGCTTGCTTTTAAATAACATAAAACATATGTATTAAGATGCTTTTATGAATCAACATGACCTACACCAGCTTGCGATCCACTTTTGGGTCGGGACCCACCACTTGAGAAACACGGTCCTACAAATAGACCGATGCAATATACGTCCCATAGCTTACACGGGACCCTTTCAATACAGCAAAGATGGGTGTTTATTTTTGAATCATTTGCCCTTGAGAGGACTAATTAGTCGTTGAAGAAGCAGGCTGTCTTCCTCATGTTGGGCAACCAACAAGTTGTTTAAAATCTGATTAGAATTTACTTTCTAAGTTTCCTCCTGAGCTCTGACTCTTCATTTGGCCTCCTTCTCTTCCAACCAACCAGTAGGCTAACACCACTCCTCCAGCCGAGTAATATATGTAATTTTACAAATATATATATTATCAAGGGAACTTAATGGTCTTGGAACTGCAGTCATACACTTCAATGCTTTTGAAATATGTCCTATTGTGTTTACCTGTGTGTGAGACCTCTGCTGTCTGGTTTGCTGAGGTGGGAAGTCTAGAAAAGTATATCAGTTGCACATGGACAATCAGATATTGTGATTAGATTGGCCTACTATAAACAAAATTCTCAATATAACACAAATTTAACGGGTGGATTTTTATTGACAGCTTGTCTGGGAAAAAAAACACCATAACATTAAGCCAATTTAAGACTTGTATGTAAGTAATGTGTCACATTACTTTTCTTAATCCTATGTGTGTGTGGTTTGTTGCACTTCCACTTCTTGACTCAACCAATTTTTTTCTCATTAGGGTGTGCTTGCCTTCGGCGAGCAAAAACCATTGTTATCTCACATATATATTATTATTATTTATTATTGTTTATTTTCGCGCCCCTAAGGCTCAGTCAATATTTGGACTACATAGACAACGTCGATGTCAAAAAGTTTGTCTTGGTCTCGATTGCGTTGCTTCTATTTGGATTTACGTTCCGTTGCACAGTTTAGGAGGTTACAACATTTTTGTTGGGACAAAGTGCCTTTTGTCGACGAAGGGTAACCTGTGCTAGCTACGTCAACACACGCTAGCAACGACGCATGGATACAACGTGATAGAGACTTTCTAGCTCGCAAATTGGAGCTTGGATTAGTGAAAAATACCACCCCCCAAAAATCACAACCATTTGGCTTTGTAGAGAAAGCGATTTCGAGTGGAACTGCGATCTCGCATTTTTGTTTTAGGCCGTGACAGTCTTTGAAATTTGAGTGAGTGCAGGTCGCCCATGAGACCGCCTCGTCTTTTAGGCGGCAGCCATGCTAGAAAGCATCATAGTTGTATTTTTAGTAGCTAATTTTATAGTTCAATTTTACAAAAAAAAACTGAAAGATGGAAATTTTATGACAATATGACTATTGTGAAAACACCCAGGTGGTGAGAATTTAATATAGATTGCTGTAAAAACGTTGATTTGTTTGGTACATGAGAGCCTGTCAGCCTCCATTGACGACAGCGTACTCTGTTGCTTAGCAACGTCAGCTGATTTGAAGCCAAAATAATGCTCAAAGTCTATGAAGTTCAATGTCTTTGGCGAACTATTTCTCTGCTGATCATCAAAACGAATGGTAACAAATTCATTGTAAAAAGTTATTTTTGTTGGCAAGTAGCCGTGTAATAAGCGGGATAATGTATAGAACGCCGGTCATTATTTGGGAAATAACCCTTCTTCATGGCGAAACAAAACTGGCAAACTCCACTTTGCGTTGTGCCTAACAACTTTCCTTACCTGTTCTAAAATCAGCGCAAACCACGGCCTCTTGGGGCTTATTGCTTAATTATCCCTTACAAAAGAAACGTTCTAATTTCCTGCGCTTTCAAACAATCATTCGAGTGTGGATAGGAACGGCAGCTAGCTTGCCTCTAGCAAACTGCTTTTGAATTAGCCATGTCCCCGTAAATTAATATCGAACTTATTTACTTTTTGTGTGGCTTGTTTTCAGTTAGCAGACGGTACTATTTGAATCGCAATTCTATCTGAAATACTGCCAGTGACAACGTTGTTACAGTAGCTTGTTTCAAAGGGGGTTCCTTGTTTCAAAGGGTGTTCTTAATGAATCATGCAATGAGTTGGCTAAATGCTTGAAAATATCACCAGAAGGGGACCTACCTGCATCTGAAGCAAGCAAGCACACCCTACAATTTCCCCAGAAATTGTACCCTCTCTAGTTTGATATACTATTGTTTATTAGTATTTTGATATGTAATACAAATAATTGTCAATAAATATTTTCCAATCCACTGACACTTAATTACCATGGGATCACATACTAATGAAGTATAATATTTATTCTATTTTGTGTTAAAGAGCAATCAGCTTTGGTGAGGTACAGAATGGAAAGCCAGTCGCAGTAAGTGTTGTAACTACGTTTCACAGAAATGGAGGCAAACGTACCAAGCATCATTGAAAAAGTGATGCTGGGTCTGAAGACAACTGAGTCACTGGTGCTGACTGATGCCAATTGGTGTGAAGTGTTGGACACCGAAGGATAAGGTATTTAACTCAATAATGCTAAATACTGATTCAATAAAATTATTATTCTGTATTTTACTTGAAGTATCCTATCACATTACATTACATTCAATAACGGCTATGGTGGTAAAACGCTTTTCCAGAACTGAGTATACTGTACATTTCATTGTGTGGTTTGTTTTTTCTATGTCTTTCCCAGGGTCTATGTATTGGAAGCAAAATTCCCTACTCAGTTTTTATTCGACTGAGAAGGAAAAGGACCAGGTATGTGTTGGGGTCCTCTTTAGAAACATATTGTTGGCGGTAGTTCACATTTTTTACAATGTATGGTATCCCTTGCTTAACACATTTGGGCCATACACACTACTTTCCACATTATTATTGATATAAGTCACATTATGACTTGGAACAGACTGTGATTCCAATCGTTTACTTAGATTTTTGGTTCATTTAAATCCAGGGCTCAATTTGGTGGTTTTGGTTTCCGTTGACCTTTGTTATGTCATTTTGTTCTCAATAAATAACACAATGTACAATAACGATTTTCATCTTGCAAATGTTTCCTTCATCAAGACACAATGTGTGATTTGGTTGTTCCCTCAATAGTTTGAACAGTGTATATATTATCATTCAATTGCTTTGACACATTCTCTCATGCAAGGAAATTAGTAGTTTTCTCCCGACTTGACTTATGCTGTAAACGAATGAAAACTTTATGTAAAATGTTGTTTGACATTGTTGTCACTGTCCAAGATATCAAAAACAACTCAATTATTAACTTTGTCCTGTTTTATTACTTCTCCCAAAGAGATGACAATTCTGGACTGCAGGAGGTCTTGGACAAAGTTGAGGAAGTGCTGGAGGCCTCCCAAGGTCTAGAAGCTGTAGTTAACCAGATGAGGGAGCTGTCCACTCTGGTCACCAGAGACTCCATCAACATCCCGTGCCCCCAGGCAACCCACCTGAAAGAGTCCTTTACCTGCATGATTTGCAGAGGTAGAAAACAGACATTTTATTTTATTTTTTATAAACAAGTAGTTTTGGTTAACTATTTTGTTTATTGTACATTGCATGCATATAGGCCAGAACATATTTAAGGTATTTGATATATTCTGGAGTGGCTGGTCTCAATACCAGACTTTTAATGGAAATCTGGTGGAGCAGAGCCTAACACTTGTTTTATTTTGATCTGGCAAGTCATTGATTTAATCACTGAGCATACAAACACATCTCAGCGACATCTTACTATCCTTTTATCCATTGTATGTGTATGCCTGGACCACACAGGTCACAGACAAACATATAAACACCTGATCAAAGTTAGTGATGTCACGGAAGTATGTTAACGATGGATTACTGCCATTTATATGTATGGAATCAGTGAAGTTCAGCATCTGAATAGACTGATTTTTTGTTTAAAGAATTAGGAAATAGAGCACTATTATATAAATGTTTGGATATCTTTGTAAAGGTTCTCTTGAATGCTCTAAATTAAAGATCTGGGATGGGGCTTCAGTGAACAACCGGTAGACTTCACAAGTTATCAAAAGAGAGTAGTCAATTTATTATAACAATAAAACATACGGCAGGTATTCAAGGGCTAGTGCCACTGATATAGGTCTACATAGCCCAGCTAACCACACTAACAGGCACTGCAAGTATACACAAACCATCAACGAGATGCAATGAGTGAGCACACGCACACAATACGGCAACACAATGCCTCAACGTACACCCGCAATTAGACCAAACAAATAATACATAGGTTAAAAAGATACATTAAAACAGGGGATCGCAGTATAACCAGTTCGTATTACCCCACGTCACTCGGTTCGCACAGCTTTATGATACCACCAATGTCCACCTTTTTCTGCTTTGCCAACATGCCCCATTTAATCAAATCAAATTTATTTGTATAGCCCTTTTTACACGCAAGCATGTCACAGAGGGCTTCACATACGCCCATAGAACTGCCCCTCAACCAACCTAAACCCTCAAGGGACAATTAAGTCGTTAATTGTCCTTAATTGGCATCAATTATCCACTGAAGAGGCAGCTCAGTAACAGTGCGTGTCCACTGCAGCGACGCGAATCGCTTGCCATCGCTTGCCTTCCCACAGTTCACCACGCTCGGGGGCGTTTCAAACAGATTAATGTAGAATGTAGTTCTCTAAAGTCACTGTTGTAGTTGTCATGGCCAAGTGTGCAGACTTGGGTTTACGTAGTTGCAACATCGATCAAAATACAACTTGTTTACAAAATATAAAACTGTTTAATACTGTAGACATACACGTTGACATATGTAAAAAAAACGTTTTACTCTATATTCCTCAATCTCTGCTAATCTGCCGATACGATAGGGAGTTTCAGCCCGGCTAGCTAACTAGTTAGGACAGAACGAAGTTACGTAATGTGACTAAACTGAATTTGAAAGTACAAGCACCCACAACTTCGGCAAACCTTGCGCCATGCATCGTTTTTTTGTATTAACATCTCTGTACGAATACAGATATGTATCGTACAGGACTGGGTAAGCAGCCACACAAACAATTAGTTTCTCCTCCAGTTTGAAACCTAGAAAGCTAGAAATGTTTACCATGGTTTCTACGTTACGAGAAACAAGAAAACACTCCGATTGGCCATCGCTAGCGAAAATCGCTCCTCATTAGCATAAAGTTGAGAAAATCTCAACTTGAATCGCGTCGCGTCGCTACCCACAATGCACCACGCAAGCGATTCGCCTGACTCCATAGAAAATGAATGGAAAACTTGTTGTCGCTCGCATCGCGTCGCTGCAGTGGACACGCACTGTAAGGCTGGTCACCCATTGGAGGGGCCGGGGGTTTGGCAGGCGTGCGCGATGCTCGGCAGGTCGTAGTCCACCCACTTCCTCTGTTGGCAGCGATACTCCGAGAAAGACAAACATTACAATTACACGTATTCCATCTTTGCTATATCTTTTGCAGAAATAATGGATGAGTCTATGCTGTCTGGGTGTTGCCAGAGCTTGCTTGGGTGTAAGGCATGCTTTGATGAATGGGCACTGACATCCAACCAGTGCCCAAAGTGCCGGGCCGACTGCCCCCTTGAGACCCTCATCCAGGAGGCTGGTCTGTCAACTGCTCTGGCCATAATAAAAGACCTATAAAGGGTCTGTCTCTCACACACACAGACACACACACACAAACGAGTTAACACTCTTAACATTTCTTGTTGCCTCATTAAGCGTTGACATATACAGTTTGTATATAAAAAAGTTCCATGACAATATAATACATATACACCCTTCCAGGATGCTCTTATGCATCTGATCCATCTTATTAAACTGTAAACCTATTAAAAGATAACTTCCTCTTTCCCAGAGACAAACAACTGAACGCATACACACACACACAAACGCCTTAACACCCTTAACATCTCTTGTTGCCCTATTAAGTGTTGACATATACAGTTTGTATATAAAAAAGCTCCAAGTTTAACGCCATGTTGCCCTTTTGCATTTGTCTGTAATAAAATTGATTTGAAACCTGAAATGACCATTCTTCAGAAATGAAATGTTGTTGAAATTACACATTGTTTGGGTTCTTAAATGCATGTACTATAACTAACACATGTATCTGTATATATTTAAGATTCGGTATTTCATGCAGTAAGAGAAGGTGCAGTTAGGTGTTGAAATGTATTTGACTTTGTATGGTACTTGAATGTTGCATCCCAAAGGAACAGAGAAAAGTACACCATGTGTGTGCTAGTTAGTTGTGCAATCACTCACTAACGGCAGCTAAGGCCATGTGGAGTGAAACCAATACACAAAGGGAACTCTCCTGCAACAGGATTGGTGGTCTAAGGAATAAAAAGGTCAATATCCTTGAGTGACCCAGTGAGAGCCCCAACCTATATCCAATGAAAGATGTGTGGCATGTCTTGAAGATTGCTCTCCATCAAAACTCCCATGAAACTTGACACAGCTTTTGTATTATTAATAGTGCAACTTATTTTTGACACTTAAAAGTTTATAAATGTGAATACCTTAAAATGTAACTGATAGATAACATATATCAGGCTAATCGAGTTAGATGGGGGAAACCTTTACTTTGAAGGAACAGGTAGTGCTGACGACACATTCGGCCAATGACAGGCATTTCACACTTTGCTCCACCCACATGAGAAAAATCCAAATATAAAGTTGTTGCTTATTTCCTATTTACTTGTTTGGTGGAGGCAATCCAGAATTACTGTCGGTGCAATAGTGATGGGAAGTTCGGATCATTTTACTGATTCGTTCAGTAAACTGAATCTCGTTCAGTAAAATGAACAAATCTTTTTTCGAGTCATTCGATCATTTCAACGGGGGGGGGGGGGGGGGGGGCTATACGTCCACTGCAAACACGTCTCATATTCTCATTTGGTTAGTGCATGACATGTGCACCAGAAGATACTATTTCAAAAGAAATTCCTGCATCCTGCATTAAAATACTGTATCATGACAGTTTGTATGATTCGGTAATTTATTATCACACTAGCATTTAATTATCACGGCAAACAATTACACTGCACTAAACTGTAAGTGTAAATGTAAAGTGAAAATAAAACCAGTCAGTATGATGACTTGAGCGAATATCATTAACGTCTTACTAAAACAGCGGCCACGCGAAAGGGAATAAGGAAACTGTTTCCTCTACTAAAAAATACAATGCGGGTCACATGAAAAAAGGATCCAAAGACTCATAGAAAGACCAAGTCGGGAAATGAACGAATCGTTCGTTTCCTCTAGCTACCACTGGTAGCCTACCACTACAGAGCCTATGCAGGTCACGTGAAAAATAATCCAAAGACTCGTAGAAAGACCGAGTTGGGAAATGAACAAATCGTTCGTTTCCTCTAGCTACCAGTACAGAGCCTATACAGGTCACGTGAAAAATTATCCAAAGACTCTTATCCGAAGACCGATTTGGGAAATGAACAAATCATTTCTGTTTACTTGGACGAGCCTATGCAACAGTCCCTATGCGCAGCCACGAGAAAATGAACAAATCACTCTGAGAGGACTCGTTACTCCCATCCTGTGTATGTGGAGAGCCTAGAGTGCTGACTGAAACGCTTAGAGCTTCGAAATCTGTTTCAAAAAGTATTTCTAGTTTGCCAGCATTGCAACAATTTCCACTCTTCATGCTTCATTTTTGGATAAATAAATAGCTCATTTGTGTTGGTCGTAGACAGGTGTCTGTGGAATCCAACAGACTTATACATTTTTTCAGAGCCGCACGAAAGCAAGACAAAGTCCAACTCTTGCCCCATAGAGACCAATGCAAATCTGGTGACAAATTTGTCAGAGAAAGCAGAAGGAACACGTTTTTGAAACTGCCGGTAGAGTAGTATTTCTGTTTCTCTAATTTCAGCTACTAAAACGAATATTCTACTTAAGGCTCTGAGCTTTGTTAGATTATGCAGTTCAGCTTTCACACTGCCTCTTTTGTGTGACTCACACATTTTTTTAAATTCATTTCAGCTTGCGGGTATTTTCTCATTTCTGTATTTTCAGCAATTTTTACAAATTAATTTAGGCTTTCAGCATTCCAACATATTTTCTGCAGGAAATGCACTTTCTAGTTTACATTAATTTTCTTTTATATAATTTTCTATAATGCTGCACACCATATACAGTATGTATACATACACATTTACATTTTTCCTTTGCTCTTCTTCTACACTTCTATTAGCAACTCTCGATTAGCTATAGAATCTTCAATTATCAGCCAAGGTCAAATCATATAATATGACAGTGTCAAACATCGGCCATTCTGCAGTGGGGTTATAATTCATCTGCAGAAGCCACTTTGAGAAATATGCTACCGTGGTCTTCAGACCAAGGGAGGTAATACTTCCAATTTAGCCAAACACCTGAAAGATCGTCATCCGGATTTGTTCAAAAGAATTCAAGGTGAGTTCTGATTCATATTAACAACATCCAAAGAATGTACTTTTTTTGTTGAATCTGTCATACTGAAATACATATTAGCCTACTTGATGTTTGAGATGGTGGGAACGTGTGTTCTTTAAGCAACAAGGTACGAGAGGCAGTACTTTATCGTCAAAGTACGTGTTCCAGGGTGTAGCAGCGGAGGGCCAGTGTTACGTCCCAACTGGTTCCCAATTTAACTGGTTCCCCAGCTGAAAGTGCACCTATCAGTCTGCCTCTATCACCAGATTTGTCACAAATTACTGGCGATTTTCAAGTCGGATCTCATATTTGCTGCGGCAAATATGAAAATAGGCCTATGGGCTACTTGCGCACTACATTAGACTAGCATTCGCGACAAAATAAATGGAGAAAAAATAAAACAGTTGCAGGCTCGCATGAAGTGGGATTCGATCGCCCTAGAGCAAAAAGACGTACACACGAAAGTCCGTTGATTTACACCGCGAGCTATACCAGGTCTGAAAAGTTAGCCAACTGGTTACATATTTGTTAACTAGGTTGGCCTTCAGAAAACATTTTGATTTGGATTCTTCTGAATCAACTGGTTCCCATTGTCAGAAATATTAATCTATCAAGCATTACACAGTCAGTCGGTGAACAAGTTTAAGAAAGCTTTATTGCTTGCGGCCGGCCCACAAGGAGACAAAAACATTACACGCCATTGTGCTACAAAATTTGTCCGCTAGCATGTTGCGCTAGCTAGCTATTTAAGCAGAACCGCTCTTTACAGTCATTGGTTAAG
This sequence comes from Hypomesus nipponensis, assembly GCF_054491055.1. Taxonomy (NCBI): domain Eukaryota; kingdom Metazoa; phylum Chordata; class Actinopteri; order Osmeriformes; family Osmeridae; genus Hypomesus; species Hypomesus nipponensis. The sequence continues at coordinate 17,611,906 of NC_140373.1, forward strand.
ACAAAGGCATGCAAATGTTCCATTGCTCTTCTTCATTGGCTCCTTGCAGACCTGGTGCGCGTGTGTGCGTGCGTGTTAGAGTGTGTGTGTCTTTTGACCCCTGTAAGCTTGACCACATGATTCACCCAACACAGATAAGGCCAGACATCTTTTATGGCCTCTCCAGTAAGAGAGTGGTCGGCCCAGGTCACCTTGTTTACATATGCCTCGTGTTCCCCAAAGTTCAGATTTGGGGGTAGGCCTCTCTCTACACACAAGGAATGCTGAACACAGAATCATTCTTATACAGGATAAATGTGTTACATCTTCAATTTTCCCAACTTATCCCTCCTGTTTATCCTGAATAAAATGTCTTATTCCAAAACCACCCCTACACACAGTCATTAAAATAAAAATACATAAAATAAAATAATTCATAAAAATCAAAAATGTGTAAAATTCAATAAGACTACACAGCATTATAGTCTAGTAGTGTGAATGCTTGGACATGACGGAAGCCCATGGTATTGGGATAAAAACCCGTCATCACTCAACAGTGATCATTTGACGTCTGTTGCATTCACCAACAGACCTGGACGTCATCTCAGATCTCCTTCACACAAAATCAAAATAGAAACAAAGATTGCAACAAAGAAATCAATACAGAAATTATCAGGATATAAGAACATGCCTACTTGTTGTCAACATGATCATCTCTAAAACCATCAAACATTCAGTACACTGTCAGTCAGGTTTTTCTAAGACAGGCCCTGATTGTGCTCTTCCTCTCCAGGTTAAGTGATAAGCATTTCTCTCCAGGTCAGGGAGTCATAAACCTCAGTTACCCAAACAAAAACCTGTTTAACCCTTAAGTCACCCCAGATTTTGTCTCCAAATGTACTCCCCCAGTCAACCTTATCTCCATTTTATAGGTGGCAAAAGCTTCTCCCCCTCCCCCGAAGGTGATCTCCTACAGAGCAGTCAGGACTTACGATCAACAGACATTTCTTTCCAGCCTGCTGCTAACTCTTTTACAACCTTTGCATGATAAGACACATTACTTTGGCACAAATCCTGAAATCTCATTACATGTTGTCAATTTCTGTTTCTTTTCAAATTAATATAAATTTTCTGTAGTAGAACCAAGTTTCTCAAAAACTAAACATGAAGCTTTAATGCAATTCCCAAGTAACACTTCATCAAGTCACAAATGAAACAGCATTGTTATCACCTCTTCCGACAGACTATAACTGTTCTCAAAACATTCAAACTTCTGCCCTGGAACATAACAAATCAACTGGAACATATTTACGTAACTGGTAGAACGTATCATGATAGGAGTGTTTGTACCTAAATTTTATTCCACAGAAAAGTTTCTCACTTATCTCAAGATTAAAACTTCACTTCTAAATCTATTTAACATTTGCATTGTTATCAATAAAACAGTTACATTATTACTTCTCCTTGTTTCTCAAAGTCCAATTTGCTGAAACGGATGCCATGATTGTGTGCATGATGATTGTGTAATCTTCTCATAGAAAATGTAGTATAGTTGATCAAAACGGCAACCTCAACGCACTGTACTATAGACACAGCGCGGAGTTTTCCTTAAATTTGACTTCAAACAAAATGCACGCTTGACTCACATGTACCATGCCATCCTCTCTGAAACTAGCCAGGAATGACCTTGTTCACCTTGGGTCATTTTCCAGGACTTAACGTGTCAAATCCGTCACCACAATCCAGTCTCCTTAGGTCAGGGACCTCTCACTGGATTGAGACAGCATCTCTCTCCTGTCTGGAATTTCAGAAGAAGTAGACTACACAGCAATTAAAATTACATTCTCACAGAGGTCAGTGGAAAGCAACTGACTCGTCATCGGCCCATCCCTGAATCTTTACAACATTTCTTTAGCTCAATAAAGCTCATGAATATCTTGTTCTCACTCAAATCGGGTATGCTAAAAAAGTTTTTTCTTAAAGTTTTTCTTGAATAGTTTGCAAATCCATATGCTGTGAACACTCTTTCGTTATCACTCCCTCCTGTTGAGACATGATTAAACTCATGGCTCAATATTATAGCATAACAAAATAGATTCTTCAGTAACATAGGTTCTTCCTGTGGATTTACACAACCCCTCATTTTGGTGACAATTCTTGCATATCTCTCAAGACAGTCTCATCCCCATTATACCTTTTCTAATGTAAAGACAGACCTGTATGGCTGCCTATTTTGCTGCCACATCTGCTTTAGCATTCCCAGAAAAATAAAATCAATGTCATCAGTATGAACTTCTAGTTGAGCAAACAAATTCTTCATAATCAATATATTTTCTTGTAGATAGTCACTGAGGTTAAAACATTGCATCTTTTAACCATAGCGAACAGTAATGAGATGCTATTTCATTGTTCAGTAAACATAAAACTTGTCATAATGTTGAAGCACACATTATACCCTGTGTAATCTGTTGAATCAGTCGGAATAGCACTGTGCCTAGTTGAGGTCTAGCTTGGCGCATACAAGACAGTTGGACTTCCCTTTTTGCGAGTTTAAACATTATCCATTCCAACCACTAATTTTCTTTCAGTAAATCCAGTTCTTAATACTAGTGTGTTCTGCTCGTCTCAGCGGTGTTGTATTTATCTGTCCTATTGTTTCCACTAGGGGCATCATACAGGAGCAATCACTTTTTCAAACCATAGTATAGGGAAGAATATTATTAATATTAGCAACAGTAAGCTAAATATGGTACCACAGATGTCACAATACTACGGATGAGGAAATGGGTCACCCATCTTTTCTACCTGTTCCTGCTTACTGTCTCCTATCTTTTTAGCCTATTTAGTCTACACCCTATGTCTCTGTTGGCCGTTGGGTTCTTCACTGAGGTTGAGACGCGCCTTTCTTTAAGAGAATGACTCCCCTTTGTAGTCAGACTTGTGCCTCAAGACTGTGGTGAGTAACTAATCTGTCCCTGTATCAATGTCCCTTACTTTCTTACAATGTGACAAATGCATCTAAGACGTCCTCTGCTATTTTGACTGCAGTTGGTGTGGTGAGCAGTACCTGTTATGGTCCCCCCCACCTGGGCTGGACCAGTTTTTTCTTTTAATAACTTTAATCAATACCCAATCTCCTGGTTTGACTCATCCACGCTTTGGTTTACTGCTTCACCTGGAACAGAATTTAGGAGAAGATATCTCTTTTCTAGTTAGCATTTTGTATAAAATCGGTTAACGTTTTGATCCACCTCTTCAGGAATTTGGACTACTTCTAGTAGAAACAGGCGAAGCATGTTCATGCAGGGGGACGCGAGACCTAGCGCATCAGCAATCGTCATCACGTGTCAAGGCACACCCTCCTATTAGGGCGTGGTATAAAGCAGGGATCCCAGGTCCTGCATTGCTAGTGCGACATAGACACTCTCGGTCTCCTGCGGCTGTCTACCTACTTCCTGATGTCCGATCGCACCAATTCCGATGTGGAATGTCCGGATGTCCGATGGCTTTGGGAACGAGGGCGCCGACGTCCCTTCGACCGAAGGATCTAAACCTCGGAGGAGTTCCCGACTGGCTGTGAGGCAGCCCGTTCCACTCGCAGCCTGGCCTGTTCCTCGGCTTCTGGAAGGCTTTTACGAGAGAGGATGCACCCCTCCGGTCGGATTGTCGCACGAGGAACTCTATCTCCAGTATTTGGATGTTTGCGAGGATGATGCGGATGCCCCCGCTTTCGCTCCTCGCAAAGCTTTAGGGAAGAGCAAGCGTGGTTCGGGCGCGGTTGCTAGCTCGGGCAAGAAACCCCGGGCCGGTTCCTCGGGCTGTCCGATCGTGGCCCAGCCAGATCTGGTGCTGGCTGCTCTGATCGACCTACGGGGCACACTGACGTCCATGGATGCTCGCCTGCAACTCCTTGAGGGCGGCAGGGCCCCGGTTGTCGCTCCTGCATCCCCGCCGAGGATTCGGCTCGATGCGCAGGTGGTCAGGCCCTCTTACACCCTAGGCAGCGCGGTGCCCGTGATTGCCCCCGGGGCCTCCTTCCTCCCTTCGTCGGCGGCTCTATCTGATGGTCTCCGCGACAGCATTCTGGCAGGTAAAGACATGAATCTCGTAAAAATTCTATTGTGGCCCGAGTCTCTAGGGAGTCGGGTCTTGGAGTGTGGTGACGTGGCCGTTGTGTTGAGGGACGCCGATCCCAGACTCACCAAGACCCTGACATTGGCGGAATTCGTGGTTGCCTTCGGAGTGTACCGTGACGTCATGTGCGAGGAGTTTCCAGAGCGGCGCGTGGAGCTAGACACCTATCTGGCTATCATCGCGGACCTCGCCATGTCGTATGGGGGTGGGTTATTCTACGAATATCATCGGGGATTTTCCGCTAAGGCTGCCCTACACTTTCAGCGGTTCAATCAGCGATTGGACTGGTCCGTGCTGGATTTGGAGCTGGTCAGCCGCACCTTTACCGGTCTTCGTCCGTTGTGCTGCTCGGTGTGCTGGTCCTTCACCCACTCTACGGGGCTTTGCCCTCACACGGTTGCTTCTAAGGTGGGTGGTAACAAGCCCGTCGTGCAGGGGGGTTCTGGTGGTGCGGGGAGGCGTTCTTTCAAACGCCAGGTGTCTGCTGTTGTGCCCACTCCCGTGTGCATGTTTTTTAACGAAGGGTCCTGTATGTATCCTAACTGTCGATTCCTCCATGCTTGCAGTCAGTGCTAGTCGAAGTGAATAAACATCCTTCTACCCCCGTTGATGTTGGTCGTCTTTCCATAGCTCTGAGCGGCCACCCTAATAGATGCTTCGTCAAATATCTCCTCACTGGGTTGCGGGACGGGTTTATGGCTGGGGTCAGTCTGCCTGCTGTAACATGTGTGCGCCAATTTGCAATCTGCTCTCAAGGAGCCTGACGTTGTCGACACCTTGCTGGCTAAAGAGATCGGTAAGGGGTATTTGTTGGGGCCGTTCGTCAAGTCGCCTATTCCGGTATATCGCATCAGTCCCATCGGCGTGGCTACCCGCAAGTATTCCGGGAAAAAGCGTTTGATAGTCAACCTGTCCGCTCCGCATGGATGTTCCACCCCCAGCATCAACAGCCTGATTCCTCTTGAGCCCTATTCTTTGTATTACGCCAGTATTTATCATGCCATACAGTTGATCAAACGGGCAGGCGTGGGCGCCTTTCTCTGCTTGGGCATCTCAATTTTGCTATGCGCATCATCCCGCACGGTCGGTCTTTCGTTTCCCCTTTGCTGGCAGTGGCCAACTTAGTTCCTGCGCTGCACGACGTCTTCGGGTTGGATGAAGGGTGCCAATCTGATTTACGTTTTTAGGCCGTGCTTTGCGAGCATTGGAACGGTTTTTCGTTTTTCTATAATGACGAGGTGGAGACCTCTAGCTCCCTGGCTTTATACACCGACGCGGCGTTGTCTCTTGTCATCGGCTACGTTTCAACGATACGTCAGACTGAATGTCTGCGACGTTTTGGAAGGGCAGAGGAGGATGGCTTCCTCTCTTCCTACACCCCAATAACTCATTTGCATCGTCAACATGCAGTCAAACGAGTTTGTGTATGTGAAATATGAATTAATAAATGTTTCATTAGGCGGCTGACAGGAGTGGTGTGCAGCCGCGTGAACAAGAAGTGTCTATGACTCCTCTTTGGGAACATCGACAGTCGGCGCAGCGGGTAAGTAGAGGCAGTGCCTCAGGTGGTAGAGGGAGTGCCTCGGTAGGGAAAGGCGCGCCTCGGTCGGTAGAGACGTGCCAACGTTGGTAGAGGCGCTTCCTCAGTTGGTAGAGGCGATGCCTCAGTTGGTAGAGGCGCGCCACACTCATTCACTAGTTAAGGCTTAGGGGCACTGTCTGCTCCGAGCTACGCATTTGCTGGCTAACATGGATAGATAAAGCTTAGGGGCACTGTCTGCTCTGAGCCACACTCTGGTAATAAAGCAACACTCACTCACTCGCGTCACTCACACACACACACACACACAGACACACAGCTCGGGACGCGTCTGCAGAGCACACCTGTGATGGTAAGTTGGCAAGCGTTCTCTCAGACACTTTTGCTCCTATGAGCTCCACATGCACGCAGCAGTCTCATACATCGTCTCGTCTGGCATGTGGTTGTGTTGGGGAATGCGTCGCTGCTCTCTGCCCGGATGCCGAGACGGTGTCTCAGGAGACGGTGTCTCAGTTGGGTGCGGCAGGGAGCCGCTGCGAGCACAACCATACGCCAAATCAAATATTACAATAATGTATTGTAATGTGTGTAATAAAGTATCAAGTAACATAACAGTACTGAGTCCTCCTGCCTGAAACAAGCGAAGCAGGTTCATGCAGGGGGACGCGAGACCTAGCGCGTCAGCAATCGTCATCACGTGTCAAGGCACACCCTCCTAATAGGGCGTGGTGTAAAGCAGGGATCCCAGGTCCTGCATTGCTAGTGCGACATAGACACTCTCGGTCTCCTGCGGCCTCCACCTCCCCGGCCTCCTCCCTTTGTCTGGTTCTTCTTTTTCTTCTTTCTCAGGGGGAATGCGTCGCTGCTTACTGCCCGGATGTCGAGACGGTGTCTCAGGAGATGGTGTCTCAGTTGGGTGCGGCAGGGAGCCACTGCGAGCACAACCATACGCCAAATCAAATATTACAATAATGTATTGTAACGTGTGTAATAAAGTATCAAGTAACATAACATTACTGAGTCCTCCTGCCTGAACCAACACAAGTTCTTCAGAATTCTTATCTTTCCAAGTGATCATTGCCCTATTTATCCATTGTTGAGCAAACATATATAACAAGACAATACCTCATCATTTGATATTCAACTCCTATTACTTATGTCTAGAAATCTGTTTCTTTGTTCCCTTTTAAACAAAATCAACTGTTAGTCTAATTTCTTTCACTCCAAAAACCTTTCTTTGTTTAAAACCTGTTAAGTTTAAGACCTATATCATTTTAGATTCTCTGTTTAACCAAATCACACCTCTTTTTGTCAAAGATATGATAAAAACCATTGTCATCCCAAACCAGAATTTATTCTGTATGTTTCTCAAATGAAAATATAAACCACATAATGTTCTTAATGTAGCTATTAACCAAACATTTTTTCCCAACTATATTTTCTATAAAGGTCAGATAGGTAGAACTTCATAACCTGCTTTGGCTGCAGTCCAAAACAAGCTAATTAGCACAAACTATCATAACCACAATTTATCAGACTTAATGAGTCTTCCCAAATTATTTCAGACTTGAAATTAAACTTTGTTAAAGACTTTGTTCAACAAACTGCGGACTGGCACATTTCGCTAGAATCATATTAGCCTTCTGATCTCTTTCTAGGGACAATTCTATCCTCTTACAACATGTAGGCCTAAAACAATTACACAAATGGTATACACACAATAAAACCGGTATTTTAACAACTATACAATTAGTCCTCAGCGACTAATGTAGTACTATCTTTTACGTGCGCACGGAGTCATTTAATCCTGTAGTCTTCTCACAACGACTGTGGACGGCCCATTTACCTCAACGGCTTTCTACAGAACATAGCATAATATGTTACTACACTGTTCCCGGTACCCCCGGCGCCAGAAGAGCTACACAAATTTGACCCCTGTGATTAGTCTTCACTATCTCACAACTGGATCTGAATTAAGCAAATGTAGATGATATAATTGCACGTCATTTATCTAACTCAAATCGAGAGTTCAAATTCTGCATTGTACACTGAAAAGTCCTATCTTTTGTTCACACATATCTGAGTCCTGGTCGCCCAGGCCTCAACCTGTTCGTTTGGCTAGGATTTAATAACACATGTTTGTAAGGCACGTGTCTACCACCAGACCCAGATCTATCAAAACAATTACATCTCAGCAACAATAAACGCACTAATGCAGAACTCCACTCTCTAATGGCATGTCAAACGCCTTTACCATGTGTAAATTACAATTCCCAAATCATCAGCAATAACAATCAGTTATTATGTGTCAAATTCAACCAATATACATTTACAGGTCAGGATCCATTTAGAGTTTTAGTGTACAACTTCACAGCGGAGTATTTCATCCCTCAGTTTTACTGCAATGGCATTCCCACATAAATCAGCAATAATCTTTCCATTTGGTTAGGTATTTAACTACCACCAAACTCAGATATGTTTCAAATATCTCAGTTCTGGTCGGTCAGGCCGTAACTGATTCTGTTTCCCGGATCTCCCGGCACCATCTCTTAGCAAAACCTACCGTCTATTTACTATACCGATCTTTCTGCTCCCAATGCGTCACAGATCACGGGTCTCAGTAAATATGACGCCCTACTCGCTGCACTGGGCTTTAACCAGGTCTTAGCTGATAGGGACCAGAGTGCACCTTTAACGACAACACTATGGATTTATTTTTTTAATCAATTTGGAACACAAAATTTGACTATATATATACAATTTATTCTTACCTTGTCCATCGAAAGCTGTGCCTCTTAGCTAGTCCAGAAATCCGTCACCTTTCCACCATCCCCTCCCCCCCCCCAAAAAAAAATTGGCCTATTTTTAAACAGCCATATTTGCTGCGAGGTTCTCCATCGTCATACACGTCTGCACGATTTTAATTCTTGGTTCTTGGGTTCTGGATGGTGGAATGGATGTTGGAATCCGGCCCTCGAAGGACCATTGTGTCAGAAATATTAATCTATCAAGCATTGCACAGTCAGTCGATGAACAAGTTTAAGAAAGTTTATTGCTTGCGGCCGGCCCACAAGGAGACAAAAACATCACACGCCATCGTGCTACAAAATTTGTCCGCTAGCATGTTGCGCTAGCTAGCTATTTAAGCAGAACCGCTTTTTACAGTCATTGGTTAAGACAAAGGCATGCAAATGTTCCATTGCTCTTCTTCATTGGCTCCTTGCAGACCTGGTGCGCGTGTGTGCGTGCGTGTTAGAGTGTGTGTGCCTTTTGACCCCTGTAAGCTTGACCACATGATTCACCCAACACAGATAAGGCCAGACATCTTTTATGGCCTCTCCAGTAAGAGAGTGGTCAGCCTAGGTCACCTTGTTTACATATGCCTCGTGTTCCCCAAAGTTCAGATTTGGGGGTAGGCCTCTCTCTAGACACAAGGAATGCTGAATACAGAATCATTCTTATACAGGATAAATGTGTTACATCTTCAATTTTCCCAACACCCATGGACACTGGAAATCTGGGTGTATTAGGTCTAGCGTTGACCTCAACTTCCTACCGCACAATAACTCAGCTGGGGATTTTCCCGTGGTGGATTGAGGGGTGATACGGTAGTTGAACAGTGCTCGTGCAATTTTGGTGTCCATTAAGTCTCCTGTGCTCTTCTCAACCAGTGACTTAAAGGTTTGCACTGACCTTTCCGCCAAGCCATTAGAAGAGGGGTGATATGGTGCTGTAGTGATGTGACTTATCCCATTCTTCTCTTTAAATTCTTGGAACTCTTCACTGGTGAAACAACTGCCATTATCCGACACCATAACCTTGGGTATGCCGTGTCGACTAAAACTCTGTCTCAGGCACTCAATCGTGACAGCCGATGTGGACCTACTCACCGCATGCGCTTCAATCCACTTTGAGTATGCGTCCACCTGAATCAAACAATTTCCCTTTCCACGGACCTGCATAATCAACATGGATTCTTTCCCATGGCTTGTCTGGCACTTCCCACGGATGTAATGGGGCCACTGGCGGACTGTTTCTATTTTCCTGACAGGCAGTCACCTGCTCCTCCACCTCGGCATCCATGTTTGGCCACCACATTTAGCTGCGTGCCAACCCCTTCATCCAAGTGATGCCTGGGTGACCTTGGTGAAGTTGCCTCAACAAAGCATTCCGTCCCGGTGGAGGGACAACCACACGTCCTCCCCACAGCAAACATCCTTCTTGTATGCTGAGCTCATCCTTATGCCTGGTGTATGGTGTGAATGCCTTATTTCCCACTTCCCTTGGCAACCCTCGCAGGATGTAGTCCCTCACTCTAGCCAACACCGGATCTTTGTCAGTCCATTGCTTTATCTGCTGTGCATTAACTGGAGGTCTTTCAACATCTTCAAACAGCATTACTCTCTCTTCGTCCTCAGGCATCGTCTACTCTTTCCCTTCCAGAGGCAGTCTGCTCAGAGCGGCCGCGTGGTCCAGGCCTACATTGTAAACAATGGTGTACTCATACGCTGCCAGTGTGACTGCCCACCTCTGTAACCGGGGCGACGCCATCTGTGGTATGACTCGCATTAGCGGCTTATGATCCGTCACAATAGTGAATTGTCTCCCGTACAGATATTTATGAAATGTCTTTACTCCAAACATCACTGCCAGTCCCTCTTTGTCTAGCTGAGAGTAGTTTTTCTTAGTGGGATTGAGGGTCCTTGACATGAATCCAATCGGTCTGTCCGAACCATCCGTTATTAGATGGGAAAGTACTGCCCCCACCCCGTAGGGCGAGGCATCACATGCCAAGATGAGGTTTGTTTCCATCATAATGTACTAACACAGTACAGGACTGCAGCAGCACTTTTGACCCCTCAAATACCTTCTGCTGCCTCGAACCCCATGACCAATTTTCCCCATTCCGTAACAAGGTGTGTAGCAGGGCCAGCAGCGTGGAGAGTTTTGGTAAGAATCTGTGGTAATACTTCAAAAACCTCAGGTAAGCTTTCAACTCACTGACATTTTGTGGTTGAGGGGCTCCAGCGACAGCCTCCATCTTGTCTGTCAGCGGACGCAACCCGCTGGCATCTATTTTGTGTCCCAGAAACGCCACCTCCTTACCCATGAATTCACACTTGCTTCTTTTTAGCCTAAGGCCGCCGTTCTCCAATCTACAGAGTACTTCCTCTAGATGTTCCAGGTGTTCTCGGTCATTGGGTCCTGAGATCAGAATGTCATCTAAGTAGATGGCCACGTGTGGGATGCCCCCCAGGATGCCCTCCATGGTCCTTTGGAAAATCCCAGGACCTCCAGTACCAGCTGCTGATAGGCATAATTCATATCTAATTTGGTGAAGAGTTGTTCCCCATTCAGCTTTGCAAAAAGGTCCTCCACCCTAGGAATTGGATACTGATCCAGCCGCGATGCACGATTTACTGTGAGCCTATAATCCCCACATATTCGAATTGACCCGTCCGGCTTCCTGACTGGTACAATAGGCGCTGCCCACTGCATACTGCACCGGCTCAATGATCTTGTCATCCTCCACCCTCTGTAGCTCCCTCTCTACTAGTGGCTTTACCGCATATGGCACCGGCTGTGGTTTGCAGAATCTTGGCTGAGCCTCCATGTCTATATCGATCTTCGCCTTGAAATTTTTAAGCTGTCCCAGCCCTTCCTTAAACACTTCAGCATGTCTATTGAGTATCTCTTCCAGCTGCAATGGAGGTGCTGACACCACCTTGTTCACCAACTGATCTGCCAGGCCCAACTCCCGTAGCCAACTTCGCCCCAGTAGGTTAGGTCCATCCCCCTCAACTATCACTACTGGCAATGTCCTTTCTGTGTGTGCGCCCTGCACCTGCACTTGTACCCTGCCTAGAACTCCGAGCCTCTCTCCAGTATAGGTTTTCAATTCTAGCAAGCAAGGCTTCATTTCTGATATGGCTGTTTTCTTCCAAAGCTGCACATATTGTTGTTTGCTTACTACTGCTTTGCTTACTTTTGTTTTATTTGTTTTATTTGTAACTTGTATAACTTGTATATTATGGGTCTTCCCTTTTGGCACTTGTTTAGCTTTTTCACAATGTATGCTTCATGTTTTGGCTGCTTGCAATGTTTGGGACTATCTCGTTGTTATGTTCAGTGACCTATGCTCTTTTGTAAAGCTCTCTCTTGGAAGTCGCTTTGGATAAAAGCGTCTGCTAAATGAATAAATGTAAATGTAATGTAAACTATGGTCACCCCACAGCCAGTGTCTATTTCAAACATTACCTCTGTTCCATTTATTTTCACTGTGCACGTGATGGGAGCCACCTTGGCTACTTCTTGCGATACACTGTAGATGGTGTGCGTGCTACTTTCTTCTGTGTCACTTTCTCCTTCTTTCAGAAGATGTGTCCGCCGTTCTTTGCTAAAGCCTCTGCCTTCGCCTCTCTGGCCCCCCTTGTGGCCCCCTTGTACACTGCTTTAAATGCACTACCCGCCGCTGCCGTAGATCGGCAGGCCTTGCTGATATGTCCCCTCTTACCACAGTGGTAGCAGAGCGCTGTAGCAAACTTACACTCATCTGCCGTATGCTGTCCTTTACAGCGGCAACAACTGGGGAATTAACGTTGTGCACTGTCTGAAAACACCCTCTGGACAGCTGTCTGTGATGTCATTCCACCGTCACTTTGAGCCATGTCCTCTGCTAACTGCCCCTGCATCTCTTTCATGTCCTTTGACGCTGATTCCATAGCCAAACACAACTTCAGGGCCCTATGAAACGTCAAGCCCCCTTCAGACAATAGTCAACGTTGCATTCTATCATTGTTCACTCCGCACACCAGTCGGTCTCTCAGCATTTGCGGCAGTGAATTTTCATATACGCAATGCTGGACCATCCTCCGTAATGCCGCCACATAGTCCGCTATCGACTCACTGCTCTTCCATATGCGCGAATTAAACTTTGCACACTTTCACTCTGTGTCGGATCGTAATGAGCCTTCAGAATCGTCATGAGCTGAGCAAATGTTTTCTCCTTGGGTGCCTGTGGGCTAACTAAACTCTGCAACAACCCATAAATGGCTGCACTTAGTAACAGCGCTCTTTTTTTTCTGCCACCCCAATATCGTTAGCTTAGAAGAACATCTCCAACATCTCCTCATACTGTTCCCACGATTGAGACGCAACCTCAAAAGGAGTTACCGTTCCGATCACCGCCATCTTAGTTCGTCTTTGTGGTATATTCTCCTCATCCGACACACTCGACACGTCCGACACACCTGCAGTTGTCCTTCTCTGCAGTTCGGAAGTCTTGAATTCCCGCTCTGATCCTCGTCACCAATTGTAATATCCTCACGACCACACAATGGTTTGATTAAACGTTTCTTTATTGACCACTGCACACCAACATAGCATAGCCAGGGCCTTAACTTCTTCTCTGCCCTTTGTCTCTCTGTCTTATACCTTTAACCCCAATGTTACCTCCCCCTAGGGGATGAATGCAGGTAGGCTTTTCTCTTAACTTACATTTGGGAAAACCTTCAAAATTCCTCTTCTCTTGAACCAAAGGTCTAATTAACTTGAGATTTTGTACAGGTATGTATCATTGACGTATTTAAAAACGTTACTTATAGCAATTGAATAAAATACAAAATGGCTGAAAGGGGTGTATTTATATAAATGTCCACATTGCCTCAATATGTTTCTGTCACTAAGTCAAATTTCATTTTGAATGATGGGTTTTCAAACCTAATAGACTTTAAGGTGACACGCCCCTGAAGTACCATAAACAATTTCACCTTGATATGTCAAAATATGACTGAATTACAGCTGTTTGAACTTGGACCAAATCTGACAATGCTCACCATTGGAGAAACAGCTTTTTTTGTACAGTAACTGAACATGCCAATACTCAACACTGAGAATAGCTCAATAAGCTGGAACGGTGACCTGCAAAGTATAAGGTCATAGGTTCAAATCCAGCCACACTGTGTCTGTTTTAAATTTGAATATGTTTAGTTAAACAGGATGACATCATTCTGAAGTACCATGCGCAATTTTACGTTGATATGTCAAAAGACCATTGAATTACAGCTGTTTAAGCTTTGGCCGAATTGAATAAGCCATTCCACCATTCCATTTTTTTTTTTTTTTTACAGAAACTGACCACAATTTCTCAGCCTTGCGGGTAGCTTAATGGTTGAAACGTGGTCCTGCAAAGTATAAGGTCACAGGTTCGAAACCAGGCACAGTCTTTTTGCCTGTCATAATTTTGATTACTTGTTTAGTAAAACAGGCAGACATTATTCTGAAATACCATGCGCAATTTCATGCAATTTAACCTTGAAATGTCAACCGTTTCTTAACCTTTGTCCCAAAGCTGACAAACGAATACTCATATCAGGCAGTCGGAGCACAGCTAGATAATCAGTGTCAGCACCCTTGGGTACCCAGCATGCAGTGCGACATGTCAAAAAACACAAAGACAGACAAACCTGCCCTCACTGCTGTTGGGAAAATTGAAGATGTAACTGTTATCCTGTAATAAGAATGATTCTGTGTTCAGCATTCCTTGTCAGCAGAGAACCCTCTCCCCACATGACCTATACATGACACTAGGCTTACGTAGACAAACTGACCTAGGTTGATCATTAGTATGCTAGAGGTGCGATAAATGTGTTAACCTTATCTGTGCTGAGTGAATCATATGGTCAAGCCTAGGGTCAGAGAACTCTAAGTTTCCATGTGCACGCGCACTCTGTCTCTGGGATCGATCATATTGACAGCTGATATACAGGGGAGGAGACTTCTCACCAATAAATAGTCTTACTTGAAGACTTGTGAACCAGACAATCTTTGTAGCACAATGGCGTGTGATGTTTTTGTCTCCTTGTGGGCCGGCCGCAAGCAATAAAGCTTTCTTAAACTTGTTCACCGACTGACTGTGCAATGCTTGATAGATTAATATTACTGCTAAAAAAAATCCTAGGGGAAACAGTGCCGTTACCATGCAATACATAACACAGTCATGGGAGCTGCACTCCTGGTGTTTAGGCTGTAGTGGCCTGAACTCAGACCACACAGGTGACAGTTTAAGGGAGGCATTTGAGAAGTAGTTACTGAGGAGTGGAAGTTGGAAATTAGATGGATTAGTTGGAAAACTAGCAGGCATCACAACAGACAATGCATCCAACAACCAAAAGGCTTTTAAAGATGACTACACATGGATCCCTTGTTTTGTCCTCAACTTGCACCTGGCCGTTAACAAGGCCATCAACATCGACAGGGTATCTACAGCCCTGTCAAAGCTGCGCAGAACCATAGCTGCCTTCACCAGGTCATCAAAGCTGTCGCGACAACTCAAAACAAAAACTACTTGGACTCCCAGAACACAATTTGATCCATGATGTACCCACCCATTGGAATTATGACATGGTGGAGAGATTTGCGGAGCAGCAGCAAGCTGTGTGCAGTCCTGGCAGTTGGACAGAAAAAAATGGCACCTGATGCCAAAAGACAATGACATCACAATCCTAGAAACACTGAAAGAAGTCCTTGAGCCACTGAGTCCTTTTACAGATGCACTCAGTGGTGAGAAGCACACTACCCTCTCCTCTGTCTTACCGCTGTTATGGAAGATGCTCTCTTGTCTCAGGGATAAGGAGGATGGCACTCTACTTCCTAAAGAGATGAAGAGCTCAGTAAGAGAAAGCCTCAACCAACGTTATGAGAATAGGGAGGTGCAGCTTCTGCTAAACACTGCCACCTACCTAGATCCAAGATTTAAGGCTAGTTTTGTTGCTCTGGAGGATGACGTGAAGCAAAGTCTCCTGGAGCAAGTGGGTGTAGTGAGGTCAGCAAGACCACACAGAGCCAACATCTTGCCACACCTGAAGAGTGATTCAATCACGTCAGACAAACCTAATCAGCCCTTGTGACACCCTCAGTATGCTGATTACCCACCAAACGCCGATGCAAAGGAACCATAGAATTAGGGGGGGACCTCCCCAATCTCAGCCCTCCTGCTAGCTTGCAAGCTTCAAAGGGCCTGCTTGAGACAACACGTCTCCAGCAACCATTTGCATCCGTTGGCGGCAGTTGAACAAAGAACATACCTTAATCAGAACTTTTGAGGAAAGTTCTTCAGACTTCACCTTTACCACAATAGTACAAGGTGGAGAATTATGAGAGGGATATTTGTGTCATGTTTGTTACTTTGTTTTAATGTTGTGTTCACTGAAATCTTGATTCTAGTAACTACTCCTTCCTGAAAGATAACCATGTCATTCTTGGTATCTACACAAAGCTCTCATAATAAAACAATCATTCAACTGTATTTTAACAGTACCAAGATGTCCAGAACAATATTTGAACGATCTTTTGAACCAGCCAGAGACCAGATCACACCTTTGGTAGGTGTGAAGGAAGGAGGGGGGAGTTGACAACCCAGCTTCCCCCAATCAACGTCTGACCCCAGACAGGTCCTCCCTCGAACTCTGAACTGTATAAATATCTGAGAT
The DNA here is from genome assembly GCF_054491055.1 of Hypomesus nipponensis. Classification (NCBI taxonomy): domain Eukaryota; kingdom Metazoa; phylum Chordata; class Actinopteri; order Osmeriformes; family Osmeridae; genus Hypomesus; species Hypomesus nipponensis. The sequence goes on from NC_140373.1 coordinate 17,628,049, forward strand.
GACCATCAATCTCTGACTGCAGCAAAACCAACCATGGCATGAACGCCATCGGGATTGGTGTTCCAAAGGACGTCCCCAAGCTTCTCCTGAGATTCAACTTTATAGTGATCGCGACACTATCTGGACGTTCCAACAGAAGTACCAAAAACACAAATATCATTACGACTTGACTGAGGTCCCGCAGATTCAGCCACATGACCCGGCAGCGCAGCCGCGCTTTCACTTCCGATTCTTCAAATGGACCTTTGATGCAAACCGCCCTCAACCTCATTGATCAACCCCTGATCAAACGTAACTATGGCTAACGCTCTTTCCTTCCCGACTTGGCATTGGCGTGAGCTCTGTTGATGATTTGTAAGGATGTAATCATTGACTTACCATTTCTGTCTTTCTTTAAGTTAGACCATTTCATTCTGTTACTTACTTACTTGAATAAATTCATTGTAAAGATATTTTGACGTGCGCGTCCACTGATGTTACGATTGGCTCTACACTTAGAACCCTAAGTAACCCTAACCCTAACAAATTATTTCCTAAAGATGAGACTGATTATTACATGTTAAATATAGGATTCCCTAATGTCCTAAACCAATATTAGGGTGGTGCCCCGAACTTTATGATAAATTAAGTATTTCTATTTTAACACGACGAGACCCCGCTACATGGGGAATACCGATGATGGAGCTGGTACATCTAAAACCACCATGGCAACAGGAGCAGAGGCCTCTAGCCAAAGCAGGCCATCTAAAAGCGGTTATATGACAGAACTTTTTGTGGTCCTCTTTGGAACAGGGTCCTAAACACCTGTACCAAGTTTGATGTCAATTCAGCAAATATTTCCGGAGATATTATCTAATTTCCTGTTTTGGCGGGAAATTCATCGACGACTTTGATCAGATTTACCGGAAAAACAGTTTTGAAAATCAAAAACCATGTGAAAACGTTTGTGAGGCTTGATCTGAAGATAATTCGTGCAAACGTTTTGCTTATGGCAGTGCCACCTAGATGAGAAATGACATGACCTATTGCACCTTTTTAGAACAGGGTCCCTAGTCCGTATACAAAGTTTGGTGTCAATGCAGTAAATAGGTGTTGAGATATGACCTCACTTCTTTTATGGTGGCTTGGTTGATAACTTTGATGGTTCCAGTCAAAAGGCTTGGAAAATCAAAAAAACATGTGAGGCTTGGTCTGAAGAGGATCTGTGCCAAATTTGGTAAAGATTGGACAAACTTTATAGAAGGGGTAGCGAAAAATCATCATTCATTCAATCAAAAAGCGGCCACATCAATTTGATTGGCTGTAACTAACAAACAATTTCGAAAATCAAAAATCCATATACCTTTTATGAGGCTTGGTCTGAAGTTCATCTGTGGCAATTTCAATAAAAATTGTAGGAGTAGTTACAAAAAATGCTTTTCCTTAACATTCATTATGGCGGAGAATCTATATAACTGGGTATGACGTCATAGGGCTTGGACTCGTGTCGATCCAGGGAATACAACAATACCTCATTTTAAAAAATGAGACATGTTGTTCAAAAGTAAAGTGTGTAAACACACTTTCAACTTTGACCCATTGGTGGCGCTAGAGGGTTTGAAATGGAGACATGCAACTTGGTGAAATTTCACAACTTCTGACAATACGGTTCTAAAGCCTAGTTTATACTTATGTCGCCGAAATTTTTTTTTTTGTCGCAGACGGAAAAAAAGTGTCGCTCAGGCTACTGCATTTATACTTCGAGAAACAGTCGTCTGTGCTCAAGGTTTGCGTGACGTAAACGGAATCATTTTACTGTTATATTCGTAGCTATGGTTACATTGTTTATGCTTTACCCTAGGTGATTGATCGGAGAAAATGGCTGTAGCTAATTTTGAGAGGCATTATAAAGGTGTGGATATGTTCTAACTTGCTCTGCCAATCTCTCCTATATTCCTTCCATCTTAAACAGCTGTTGAGCATTCACAAAAATTCAAAACAATGCAGTCAACGATGCGTGCCGTCTATCTAGCCAATAACACTTGCACGACACTATGTGACGACATCAGCGCCAGTAGAAATTTCTCCCGGTAGGCAACACTTTCAAGCGACGGTTAAAAGTGACGACCGTGACGCCATTCCTGTCAGCGCCCTTTTCAATAGTGTCTGTGACCTAAGTATAAATTGGGCTTAAGGGCTGCCATAGACTCCCATGGCAGAAGAAGATGTATAATAATAATAAGAAGAAGAATACGTAGAAACACTTCACCGCTTGGCCACCAATTACAGGTGCAAGTTGTCAAAATCAGGATGTCCAGAGGTTAGGTAAGAGTGGCAGAAGAAGCAAAGCCAATCATAATGCAGTTTCACCACTAGTGATGGGTCGTTCGCGAATGAGCTCATGTAGGTGAACGTTGGGAGCTGGCTCGCATATCTGAAGAGCCGACTATATTTTGTATAGATTAATATACCCTATACAAATTTAATGATTATGAAATAATTAATTTTAATTTTATTTAAAATAGGCCTAATTGATTACTTCAAAGAACAACAAAAAAATACTTGTAGGCCTAAAGGCGCACACGATCATCCCCACATTCTGTTCCTGTCAATCATACACGTGGTGTCAACCAATTATACTGCATGGGGGAGGGCCGAGCAAACTCACACACACTCAGACAAGTAGTCGAAACTTGAAGGAGAGCCATAACAAATCAATGCATTTTTAAAGACTTTTTTTTTATTGTGGTTAAGGTAGAGTATGATTTCATTTAATAATTTAACAAATTCACACCAATCAGTCAAATTCACAGTTAAAACCTTACTTTTTTAAAGAGCTATTCGGGAGCCGAAAGAGCCATCTCTTTTCGGGAGCGTGCCTATGTTCCCACAGCCTTATGTTCCCCCATTTCTAAGAGCTTTTTCAAAATTAAGGGTTAACCATAGCCTGACATTGTTATACTCATAATTCTAGTCTGAATATAAGTCTGAAAACTCTCTGTCCTATGGGGCGTGTTTCAACAGAACTCGTAAAACAAATGCCTCTAAGCTCAATTGGATAGACCTACAACCAATCAGAGCAACGTAATATGAATTCAACCCAAGGGCTCTTTCGTGACGTTGTTGATTACGTTACTGTTGATCATCTGTCCATCATCGTATAAAGCCCGCCCTGGCAATTTCATTGGTCCGCCCAGATCCTGGTTTTATGTAGTTGTTCTGGAGACCCTCCAGACCCAACTTCCCGACCCAATTTTTTTGTGGGCGGGGAGAAGTTGGGCTGGCAGCCAGGCGAGGTTATAGTGATGGAAAGTTCGGTTCATTTTACTGATTCGGTTCTTTGAATCTCGTTCAGTAAAATGAACGAGTCTTTTTTTGAGTCATTTGTTCATTTCAACCGGGGGGGGGGGGGGAGAATCATTTGTTTCCTCTAGCTACAGAGCCTATGCAGGTCACGTGAAAAATTATCCAAAGACTCGTAGAAATACCGAGTCGGAAAATGAACGAATCACTCGTTGAGAGGACTCGTTACTCCCGAGTCCTTATAAGGATTCGTTCAAAATGAACGAATCGTTCACAAACGACACAACACTACTAGGTTAACCATTCCGTAGCTGATGATTTAAAGGAGCTAGCTAGCATCCAAACTCTCTTGACCCTAACCATAAATAAATGTGGGAACATAGGGCTGACCCCCTCTTTTCAGTGAGCTGAGCCAAATCAGCTGGCTCACGAAAAAGAGCTGGAATACCCAACACTATTTCCCACATGCCTCCATTAAGCGTCCACGACGTGCAGAAGTTAATTTTCTTCCACAGCTTCCCCAGGGGGAAACCCTGGAAGTGCTGAGTTAACTTGTCGATGGAAAAGGAAAAAACAGATAAAGACAGCATACATTTATCAGTGGTAGACACCCACATGAGAGGGACCATTGTTGCAAGAAGGCTTGAGATTGTGAATTAAAGTCCCGCTGTGGTGCATGTTCTGGAAAGATGGCCAGCTCTTTTCCTGGAACACCAGGTAAATAAAGTGCATTTGAATTTAACTTGAAACCGAATTAATTTGCGGGATAGATAGGCTCTTTAAGCACAGCACGATATGCTAGCCTATACTTTTTGAGAGGATAGCCTATCGTTTTTTGTGAGGGTGGCATTTACATAATACATTTGTTGAAACCACATCAAATTATTTAAAGAAGATAACTGACAATATGAAAGTATGGCGGAAAAAAAAAACATAGGCCTAGCTTTCTGTAATATGCGATAAAACGTGTGGTCACTACTCTACATTTAATTTGGTCTGCTACTTTTTGCCAGCCTTTTTTCATGGATTTTGCAGACTTTGAGGTGTTCTCTGGCATTCTGATTAAATCTTCAAATTCGGAGTAACCCTCGAGCAAGCTGTTGCGCTGTTGGCTTTGTGGCCACGGTGAGCAGCCATAGACTTATGTGAGCAGCCAATAGCAGCGTTGCTGATCAAGGCTTCTACTATCAATACATACCCCCTTTTAGACCAACGCATAACTCAATCCAGCTATACTAATTATAAACAACATGGGTGTTCAAAGAACTGAATTAGCCAGATCATGATTAGTAAGATGATGTCATCTGGGATGTGTCATTTGATCTCGGATGTAATAAGCGACGACGGAGAACAGGCCCCAGGTCTCTTCTATCAGCTATAAACTGCAAATGTATGAGTGACACATTATGCTGTAATAATAAATACAACTTTTTCATTGAGGGTCTTTGGTACAAGCTTTATGCAACGTGTTAAAACTTGCATGATATAGGGTGTGCACTAGTAATCTTCCCTCATATCTAATAGCAATTAGAAAGACTATTAAATATTTTTTATGCTGCGTTGTTTCAAAAGCTTTACTTTACATTTAGATACACTGCAGCAGTTGTTTTGCTCACAGCCATGCCCATACATTTGGTTATAATCTTGTATCTACTAATATCATACATCGAGTATACTGAAACATACTAAACTAGAGAGCATACAAGTTCTGGGGAAATTGTGAGGGTGTGCTTGCGGCTGCCCCAGCTGCCCATACTCTCCTGGTGTTTACATATTTCAAAAAGCATTTAAGTGTATGACTACAGTTCTGACCATTGTGTTCCCTTGATAATAAGTTTGTAAAAATGACATGCATCACTCAGATGGAGGAGAGGTGATACTGGTTGGTTGGAAGAGAAGGAGGCCAAATGTAGCTCATGAAGATGCAGCGCTAGGTAACTTATTAAATTGTAATCAGATATAAACAACTTGTTGGTTGCCCTATTATGTCCTATTATCCTCCTATCATCGCCCTATTATGTAATTTGAACGCCCTGAACGGCATCATTTGAGTAATGAGGGCAAGCGCAGGCTTATTGATTACTTAAAAAACGTTAAGTTTCATTATGCATGATAGAGGAGCCTAGTTAGAGAAGGATTTAGCAGTTTTATTATTAGAAGCCTATTTTATTAATAATTTTCAGAGTAACCTCAAACCTTTCTTTTGTTTCTTTGACCTTACATTTTCTTTGAGAGCTTAGTGGTCTCGGTTTAACATCATTATTTATAGCAACATCATTACCGGACACTGTTAGCTCGCAATGTGGACAAAGAATGCCCCTGCAACAAAGTTGTAACTTGGTAACAAGTAGCCAGCTAGAAACCGACCAGAAGTTTGTAGCCATATAAAGGCCTATATATATAGGCTACTTGATTTGGCTGCAAGATTTGCTGATTTTGAGTGTCCAAGATATGATGGATTCTGATCTGTGTCAACAGTCTAGCCATGTAGCTAAGGCTTGTCCGGGAAGAGTGGATTTTTTTTGTACGGCAAGTCTGGAAGATCAATTTAGGCTAGTGCTACTTGCCCCAATGCACTGGACAAGTTATTAAAACTCAAACAAAATAAAATGCAATGTTAGGCCTACTTCACGTTATGTGCCACTCATTACGTCTATCGATTTTATTTGAGCGAATTCTGCATCAGTAAAACCACCAACCCAAGATCTCTACAGACCAGCTAATTTCCTGCTCAACACTTCAACGGGGGCTTATTACTTGAAAGATGACTTAGGCTATTTACGGTCGTCTCAGTTACACTATGAGGGGTGGGAAATACTGTGATTTGCTTAAGAAGGCAAATGGCTAGTAAAACATAACATTTCATAATAATTTCAGTAAATCAAGCAGCGCTGCAAGACCTAGTGAAATGTATATCCTTCAGCAAAGCAAGGCTGAAGCAGGCTGACATTAATTATTTTCATGAACAGACAAAGTTTTGACATTGACAAAGTTTAGGCTGTGGCAATAAAGTTCAGGTTAGTAGTCAGATACTTTCACCTATTGAAAAACTTTTGAGTAAGGGGAAAGCCGAACATGTTCCGTCGCCGTTTGACTTCCTAAACAGCTGTGGAGATGTTTTTGTTAGCTACTCATTAGTGTCTCGGGTAGGCTACAGCGTTGCAGTGAGCCGCCACACTGATATGAAACCACAGGTAATGGTCATTTCACCAACAAATCGTTTATTAATGTAAAATAAATCCTACAACAAAAACGTATTTGTGAGGAATGTTTATTTCAACGATTAATAACAGATGCATCATGACCACTGTAGTATGTGTTGCCCAAGCAACAGAGGCTAATGTCATGATGCTAATGCTTCAGTGAAATAGTAGACTACCGTTTCCGAAAGTAGATGTGGGCCTACTTACTTAATAAATATCAGCTAATTTTGTACATTACATTTCACAATTATGTTTCACATCACAAAGTAAAATGATTAAATATCACCCTGGCCTCTTTGTTTGTGGCGTTTCTGCAGCTGCCTTGCAGACTAGTATCCCCCAAGTTAACAGATGCGAAACTAATGTTCTGCTAGAGATAGTCACGCGAGTTTCGTGACGTTAGTGACGTTAGTGGCGTCAGTGACTGTGGCTAGCAAGTTAGCCACCGTTAGCTTCACTTTTCGCCACAAAAACGTAATTTCTACTTAAACCGTGCAATGGAACATAAATCCCAATACAACCAACGCAATCGCTACCGAGACAAACCTTTTGACATCGCCGTTGTCTATGTAGTCCAAATATTGAGGCATCCTTAGGGGGGCGAAAAGAAACAATAAATAATAAATAATATATATGTGAGATAACAATGGTTTGTGCTCGCCGAAGGCAAGCACACCCCAAATATAACCTAGCTAGTTTATCCCTTATTACACACTTGATGTTGCAAGTGATACGAGCAGACAAAAGGAAACTTTGATGGGTCTTGAATTCAGTGCCTCCAGCCAGGGATGCAGATCCTCAACCTTGGTTGGAGGTCGATGCAGATTATGTCGGCCCACAGCACTTGGACACACTGATTAACAGATTCTATCAAGTTTTTGTACGCAAATAGAAAACAAGCTAACCTACTTGCCTCATAGCTACACCGTAGCTGTGCTTCACATGCAAACATAAGATTGATATATAATCTTGTCATCTAACAGCAAAAAAGCGCATTTAGCAAAGGCCAAAGTATTTTTTTAAGCCACCCTATTTTCCATGGCAGATTTTCCTTCATGCTTCACACTTTTTGGTTACACAGAATAATGTAACTATAGTACTGGGTGTCTATAGTACATTATAGGTATACAGTATAGGTGTGTACACAAAAGAACAGACGATGTGTCCATCACAGAGTATCTAATCAAAGTATTTAATTGTATTTATCCATTTGTTGGCATATTTTCCAAGAGGGTGCAGACCAAGACACTGCTCTTCAGAGATCTGCTGCCATTGTGTCTGTCATTGCTGGGTTAGGGTTAGCCCTAACCGATCAGAGGATATGTCCGAAGGAGCGCCGAAACGGGCAACCCAGGCGCTGAGAAATGCCTGTGTCATCTCAACAGACCTCACTGACGTCAGTGGCACAGCTTCAGGCCAGCGGGTGGTCCTACCAACCATGGTAAACAGGTATGTGATACCGTGAGAGGAGGGCAAGGGGACCGATCAGATACACGTTTACATGGTCAAAACGTCTCTCTGGAATTGGGAACAACTCCAACGGGGCTTAAGTGAAAGGAAAAAAAAGAACAGAATTGCTTGATGTATGTCTTTGAGATCATGTATTTACTTTTATGATTTTTTTCTTCCATGACTGTGATATTAGGAAAATAGACCTATCCAGCACTTACTTTATGATTTGTATATATATATATATTGGTGTGTTTTTTTGTGAGAAGATTTGTGTGGCATTTCTAATAGGTCATATTTCCTATTCATCTTATGAGTTGGTTATGTATTTACATTTGTGTATTTATTTAATTCCCTCCCTCTTTCTGCCTAAACCCAACCTTCTGTTTCCCTGCCTCTCTGCCCCTTTACTTAGTTATTCCCTTCCCCATCTCCCTGATCCTAACCACAACCAGCCCCCCTTCTGCCTAAACTTAACCTTACCTCTTTCTTCCCCTGTATGGCAATTTTTGACATATTTACAATATATATGTTTCTTTAAGCAGTAAAAAGTAAGTTCCTTTGTTATAGACAGAAACTGAGGTTCTGTGATGTGGTTTACTCTGCAGAAGGGACACTTAAGGAATTTATGGTGTTGTATTAAGATGCCTAACTGGGGGTTGGGCAGAGCTGACCTGACCTGACCTTTTGGCCAGGTCAGATATCCTGTTTGTAGAAACTACACCAACATGGGACACTGGCCTGGGGGGTTTCTATTGTCTTAAAAGGTCACTGACCAATCATGGTGATGATAAACATCTGTTCTCTGTTCATATAAGGAAGACCTTTCCTTATAGTCTTTATCACTCTTGTAAACGATTTGTGACTAGTGCACCCTTTGTAAGGATTGATCAGCAAAGCTTTGTTTAATCATATGTAATTATATAGTCTAAATAAATTGTATTGAAACCACATCCCTTGACTATTCGGATCTACACAGTGCTACTCTAATTCTTCCATTACATCCGCTCCCTCCCCCTTCTTCTTTCTGTCCTTCTATTTGGTGATCCCCTTCCCCACTCCCCTAACCACAATCACCCCTTTCCCCTTACCTGGAACTTAATTTCCTTTTCCCTATTTGGTACCCCTTATAAGCACTTTTCTTTGTAATACCTCTATCTCAAGCACTTTCTACTATGAACTTTATTTTCCCCTTCCCCTCTTGTATGTTTTCTTCACCCCTCCCCCTTTTTTTCTGTCTAGTTTTCTAATTTCCACTATAGGTTTCTAAATATAACTTGTTTGACTTGTTTCGCCTAGGCACCTGGGACCAAGCACCTCCCTCTGCAAGTGGATCTTCCACTTCCTGACGGGGAGGCTACAGGTGGCAGACAGGACCAAGGGCCATCAGGCTTCTGAATGGACACTGATATGGACATTGATTCACTGCACACCAATCACTTTAAACAATTTAAAGTCACTTTCAGCTACTGGTTGCAATATTAGTAACATTGCAATACTGTACCTCACTGTTCTTCGCCATCAGGCTCCTGTATGGTCATTGACATAGTCACTGATCTGTCATTTTGCACTACCGCCTCCACCTTTGATGGGAGAGGGACTGCACTGTCCTTAGTGACTGTGTCCCAGGAAGTCATTGGTGGAGAGACCGAACTGGCACTTGGCGGGTTGACAATTAGCCCATGTTGGCTAAGCCGGTCAAGCAGGGTGCGCCAGGTGCTGAGATCTGGACATGCTTGCTATTAGGATGTCATCCAAGTACACAAAAAGAAAAGGCAGGTCCCGCAAAACAGAGTCCATGAGGCGTTGAAAAGATTGAGCTGCATTCTTAAGGCTGAACGGCATGCGCAGGAACTTGAACAGACCAAACGGCGTTTGGTTTGCCATTTTAAGGAATATCCAGTGGATGTACCGGCTGATGATATCCCCGGACAAGGTCCACTTTGGAAAAAATCAGTATATCAGCCAGGTGTGCCGAAATGTGTCCTGTTCAGGACAGGGTAGCGGTCAGGTGTTGTCGCCTCATTAAGCCGCCGGTAGTCGCCGCACCATGCTTCATGGCAGATGCAGAGAAAGTGGGCTGCGTGAGGGCTGGGAACCCAGCCAGCAGACGGTGTACGTACAGGCCTCTGATGCAACTGTTCTACAACAGAACCACACATGTTTACCAATCGATGCTTGTCAACAGAGACCTTGGTGGTTACTGGAATGTCTGAGCAGAGTTCATTTGAAGGCTCATTTATAATGTGAGTGTCCATATTGTTAACAGCATTTGTTGAAACAATAAGGTGTTTCTTGAACCCTGAATAAGTGCAAAAGAACGAAGAACATCCCGGCTGTCCACATTTCAAATGTAATGTCTTTCCTGGATATAAACCATGGTAAAATCTCAAATGCGGACAAAGCAACGCAAAACTTCTGCGGAGTAACTTGCAGATAAAACAAATCAACATATTTGCATCCAAGGATGTGTGTCACCTCAGATACTTGTTTTCAGCAGTCTTGCTCTGAGCTCCTTTCCACTGGGACTTTCCTTGGTACTTCCCACATCAATGTTTAACACAGTGGTTTGGATGAATGTGTAGAAGCTGTTAACGGATTTGTGGTAGTTAACACTGAAGATGAAGTGGGCCTTGAAGAGTTCATCGAAAACTGCCAAGGATGTCTGAGCCTTGCAAGGGATGGCCTTGTGATCAACAATGGTGGAGAATCTTTGGAGTTTGTTCTTCTGTTCACTGACACACAGGAGGATGGGCTGTCCTGGTTCCAAACTCTCAAGGAAGGTCTCAACACTGGCACCAATCTGAAAAAACAGAACCATTTTAATGGCCCACTTCATTACTAAACATATGCGCCTCTTCACAAAGAGATGCATTGTGAAAATAACTACATTAAATATTATTCTTCCTTAAAAATGGCAGAATGTTGTAAAATTGACATATTTACACTGGGATTAATCAGAAGACTTGAAACTGTAATTTCTGTAAGAATAATCAAATGTATAATATAATAATACAATTTTCACCCGGTCCCTAACGCGACGCTGCAAAGTAGCGTCTTCCGAATGTGAGACAAATGTCAAATATGAAACTAACTTCACCTTGGTCAATTAACACACTTTTTCAATGTATTAATTGTTAATGTTGTTTGTAACTTGTATAACTGCATGCTCTTATGGGTCTTCCCTTTGGCACTTGTTTAGTTTTTCACAATGTATGCTTCATGTTTTGGCTGCTTGCAATGTTTGGGACTACCTCGTTGTTATGATCAGTCTTTTGTAAAGCTCTCTCTTGGAAGTCACTGGATAAAAACGTCTACTAAATGCAAAAATGTAAATGTTTCCTCTATCTCTGCTCTGCGCTCAACGAATAAAATTTAAAAAAATTATATTCCAACATGTCCTCGACTTATTGAGTGGTGTAATAGTCGCACGACACAACAAATCGATAATGCAAATCATTGCCAAAGTTTTTAATAATCGATTTAATCAATTTGTTGTTGCAGCCCTAATGACTATGACAAGATGAATGATCATGCTCATGATACCTATGATGATGCCTATGTATGAAGATCTAAACAAGGAATTATAACACCCGCTTTTAAAAGATTGTTAATGATCTATGCCTTCCCCTGCTTCTGTTTTCAGGGTATTGTCTCTGATGCGGTCTAAAGGTGGATTTTGCTGTTATCTCGATTGGTTGAATACCCTTTATTAGCCCCATGTCTGCTTTCCCTTTAAACCAGAGACATTCTGGAACCTCCTTTAAAAGTCACATGGTATGCTGTTTTTGGATGCTTTTATATAGGCCTTAGTGTTTCCCTATTACTGTATCTGAAGTATCCTGAAAGTCTAGCCTGGCTCTGCCCTCCTACTTACTTCCGCTCAATTTGGATTTTGCTTCTGTAGTAGGTCGCGGAGTTTGACTTTGAAGTCAGTTTTCAGAAGAAAAAAAATTGTGGGGTACAATCAGCGAACAGAGGGAGTGGCTGACAACGATGACGTTAATGTTGTGCACTAGTTTGAGTCGTTCAGTAATGGCGGCGGAGAAAGATGCGAGCGAAGTTATTCTGCGGTTGTGGCAATGCTGCCGAATATCCATAAGTTAAAGCCGGAGCAAGAACATTCCTTGCTGAGTTTTGTTGGTGGCCATGATGTTGTAGCCCTCCTCCCCACGGGGTTCGGGAAAAGTTTGATTTTCCAGCTAGGCAGCTAGCTCCGTTACAGTAGTGGTGAAGGAGTTGGCTAAGACGAACGCTTGTGATCTGTACAAATGAAATGTACGAGGGTCTGGTTAGGACCAGGCTACCGAAATTCAGCCTTGGTGCATAATTACAGCCACTACGAGCAGTCCCACTATGACCTTACCTCAAAACGTGCTGTTTCTGTGTCTGTAGCTTTAAATGCTAATGAGGAGGAGAGGGGCGGCAACATGCGCTAATGTTTACAACGGATGGATCGCAATGGCTCGTAGCCCCCATTGCTGAAAGATGCCTCGAATTTAGCCATTCTCATCTGATCACCCTGGTTTGCAGAGGTGCACACCCATAATAATTTCAATGAGGGGAAAGGTGGATATCACGGGCGCCATAACACCAACAGCATGACGGTTATCCAAATAACAAAGAAGTGTACAACTCTGGCGTTACAGCGTTTGTATTCACACACACACTTGATGCCATCTACCTTTACATTAGCAACAGTAACTCAGCTGTTAGCCGCAGAGCTAATGTTACAGACACATTCTAAGGGTAGCAAGCTAGGTAACCATATACAGTAAAGCAACAAAATGATATAGCGTTAGTTAACTTACTTGTCCAAAGTTTGTAGCTTGACCAAGGACAGTTAGTAATGATGCAAAATTAAATTTCCGCAAGGCCAGCTTTTTATTGGCTCAAGTTGAGGAAACAGTAGTGGCTGAAATGTTTGGCGCAGACATACAAAAATTTGGGAAGTTTTGTTGGCGCATTTCCAGCAAAAATATAATTAAGATAGAGGTTGTGCAGAGGCTTGGATGAAGGAACTAAAATAATACTTTTGATTTGTGCATCCAAACACCGAACAATTGTTATGCTTCGTTATTTGCTCGCCATGATGTCTCTCTAGGAAAAAACTATACTGAACTCGCCCTTGCACGGTCGTAGCTCACTTTTTCATGGGCCAGATTATCTGGGCGGGCAAAGCAGAGAGAGGGAGGTAACTTTCCTCCTTGTGACGTCACAAGGAGGAGATTTTCAAACAGAGCAATAGAGCCTTCATTTTCTCAAAGGGGGAGAAGAACTTGGTTTACACCTATCGAAAATTCTAGCCACTGGGGGACCAAAGGCAGGCTAGGGGAACTCATATTAATGTTAAATAACCTCCTAAAGTTCATGTCATGTGACCTTTAATGTCTCTTCTTGTTCCTCTGTTAAAGTAAACATGTGTCAATAACGTCTAAGTTTGTCTTTCCCATCTAAATGTGTTACACTTTAGCATGGGTTTTCCAGTTCAGAGTTCTCGAGAAAATATCTTGATTGGGACTATAACTGTACCCATTTCCTTGAGACTGCCAGTCAGTTACAGCAATCCCCCTTTCAACCAATTTGCCTAAATCCTGCGAAATAGTCTTTTGTCGAAGTCGAAACATGCGGTGTTCCCCCTGTATGAAACAATTTGAGTGCATCAGAAGGCAACACACAGTGGGCTGCGGAGTTTTCCTTATCGTCCCAATAAAGCGTTGTAATGTGAGACTCTGGCAATTTAGATAGTTGTTCCGAGTTCATCATCTTACTTCCTTTCAGCACTCTCTCTCTGACTGTTTTGAGGAGGGATGACGTCACACTCCCGGGGCCCGTATTCACTAAATCCAAGCTATACCAAGAATGCAGAACATCTTCTCCCTCGATCACATTATTGCCATGTGTTCTAAATGCTTTAACACGTCTTTAGGTCGGCACCACTGCAATGTTCAATGCTTGCATCATATCTAACATATTGCATGGGCAGGCATTAGACAGCACAAATTGGCATTGCACACTTTTTCCTGTCTCCAGGTCCTCTAGCCATGTTAATGCTGACCGCACATAAACCAGGGATGCAAACACATGTATGGTCAAAAAGGAAAGAGGTAATTGAAGCCCTCACATTACATTCTGAAGATCAAAATACACCGACACTAATTTGTAATATAAACTTTTTATTCCGAGACAAACTCTATTAAATTATGTATCACTTCTTCTGGTTTTACTCCTTCTTCCTCTTCTTCCTGGCCACCTCTAAGGGCACTAAATGTTGATGATCCTAGCCAACTCCTTCAGCTGAGTAACAGCCTGTAGGTTCTTACTTTTGAGAGGTAGTTTGTTCTACTTGCCACAAGATGTGTTTGCCTTGGTCACCTTCTTAATAAAATCCATGACAGTAGGAGATTTCTTTAAGACTGCAAGGGAAGCTAAAACAGGGATACCCAGTTAGAAACTCAAAAGGTCCAATCACCAAATTTCCATTCAGTCCAGGGTCTATTTTTCTGGTCCTTACCTCACCTATTGACTCCCATTCAAAATTGACTTAGGTTTAGGAGGGCACAATGCCCATGCCCCTGGGCGTCTTTCTCCCATAGACCAGAGTTCTGGGGGTAATTTTGTTCAAAGTGTCTATACTTTGTGTCATAGTGACATTTCACGTTTGCTCTACCACTTTATACAAGGGCAATCGTCTCATTGCAGATTAAACACGTGCTCCCCACCGGCAACACAAATGCGTACTTGTCAGTCCATTCTGTCTGAAATTTGCAATTTTCTTAATCAACTTTTCGCTGGGTTTTGTTACGCTATGATTTTTGCTAAGGAAGCAACAGGTAGGTTAGATACCGTTAGAAAATCGACCCACAGAGGTTGCGGCCAACATTGAGTGAGTGAGTCGTTATGGTGATTACAGTTATTACAGCTCCTGATTGCAGCCTTAGATTGGACACGGAAGGTATAAAGAACATCTAGTAGGACATAAATATAGGCTATAGCACAAAATCACGCACCAATGACTTGCGAACAGCGGGAGTGGCTGAGAATGATGACGTTGATGTTGTGCGCTAGTTTGTGTTGTAGTTCCGTAATGGCGGCGGAGAATGATGCGAGCGAAGCCATTCGGTCTGTTGTGGCAACACTGCCGAATATCTATAAACCAAAGCCGGAGCAAGAACAAGTTTTGCTGAGTTTGGTTGGTGGCCATGATGTTGTGGCCCTCTTCCCCACGGGGTTCGGGAACAGTTTGATTTTCCAGCTACGGCAGCTAGCTCCGTTACAGTGATGGTGAAGGAATTGGCTAAAGCGAACGCTAGCGATTGGTCATGGCAGATCAGAGTGGCTCTGGGCAGATCCAATAGTTTTAAACTTCAACAGCGTACCCGCCTACAAGGAAGTCAACGCTTGTCAATGGAGCGAGGCCAGACAGTCTGTACAAATGAAATGTACAAGAGTCTGGTTAGGACCAGGCTAGCCCCCCCCCCCCCCCCCCCTTGAAAAAAACTATTCGGATCTGCACGATTCACACAAACTGACGTGAAAAAAGCGGGAGGCGCCAAAAAGCGCGCTGTTTGCATCCCTGATAAACAGTAATTAGTTTTAAAAACTCCAGGGACGTCACTTGTATGATTGGATTAAACTTCTAGCCGCTCCAGAATCACACACCTCTGTCCCTTTTACAATATGCAACATTTCTGGTCTCTCTTCCTTTTGTAACATCATATTTACATGTTCCATATTTAAAACCTTCTCTTCTCCTTCCTCAACGCCATTTTCCCAAATCAATTGTTCGTTTGCATTTTTAAAAATGTACTTCCCCAATCTCTCCATTAGTTCATCTTCTTCACTCTCTAATCATGCTTGTTCATTTTCTCCTGGTGAGAAATTCTGTTTTTCTGGTTTAGTTCTAATGAAGTATGCGCAAGTTCAGTCAGGCAAGACCGATCCCCGCATTCGGTAATGTTCACTACTAACTCCCCCACTAAGAACGGTCTACGTTCCATCTTTCCTATGTCGGGCTGTCATATGGTTCGATTAGCACTCCCGTTTATCAATTAACACCATCAAAGGATCACATTTACATTACATTTATTCATTTATTCATTCATACAAAGTGCATAGGTCACTGATGATAACAACAAAATAGCCCCAAAACATTGCGGGTAGCCAAAACAAGAAACACACATTGTGAACAACCAAAAAATAAGTGCCAAAGGGAAAAACCATAAGAGCATGTAGTTAAGCAAGTTACAATTAAACAACATGAATCTCTAAGTGCTAAAATAGAATATTTAGCAGCGAATACGACAGTTTAAATCAGTTGCCACTAACCAACGAGAGCAACAAGTCTCTAAGCAAGAGTCATTGTGATCCTTGAGGGAACTAGCATTGGGTTCAGCAAACCATTCCTAAGTACCGTTGCACTCCCGGAACAAGTGCGTCTTGGGCCTTCTCTTGAAGGTGGAGAGACAGTCTGTGTCTCTGATGGAGGTGGGGAGTTGATTCCACCACTGGGAGGCCAGGCAGGAGAAGAGCTTCTGTTGGGACCGGGCGGTCTTGAGCGGTGGGACCACCAGGCGGTTGTCTGAAGAAGACCGTAGGTGGCGGGTGGGAGTGTAAGGCTGCAGGAGAGACTTGATGTAGTAGGGTGCAGTCCCGTTCACTGCTCGGAAGGTCAGTACCAGGGTCTTGAATCTGATGCGGGCCATGATGGGTAGCCAGTGAAGGGAGATGAGGAGCGGGGTAACTTGGGAGCGTCTGGGTAGATTGTAGACCAGGCTGGCCGCTGCTTTCTGAATCCTCTGAAGAGGGCGGGTTGTGCATGCTAGGAGACCGGCGAGCAGCGAGTTGCAGTAGTCCAACTTAGAGTGGACAAGTGCTTGGACAAGCAGCTGGGTGGAGTGCTCAGACAGGTATCTCCTGATCTTTTGGATGTTGTAGAGGGTGAATCTACACGACCGGGAGACCGCAGCAATGTGGGCCGTGAGGGAGAGCTCGTCATCCATGGTAACCCCAAGGTTCCTGGCAGAGGATGAGGGGTCACTGTCGCAGATCCCAGGGTGATTGAGAGGTCGTAGGAGATGGAGGGTTTGGTCGGGATGATGAGAAGATCTGTTTTGGCGAGGTTCAGCTGGAGATGGTGATCGGTCATCCAGGCGGAAATGTCTGCGAGGCAGACCTCAATCCTTGCTGAGATCCCCGGATCGGTCGGGGGGGAACGACAGGTACAGCTGCGCGTTGTCAGCGTAGCAGTAGTAGGAGAAGCCATGGGAGGTGATGATTGGTCCAAGTGAGGTGGTGTACGTAGAGAAGAGGAGGGGTCCTAGGACGGAGCCCTGTGGGACACCGGTGGAGAGCTGGCGAGGGTCTGACAGTTTGCCTCCCCAGGACACCTGGTAGGATCTTCCTGACAGGTAGGATGAGATCCACTGGAGTGCAGTGCCAGTGATGAATGAGGATATGGGGAGTTAGGTCAGAAACTCTGCCTCGGACAGGGGAGAGAAAGAGTTTAGACATTGGGTCATTAGTTGGGTCATGGAGGGTGAGATGGTAGGAAAGGTGGGTTTAGGGAACCGACTGCTAATGTCTGAGACTTTTTTCTCAAAGCAGGAGGAGAAATCGTCTGCTGTCAGGGTGGAGGGAGGGGGTGGGGGAGGTGGGTTAAGAAGGGTGGAGAAGGTAGAGAAAAGTTTGTGGGGGTTTGAAGCAGAGTTAATTTTGTTCAGAAAGTAGAGGGTTTTAGCACCAGTTATGTGAGAAGAGGATTTAAAGAGGGAGTGATACTTATCAAGGTCCAGACCGTCTTTGGACTTGCGCCATCTCCTCTCAGCTGCTCAAAGGGTGGACCGTTCTTCAAGAATAACATCCGTAAGCCAAGGGCAGGAGGGAGAAGATCGTGCAGGCCTGGTTGACAGGGGACAGAGAGTCAAGTGATGCAGTTTATGACTACTAGTATGATCACTGCTCTTTTTCTTTCATCATAAATTGACAGTAAAAAAAAAAAGCCCAGTAGCAAACAATCAAATATGGAGTTTTGTGATAACAGTGGCTGTGAAGTATGTATGCTGTACATTTTCATCAATAAAGGAGTCACTACTATATAGCTACCAGTTAAGATAGCTAAGATGGCATCAGTCTTCAAAAACTGATTTGGTCAGGGTGGTTGATAGAATTTGCTTGTTAGGGACTGTAGTTTTGTGTAAGGATAATATCTAGCTCCCTTATTGACACAAATTGGGGTGACCGTCCTATTTATTTTGTAGTGCTACTGTATGTCCTGCTGCAACAGTTTCTGGGGTGCAACATCATTTGTTCTTTGATTCATGTATATTCAAGGTAATGTTAACAAACTTCAACTGGTTATAAACTAGGTTTTGAAAGTAATCCAAAAGTGATGTAAAATAATCAGATTACGTTACTGAGTCCGGGTAATCCAAAAGTTACGTTACTGATTACAATTGTGAATGGGTAACTAGTAACTGTAACGGATTACATGTAAAAAGTAACCTACCCAACCCTGTTCATTTATGGGAGGAGGCAAGGCGGGGTCAGTGACTCGTTCACGTGCGGTCAATCTCACGTTGATTGTGATTTATAAAGGAAAGGTGCACAGGACCTGGCGTACGACCGGTTTTATAAATGTGAATATTTCTGTGCGGTACAGAGTTATGGCTGTATGCCATATTCTGTTATGAAAGCTGCGCAATCCTTTATACATGAGGCCCCAGGAGTTTCAGTTTGCACACGGTCATTTCTCCACTCACCACCATATCATCCAGTTATTCAACATAATAAATCAGCTATGCAGGTGGTGAATTGAAAGGCCAGACACGCTTGGCGTTTGTCCCTGGCTTGGGAACCATAATTCACTTTTGGTTAGATTCTCAGGGAGATAATTGACTCGTTAATATCTGACTCCAATTTTAGAAATGTACACGACCCAAAAGTATGCGTGTTCACTAATCAGTCGTTTATCTCTACTATAATATGGATTTAACCATAGTAGACAGAGTAGGATATGTAATTGATCACTCAGAGTCTCCGGTAAATTCCTTGGGAGCGTGGAGATCCACTGTAAGTGACTCAGAGGCCTTAAGTTAAAACCTACTCCAAAAGTCTATGGGCCTCATGCACTAACGCTTTTGCGCCCACTTCAGGCCTATTTGTTTCACAATTTGCGCGTGCAAGCATGGCGAGGTATGTACAAACATGGCTCACTGACGGAAAAGCGCAGACTGCTTGTCGAGGGAACTGAAAATGGCAAATTGCGCTTTTCTGAGTCATGCACATGCATTCACGGGAGGGTCAAGGGGAAAGTGGGAGTTCCCATAAAGAGATGGGAGGAGATGCGTTAAGTGCGCCTAACTATGTATTCCGCGATATGTACAGAAACCACCCGTGAAAGTGTGCTTCCATTTTGCGTTGAAAATTATCCGCCTTTTAAAAGCAGGCGTAAACCAGGATGCGGGTTTAGTCGCTTATGCTTCCTGGTGAAATGGCAGCAGTAATCCGAGCCAGACAGCGACATAGGCAAAGGAGACGAGCTGAAATGATTTTTGCCACAAGGATCACATTTTTTGAGTTGAGTGAACACAAAATAATTACGCGTTACAGATTAAGCAGCCATTCAATATTACAGTTACTGGAGATCAGAGATGACATTGAATCTTCGACTCAGCATTCACATTCCATTCCAGCAGATTTTAAACTCCTCGCTAGCTTACAATTTATGGCATCAGGATCATTTCAATCAGTCATATCATCAGCAGTGGGAATATCGCAGTCTGCACTCAGCCGGATCACAGCACAAGTACTCAACGCTTTGCTACAGCGCACTAGTGAATACATACATTTTCCCACCAGTAATGCCGAAATAACACGCATCAAGCAGGACTTTTTTGACATTGCCAACTTTCCTAACGTCATAGGAACCATTGATATTACCCACATACCAACTGTCCCCCCGTCACTCCAGGAACACGTTTACAGAAACAGAAAACATACATATTCCATGAATGTGCAAGTTGTATGTGACGCAAACATGGTGATCACAAACGTTGTGGCCAAATTCCCTGGGTCTGTCCATGACAGCTTCATATTCCGCACTAGTGCCATCTACCAAAGATTGTGCAACCAGGCTTTTGGAGAGACGTGGCTACTTGGTAAGCATTGTTTTTTGTGTTTGGTATGGGGATGTTTCACATGCAGTAAACCTAACATCTATTTATCTAGCCATCTGCAGTATCTGCACACATTATCAAACACCCCATGCATTAATACCACACGTTAATTTATCTTCAATATCTTTTAATTCTGTTCTATATTTTACACAACCCAACAACAGCAGCTCAGAGAAATTACAACTGGGCACACATTCAGACGAGGGGGGTGATCGAGCGCACATTTGGGCTCTTGAAAAACCGGCTGCGCTGCTTGGATCGTACAGGTGGAGCGCTTCTGTACACACCAGAAAAGGTGTGCAAAATTGTCGTCGCTTGTTGCATTGTGCACAATATCGCCATTCGCCACGGCATGCCCCTGGACGTTCCAGAGGACATGGAGGAGCCACCAGAAGATATTGTCCGGAGATATTTCACCTAATGTGAAATAATGCCTTGTTGAAATGAGTTGTATAACCCACTGAACCATGTAAAAATAAAAATGGAGGATACAAATCTTACAAATAACCCAGACAAACAATTGCGTTTTTCAAATTTTTGTATTTATTATCTCCTTTTAGTAGCTGCTTTATCTATATCTGTTTGTTCAGACTTGGTTTTTCTTTTACTCAGACAATGCGTCGGTACAGTTGATGGCACAGGGCTGGGTGGTGCAGGTTGAGATGGCACAGGGCAGGTTGGCGCAGGGTTGGAGGTTACGGTCATGGCTGCGATGATTGCCTTGACGCAGTTGTTAGTCTACTGCTGCTGGCGACATAACTTTGTGACAGCTCGCGTCATCCCATTTACTGCAACCACAAGGTTTTTTACTTGTCGACTGTCGCGCCCCATATCCCTGATCTGCTGCACATCTAACTAAATATTTTGTAGCACCTTCGTTTGGCCCCTTTGCTCTGTCAAGAGCATTTTATCCAGATCAGATCATCCCCCATGTTATTCTTAAGTGCGGGTGCAGAAGGTCGAGACGAGGTTTCACAGGATGCCGCAGTAGCACCAACATTTGAAGATGTGCTTGCTAAAGGGGAAAAATGAAATGTATGCCTATAAATATCAATGAAAAATATAAAAACACAGTCCATTTACAATCCCCACTACTTATCTAAATCAGATTTACCTTCATTTTCTAATGTGGTCTCAGCAGTATCAATGCCTTCCACCTGTTCAGCAGCCAGGGTTTGCTGTACAACTTCTTCAAAGGTGGTCAATTCCTGTACTTCGGGGGACCTGCACCAGTTTTTCTAGCCTGTGACCTGTTGAAAGCTACTTTTTCTTTAGTTGGGTGTTTAATATTCTGCCACCTCTTTTTCACATCTTCCACCTGCCTGCATGTTGAGGATATTGCATTAATTTTGTTTGTAATTTCTGTCCATATGGAATTTTTTTGTGTTGGTGTGAAATTCCGGCCTTGTATGATATTAAAATTTGCTGTTACCTTGTGAACAAGAATATCAACTTCGTTGTCACTGAATTTTTGTTTTTCGCTGTTGGGACTTTGGCTGATCCATGACAGAAAACGAGAAGGAGGCCCATTCAATTGTGCGTTTAAATGCTCACAATGTGCGGTATAGTGGGCAGAGAAAGGCGCAGATTACCCAATGACCTGCAGGTTTCGTAAATACGACGTAAACTAACCCTATCACAGCGTACGCAATCTGTGGGTTGGCCACGGCACTAATAGCGCTACATTTGCGATTGTACGTACATGAGGCTCTATATGTTTATAATCAGTTAGCCGCATCAACCAGCCAAGATCAAAGTTTTCACTGCCGTAGCTTGATAGATACATTTCAAGGAGAACAAGTAACTTCAAAATGCACAATAATAGTTTATTATCTAAATCGTAAGATAATCAATACAATGATAAGGAAATATCATCAATTACAAAGCATACCTTCAGAGCAATGGTTAACAAAGTTATTAACAATGAGGACTAGGGAGCCTAATGCACCGGAGCTGTATTGTAAACAAAACTCAAAGTGATTGGTAAAACCTTTTTCCTATGTACACCCAAACCTGACTAAAATGGGGACATCGGCCATATGACTGAAAAGTTGTCTAACGCATACAAATTCAAATTGGATCATTAATCAAGGCTGCAGTAGACCAAGTGGTGCCCTTGCAAGACAAGGGAATATGTTAAACACACGTTGGTCTGCTGCATGCACAAACTCTGTAAACCCTGTACATGTTACAGAATAAAAATTATTACTAGAATGTAATACATAAAATAAGAAACAAAATCATATCAAACATGACAAAAGCTGTTTAGAACGATATTTACAAGAACACAACTTGTAATGATAATTTCAGTCTTCCTCTGTCCACCTTCCTCTTCAACTGTTGAGATCACCTCTCCAGAAGTGTGTCATTAAGGTGTGATTGTCATTTTAGCATTCATGCAAATCAACGACTGTCCCAGACGAGTGTCTGGGTGACCAGTGACAAAGGGGCTGCCAAAACGGCCCTACAGCTATTAAGAAAACAATACAATCATATATTCTTGACAACAATTCCTTTAATGAATAGAAATCTTTACATTTTGCACATTTTAGAATTTCAATTTGGGATTTAAAAAAAACTCCCATTAAAGTATATTCCCTATCTACTTGCTGTGGCACTTGCTCTTAACTGCTTTGCCTCAAAAGCTGGCTGTCTTGGCCTTTTTTAACCGGAGCATCGGTGAAGTCTACCATCTGACAGACAGTCCCCAATATCCCCAGCATAACTGCTGACAGGTTGGAGAAGACCTCCTTGCCTCCTCTCTTCAACAGGCCAATGTCTCGCCAGTCCTCATCAGTGCGCTTGCTGAGGATGCTCTCCTCAAAGCTGGTTGTACATGATACATCCGGAACTAATCGTCCACTTGATCCATAGTGACTTCTTCAGGCAGAATAGTAGGAAAGCGGTTGATAAAAAAACGGAATAAAAAAAAAAATAGAGAACGGAATTTCACTGACTGCCTGTTAGCTATGTCTGCCACAACAGCATGCATAAGCAGCTCGTCGCCAAATGGAAATTTGGCAACCATGTAGTCAGCTGCAGATGAAAATAACTTTCTCACATCTTTGAAGAACTGCTTCAGCTCTAGGTTACCCTGGCTTTGGATGAAGGTTTGGGTGTCCTGACCAATTGAGAGTTCCTCATCAGGCACCTGATTTTCCCCTGGGCTGTATAGTGTTGGCTTGATACCTCTACCGACTTCTTTCATCACAGTGATGACATGCTCAGGCTTACAGAATGAAAGCAATACCTTTTGCAGTTGCAGTTGGAAGCACGATCTGAATGCATGGCGCCTCTTTTTGAAGTGTTTGGTTGCCAATGTCAAAAATAGATATGGCTCTTCAGAAAGAGTGAATACACCTTTGACATGGGGTTGTTGAGGAACTGAAGTACCTTCTCAGGTTTTGTCAGATCCCTTTTCTCTTCTTTCTTGGTTATTTGGGGGTTTGCTTTTTATTGCAACTCTCTTTCCAATTTCATTTAGCTTGAAAAGGAATCTGGACATGTCAAACTCTGTAGCTGGCATGCTGGTGGAGGGTGGAGCATTAAGGCTTCTGGGTAGGGCCAGATGGAGGCATGGGCTGCTTGGAGGAAACTGAGGGTTTTGTCTTCTTTTTCTTTCCTGTATCCACCTCATTTTCAAAGAAAACCAGAAGCGGATCCCACTGTTGCAGTAGACGGTTCACACACTGCCCCAGAGACAGCCATCTTGTGGAGGCCAGCTTCAGGATTTTCCTCACATCTGTATCACACATGCTCTGTATGTCACGGACACTTGAATTTCTCTTGCTGCTTTTGTCCAGTAAATGGTGATGAGGAAGTCTTCAATGTTAACACTACGCTGCCCTCTCTGCGGCTAGGTTTATCAGGTGACAAGCACAACTAACTAGGTAGATGTGTGGATTTTGTGCCTTCAAAAAAGCCGCTACGCTTTTCCCCAAACCTTGCATGACTGCAGCATTGTCAGCTGCAAAGCTGACACAATTTGACCATGGGATGACTCTTCTTTAGTTCACCATCAAGCAATTCAAATATTGCTCTCCCAGTAGACTGTCTGGATTCACAAATACTGAGCAACATCACAACTACCCTCCCAAGACTGGCATCAAAAATCTTTACAACAATGGGGTACAGTTTTATGTCCTCCATATCTGTGCTCCCATCTGTAGCAAGGCTATATGGAGACCGCTTCATTGCTTCTGTAATGTACTCATCATCATTCCTGGCCAGTGTGTTCACTATGGGGACCGTCTTTGTTCGGGCACAGCCATACTATTTGGCTATCTCACTATCGGGAAACATCTTCCAAAGTAATGGTCCGGCGTGATCTGCAGCAGATAATGGCAAATTGTGTTCTACAATGAATGAGGTGAAAAGGGTTTCTGCCCAAATTGGTCTCAAATCTTGTGCTTGCTGGAAGAATGAGTTTATTTTAGGGACTGCATCTGGAACAGCCAGTGAAGAAAATCTGCTATCAACTTTGGGGGGGACAATTATAGTACTTTCTCAGGAGCAATTTCTGAAGGGGACACCAAAATTACTGCTGTAACACATAGCCTACATTGTAATATGTTAAATGTATATTGAGGAACCATAATTAATACTAATAGTTAGTAACTGAAGGGTTGTCTCAATTTGTTTAAATGTAGTTATGTAGTGTTTCTTATCAGTCAAGTATGAATGCTGGTGTACAGTATTTAAAACCAGCAATACCAATAAAAGCCAGTACGTACTGTACACTGTATGGGTGCAGTTTATGTAATTACATTGGGCATGGTGCAGTCTCATCTAAAATATTCTCCATTGAAGCATCATCAAGTCTGGCTCAGAATTGAATCTTTGTTTTACTTTTTCTGATACATTAATATAGTTATAAAATATGTACCACTACAATAGCTTTACAAGAACAGAAATCTCTGAATAAGTACAGTTCTAAAAGCAAAATAATTACTTCAAAGAATAAGCCAAATAATAATACTTTGTTGTTCAGTCAGTGTCAACTCTTCAAACAACAGCTATGGACAAGTATGTCACAGAAAGTATGCTATTTTAAAATAGATATAAAATAAATCATTGTTAAGTTCACTGTCATGTACTAAAAACGTATAAACAAAAGAACAAATCATACTATACACACTACTCAACTAATGATCAAAAGAACCGAACATATGTTTGCGGGTTTCACTGGATCCAACAAGTTGCTGGCAGATATTTTCCCTCTTGAGTCTGTCCAACCTGTTCTTATGTACATTACAGACCACAACGCTGTTTAGTCTCTCTTGACCCATGTTAGCCCGTAGCCAAGTCTTCAACCTGCGGAGTGCACTGAACGTCCACAGCTTCCAAAACTTACCTAACCCTAACCAAAAAATTCTGCCCTATAGTGATCCACTGCTTTCCCAGCAAATCGTCTTGAGTTTGTCTCAATGGATTCGATTGATTCATTGGAGTCAATCAACGTTGTTGCTTTCTCATACAGTGCAAGGTAGCTTTCATCATTTTGCTTACCCCTAAGAGATGTCCGCACACACTCGACTGCAGCCTGCATACCAGAGACAGCCTGGGTTTTCTTCTGCAGTGAACTGTGTAGGCATTCCAGCTCTCCAAGAACAGCAGAGGCAAGTGTGAGGCCCAACACAGTATTGCCTTTGCTGAAGTGCTCAAATAAGCCACTGGCAGTTGTTGCTGTCTTGGATGCACTTTTTGCCATCTCCTCTAGGCTGCCTAGTACCTGCTCATACTGCCCAAGCACAGCTCTAATTGCAGTATTCCGCACAGTTCACCTGTTGGACATAGGGGTTTCAGGGTGGCCAGATGTGTATCTCCGGTCCTGGCAATTGATTCAAACATGCTCTTAAACTTTCCTGACTGGCCATAGAGGACACCTAACTGATGGACCCAAGACAGAGAATCCCGGATCAGTGGGGAGGCTGAGCAGCCAGCCTGTGTAATCAGATTCACACAGTGTGCTCCACAGTGCACATACAGGGCTAATGGCTGCTGCCTCCTCACAATTGCCTGTGCACTTGTGTATTTTCCTGCCTTTTTTGAGGCACCATTGTAACTCTGCCCACGTAAGCCCGACATGGGAAAGTTGAGCCTCAACAACACATCAGTTACCACTTTCGCAATGCCCTCGCCTGTTGTCTCCGACACCCTGTATAACCTAAATGAGACACATAATTGTGACAGTTATGAATGTTTTATTGTATTGAGTGGTAGAAATAAATTTTCAAACCAATCCTTTGTTACAACTACTTACTGGACATCAGCCACCAATGACACAAACAGATACTGCCAGATTTTCACACATGCACCTGGACTGCTGAGAGCTGGGGGAGAGGCGGCTGTGGATCAAACCATTGTGGGACCAAGGGAGGTGTTCACAATCTTTTTAAACTTTTACAAAAGCGCCATTGTGTCCATAATCAGCAAAACGCTTTCATTGGGTATTATTAATGTTATTACATTTACATAGTTATGTTTACAGTGATTTATTGGGGGGGACAAATCATATTGCTCCCAGGATTGGGGGGGTGGTGTCCCCCCCGGGATTTCCATTCATGGTAACAGCCATCAATTTAGAATGTTTTTTCCCCGACAGTGTCGACAGTGTCGACAGTCTGCAAAAAAACCCTAATTGAATCAATTTACAGTATATGGGCACACATCATATTGGCCTAATGACAAAAAAGTTTATTATTCAATTGAAAAATGATTTAAGAATCTAAGCTTTTGTAACTAGAGGTTTGGAAATTATCATTATTTATAATAATAAACTTTATTTGTATAGCACCTTTAATAAATAAAAAATGCAGCTCAAAGTGATTAAAAGCAAAGACATTATGTGCACAAAGAAATTACATGCACAGTGATCCACATAGAAGTAGAAATAAATATAACCTGAAGCTCCTTGGTGGCTAATGTCGACATCATAATTGCACAATGTGCAAAATGCATGGTGCAGCAGTTTTGAGGGGCGGAGGCACGGCCAATGCTCCTGATATTTAGCCAGGAACTTCGGTGGGCCATGGACTTCTTTTTTGATTGGCTGCTCTCGTCATCTGACGTCATAATTATGTTATACCTCAGGTAAGGTGCAAGACTGTTCTGTGGACTGGCTGCAATAGTAGGAATAATTTGCTTCTTTATGGTGTGTTCACACTACAGCGGGGCGGGCAGAGCGGGGCGTCGGCTTCCAATTCATTTTCAATGAAACCAGGCGTTGACGCTCGCGTAGGGCATTGTGGGAAGGCGAGCGGGGTGTCGAAAGTTGGATTTTCTCAACTTTATGTACATGAGGAGTGTGAAAACGCTAGTGTTGGCCAATCGGGTTGGTTTCTTGTAATGTAACAACTGTTCATGGTAAACATTTCTAGGTTTGACAATTTCAAGATGGAAGAGCAACTCATCGTATGTGTGTCTTCATACTGTAAGGCTGGGTGTCAAACCTGCCCCCACCTCTCATATGCTAAAGTCTGGAGTTTCTGGACGGTCTCAACTTGATGGCTCTCACACCCCATTCAAGATGTGGTCTGATTGGTTGTTCTTGTGTATAAAGGGAATTGTAATGCATTGTTCTTTGGATTCTTCGTCTCCTGAGACCTTCTCCTCAGTTCTCCCTTGTCCTACTGTCCTACTCCTTGCTCATCTCTTGCTTTCTCTCTGATTTACAATGATCATGGTAGAGTAGGTAAGATTGAAAGCTTTCATATTGTAACATGTTTGCCTTGTAATTGATTTCATTCATTTGCAAAGTTATTAAATGCGTATTTCATTTAACCGTACTTTGACCATTCTTGCTCTGATTTAACCCATAGAGTCAAATACCTGGAATTCTATTGGTATTGGCATTATTTGGTTCATGCTAATACACTGTTCAGTTTCCCATCTTCCTTTAACCCTTGTGTTCTCCTCGGGTCATTCTGACCCATCAGTCATTGTGACCCACCTTCGTTTGCGACAACTTTACCGCATACAAAAACAAAGTGAAGCATTTTCTTTTAACCGTTGGGCTGTCTCAGACCCCCCACATTGCGACGGTTAAAAGAAAATTAATTTAATTTGCTTTTGTATTGGGTAAAATTGGGTAAACACAACGATGGTTCGTTATGAACCTTTTGGTCATGTGACCCGAAGGCAGCACAAGGGTTAAACCATAGGGGAATTAGTTTTGGTTGTTTGGACAATATTTACCCCCCTACAATACCCAGTATTGTATGATACGTCTATGTTCGATTACAAGGCTAATCACATTGTACAATAGCTATCCTAGATACGACAGCTAACTGTTTATTAACACAAATGTATCTCATAAGGATATTGAAATTAATTAAATTAATCATCTCATAAAGTTACCGAACACATATTTTAACATTGTATATGTTAACATTACAGTCAATGTATGTAATTGATTATTACTGCCCCACTTGTACCTCAGCGTTGTGCTAAATGACAGGACTATTTGCAGATTTAAATGAAATATATTATCATTACTTTTTCGCAGCGGTGAATCTATTAAAACTAGACAGAG
This sequence comes from Hypomesus nipponensis, assembly GCF_054491055.1. Taxonomy (NCBI): domain Eukaryota; kingdom Metazoa; phylum Chordata; class Actinopteri; order Osmeriformes; family Osmeridae; genus Hypomesus; species Hypomesus nipponensis. The sequence continues at coordinate 17,656,692 of NC_140373.1, forward strand.
TACAATTTCTGGGGAAATTGTGGGGTGTGCTCGCTTGCAGGTGGGACCGTCCCCTTAAGTTGTTCACTTCTAATGATATTTTCAAGCATTTAGTCTACTCATAGTTCATTAAGAACTCTCTTTAAAACAAGCAAACCCCCTTTGAAACAAGCTACTGTAACAACGTTGTCACCGGCAGTATTTCAGGATGGAATCGCGATTCAAACAGTACCGTCTGCTAACTGAAAATATGCCCCCAAAAACGTAAATAAGTTAATTTAGGGGGAAATGGCTGATTCAAAAGAAGTTTACTACAAGCAAGCAATGCAGTTGCTAGCCAAACGTCAATTAGGGGATTGTTCATAGACATATATGTCTATCTCCGAAAAATTCTATATATATTATATATAAATTATATATATGTCTATGAGATTGTTTAAAGCAACAGAAATTGGAATGTTTCTTTTGACAAAGTTTAGGCTGTGGCATTGAAGACAGCGACAAACCACACAACCTTGAGTTTAAATACATTATTTAATGTGACATTACTTACTGTACATGCAAGTCTTGATTTGCTTAAATATACATGTGCTGCTCAGGGGTGTAGCCAGAAAAATATTTTTGGGTAGGCCTAGAAAAATACGGATAGGCATCGTTTCAGTTTTTTGTGCTTATTTATTTTGCGATGTGCACCCGGTGCATAATTATTCAGATACTTTAGTTTTTGGGTAGGCCTTAGAACAAATTGGGTAGGCCTGTGCCTACCCAGGCCTACCCGTGGCTACGCCCCTGCTGCTGCTAGTACTCCACGGCACTGGCTGTGCAACAGCACATCTATGCACGTTGCTAACATGTTCTGACGTGGTGATGTAGCGAGCAATGAGTACCCTTCGTCGACTAAAGGCCCTTTTTGCCACAAAAACGTTGTAACCTCCTGAACCGTGCAACAGAACGTAAATCCCGATAGAAGCAACGCAATCGTGACGAAGACAAACATTTTGACAGCGACGTTGTCTATGTAATCCAAATATTGACTGATCCATTTCGTATCTGCGTATTTTGACCAAGAATTGCGTAGTTGGTACACAAAATGTGTGCAGGTTGGCAGGTATGTACCAGGTCTCTCCTGATTGAGATACACTCTATAGCAAAATGTCCCATTCTACCACATTTCCAGCATTCCACTTCTCTTCTATCCATATTTCTTCTCCTCCTGCCTCTTCCTCGGCCTCTCTCGTCCTCTGCCTGTATTACAATACAAACATGCCTGTCCAGACCTCATCTAATGAAAACACTGCCATTCGGTTTTTTTCTTTTTTGTTTTGTCTAAATAGTTTTTAGAGTAGCATTTAACTGAGAAGTGCAATGATCTACCATATGATTAGTGACAAACCTTGATATTTAAGGCAGACATCCTTTTAGGAACGCATTCTTTAACTGCTGATCATTAGGCGTGTCATGTTGCATATCTTGAGGGGGTGGTACGCCACTATGATGATCAAATACCTCTTTTAATCGATGATAGTATTGATCTATATCCTCGTTGTCTTTACAACTTTACATTTCTCTTTCAAACCGCACCGAGCTTTCAGCCTCATCACAGATAGAACACACACACACAAAACACAGGCCCTGCGCCAAGACGTGACACCAAGACTCTTGCCTCTGCTGCGTGAGGAGACCACACCCAGGCGGGTCCCAAACACTGAGGAGACGCCCCACAGGAATGATCTAACACACACACACACACACTTGTACATTCTGAACACACAAGGTGTTGTCCCAGTGACGGGAGGGAGGAGGGTGCACTTGGGTGTTGTTTCATGTCTGTGATTGTGTTTATGAATGTTGTGATGACTCAGCCTGTCCATAGCCACCAGGTCAGCCAGTATTTCCTGTTCCCCCTCAGCCCTCTCAGAGGAAAGGCTCGTACTGTGGGCCCTCAAACTCTCTGCTGATGACCGACGGTCAGACCACAAGTCCAGCTGCTTTCTGAGGGCACTGCAATCCTGTGTTCCTACATGTCTGTTTATAAGACTGAACATGACACCAGTTTTGATGAAAATACAGTGTCTGTGAGTGTTTGTGAGTGTTTGTATCTGTGTGTGTGTGTCGGTGGGGGGGTGATGAGAGAGGGCAGAAAGCCAATGTTACTCCCTGTGTGTGTATCTGTGTGTGTAACGTGTGTGTATGTGTGTGTGTAACGTGTGTGAAAGTAGTAAAAGGATGTGCTTCGACAGGTCGTAGTGTAATGCGGTGAGGGCTTGACCTCCGCCAACCTTATAAAACACCTCCTTCTCCTCTGTCGCACTCACTGCCTCACTCACACTCTCACTCCCTCACACACTCTCACACACTCCAGAGCACCGCAGCTCGGCTCCTAGCTCACCCTGCAGAGATGTCCTTCATGAAAGGAGCGATGGACGGACAGGTGGATCAGGTCATCGACAAAGCCGGTAAGATACCACAACTTTACCACTTCTTCACTGCAGCTCACTGCCCACAGTCAAACCTATTCTCCAAAATGTGCAATACTACATTACAATTTACAGACAAAAGTTTTTACAAACTCAAATTCTTGGGAAAAGGACTAATAATTTTTTTTGTGTTAGCAATGCGCATGCATAATCATATTGTGCTTTGTAAATCCGTTAAATAATAAAAATATTGAAATAATACTCAATATAGTTTTCAAATAATTATATGGGAGTCAGGTGGCTGAGTGGTTAGAGAATCTGGCACGTAATCAGAAGGTTGCTGGTTCGATTCTCGTGCTAAATGACGTAGTGTCCTTGGGCAAGGCACTTCACCCTACTTGCCTCGGGGGAATGTCCCTGTACTTACTGTAAGTCGCTCTGGATAAGAGCATCTGCTAAATGACTAAGATATAAATGTAAATATGGCTTCCAACTGTCATGTAATGGCCTTGTCCATGCAAGAGGATGACAAATATAAACAACCGAAAAACAATGCTGAACTCTTAAATGCGTGCAGTTATGGAAGCAAATCAGTGACAATGTTTTGAATTTAATAAGGATAGGTAGAGCAATGGAGCAATAGAGAAAATGCATGATGACTACCAGGGAAAACAACCATGCTTCGGTGAGTCCGATGTCATCAAATCTTGCATCAAGGCTCAATTGCTCTACCTATCCTTAGTATCCCAGATGTGGCTAGAATTTAATAGCCATTTTTTTAGGATTGATTATTTGGGGCTTGAATTTTTTCAGGTCAAATTTTTTTATAGCATTTTTTGGGGGCTCTAATTTGAGTAACCTGAATTTTATTTTACATTAAAATATTTTCATATGAGAATTCAGTCTTTTTAAAATGTCAATATTAAGTATTCAATGCCTTTTAAAATTCAAAACATGATTTGCTTCCATATACAGTTAGTCACTCCAAGGATTTCTTTATTAACCCTATGCTTCAATTACTTTTCAGTTTCAAAGTCATACAAATTAAAGTCATTTGAATTAAAAAATACATTTATGTTAAAATGAAACAGGTGACATAAAAACTAACAGGTGACTAATAAAACACAACTAAAAGATTATCTGATAAATGACAAAAATCATGTTGTAAGTGATCCATTCAACAGTCTTGAATTTACCTAATTTTTACCAATCTTATGGTTTGCTGTCAAGAATTGAATGATTTTTACGTTCATATAGCGGTTGACCTGTTTTTGATTTTTATCAGTAGGCACTGTTACAGTGCCTACTGATACAGTTGAGGTGTGATGAGCACAATATATGACGTGTTTTATAACAATCAAAATATTGTAGATTCCTTGGCGTGGTTGAGAGAGAGGGAGGGGGGAGAAAAACAAGGAGAAAGTGAGAGCAAGAGCGTGTGTATTTACCATTCCTGTCTCCATGGTCTCACAGCAACCGTGGTGAAGGGAAAAGTGGGAGACATGATGGGAAAAAAAGCCGAGCCAAAGAAGAAAGGTGAGATTGTCTTCAACAGCCTCCCAGTGATCTGTCTGCAACAGCCTCCCAGTGATCTGTCTGCAACAGCCTCCCAGTGATCTGTCTTCAACAGCCTCCCAGTGATCTGTCTGCAACAGCCTCCCAGTGATCTGTCTTCAACAGCCTCCCAGTGATCTGTCTTCAACAGCCTCCCAGTGGTCCTTCTAAAATGGTCCTGTAGTGGTGCCTGAGGGCATGTTGTGAGGCTGTGTTCTGAGGGCATGTTCTGAGGCCGTGTTCTGAGAGTATGTTCTGAGGCCGTGTTCTGAGGCCGTGTTCTTAGGGCGTGTTCTTAGGGCGTGTTCTGAGGGCATGTTCTAAGGCTGTGTTCTGTGGCTGTGTTCTGAGGGCATGTTCTGAGGTACTGTCTGTGTCCTGCAGGTGTCGGGAACATGGTGACTGACGCCGTGGGGAAAGTGGCGGCAGGCGCAGCAGCAGACAACGCAGCAGACAAGGTCATGTCGTTTGGACAGAACCTCTTCAAATGAGCCCTCACCACCCTCCCTCCACTACCCCTCCCTGCACCACCCCTGACCCCTCCCTGCTCCCTGCACCACCACTCCCTCCTCCCCCATCCTACTCCCCACAGCTACTCTCTAAAGGACATGGCTGACCTGGTCTTGACCTTCTGTGGACCAGTCTACCCTCATTCCCTACTGGAGCAGCCTGTGGCGTCCTCATCCCAGGGAGCTCCTCTGTCCTGCTTCTCTCCATCTGCATGGAGGACAGGCCCACTGCTTCATAGCCTTCAATTGTGTTGTTCATGATTACAAATAAAGATAAGAACACTGTCATCTTTAAATGCATCTGGCTGTCCCACAGCAAATTAAACAATATCAAACAAAAACCACGCCACAACTTTTTGTTTTTTTTGTTTTCACAAAAATAAAAAAAATGTCATTATAAATTTCCCAGACAAATGTCCATGTGAGGACTTATTGGACGGTTATTGGAGAGGGACATGTCCTTCCTGTCCCAACGCCAGCCAGGCCAGGATGAGGGATGAGGGGGACACGGTTGGTACAGTGCACGACCAAAACACAGTAGGACTAGTTGAACCAGAACACAGTTGAACCAAAACACAGAACTAGTTGAACCAGAACACACAGTTGAACCAAAACGCAGTAGAAGTAGGTGATCTTTAGGACCCAACGACCCAGGGCAAGAACAGCTCCCCAGTGTATCTAGTGTGAACCCTGATACCTGGGGGGTATTCCAGGTAGCGGGTTTAACAAACTCTGAGATTAACCCTGAACTCTGAGTTGAGTTACTCGAACATGGGAAACTCAGAAAATTCGGTTCCAGAAAAGCTGATATGAATTTGTTGACTCAACTCCGAGTAGTCCCATCTCAGAGTTAAGCGCGGGCATGAGAACCATTAAAAGCCAACATCAATGGAGATCCCATACTATGATCCACCATCGCACCCGGCGACAAAAAACGTTGCATACTCCAAACTTCAGATTCAAGTTTTATTTTGTGTTTATGGTCGAGCACATATTCCGGGAAAAAAGCAACACGGCAGTAGCACCGTATACAAGTGGCGTGGGAGACAATTGCTGCCGACTCAATGCATACATTTGAAGGCAATAGCCAGTCCATATATTGAACATTTAACCCCACTTTATGTTAATATTACAGGAGAAAAAGTGTTCTGGTCTGGCCTGGTCTACAATCTACCCAGGCGCTCCCACGTTACCCCGCTCCTCATCTCCCTCCACTGGCAACCCATAACGGCCCGCATCAGATTCAAGAACCTGGTACTGACCTTCCGTGCAGTGAACAGGACTGCACCCGACTACATCAAGGCCGAATCCCAATACTCCCCCTTACCCCTTCCCCTTAATTTACCCCTAGCCCTTGGCCCTCGAAACTAAGGGGTAAGGGCTACATAGCCCAAAGAAATGGGACACCACTTGGTTACAGGTACGTCATCTAGCACGTATCGATATCTCCAAAGCAAGTAGTGTTATGCACTGATTTAAACGAAATTCGCTGCTAATGGAGTTTACTTTAAACTGTAGACATGCTAGTCAAAGAAATGCGGGACTGTTGTGCAATTCAGCACTGTAATATTAGCGTACCAAACTAGCGATTTTTAGAAACTTTTCAATTAGGAAAATGTTTGCAAATATATATGTTCATGACTGTATATAACACAAAACAAGACTGTCATAATTTTTTTATCAATTAATTAAGCCGAAAATATTATATTTAGCGGACTCTCTGGCCGCCATTGTTGCCGGTCACGCAGTTTTCACATAGCCCTCGGTTTCAAGTAAGCTCCCGACCTCACTTGGTTTTAAGGGGTGTATACCCCTTAGTCTTAGCCCTTCCCCTAGCTCAAAAAGAGTATTGGGACACCACTAGCTCTCACGGGAACGCGCAAAACGAAGGGGAAGGGGTAAGGGGGAGTATTGGGATTCGGCCCAAGTCTCTCCTGCAGCCTTACACCCCCACCCGCCACCTACGGTCTTCTTCAGACAACCGCCTGGTGGTCCCACCGCTCAAGACCGCCCTGTCCCAACACAAGCTCTTCTCCTCCTACTTCCTGGAAATGGACAAAAGACTGTGAGCTAGCATTTAAGGAACGGGGCGGGGGTACAGGGCAGGAACGAGGCAGGGGCACAGGGCAGGAACGAGGCGGGGGTACAGGGCAGGAATGAGGCGGGGGTACAGGGCAGGAACGAGGCTGGGGCACAAGGCAGAAACGAGGCGGGGGTACAGGGCAGGAACGAGGCTGGGGCACAAGGCAGAAACGAGGCAGGGGCACAGGGCAGGAACGAGGCGGGGGCACAGGGCAGGAACGAGGCGTGGGTACAGGGCAGGAACGAGGCGTGGGTACAGGGCAGGAACGAGGCTGGGGCACAAGGCAGGAACGGGGCTGGGTTCCGACGGCAGTTGGGTTGGGCAACCTCTCTGCTGGGTCCTTTCTTGGTCTTAGCATTCTGTCAGGTTGTGAGGTGGGGTAGGACCCAAATGCAAGAGAGAAGCGTGGCATTGCGAGGAACACAGTTTTTTTTCTAAAAAACCGGGGAACAAGTAGGGTACTCACGCAGACAAAGGGTATGCCAAGACAAAGACTGGACACCAAACAGGAACCTAAATACACAGAAACAAACAAGACACAGGTGAACACAATGAAACTGACGAGAACTGAACGAGACACAGGTAACAAAAATGACAGGGAAACACTAGGACAGGGCAAAACCAAAAACAATAGGGGGGGCACGGCTGTGGCCGTTACAGTTTGAAGTGGAACAATCAGTGCTTGCCAGAGACTACCGCCAAGGTAACCGTAAATGGCAACCTGGCGAGATTGTTTCTAAAACTGGCCCCCTCACCTACACTGTGAAAGTGTCATCTGGACTGATCTGGCACAGACATGTGGATCAGTTGCTGGACAGTACAACCCAACACTCCAACCAGGTCAACACAGAGTGGTGTGAGTAGCACCGACAACCCTGAGGAGTTGCCATCCTTTACATCAGCCACACCACCTGCTGTGATGGATACACCTGCCTTAGAGACTGTTGACCCAGCAACATCTCCCAGTGCTGTTCCTCATTCCCAAGAGTGACGTTATCCAGACCGGGTCCGACACCCGCCGGAAAGATGAGATGTGTAGTAAAAAAAAAAAGGTTGAACAATGTTACGTGAGAAACCTGTTGATATTTGAGAAAATGCTTCTGTATTCTATACAAGGAATGTTGTTATGATTTACTTACATGCTAGAAGGGGAGGAGTTGTTATATTCAAGTAACTACTTGTTACAGGAACTTTTTTATGTGTAGTAATGCGGCACTACGTTTTACTATAGAGCCGTGTATTGATACCGTTTTTAGTGATGCTTGTGAGTGATTCCGTCTATAACGAAAGTATCAGTTAAGAGTTCATAAACAATATTCTCCTGCATGATTTATTCCTTTAAGTGTGGAAACATAACAAGATCCTGCTCCGAAAGACCAATATGTTAGGATAATTTCTTTATCAAGTAAAGCACAGAGTCGTTGGATTCAAAGAAAGTACAATAGTTTAATGCTTGCCAGCAAGGAGACAAAGTCTGATCGCAATACAAAGTTTGTCTGGTTCACAAATTGTCGTGTAAGACCATTTATTGGTGAGATGTCCTTGAGTTCCCTGACACTAGGCCTGACCATATGATTCACTCAACAAAGATAAGGTTAAACACCTTTTGCACCTCTAGTATGATAATGGTCATCCTAGGTAAGTTTGTTTATGTAAGCCTTGTGTCATCTATAGGTCATGTTGGGAGGGGGTTCTCTGCTGGCAAGGAATGCTAGCACCAGTACTTTCAGAATATAACGTTACATCCTAAATGTCTTCGACACTATGTTCCCAGATTTATTTAGGATTAGGGTCAAGAGAGTTTGGAAGCTAGCTAGCTCCTTAAAATCGCCAGCTATGGAATGGTGAACCCTTAATTTTGAAAATGCTCTTAGAAATGTGGGAACATAGGGCTGTAGGAACATAGGCACGCTCCCTGCAGAATATGATATTTGGCTCCTTGTATTAACACCAACTATTTTTGAAGAATAACGCTCTTGTAGTTGATTAACACTAAACCTGAGTTGAAATAACTATATTTTTACACTCAACCCTAACACTGAAAATACCACACTTTTGATTTTGCTGTGTACCTGTCATGTCTTCAATTAACTTTAATTTACTTGTGTATTTATCTCTAATTGTTCAGGAATCGCAGCAGTGACTACAACGTTTGAAGGACAAACAGACCACCTTGTGCCTGCCTTGTCCGCAGCCCTCATTGACAGTGACCTGTTCCTTATGGCTGGTAGGATGATTGGTCACTCTGCAATTCATGGCGGTCCTACTCTGTCAGGGCTTAGTCTGGCAGTGGTGGATGCCTTGAGATATGGCACAAAGGAAACGTCCACATCAAAGCTCTGCCTAGAGGACTGCTCAGGCATAGACCACAGGGAAACCATTGGTCTGGTGAGTAAACAATAACAACTTCGGTCACAAGATCAGCGTCATTCAAGTTTCATGTCCACAAACCGGTGTGTATATGAAAGTCAATTTGTTGAAGTTGCTGATGGAAGAATGGAGTGAAGGAGAGTCTTCGAGTAACCAACCTTTGTCTGGAGGGGTATTTCCCGGTGCCAACCAATGAGACCTCCTTTGGTAGGAGGAAACCTATTGTTTTTGTTAGTATTCTTATTATTTTCCCTCTTCTCCGCTAAATGGCTCAATAGCTTAAAAAGTCTTTGACCCAATTTTTTCAAATTTGGCCCAATGATACAACAGGTCACTCACTACTCCCAGACCGCTAAAGGCCCATGTACACCCATAGGTGGCGCTATAAGCCACACCAAAAATCTACGGGATTTCCCCAGCTTCCCATTATTCCAAAATGCCAGAAAATTTGTATACTTGCCTTATTTCTCATGGGGAACAAAAAAGCCTCAAGAACCCATAAGGTCCGCCATGATAGATTTTGCTGTACTGTCCAAATTTGGTACAACTTTCAAAACCCTTCTCCTCATGAACCAGAGATCCAATCGACTTGAAATTTGTTACAGATGTGTAGAATACATGTCTTTATATTGGGTGAAATGTAATAAGAAATGCAATACAAAATGCCTGAAAGGGGTGTATTTATCTAAATGTCCACACATTGTTTTGAAATACCATGCGCAATTTCATGTAATTTCACCTTGACTTAACCTCTGTCACATAGCTGACCAAAGCTAATACTCTGCCCTTTCTATTCATAAAATCTCAACAGTTAGTGTGTAGCAGAGAGGACAGAGAGACTGACTTGTACCCTTATGCTCATGAGTTCAAATCCCCATTCAGCCTATTGTTGTTGGCCAAACATGAAGTCGTTTTGCTCTCTTGTTGTCCAACACTTGACCTTCTACAATGTACATTTTAATAATATTTTGCCATTTTGATGAGGAACCTACAGGGTTGCTTGCAGCTATATTTTGTATCCATATTTTTATCTATGATTTTATGCAACAGTTTTGTTTTATGGAGTATGTTAATGTGTATGTGCTACCATTTCAGGGGGCTTTTTTCACAAACAGGAAGGATCCACATTACTGCTGTGTAAAACTAATTAATACAGTAACAAAGGCCTTTTAAAGGTGCCAGTAGAGCAGTGGTTCTCAACCCTGTCCTCAGGGACCCCTTGTCCTGCATGTTTTAGATGTTTCCCTGTTCCAACACACCTGATTCAAATGCATGTTCGTTACCAGGCTTCTACAGAGCTAGATAACGACCCTTTTATTGGAATCAGGTGTGTTGGAGCAGGTAAACATCTAAAACATGCAGGACAGGGTCCCTGAGGACACGGTTGAGAACCACTGCAGTAGAGGATCAACTAATTTCAGCTATCAGTAATCCTGTTTTAAGTGCGTTTGCGTTTTACATCATTAATCAAATTCACAGGTACTCGGCAGATCAAATGCTCAAATTAAGCAGATCAGAAAGGGCTTGAAGGACACTGGAATTTCTGATGGTCCTACAGTCCATCACATGGCCCCAATCAAAACAAACATATGACAGTGACGACAGAGCAAGGTTATCGTCGTTAACGAAAACTAAGGAAAAAACGAAAACGAGGTGTGATTTTTTTTCTCGTAAACTGAAATAAAAATAAAATCAAGCCTTTATAAAAAAAAACTATAACTAACTGAAACTGTATTGTGTCTATACAAAACTAACTAAAATAAAATAGAATTATAGAGAAAATGTCTTTAGTTTTCGCCTTGTGTCAATTTATTTCATACATAGCCAGTCTATCTTCCGCTGTACCACTTTTAGTACACGCCCCTCGCCTGGTATCACGCCGGCAAAAGTCGGGAGAAAGCCACAGAGTCCTATTTGAGATTACTTCGAACAGTAATGCTGGGGACACACAAAACGATTTTTTTAATCTTGTAAAATTTTCAAACTGTGATAGACCACAAACATGAGGTCAAAAAATCCTAAATTTAGCCGTTTTGCTCCGACAGTGTGTGGTGTGCCATGACAAAGACAGCACACCACACACAGCCTGGCTACCAGACCAACTTCGCCCCGCACAAAAAATTTGGTCGGGAAGTTGGGTCTGGAGGGTCTCGTATTGGGTCTGGAGGGTCTCGTATTGGGAACAACTACATAAAACCAAGATCTGGGCGGACCAATGAAATTGCCAGGGCGGGCTTTGTACGATGATGGACAGATGATCAACAGTAACGTAATCAACAACGTTACGAAAGAGCCCTTGGGTTGAATTAGTTTTCAACAAACAACATATTATGTTGCTCTGATTGGTTGTAGGTGTATCCAATTGAGCGAAGAGGCATTTGTTTTACGAGTTCGGTTGAAACACGCCCCGTAGTCACAGCCCAACGGAGAGTTTTCAGACTCATATTCTGACTAGAATTACGAGTATGACAAAGTCAGGCTAAATGGCACCGGATATAGCGATAGTGTTAGGCTAGCTAACGAGACTTGTATGTTATCAGTAGTTTAGCCTTTAATTTTTGCTCGCAGAGCATTAAAACAGTCAAACGAAGATTGCATTTTAGCGATGGGGTTATAGTACCAAAAGTATAATTACTACGATGTCCTGTGTGTTTATGCTGGTCAACCGTTAGGTAATCCATCTGACTGTAGGTTTAATGTGTCAACTGTTGGTCTAATGTAGACTGCTGTTCTGGAAGGTGTTTCAGATTACTAAAACATCGTTATAATAATGTTAAATAAAAGTACTGAATGGATGAATGTTGTATCTTCTTGTCCACCAGTTTCAAACAAAGACAGGTTGACAGGTACTATAAGTGTCAGAGCAGCCTGTCATAGGTCCATGCAGAAGAGTGGAAAAACCACACAGCTTGAGAGTAGGCTAATGTTTAGGGATGGGTTTGGGTATTCTGTTCAATTTTGCAGTCTGTTCCAGTTCAATGACTGCAGCATAGCATGCATTCATCAAGTCTCTCAGAACGAAGATGTGCTTTCATTTGACAATGACTATGTAAACACATTGTTCTGAGACACTTGTAAGGTAATTGGGGCAAAGTTGATTGACAGTAAATCTTTCTATTGCAACCTATTTGTATTGTAATACACTTGTAGGAAACCCCTTGTCAAACTTACCCCAGCAACTTTACTAGACCAATTCTTATTTCAGCGGTATCTGAATAGTAGCAAAAACACTTCAAAGGATACATCAGTATCAATGTTTGTCTAATTGTCTCTATGTGTTCTACACAGATAGTGCTACGTGATTCAGATCCTGTCATCATAACCTCCAGTCAGTGTTCATGCAAAGCTGGCTGCTCTTTCAGACAGCTCATTACTCAGAGCTCAATATCCAGGTTGCCCCCCCCTGTTCATGCCTGCACTGAAACTGAACAACAATGGCAAAAGCCCAGAACTGCAGTAAGGGTTGAGGCAACTGTTTATGTATGTAAGAAGAGTTAGGCTATGTATGCAGCGATAACAATTGTAAATTGCTAAAAGAAAGTATTGGGATCTAAGGTCAGAAGCATTTTGAGGTGCAGCGTAATATAGTGGAGACTCTGTTTATTTTCTTTACTTCATAAGGGAGTGTAAGGCAGGCTTTTCTAAACCCGGGCCCATAAACAGCATGATTATAATAAGACCCAGGCTTTACAGGCGCATGGAAGGAGGAATCAGGTGAGGTGCTGTACTGCCGTCACTGAGATCATATACGTAAACATTAGCTGTGGCAAAGTGTAAGGGGCACTTATTATAAGGTTAAGTGAAGTGCTGCCTTTCTAAGGAACTTTTCAAAAAGGAGAGAAGAATAAATATAGAATAGTTTACTCAGATTATATAGCCAGCATTTATTAAACCTCAAATATCAAACAGTATGACCTTGTTTCTCTTAGTTTAAACCTTCTTTCACATAAGTTGTATACAATGACTTCAGAGCTCTGATGAAATAACCCCAAGATAATAAACCAAAGTGCATCTACCCAGGTAGTATGTTTTTGTGTGGTGACAATGGCAATGCATTTGTACAAATAGGAATTCAATGCGCAAAGTGACAATGCAAATGGAAAGAAGTTGCAAATGGCAATTCAATGTGCAAATAACAATGCAATCCGCAATTCAGTTTGTATTATTTTGAATAACAATTTGAATGAACGCTTACAGCATTGCATTTCATATTGACATGGTTTCCCTGTATTTGGATGCCATGAGGGTAGAAACTTTTCTAAAAACCAGTGAATGAAAAATGGTTCCTATCTCAGGCCATCCTCATCTCAAATGAGGACTGTATTCAGTGCAAACGACTCAATGACACTAGACTGACTTTATGGACTTAAGCTTTGTAAATGAACTCTCTCTTTTACCACATATTGCAGTTATTGAAGCCAGCAGACCATGCATACCACTTATTTTACTTTTATAATTGTAACCTTGTCACAATAGGATATTAACTATACACTTTGTCTCACAGAAGTACACTCTACAAGGGTGTGAATGAGAACCAATGTGATATCGGGCTGCTATGTATTGAGGACCCTTACAAAGACTTTGAGATCGAAGAAAGGCTCCTCATAGCAACAATGGCCATCAGTGATGAGAAAACACTGGTGGAGACATCGCTTGGCTTAGCCCAAAAGGGAAGCTTGCTTTCTTACCAGCAGCCCATACTACCTACTAAGGTAATAAATATCCATATGGATGCTCCACCTTTCCCACAGCTTCCCATAGATGACTACCGGCTTGCCCCGACAGCCTGGGCGCATGAGCTAACTGAGGAACAACACTTCCACCTGAAAAGTTTAAATGTCACATTTGAAAAGGCAAAAAAGATTGAGGTGGCAACCAGAGAGCAGGCTGGAAATTCAGAGTGGCATCAGCTGCCAGGCCCCGAATAACCTCCTCTCGCTTCAGAGAGGTGTGCTTTGTCAGGGGAGATGGCCCAGCACAGTCTTTGGCTGAACGCATCCTCGAAGGAACGAGACAGACAGCCGAGATGAAAAGAGGTGCACACATACACAACTATGACATTCATTTACTAATAACAATACTTTGCACTATGATCATTGTATTGCGACTATTCAACTCAAATTTAGAAACATATTTTACTCAAACAGGTGCAGATATGGAGTTTACGGCAGCACAAGAATACTGCAAATTAAGGAATGTGAACTACATGCCCTGTGGCCTAATTGTTCACCCTGACGCCCCATGGCTTGGCACCTCACCAGATGGCCTAGTATTTGACCCTCTTGCGCAGTAACCTTTTGGCCTAGTTGAGATCTAGTGCCCCAACGTTACCAGCTACATTGACTGCAAGTATCTAAACATGCAAGAAGGAACACTGCAGTTAAAAGAAAGCCACCTGTACTACTGGCAGGTGCAGGGGCAACTTATGCTGACAGGAATGGCATGGTGTGACTTTGTCATTTGTGCCCAAGAAGACATAGACCAGAAGGCTAGTCCAACGTATAGTCGTTGACCCCAAGGTCACAAAAGTTATTAGAAAGAAGGGAGACAGTTACTTTTTCAATATTTATATGCCCAAGTACCTGACTTTGAACAGACATTAGGTACTGGGCACAACATTTATTTGACAGAATAAAAACATTTTCTACAAACATTGGTCAACTGTGCTTCATGTACAAATGTATTTACAATAGCTACAATGGTTTGGTTTACAATAGGCAGCTTAGATCATCTATTTGGCCCAAGCCTTAACCAGTGGCTTGTTCTGGTAATTCGATAGAAGGCAGGCAACTGCAAAAAGCTGGTTGATGCTACCAGCTATAGTCAGACGGATGATGGAATCCAACAACTTATTCTCTTTAATGCGCCTTATCACTCTCTCCACGTGTATTCTCAACCGTGCAATGTCCTGAGTAGCTAAAACCTCTTCACGAGACAGCTGAGAGTTCTTTCCCAGAAAAGGTGTTCTGTGTACTTTACCCGGTACTAAATCATCAACTTTAAAGCCTTTGTCAACCATCACTAGCAGAACCCGAGTACAGGGCTGACACAAAGGTGACAGCACCGCGTGGGGACACACCAATCATTCCCTTTACTGTGGTGTAAGATTTGTACTGGGAGTACATCTCACTCTGCAAAAGCAGTGAGGAAGGGGTTTGACATTTCAGTTCAGTGCAGTCTACTATCACCGTTGCCACAGAGACCGATTTGAGTGACGTAGCTGCTGGTGCGTAGACATTAGGCGCGTTCGACATTGGCTGACTTCATGCAGCGCCGCAGCTGGCTGCATCCGGCTGCCTTGAATCTGAGAATGCCATTGGCTGCTTCAAGTCAGCCGGGCTGCAGGCGGCTGCAGACGACGCCTGCGCTGCATGAAGTCGAACACACCTATTGACAATCCAGTATCACATGATACTAGGTTGGCGTATAAGGAGGGAAGCGGGAAAATGGATGAGACGGGGAGACAGGAGGTTCATCCAGAGAATGTCTAATAAAGGGAGAACTCCCACTCGAGGGAAACTTCCGGGTTCTGAACTGGTTGCTGTTCAACTCAAGTTCCAAATGAGGGCGCTAACGGTCGAGTGCAGAATGAATGGAGGTCTATGGAGCTATACCCCTCAAAATCCACTTTTCTCAGGATACATTTTTTTGTCTAGTAATTTGAATTTTGAAATCGAAAAGGGAGGCAAAAAAAAATACACACCACTGGGTGTTAGATTTTTCAGTTGCCTTTCAGTTCTAAAAAGCCTTTGAAAATGGCATTGACGTCATACATATCGTACGACCAGAGCTACTGCTTGACGGTAAGCTCTGGTTACTTCCACTTTTCTCTCGAGGCATCGACAACACAGCTGACAGGTTAGGCTCTCCCTGTCAATACACTTGCTAGAAAGAGTTTTGGCTTGCTAATGTTGTTCCTAATGTTGCTAATGCTCTGAGATTCTGGTTCTGCTTTGGATACCATCAAGCGGGATCTCTGGTCGTAGTCAGTCCTTCACTAACCAATCAGCATTCGTTAGCAGAATGCTAGCATGTTTTGGGCAACAACGACTTACCCTGTAAGAAATCGAAAGGACATAAGTACTCGTTCATTCAACTTTTGACCTGTAATCCATGTTGAACATGCAAAAACTGCAATCAAATATAGCTGCGCGTCGGGCCTAACAACAACCTGGAACCCGAACACTATTGACGATAAAGTACTGCCTCTCGTACCTTATTGCTTTATTGAAAAATAAAGTGATGAAAGGGCCATGATGTTTGTCCATGTATCTTTGCGGTAAATTTGGACATTTGCTTAAAAAAATTGTAAATAAAGTAACTAGTAGTGAAGTTACTTTTCAAATGCAGTAACTAGTAAAGTAATCTAGTTACAATTTTCAGAAGTAAATTGTAACAAGTTACTTTTTCTGAGTAACTACCCCAACACTGCTCACCACTAGTATGACCAAACACACTGTGCTGAAGATAATTGTGCCCAAAAAATCTTGTACAGTAGGTCATGTCGTTATTGAAAACATCCATTGTCTATTGCTTAAGGTTTGGGCTAGGACTGTCTTGTCACTCATAAAACATGATGTAATGTTTTAACCTTCAAGTCATTTCTGGCTTGATTTTAAATTGGCAGCCTATCGATAAGGAAGTGTCACATAATTGACTTAGAACTTCAGTAAATTGATAACTTTTGTCCCACCTTGTGTAAAACCTGATGTCTTCATCGGAGGTCTTGAACCTTTCTAGTCCAAAGGACTGCCGTAACGACAACTCTTGCAGTCGCTTCTGTAGCTCTACGATGGCCTGCTGGTGTGCGTCGATTTTCTCGCATGCCAGATCAAGAGCTGAAGGATCGGTTCTCACATCATAATCATGACACATCAAAGACACGCTGGCATCGATCAGCTCCTCATCCTTATCTTGCCGCTGTGTTCGCTGCTACACGCTTGGCCGAGCGACCGGCAGGCTGAAGTTGTTCCAGCTGAACAACACCGGAATCGCCCCGGGTTTCAAACAACGTCGCCCCCCTTCAATTATACTTGGCATAAAATGCAGACTGCAGACAGTTGTGTGTCTCCTTATGACGAAATGATCATGCCTAATGTTTCAGACCCATATCGCCCTGACTGACTCATCCTTTGGGAACTGGTGAAAACTAACCCCCGAGTTAATTATCCCCAACACGGAGCACCTCGGCACACAACAAAAACTGCTGTTCGGATGTTGCCGTTTCTGATATTTTAACATTCTGATATTATAATTAAAACAAATAGCCTACACTTAAGTTGTATCAGAAATAAGATTGTTGTTGTAATGAGCGAAACGTAGCTAAGAGTTAGCACAAGAGGCGACTCTGATGCTTTTTTTGCTAACAGTCACCAGGGAACGCATCCGTAGCGCGCCGCAAATTGTGGAGAGAAAATTCTAAAATTCCAACAGACAGGACAACTCATAGTTACACAGAAAGAGACACAATATGACAATATTATATTAATTTGCTGAATTCAAATATTTAATTCATAACTTAGCACTATTTGTGTAGCTATGTAGCCTACTGTAACGTTGTAATGTGTTAGTGCTAACTCCCTCCAGGGAAACGGTCAAACGTTAGGCTATTATAACATTATATGAACTCATCACTTTATTCCTGTCACACTTAGCCTAATGTAGAGAGTAATACAACTTTCAAATCCTTGAACTTCCCTTTCAATATAAGTTATTTGGATCACCTAGCGCTGCAGATGTGTACGGAAGTGAGAAGCGGAAACAATTACATCTGTTTTCCGGTTCGAACGCTGAGCGCTCCGCATAACCCCTATTTAAGTTTAATTTCTCAAAATCAGCTCACCAGTAAAAAGCAGTCTAGGGTTCAAAGTGACCACAACCATTTGTGTGATGTTAAACGGCTTCACACAGACATTAAACAATCCTAAGAGAAATAATGGGAAATCAAGACAAGGGCTTAGGCCATTGCACACTGAGCCGAAATTCGTATACAAAATGTCCACACGTCAAAAAATTAATATGACCTCACGTTATGTCAATCGCGCTTACACACTGCCTCCGAAACTTTCGTCCGTCAAAAATAAGTTCGGATTGGGTTTGATTTTCTACGAAAATTTCCGACTCAACGTGCAATGGCCTAGTATCAATGTAATGTTAGCGAATAAGGGGTGAGAAGCTATCACGTCCTTGTCATAGATGTCAGTTTATTTCATACATAGCCTAAATATATTTCAGTACACGCCCCTCGCCTTCAATAATGGCGGCAAAAGTCGGGAGAAAGCAACTAAGTCCAATTTCGGATTAGGCCTACTTTGAATATGAATGTGGCGCATATAAGAGCAAGTGCCGGATCGATTCCCAGCCGTGCCAAATGACGGTGTGTCCTTAAGCAAGGCACTTCACCCTACTTGCCTCGGGGGGAATGTCCCTGTACTTACTGTAAGTCGCTCTGGATAAGAGCGTCTGCTAAATGACTAAATGTAAAATGTTTGTTTCACTGTGGGAGAGTGGGAAACGTCATATCGATTCATTTTTATGTCTTGACATGTGAAGAAATTGACAATTAAGCTACTTGAAACTTAAACTGTGCTTCAGACTCTCTGCATAGCCTTGAGTTTTATTGCGTCAGGTACATTTTTATACAGTGTAGGCGATGCAGAAAACATTGGCAAAACCGCAGCATGCGTTGCTGTAACCAGCTGATGAATCAATTAATCATATTCCCTTGCCATGTTCCAGTCAATGAAATCAAAGAGGAACTAGAGAGGGTACCATTTCTGGGGAAATTGTAGGGTGTGCTTGCACATTACATTTTACAACTGATATATTATATATAAAAATGCATAGCCTACTTATTATTTATAAAGATTACATAGATTTTAAAGCATAGCGATCATTGTCAGTAACAAGGCAAAATGTGATATAGCCCTGCTGTGTGGAGAAGCTGCCCCGGTAAATAGTAGGCTACAACTACTTCTAGACTGTCTTGGTAGCGATTGCGTTGGTTGAATTCGATTTAACGTTACTTCCGTTGTACGGTCTAGGCTGAAATGAATTATGTTCATGAACCGATTGAAGTTTAGGCTGTGGCAATGGAGTTCAGGTTAGTAGTCACTAGTCAGATAGTTTCACCTATTGAAAGACTTTTGATTTAAGTGAGGGTAGTGCCGAACATGTGCCGCCGTTTGACTTCCTACGTAGGCTACTGTAAACAGCTGTGGAGATGTTTTTTTTAGCTACTAGACTATGCTACAGTAGCTACAGCGTTGCAGTGAGCTACACTGGTTTGATACCACAGGTAATGATAATTTCACCAACAAATCGTTTACTTGTAATCTAATGTCATAATAAATCCTACAACAAAAATGTAATTGTGAGGAATGTTTATTTTAACGATTGAAAACAGATGCATCATAGACCGCTGTAGTATGTGTTGACCGGGCAACAGAGGCTAATATCATGATGCTAATGCTTCAGTGAAATAGACTACTGTTTCCGAAAGTAGATGTAACTACTTCCTTATATCAGCTTATATTGTACATTACACTTCACAATTGTGTTTCATATTACAAAGTAAAATGAGTAAATAGTTATCACCCTGGCCTATTTGCTTGTGGCGTTTCTGCAACTCCCTTGCAGTAAAGCAGTTAGCCTAGCTATCTCCCAGAAACGAGCTGCTAAACTAATGTTCTGCTAGAGGTAGTCACGCGATATTTTGTGACGTCAGTAGCATCAGTGACTGTGGCTAGCAAGTTAGCTTCACTTTTGCCAGAAAAACTTAATTAAAACCTAAACTGTGCAACGGAACATAAATCCCAATAGAACCAACGCAATCGCGACCAAGACGAACCTTTTGACATCGACTTTGTCTATGTAGTCCAAATATTGACTGAGCCTTAGGGGCACGAAAATAAACAATAATAATTAATATTTATGTGAGATAACAATGGTTTGTGCTCGCCGAAGGCAAGCACACCCTAATTACACATAGGCCTACATGATATACACATATTACACAATATAACGATTCTCATAAGTGTCTATGAATTTGTATCAATTAGATACTCTCTGGCCTTGTTTTTATCTACTTGTTAGTTGAGATCATTATTTTCGCTAGCAAGATTTCATTTCATGATTAATTTCCAAAGCCTAATGCCAGCAGGCACATTTCAATAAATGTGATCTGATTGATTGGGGTAATGAGAATGAGAAGGGATTTTATTCGCCATGAATGTTTGCACAAACAAGGAATTTACTTTGGCAGGGAGGTGCATACATTAAACATATAGGAATATTGAAACTTAAATATATGGACTAACTATACAAAAGGAGCAAAGTCTAGTTAATACTAAGGGGGGTCTAGCTAATACTAACGGGAATAAAATATAAAATATAAGTAGCCATAATTTACAATCTAACCTAAAAAAAACAGTGCAAGAGAACGATACAATAGTGCAAATGGCAATGTGCAGGGTGTCATTGTGCAGCTTGTGATTTAAAGTCAGTGTGAGTCCTTGGCCTTATTAAAGTGGCAAACTGCGGATGGGAAGAAACTGTTCTTGTGGTGTGAGGTGTTGGTCTTGATGGACCTAAGCCTTCTGCCGGAGGGGAGTAGCTGAAACAGGGAGTGTCAAGGGTGGGAGGGGTCGGCCACAATCTTCCTCGCTCGCATCAGGGACCTCGAGGTGTACTGATCCTCGAGGGAAGGCAGATTGCAGCCGATCACCTTCTCAGCAGTGTGGATGATACACTGCAGTCTGCTCTTGTCCTTGGCAGTGGCAGCAGCGTGACAGAAGAAGTGAGGATGGACTCAATGATGCCTGTGTAGAAGTGCACCATCATTGTCTTTGGCAGGTTGAATTTCTTCAGCTGCCGTAGGAATTACATCCTCTGTTGTGCTTTTTTGGTGAGGGAGCTGATGTTCAGTTCCCACTTGAGGTCCTGGGAGAGGATGGTGCCCAGGAAGCGGAAGGACTCCACAGTGCTGACTGGGGAGTCACTCAGGGTGATGGGGGTGAGTGGGGCTGTGTTCTTCCTGAAGTTCACAACCATCTCCACTGTCTTAAGAGCATTGAGCTCTAAGTTGTTCTGGCTACACCAGGTTGTCAGCTTCCCACCTGTAGTCAGACTCGTCCCCGTCAGAGATGAGCCCAATGAGGGTGGTGTCGTTCGCAAACTTCAAGAGTTTGACAGACGGATGACTGGAGGTGCAGCTGTTGGTGTACAGGGAGAAGAGCAGAGGAGAAAGGACGCAGCCCTGAGGAGATCCGGTGCTGATGGACCGGGAGTCAGAGACTTGTGTTCCCAGCTTTCCTGTCAAACAGGAAGTCTGTGATCCACCTACAGATGGAGTCAGGCACGTTCAGCTGGGAGAGCTTGTCCTGTAGCAGGGCTGGGATGATGGTGTTGAAGGCAGAGCTGAAGTCCACAAACAGGATCCTGGCATAGGATGCTGGGGAGTCCACATGCTGTAGGGTGAAGTGGAGGGCCATGTTAATGGCATCATCCACCAACCTGTAGGCAAACTGCAGTGGGTCCAGGAAGGGGTCTGTGATGGATTTGAGGTCTGCCAGCACAAGGCGCTCAAAATACTTCATTACCACAGAGGTCAGGGTGACGGGGGTGTAGTCAGTAAGTCCTGTTGGCTGTGGCTTTTTGGGCACAGGGATGATGGTGGAGGACTTGAGACAGGCTGGCACATGGCATGTCTCCAGGGAGGTGTTAAAGATGTTTGTAAACACCGGAGACAGCTGGTCAGCGCAGTGCTTGAGGGTGGCAGGAGAAACAGAGTCCGGCCCAGCTGCTTTGCGGGGGTTCTGCCTCTTAAAGTCTGTTAACTTCACCCTCCTGAATGGAGAGAGTCGTCACAGTAGAGGGGGAGAGGGGGGAGGCCTCATGGATGGGAAGGGGTAGTTCAGGACTGTCCAATTGTCTTTCAAATCTGCAGTAGAACTTGTTCAGGTCTTTGGCCAGGCAGGAGTCGTTAGTGGAGTGGGGGGCTCTGGGCTTGAAGTTGGTGATCTGCCTGAGCCCCCTCCAGACAGAAGCAGAGTCGTTAACGGAGAACTGACGCCGAGTACAATAACAAGGGAATCCGGGTTTGCTCGCTCTACACTCAGAATCTGGTCGGCGAGCGTGCGTTGGGCCTCTTTAACCTGTGGACCCGGCGCCATGTAAACTCCGACCAAAACGAGCGACTTAAATTCTCGTGGCAAGTAAAAAGGTTTACAGATTATAAAAAAATGATTCCAGATCCGGAGAACAATGTTGCAGAATCACTGTCACATCTCCACACCAGCCACTGTTGATGTAGAAACAAATACCACCGCCTGGTTTTGCCAGACAGTGCAATGTCCCGATCAGCTCTCATGAGTTGAAAGCCTGCCAGTTGTAAAGCGGCGTCCGGGATCAAATCGCACAGCCATGTCTCCGTGAAGCACAAAACCAAAGATGAAAGAAAGTCTCTGTTTTTCACCATCAGTAGCTGTGCACAGTGAACACACGTTGGAGGGGGAAAAAACTTAAGGTGGCACTTAAGATGACCTTATACATTTTCCTAACACTTACGCATTTAGCTTATCGGCAATTTTTTGACAAGTTGTCTGTCTTGCTCTGGCAGCGGTATTTGACCTAGCCATGATAATATGCTTATTGTCTTTGTAGAGACTCATTTGAATAGTTTGCTCGGATGGTGAGAATATCACCGCTCTCTCTTTTACCTTTTCCATCATACCGTTAGAAAATCCCGGTTTTGGTGATCGGCCTTTTGAAGTAGGACGTGCACATGCAATTTCCCTGATAAGTTTAGCCTGGTTGAAATTAACCACATGATTTGGATGCTGATCAGGCGTTGACAAACCAATATTTGCTGTTCTCAATCAGCTCGCTAATGTTAACGGGTTAAAGGGACAATTGATTAACTTCAACCCATATGACGAATGGGGCCCATTTATCTATAGTATGTCTTCAGTCTGTTGAGAGTGGGTTTGGCCTGGCGTAATAAGGTGAATGTGACCCAACTTCAAAAACATTTTATGTTATGTTAGCCCAACATATAGCTTGGGTTTTCAACTTTTAAATCTGCTAATGTGTTCACCACCAAGACCTGGTAACTCCTTTTTTGTCATTATTAATGCAGTTACACCATAATTCAAGGTGTATATTGTAGTCTTTTAATATTCTGTTTCAGAAAGCACAGCCCAAATATTGTCTATTGTAGGTCAAGGGGGTACAAAACTGATGCATAACATCCAGGTTGACATGTTCAAAAATATGTTATCTTCCAACATTGGTTGTTAAAAATGTAATTAAAGGAAGCAAACAAAAAAGAATCACGTGTGAGGATTTTTATTTTTCACATGAAAGTGACATCTTAACGGTATCGCGGCAAACCTTCAACATACTGCACGGTTGTCATATATATGTCAATACCATTGGATTCTGAAGACTGCAGAGGATCCATGTGGTGCGACAAGGTATAGCTTTGGTTATGGACACTTT
Source organism: Hypomesus nipponensis (assembly GCF_054491055.1). Classification (NCBI taxonomy): domain Eukaryota; kingdom Metazoa; phylum Chordata; class Actinopteri; order Osmeriformes; family Osmeridae; genus Hypomesus; species Hypomesus nipponensis. The sequence continues at coordinate 17,680,103 of NC_140373.1, forward strand.
CCAGATATAAAGCTGCCACTGTCTGGCCCACGCACGGTAAACATGAAACGGGCAAAACCCATACATTCTCTTCGCCTCGATCTGGGGGCTATTGCACACAAGTAGAATAAAGATATCCAGGATAACTGAAAAAGCGCAGCTTGACTTAGTGTGATCCACTCATCGCGGCTGAATCGGTTGCACGTTTGCCAAGCCAGGATGAGAAGGTGGCGCTATGTCAATCCAGGTGTACATAGTTGGGATAAGTGCACCTTCACGGATTTCTGAAATAGACCATGGTATCGATCACAAATTCACTGATGCAGAAATGGAGAAGACGCGTGCAGCATATTTTTCACCCACTGAGCAGAAATTAATTATGGAAATGTATGAGGAGTTGAAGCATATTATTTGCAAAAAGGGGAATACGGTAGCCGTTATTAAACAGCGAGAACAAGCCTGGCAGACAATCGCTGACCGACTGAATGCGTAAGTAGCCTATTTAAAAATATGTACTTACTAGGAAAGTTGTACACTCTGTTTTAATTGTTTTTAACATGCTTGTTTTATGTGTTGGTTTTATTGCTGTAGGCCTATCTGTGTTTATGTGCTTGTTTTACTGAAACGTCTCTTTGAGTAGCCTACCATGCAAAGCACTCTATAAATAAAATGTATTATTATTAAGCCTACTTTCCCTCAAAAGTGAGCAGGGAATTAATGTTCCTCGGGAAATTTACCCTAAAGACTAGGCCTAATTTCAAACCCTTACACCATGCGAGAATATGTTTCACAACCATATGCACAAATCTCTATAAGATTTGTCTAATTCTAAATATCTTTCTTCAATCAATGTTCATACAGAACAAACATGACTGGACAGAAAAGATCGTGGCAACAAGTCAAGATTAAATATAAAAACATTTTGCAGTCTGGTAAGTGCCTTAACAGTTTGCAAATGGTATGTAGAAATTACTTACACTATGCCTGCTCACATATTTTATCTAAACTGATTTTAGCAGTTAAGAAGAAGGCTCATTTGTCTGGCACTGGGGGAGGGCCACCAGCTCCAGGCTTCACCCCAGCTGAGGAATTGGCGCTGAATTTAAATCAGGGAAGGCCAGTGATGGAAGGGATTGAGGGTGGGACAGCTACAGACTGTGTTCCACCTGCAGAAACTGCCCTCCTTATCCATGGTACATTTTCCAGTACTACATATCAAACACAATTACCCATTTATACGGGCATATGTGCCCGTCTGACCTTGTTTTGCCTTGCAGTGTCCGGGGACACAGTTACACTCCTGCCACCAGGCGAAGATCCAGTGAGTATTATTCGTTAAAAGCACATGGCTTGGCACATCCTGTCAATAAAAAGTCTATTCAATATGGCAGGGGGAAGGAACTTCTGCCATATGGGATGATGAGGAGACTGTGTCACTGGATTCCAGAAGGCCTGAGGTATCATGTAAATCGTATGGAAATGCATATTTAGCCCCTAATGGATGAGAAGTCAGTTATATAGCACTCATAATATATATTTGTAACAGGATCCAGACGCAGTACAGCTTGACAGCCAGCCTGGCAACATAGTACGTATGGGCTAAAGGGAATCTAAATCATGCACAATTCCTGCTGTGCTAATCAATGAATGGTTTACAGACTTCACAAACTGTCAGATGTCTATACACGCAGCATCTAAAAAAGCAAATCGAGCTGGCAGATGCAAAGATTGCTGTAAATAAGAGGCGTCTCCAGGATCTGGACCTTGATGTACAAATCAAGAACAAAAAACTGAGGAAACTGGATCTGGAGATAAAGAAACTAGAAAAAGAAGTAAATGACTTCAATCCACACTTTTGCATATCGGTAAAACAATGTATTTATTTTGTCTCTCTCTCTCCCCAGCTTGCTTGAGAAGGACAAGAAAATAAAGTTTTTTATGTAAAATAATTAATATATTGGTCTCTGACTAGCCTGCCATTTATGTTATCTGGGAAGATTGCTGCGTTGTCCCACTCAATCTCCGGTGCCAGTGCAGGACCCCTTTCTCTCCTCAGACAGGCAACATTATGTAGGACAGTGCAAGCTACAGTGATGTCACATGCCCTGTCTGGGGTGACCCTCAGGTGGTGGAGACACTGAAAACGTGACTTTAGAAGGCCAAATGCCATTTCAATTCGGCCCCTTGTTCTTGCATGGGCAAGATTGTACCCTTGCTGTGCTGCTGTCTGAGGGTCTGCTAGTGGAGTGAGAAGGTATGTCTCACAGGCATAACCCTTATCTCCCAGAAGAACACCAGAGAATTCACCTGAGAATACAAAATGTAATCATTACAACTACACATAAGTTAAACCTTTGACGCAACTGTTTCAGTGAAATGTGTGTGGCATACCTTGTGACAGTCGCTGGGAAATGGTACTGGACCTGAAAACTCGGGAGTCATGGACAGACCCAGGCCACTTTGCCTCCACATTGGTGATCATGCAGGAAGCATCACAGATCATCTGAAACGATGCAATGTTGCCTATTCATTACACATTTAATGCACAGAATATTTGGCTAGTTGACAGTAATTACATAATTTTTACCTGAACATTGATACTGTGGAAGGATTTTCGATTGACATAATCTCCCTCATGGGCCCCTGAGGGGCGTTTAATACGGATATGTGTGCAGTCCAGCGCACCAATGACATTAGGGAAACCTGTAACACAAAATAGTCTGAGTATTTGGTGACTGTTTTTGTAATCTATAATTCATGTTACCTGCAATCTTGTGGAAATCCTCCTTGATGTAACACATTCTTCTGTGGCCAGGGAAGGTGATGAAGATGTGTGCCAAGGACTTCAGTGCCAAACACACACTTCTGACCGTACGGCAAATAGTACCTTTATTAAAGGTTTCGGCATCTCCCACGGCATATAAAAACATGCCGCTTGCGAAAAAGCGCAGTGCCACACAGACCATCTGTGGGATGGTGAGAGCATGGCTTCGCCCTGTGCGGTGCTGAATTTTGGGACCCAGCAGTCTACACAAATAACGGATCCCATCTCCAGAAAACCTATACCTTTCATGCAGGTACTCGTCCGAAAAAGCCAAAGGGTCAGATCTGTCACGAAACACCCTCTCACGTCTGAAAGCACGTCTCAATATCAGCGCTTCGTCGTCCAACACGTCATTAAGAAATGGGCATGCCATGGTGCAAGAAGAAACACAGGTGAATAGGACTTTATATAGCCTATTGCCCTCATCACTGACTATTGAAATCACCGTTGCAACTTCGTCAACCATTTCTAAACATCTAAAAACTGCAATAGTAGGCTAGGGTTTAAAATCAAACTTGTGACAGCAATAGTGACAAGTAATGCATGTTAATAAAAAATACATAAGAACACATTCAGACGACAGCGGAATACCTGTTAAAAACTTTTATTTCGGATCAGAGCGGCAGCTGATTTAACACGAGACTCCAGAATTAATCTTAGCCTGGCTGTTAGCCTGCTCGGGAGCAGGCTAGCTGCAAAGAATAAATCTCCATGGTTACTTGGCTGGGTTTAATTCATCCTGCTTTCGTGCAACCAACTCAAAGCTAAATTCATCCAGGATAACTTGAATATCCCGACTTAATCCCTTATCCTGGTTTCGTGTAATAGCCCCCTGCTCGCACTCTAAAGACATTAATCAAAATGCAAATAATAACAGTGGACTTTTTTTCAAATCATTAACACAGCACCTGACCTGAGTTACAAATTTACCTGGGTGGATATCCAAAGTCCTGAACAGCCTGGCTGAAGAAGGCTAAGGTGGTGTCGGACCGATGTCGACAACTTTGAGGTCTGAGCAGCATGGTGAAACAGTGTGCCTACGGGACTTTTAGATCTGACACAAGGTACCCTGAGAGGTTAGAGGGCAGCATCGTTTTTTTTGCATTTCCATATTTCAAAACACAGGCGGAGGAAAGGTGCCGGCTGTAGATTAAACAGTGTGGGAGACCCCACTCTCAACTCAATATATTTAAAAACACACGTCTGCACCAAAGTAAATTAAGCTGCTTGCAGCTACCTAGCTATCTAGTGAAATACGCTATCGCTAGGTATAACAACTATCTAGTTTAAATAAAAAAAAGAGATAAAGAAATAAAAGATTGCTATACAACGTTTCTTTAATAAACCATGGAGTGTCTCAGAAGACGGGGACAGAGAGCATGAAAGCGAAGGGTACTCCGAAGCACAGACGTCTGAGGAGATTGACAGCTCCAGAGAAGTTAACATTAGCCGCTCCAGAGAAGCTAACGTTAGCCACCCCATCGATATAGCTAGCAGGCAGAGGTCCTCACAGGCATCTGAACCAGCAGGAGATCTGGGCATTGATCAACCCTATCAAGTGGTGATAAAGAATTACCCCTCACACCTTGTAGCTTTCCCGGCTGAACAGATGTGATTCACTCTCAATAACTGAGGTTAAAGAAGAATTTATTTTCCAAAAATAAAACACCTTCCAAAACACTGTAAGAGCTGAATAAAGCAAACAAAGAATAAACATTAGACATGTGACTGCAAATTGTATACAAATGTCCATAAATGTATAAACCTTCAAATGTATATATAAATGGCTACACCATAAATGGCATTATGAAGGCTCATATCTCCTTTTAAAATGCAATAAGGACTAACTGACAACTGAATTAATTTATCTATAAGATATATTGAAAGCTGACAATCTCAATTCAGAGAGAAAAGGCTAAAACAAAAAAATGACCAAATAAGGGCCTAATTTCCTGTGAAAAATCGCTCGGACGTTTAAACCTAGAGAAACAAGGCAATTTTACTACACTGTGGTATGAATGTGACAGTAACAATGAATCACACACTCTATAAAACATATAGCTGATTTACCATCTGCATGCTAGCGACCCACTAACAGCTTAGAGGAGATCGATACAATAAACAGTCTCTCAAAGATTAGAAGACAATAAAAATAAAAACGATACATTTTGCCCTTCATCAGCCAGGAGCTAGGAGGTAGAAATAAACTTGTTTGTAAAGATATATATTCAGTCTGCGGATAATTAACAGATGCTGTTGTAAAACAAATACATACAATGTAAATATTGAGAATTCAGCGAGAAATATTAATAAACTATAATAAACTATTAAAAATCTATGGCTGGAAATAAAGGAGACGGCCCACTTCAGGGAGAGGGAGATTTAATGGCCTTTTACACACCTGTTTTCAGGTAAAAAGAGATCATTCCACAGCGCCTGGTACACTAATAGAAACTGGCTGGAGTATTCAGTTAATGCAGACGCTGTATATTTTTACCCCTGCTGAAAGTTCCGGCGCCCAGGTCTTCCGTGGACTCTGCCTCTACTCTCAATGGATTTTCCGATTGGAAGCATGCAGTGAAGAAGGGGAAAGGGCTGAACAAACATGCAGCATCCCAAGAACATATGCTTTGTGAAACTATGTGGAAAGACAAGGGAATGAAGATTGCTACAGGAAGACAGGTATTGACTTTGGTTAACGCTGAACAGTAGTAGCGCAATACATACTAACCGTCATCAATAGAAGATGTAATTGAGTTTCTCGCCGTCAGCCACTTGCCTTTCAGAGCCGATAATGACTCATATGCAAGTATGTCTGATGACGGCTGTGGCTTGTCCTCGTGTGTGTATTGAGAACCTTGGCTCTGAAATTAAATTTGTGTCTCTCTTGGAGCGCTGCCGGAGTGCAGAGCCGCCCATGGAAAAGAGAAGGCGCACCATCAACCCAGCCTTTGGCATGTACATTGTTGAGGAGAGAATCGCACAGGAGGACCCCAACAACGAGATGGAAACCACGGAGGCTTATTTCAGCTGCATTGATTCAGTGTGTGAGGAAATCAAGGAGGGCTTCGGAGAGCGCAACTGTGCAGTTATGGGTGCTGGACCCGGAGGACGCCCGATTTTCTCTACGCATCTAAGATCACCCCACTACTGAAGTTCACCAACATGTTCATGGTGGATACGGACTACACGGTTGCTCACCAGTTCCTATGTGCGTGGATGGATGACACATTCCCACCTGACGGGGGTAGATGGACTATGGCAAAAGTCCTTAAATACCTTCACCAGCCTCTTGAGGCAATGCCAAGCGTTATAACTGCTCTGAAACATGCACTGACTTTTGGGGCAAGCGCGGCACTCTGTGAGAATTCCTTCTCCACTTTAACCCGTTAAGGAGTAGCGTCGCACATGTGATAGTTCGAAAGCAGGACCCACAGAGTGACGTCGCACATGTGTGATTCTGAAAATTCCAACCGACTATTTTCCGATAAGACAGAAACTATATGACAAACGGTATAGTATGGCTTCAAAATTTACAATTAGGAGGCTAACAAGTAACACTAGCAGGTAGTAGCATTGTTATGAGTTTTATGCTACGCTGTGGAAGTTAACGGAAGCTAACTAAAGCTAGCTAGCTGCCGTTTTGGAAAAATAACTCACTCTGGTGGAAGCGTCGGTAATATTTAGAACTCACGCATCTAAGGGTTAAATAATATTTTCTCAGATCAGACAGTCGATGCTTCACAAACGAAAGGCCAACCTGATTATGCTAGCTTTCGAGAAGGACTTGACAAAGAAGTTCCCCTTGCCTGCCTTTGGTCCCCCAGTGGCTAGAAATTTCGATAGTTGTAAACCAAGCCCTGGGTATTCTTCTCCGCCTTTGAGAAAAGGAGAGCTCAAACGCTCGGTTTTGAAAATCTCCCTATTGTGACGTCACAATAGGGTGTTACCTCCCCTTTCTCTGCTTAGCTCGCACAGCGAATTTAGCCCACCAATTAAAAAATTAACTACGACAGTGTGAGTGTGACATTGGTTTTTCCTCGAGACATCATGGCTTGCAAACGACCGAAGCATGGCAGTTAGCCCTCATAGCATTTAAAGCTACAGACACAGAAACGGCATGTCTTGAGGAAAGCTCATTGTGGGATCGCTCGTAGTGGCTGTAATTCTGCACCAAGGCTAAATTTAGGGAAAGAGACTTAAGATACAGTATTGGGGACCACTAAGGCCTATATAAAAGCATCCAAAAACAGCATGTTATGGGATCTGTAATATTCAAAATTGTTAAGGTTAAGTAGCCCAAGGTAGTAACAGCATTCTATTGCCTTGTGCAAACCTCTGTGAAAGAGATGATGCTCGAAAATTTGAAAATTGTGGAAAGAGCACAATGTTGAAGATCAGGCAACTTGCATTGCAGATCATCTGACAAGATAAGAGAGTGACGTTCAATTATGTGGCACACTTCGCTTTAAGGAACATTAATTTGAAATTGCTAGGCATAAATAAGAATATATAATTAGGTAATATAGATGTGCACACTTCATCCAATCTATAACATTTTTGCCCCTCAAGTGTACGGACAGCTGTCCTCAGCTGATACATACCTATAGATTCAGGCTATGGAATGATTTCCGAATGACAGTCTGCCTTCACAGGTCCAGATGGGACTTGGATACGCACATGTGTAACGGAGTTAGAACCGTGAAACCGGCTCCTTAGGTATGTAACAGGCCACCCGCGTCAACGAAGAGCTAGCTTTTCTTTGGCGTAGCTGGTAGTGGTCACACTTGGAAAGTCGTAGGTGGTGCGTTCGAGCCCAGTGAGTGGCGAACGAGCCTTGTCGTGACGGAGCAGGGCTACAGCTGTTACATACCCGTCACACAGGGGTAGAGTCTATTTCCCCTACAACATTAGGGAAGCCTGAAGGAGAGGAGTACATTAATACAAAGGCTTGTCAACCTGTAGGCTTCTTGAAAAACAGTCACATACTTGCAATTGAATAAAAAGTATCTTTGACTAGTATCTCACAATGAACAGGAAAACAAACAAAAATATTCAGCTACCACGTTAGAGCAAGAAATACTGTTCTCCAGTAAACTGTATTCCCGGAATACAGTTAACTTTGCAACAACTTCTGTGTCCCCAACACTGTACAATAATGTCCCACAAAAATAAAGCTATGCAGACAGATTGTACAGTGGTCAAAGACTGGCTGCAGTGGGTTTTCTTGCTTATCCAGCAGACTAGCTGACTATACTGCCCTGCAAAAGCTAACTGCAGTAACTATGCAAACAGTGAAACTGAGAATGACTTAACCTGTTAATTAGTAGCGTCACACATGTGATCGTTCGAAAGCGGGCCCCAGAGCGTACCGTCACACACCAACCGACTATTTTCCGATAGACAAAAACTATATGACAAACGTTATAGTATGGCTTCAAAATGTACAATTAGGAAGCTAACAAGTAACACTAGCAGGTAGTAACATTGCTACGAGTATTATGCTAGGTTGCTAGGTAAAGGAAGCTAACAAAAGCTAGCTAGCTTCCGTTTTGAAAAAAAAACTCACTCTGGTGGAAGCGTCGGTAATATTTAGAACTCACTCCTCAATTTAAAAGTAATTTGACTATCCAGCCAGATGTGTTGTAGGTAGATAAGTGGTAGTGCACTGACTGAACATATATTAAGTAATATTTATTCATTAAAAAACACGGCCACAGATTTGACCCATGACACTGAAGTACACTGAATAACATGAAATAAATGAAAGTGAAATCACCAAACGTTAGATAGCTTATCACCGGTGGGTTTATCATTAGCATAACATTACTTAACCATTATCTGGATATTTTCCCTGTGGATGGAATTTAATTCAGGCAAGAATGGTGATAAATGAGCTAGAATCGGCTGTTCCTGCGAAACAGCAGTGAGAATGCTGTTGATGCCTAGGTTTGCTTCAGTTTGAATTGCGTCCAGCGTATGGGGAAGCAGATAAAGAGCGCCGTAACTAGACTTACTTACTGCGGGTTGCCTCAGTTGAGTGTAATTTTGTAGTTGCTGCAATTCTTTATACTCCTTTTCTCGAAAACGGAGCAAGACTGAACTCTGAAACTTTGTCACAGGATGGTTGACTGGTTGGGTTAACGCACTTTGGATTATCTGTGCAACCTATGGGCTCAAACGCAATACGCGGGCGCAGAATTCCGACAAAAACCCGCAGATTTTCAAGTGGAACGCATTGGTCTGAGGCAAAATGTAAATACGCTTCAACTCATATTACGTCTCTATTATTCCAAAAATGCTAAGAATTGAAAAGGAAACATTTATCGACCCAAATTACAGCAAGAGCAGATTTTCAGTCTGAATAACCGCAGAAAATGTGAAAAAAAATCAGCATATTCTGTTTGGGCCTGGTCATAACTTGTCTTTTGACGCACTGCTTTTATAGATTAGGCCTATGTCAATTAAAGATCCTGTAAAGTAAATTCCATGTTTTGCTACGTAAGTACATCAATACGTGTGAAATGAGTTCCTGAAAGCATGTGCAAAGCGCTAAAACCTTTTCACACTGAAATGTGGAGTTAGACCAAAGAACAGTTTCTCTTCCGTTTTCAGATCAGGTTTTAATGGGCGGAGCCAAAAAACTCCCCATCTACGTCAGATAACTGAAATGGCTCCTCCTGCTGTACTGTTATTGTAGCTTACATCAGCTAGCTAGCTAGCTTCAGGATGTCTCCCACCACCCGCAACTGCATCTTCCCTGGATGCAAGACCTCCAGCTGCGCTGCAACGCAATTTACGTTCCCTGTTGATAATGAAAGGAAAAAAAGGTGGATAGATTTTGTGAAGAGCCACGCTCATGGAAAGCTTTGGATAAAAAATGTTCACCGCAGAATGTTGTGGGAAGCAGTGGCGTAACTATAGGGAGAGCTGGGAGTGCAGCTGCACTAGGGCTCGTGGCGAAAGGGGACCATCCTCCATCTCATCGTATAAGTGAGACAACCTGACCGGGCCCCTTGCTCCACTCAAATTACTGTAAGTTGTAGCCTACATATGATCTAGTCCCATCAATTCGCAAACATTTCTCAATTATGGTGTCAGTTATTCATAATTATGAGCTATCACCTGCCCAAAAAAACATTTTAACAAGTCAGTCTTAACAACAGTAAATAATTAATTTGCCATTTGCTGAATGAAACAAATATTTTTTTTATTAAATAATATTGCCATTGAAAAATTGCAAGGATGTCTGGGTAATATTGTTGTTTAAGATTCCCGCCCACCCACACGTTGCGATTGTTTCCATCCTGTTGTTGGGATACTACAGTTGTGTTGCATTTGCGTTTTGAAGCGAAGTAGGCTACCCCATGCCCTTCAAACATAAAAGTGGCTCCAAAAAGCGGCAGGAACGAAAAGAGCAAGATGTAAGGGTGGCAAAGCTGTCAAAACTATCCTCATTTGGATTTGAGGCGAAGCGCGTGTTGAAGAGGACGCTACGTCTGACCACCAGCCCGGCAACAGCAATGAGTGTGAAACTCAGCCACCAGGGTAGGCTAATCAAATAACATTTACAGTCTGGTATAGCCTAATTGAATGCATTTAGACATGGCTATTAAACGTCTTAAAATGCACATGTAGGCCTATAGGCCAAGGCAGCAGCCAGGTTAGTTATTGTAAACTATGTGCAGGATGTAGCCGGAAAATGGCTAAAGCTAGATAGACTAGCTAGCATATCTAATGAACATAAAATCAAACATTCACCATTAGTTACTTTTTTTTACTAGTAATCACTAGCAATGTCGTGTTGCAGGCCTAAAGAGTCAGACAGAGAGGATTGCAGTGAATGAGTTGACAGTGATCAGGAGGACCATGTTGAGGAGTTGCCAGTCAGTGCAGAACAGGATCAGACCAGGGGGGTATTCCAGGTAGCAGGTTCAACAAACTCCGAGCCTAACAGTGTGTGTCCACTGCAGCAACGCGAATCGCTTGCCATCGCTCGCATTCCCACAGTTCACCACGCTCGGGGGCATTTCAAACGGATGAATGTAGAATGTAGTTCTCTAAAATCACTGTTGTAGTTGTCATGGCCAAGTGTGCAGACTTGGTTTTACGTAGTTGCAACATCGATCAAAATACAAAACTGCTTAATAGACATACACATTGACAGGTGTAAAAAACTATTTCTCAGTCTCTGTTAATCTGTCGATACAATAGTGAGTTCCAGCCGGGCTAGCTAGCTACTACAGAACGAAGTTACGTAATGTCACTAAACTGAATTAGAAAGTACAAGCACCAACAACTTCGGCAACCTTGCACCATGCATCGTTTTTTTATTATTAACATCTCTGTACAAATACAGCTATGTATCGTACAGGACTGGGTAAGCAGCCACACAAACGATTAGTTTCTCCTCCACCTTGAATCCTAGAAAGCTAGAAATGTTTACCATGGTTGCTACGTTACGAGAAACAAGAAAACACTCCGATTGGCCATCACTAGCGAAAATCGCTCCTCATTTGCATAAAGTTGAGAAAATCTCTATCGCTACCCACAATGCACCACGCAAGCGATTCGCCTGGCTCTGTAGAAAATTAATGGAAAAAATGTTGTCGCTCGCGTCGCTGCAGTGGACACGCACTGTCACCCTGAACTCTGAGTTGAGTTACTCTAAAATGGGAAACTCAGAAAACTCGGTTCCAGAACAGCTGACGTCAACTCTGAGTTGCATGAGTACTACTAAAAGCCAACATCTATGGAGCTCCGATACTAGGATTCACCATGGACAGGCGACAAAAAAAGGGCTTCCTTTTCACCTCAATGGAATTGGACATTTTAATCCGTGCCTATGGTGAGTCCGAGCACATTTTTTTTTTTTAAGTAACATGGCTGTAGCGGCGGACGACAGACAGTTGGCGCAGGAAACAATTGCTGACCGAGTCAATGCATAAGTTTGAATGTAGTCCATAAATTGAACATTTAATGTCTGTTAATATTACAGATGAAAAAGTGGAGGAACTGTAATTTAATCAAATACAATGTTCATATAGGTGCAATCCAGCAGGCGTGAAGCACACTTGGCCAAAAAAAACGTAATACAAACAGGTAAGGCATATTTGAGCCTTTTGGCCTATGGGTTCGTGATTGTAGTCTCCATTACTTTGGTATTAATCATATTTGCCTATGGTCATCTCCACCCGGGCTCTAGTCCTGCAGTGGAATGCCGCTTGTTCCATGGCGGATTGCTTCTCTGATGGTGGATTTGCCAGGAGCGATTCACCGCCGAGGTGACCGACGTTCTCGTCAAGGCCGTACAAGACAACTAAATTAAATTGTATGGGGATGGGAGAAACCCACCCAAATTTGCGTCTGTTAAACATGCACAGGAGGAAATTGCTACAATTGTATCCATGGCTGGCACTCCCAGGACATCACACCAGTGCCACAAGCACTACAACGATGTCAGAAGAGGGGGAAGTGCAAGCTTGCAGGCAACAATAGGACACGCCGCAGGACTGGAAGTGGATCTGCCTCTACACAGGACCTGACGCCAGCAGAGGACATCGCTGCGTCCACCCTCACCGCTGAAAGCGTTGAGGGGTTTGGGGGCTTTGAAATCGGCACCCATTCCGATACACGTGCTGTCCAACCCCAAGGTAGGCTACACTTACAAATCAAGTTCACATACATAGAGATGTCATGCAAATCTTTTAAATCATTGACATAAAAAAATATTACACAGCCATACAATAAATCAAAACAATGTAATGCAGCTTTGCAGGTAGATGACCCTGGCCGAGGCAGCAGTGTGCACGGGCCAGCTGAGGAGGGAACAGAGCAACCACCAAGGTGCAGAGAATCAAGACCCTCTACACGCCGTGGCAGTGTGGGCAGACCGGAGGACCACCCGTTCCTCCAGCAAACCGGGTTTGACATGCTGGAGCGGGAGCTGTCCGAGATGCGGCAAAGCATCAATGCCCGCCTTGACTGGGTGGCGATGTTGCTGGAGCCTCTCGGGTACATTGCCGCAAGCTTCAAGAGGATTGCTGCAGCCTTGGAGTGTGGGCCTCCTGATCAATTATCTGCCCCTGTTGTGTCCCTCCTTCCACCTGTTGTGCCCCTTTCTCCTCCTCCCCCCACTCCATCCATCCGCTCCACCAGGACCACATCGTGCATTGCCACTCTGGAACGTGTCAGATCCCGCCGCATGCCTCTCAGAGGACGGAAGAAGAATTAGTTTCTGTAAAAATCTTTTGAACTTTTTATTTCTGTCTGTATTCTTTTGTTTAGTTAGTTTGCTGTTGACTTGTGTTTGACAATGTGAATAAAGAAATATCACGACACTTTCTGATGTTTTGGCCTCAGTCACTGAATCATGAGGTTATGAATGCATGGTGTTATTTTTGCAATGTAGTCCAACATTAGACAGAGATTACTTTACTTACCTCAATTTAGACCAGTCTTTCTCAAACTTTTTCAGAGCAAGGACCACCTGGCCAAAAAATAAAAACTTGCAGACCATCTAACTAAAGAGTAGGCTATATCCCTGGAACAACAGGTATCCAGACCTAGGCTATTCCGCTAAGATATTTTTTTCTTTTTGTTATGAGACTGCTTAGCGATCCGAGTGTGTTAATCAAGCACGGAGCCAGACGCTGCTAATGCAAGCATATTCTGAATTCGATGTGATGCGACTTTGGGAGTTCTATTCTTAATGCGAGCGCGCAAGCCGAAAATTTGTTGGCCTTTATTTCAGCGCAAAATAGTTGAGCTTCATGTACAATAAACAGCCATTTTTCAATTGGTAAAACCTTGTCTAGTGAAGGTGATTACCTTGTCTCAATTTTTCAGCCCCACCCTACATTTTTTAACCTGGTCTTCCATCGTTATTCTTCTCCCGGTGCTCCCAATTGCCAGTCCGCTACTGCGGAGCTGTGCCACAGTGGTGGATTTTTAAATCATATCATTTTAAATTATTGTGCTGTCAGGGGTGCTGCAGCACCCTCAGCGCCCGAAGTACCCTCAGCCATGCCATCACTCCGGCCCTGCTCCCATCCATCCTCCCTGACACGTATTGTTACCGTTGGGCCGCCCGGCCCAGCAATCGGTAGCCTATCTGAGAAAACTTTTTAGAAAGGACGGGCTATGGACCCAACCAACTATATTTGGGAGGGGAGAAGTCCCTCACATGGTACAATCAATGCAGAGGTTGCGATGTCAGAATGCGGAACGTGTGTTGCCCATTTTAATAGGCTACTACTGACTGCGTTTTCTTTGTTCTGAGTTGTATGTTGGAAATGTCGCAATAATTTACTTGTGGCCGTCGCGGACCACTACGGGGGCAGTGGCAGACCACCAGTGGTCCGCAGACCACACTTTGAGAACGACTGATGCAGCTCTTCTGTCAAATGACCTCTCCTCTCCCGTGTTGCTGCTGGGGCATTTGGGTTAAGTGGCATTGGCACATGCAGTTCAACTTCACGTCTCCTTAAGTCCTCTAATATTTCCTCATTTATGCCAACAACACATCCATGATTCATGGAAATGTTGTGTAAAACACAACAAGCCACAAAGAATGCTGCTTCCTTCTGAGGACTGTACTGTAAAGTGCCTCCTGACCTGTCCAAACACCTGAAGCACATTTTCAGTATGCCAAATGTCTGTTCCATTACACTGTGTGTTTGTGTGTGCTTTCTATTAAACAGCATTTCATCTACAGTTGCTGGCATGATAAATGGTGTCATCAGCCATGTCTTTAACGGATAGCAGTTGTCCCCTAACAGCCACCCATCCAATGGGGGATTCCCCTCGAAGATGGCAGGAATGGCAATTTGCCAGTATAAACGAGTCGTGGCTCGAGCCAGGGTAATTAGCACACACATGGGTGTTTATACTATTCCCATCACAAATTACTTGCACGTTGATTGAATGGGTTCCCTAGCGATTGATGTATATCATTGCGTTGTCTGATGGGGCACGTACCTTTACATGGGTGCAGTCTATAGCACCAAGGACACCAGGGAACCCTTACTTTGATGCATTCCCCAGCATGTTGGACTAAACCCGGTGTCACTGCATGTATAGCCGAACTTATAGCAGATTGCGAAATGGAGCTTAGGGGCTGCTGGAACGACCCAGATGCATAAAAATGTAGAGCAGCTGTAACCTTTACTGCAACGGGCAGCGCATATGGGACAGGTTGCATCAGTCCCCAGCTCATCTGCCAGGAGATGGCCAACATCTGTCACAGCCTGACGGGTCAGGCGTAGCTTATGCCTACATTCCTCCTCACTGAGGTAGAGCTAGGTCTGTCTGGGCCGGTAGACCTTCTCCCTCCCACGTCTTTTTCTCTGTCCCAAGACGTACTCCATCTCACTGTGTAATAGAAAAATTATGAGAAAGCGCAACTTAACTGGTAAGTTGATGAGTAAGGGTTGTAATGGACTTACATGATGGTGATTTCGCGGTCTTCAGACTTTTGTTTGGTTGTTGACGGACAACCCACTTTGTCAGGTGTACTTCTATAGCTACCTGTGTGTCTTGGCAACAGGTTTGATCCGTCATTCCTGCAATTAACCATAATAATTTGGGAATGTGTAGGCCTATATATTTATTCCTTTTTTCACATCTTCATGGAGAACCACCATGATTTCCCTCGTGTAGTAATATTTTAGGGTTAGCCCTAACCCTATTTAATATGTAATGTGTTTTTTATATAATATTAATAATGTATGGTTTGCAAAAATGGGAACTGCTGCGCCTGTGAGCGAATCAAAGTGTAGGTATGTGCATTCTGCACAAACTACATCATAGTCAAGCTTGCGCCCTTAAAATAGCATCTGAATAATGCAGAATTTGACTTTAGACCACGTTTTTCCGGGTCAGTGGCAGAATTGTTTTGCGGAAACTGCAAAATAGCAACAGGGAACATTTGCGCCGGAACACGCCTCCTTTTTCGCTGAACCGCCCACGGGAGCGCAAGGTCATTTTGACGTGTGTCTGTGGAGGGAAAAGTCAGCTTTGCTTTGAGTGCAAACTAGGAATGATAATTGCGTCTTTGACAAAGTCAATTGCGCTGGGTGCAAGATCGGGCCCAATGTGTGCTGCTGCAATCATGTGAAATTCCTCCTTGATGGTCCATAGAGGTTTATGCCCAGGAAAAACGACGTACATATGAAGTAGGCCTTTCAGTGCCACTTTCCTTACAGCTCGGCAGACTGTTGCTTTGCCGAGATGTTCTGCATCGCCAATGTTGTAGAGAAAGCTTCCGTTGGCAAAGAAACAGAAAGCAAAGCATTTGGTTGGTCCTTAGAGCACGTCCACAGTGTGTAACATTATCAATGTATGGGTGGAGAATGTTGGTAAGGTAAATTATTGAATGTGATGAAAAATTTTAACTTTCGTGTAGGTATTCACCGGGAAATGAAAGCATGTCCAATCGTGGTCTTAAAATCTTCTCCTGGCGTATGGCAATGCAAATTATATTTTGTTCAAAATTGATCGGGCGACCCAGGAAAGGACACCCCATGTCTGCAAACTGTTTCACGATCCGAAAGTGGGTGGGGATTGGTAGAAAACCCAGAGTTTGTGAGACAACTCAAAGTTTACACTACACTTTATAAATCACAAAGGTTGTGATTTATAAAAAACAAACTTTATGGGAGAATGTGCACTCCACTCAAACTCTGACCCTTCCGTAGGCCTACGCACATTTTGGAAATGGCTGGAATTGGTGACGCAAATGACCGTACTGTAGTCAGACTGCAGAAAGGGAATGTGGGGAGAACATTACTCGTAATATTTATATATTTTGTTTTCCTCATACACGTTTTTTTCACTAATTTCATCAGTATCATGAAGATTAAATCCAGCAGTGTTATTTGCGTTTGTACTGAGTTATGATATTTGTTTCATAAACACCTTGTACAATCCAACTAAAATTTTAAATCAATTCAGCGCTGTATGTCTCACCATCAGATTGTCCACTACAGGATGTAGGAGGGGGAGATGCCCGACTGCATGGAATACAGGATAACATCACATATCCTACCTTTATATAACTGCAGAACACATTTTATAACTAAATATATTTATTTAATACTGTGCATATATTATCATATGTCAAAACTGTAAATACAGTCGTTAAACTCCCGCACAACCGCTACACTCTATGTCCTCGATATCAGTCCAGACTTTAATAGATTACTGTTCATAACAAAACGCTTTTGTTTTCAAATTTTATCTCCACTTGCGGTATCACTGTCACAGTTGACGCCACTCGCACTGTTTTTTTTTATGGTGATCCAACGGACACCAAATAATGTGGTTTTCGGGTCTCCGCCAATAGGCTAACAGTGTCTGAGAAGTTGTCATGCGCCATGATTCACCGTAAAGAACACTCGCATGCCAGGGTCATTAATATACTGGATTAGCATTCATGAGGTGCTTTGCATTGACCATTTATGGTAAAAAATGGGCGCGTTCAGGGCGGGGTTTAATGCAGATTCACGTACGCATACTTGTGGGTAGTCTGTGATTTATAAAGGGAACATCCCTTTAGGAGCAACAGGTGTGCGTACGCACAGTTTTATAAATCAGACTTTTTTTGGGCGTACGCCATTTTAGACTTTTGTCCGTACGTACACTTTTAGTAAGAATCCTACGCACAGTTTTATAAATGAGACCCCAGAGCAGGAGGACTGTCTTGTTACCCCACAGACCGGGGTAGTTTTGATGAAAATATCTTGGACGCTTCAATAAAAGATATATACTTACTACTGGCTCTTGCAAACCAAAAGGTCCTTTCCCTAGGAATTAATTCAATGGTTGCTTTTCAGAGTCATTTTATCACATTACAACAAAGGCCGGTATCAAACTGCCCTGTGGTTGGCTTTGCTACTCAACAAAATTGGATTGTGCCTACTGTGAACCATGCTGGCTGTTTGGGGATCGCAGTTCATCTCATTACAACAACACGTGGGTGAAGGGGGTTAGAGACTGGAGGCATTTAGCAGAAAAATAGAACATCACGAATCCTCTCAATCTCATATCACAGCATGTGTTGTCTTTGAGCAATGGAAACTTCATGGCACCATAGATGCGCAGTTGGAGAGGGGTAATGCAGCACTCTTTCGGTGACAGATGCTGGAGCGCATTGTTAATGTAACGCTGACCCTGGCTTGTTGTAACATTTCTTTCAGGGGCCATAGGGAGGTATTGGGGCAGCCAAACAGTAGGAATTTCCTTGCTTTAATCGATTTCTTGGCAGGCTATGATCCTGTGCTTAAAAATGTTATCAGTCGACCCGAGGGCTTGATTAAGTACCTTAGCCCCGCCATCCAGAACAAACGTATTTACATTTTGTCTAAGCGAGTCCAACAGGATATTGTAGCTGATATAAATAAAACACTGTTCTTCTCTGTAATTATGGACACTACGCAGGATCTGGCAAAGCGTGACCAACTTAGGTAAGTGTACAGATATGTGACAATAGTTAGAGATGCTATGGATTAAGCCGTTGACATAAAAGTAATGGAGTCTTTTTGGGGGTTTGTGGACACAGCGGATCTGCTTGCGAATGACTTTGACACTTGACTTGTCGAAATGCCGTGGGCAGGGCTATGAAGGAGCAGCCAACATGAAGGGTCTTTATTTAGGAGTACAAGCCAGAATAAGAGAGATGGAACTACTAGCGACCTATGTTCATTGTGCAGCGCACAATTTGAAGTTGTTGCTTAATGACGCTGTGAAAAACATTCCTGAGATGGAACGTTTTTACAATACCATAAAGTACATTTGTGTTCTTTGCACAAAGTATTTAAGGTCACAACATGAAAACTTAACTTTAGGAGGTTATTTAACATTAATATGAGTTCCCCTATCCTGCCTTTGGTCCCCCAGTGGCTAGAAATGTCGATAGGTGTAAACCAAGCCCTGGGTATTCTTCTCCGACTTTGAGAAAATGAAAGCTCAAACGCTCGGTTTGAAAATCTGAAGGTTATCTCCCCTCTCTCTGCTTCTTCCGCCCATGAGAAACTGAGCTATGACCGTGCAACTGTTTTTATTAGGGCTGTCAAAGTTAACGCTGTAATAACGTATTAACACAATCTCACTTTGACGTGACAAAAAAAAGTGCCGTTACCACATGTTTCTTTTTGACCCTGGGAATCACCTGTTGTCACATGAGTTCGACAACCAACGGTAGCTGAATGAAGGAGAGTGGGCTTTTAGATGGTAAGTTCTATTTCAAGAAGTTGTGAGACGACTCGGTAGACAAAACTAAGGCTGTGTATACCGATGGTCAGGCTGAGTTTAGTTATCACCGGAGTACTTCCAGCCTAAACTATGCAACGATGCAAGCAAAGCACACAGCTAGCAGCAGCAGTGTTAGCACTGTAGCAGTAGCAGCGTTTGCTCCTGTAACAAACGGCAGACAACACTTTTAAAAGAAGCGAGCAGTTGACTGGGTTCAACAAATTCCAAAATGTTCAATATTAAGGTCAATCTGTGGTTGCTAAGTATCTGAAGTATGTTTGGGTGAGATTTGAATATTATGGAGCAGGATATCATAGTAGGCTAGGAGACAACATGTCTTAAATGTATTTTATTTTCAAGAGATCTAATTTTGTGGATGTTTATTGTAGCTACAGCAGTATAGTTTGTGAGTGCATAAAACTCTTCCACAATTTAAGTTGTGTTCCATCTGAACTTGATATATGGACGTTTTCATCCAGTTAGGCCTATTTGAAGTTTTAAGTACACCCTGTTAATGTTTTTTTTATATTTGTATCATTTATTGGGGTAACATTTTTACAGATTAAATAGTTTGCGATTAATTGCGATTAATCATGTGAAATAATGCGATTCAATATTTCAATCGCTTGACAGCCCTAGTTTTTATCCTTGAGACACATCATGGCTTGCAAACGAACAAAGCATTACATTTGCTCAGTTTGGATGTACAAAGGAAAACAAAAGTATTTTTACAGTTCCTTCATCCGAGCCTCTGAAGACCCAGTGTCTTAATTGTATTTTCTCTGGAAATGCGCCGACACAACTTTTGTATGTCTGCGCCAAACATTTTAGCCGCGACTGTTTACCCAATTTCAGCTAATACAAAGCTGGCCTTGCTGAAACAAAATTCTGGATCAGTATTAACTGTCCTTGGTCCAGCTACAAACCTTGGACAACTAAGTTAACTAACGCTATATAATTTTGTTGCTTTACTGTATGTGGTTACCGAGCTTGCTACCCATAGAATGTGGCTGTAACATCAGCTCTGCAGCTAACACAGTCGTTCTCAAAGGGTGGTCCGCGGACCACTGGTGGTCTGCCACTGCCCCCGTAGTGGTCTGCGACGGCCACAAGGAAATTGTTGCAACATTTCTAACATACAACTCAGAAAGAAGAAAACACAGTCAGTAGTAGTTTATTAAAATGGACTACACATGTTCCACATTCTGACATCGTAGCCTCTGCATGGGTTGTACCAGAGCCTCTCTGGTTGTACAATATGAGGGAGTTCTCCCCTCCCAAATAGAGTTGGTTGGGTCCATAGCCTGTCTTTTCTCATATGTTCTCAGATAGACTACCGATTGCTGGGCCGGGCGACACAACCATAACGATATGCGTCAGGGACGATGGATGGGAGCAGGGCCGGAGTGATGGCATCGCTAGATAAGGTTTTACCAATTGACTATTTTGCACTCAAATAGTGGCCAAATATTTTGTGATCTGCGTCACCCCAAACCCATATGTCCTAGAATATTTACGATGTCTGGCTCCGTGCTTGATTACTATAACACTCGGATCATTAAGCAGTCTCAAAAAAAATGTCTTAGCGGAAATTATAATTAGCAGAAGGGACTACATTATTCGTTAGAAAATCATGTGCGGCTAACAATTGTATGGCGCCTGGTCTGGAGGCCGGTTGTTCCGGGTATATAGCCTAATATTTAGTTAAATGGTCCGCAAGTTTTTATTTATTAGCCAAGTGGTCCTTGGTCTGAAAAAGTTTGAGAAACACTGAGCTAACAGCTCAGTTACTGTCACTAATGTAAAGGTAGATAGCATCAAGTATGTGTGTGATTACACATGCTGTAACGGTGAGTGTTGTACACTTATTTGTTATCTGGATAACCGTTCTGCTGTTGGTGTTATGGCGCGATTGAAATTACTATGTGTGCACCTATGCAAACCAGGGTGATCAGATGAGAAATTGCAAATTCGAGGCATCTTACAGCAACGGGGCTACGAGCCATTGCGATACTTCCATTGTAAACATTAGTGCATGGTGCCGCCTCTCTCCTCCTCATGAGCATTTAAAGCTACAGACCAGGGGCGTAGCCAGTAATGGGCCAGGGCGGCACTGGCCCGCCCAGGCAAGTTTGGTCCAAATGCATTTTTAGTTTTAAAAATATATATATGTATTTAAGAAAATATATTAATATAAACCTGATTCATTGTTGACTGGTGTGTGAGTTTAATTTGTTTTCCGAATAAAATGGAACTGCTGAAGCAAGTTGTAGCCTAGAACGTAATTGGATAAGAGTGGTTGCTAGAGGTTCCAAAGACTCTTTGGGCGGGCTATTAGCCAATGTAGCCAAAACTTTAATTAGCCTATACAAAATATTTAAAAGAAATCTCAGACTACCTACATCGCCACAATAATGGCTAAACAAATTTTGCCTATGTGCTTAAAAAAAAGCAAGAGTTGCGGAAGACACGCCACTGCCGCCATCTATCAACTCCACCCAGCCCAGTTCTTCAGGGTCAGACTCATTTGAGCTGACCCACAAGAAAGCTAGCTCAAGTCAGGCGCTGGTGGAGGCCGACGCTTGCTCCCTGGTGGCAGTGCTCTCTCAGGGTCAGCCTGACGCGGGTTTACCCATCGATCTAATGGCAATTGATGAACCACCATCACAACCCAATTTGAAGGTATTTCCCTGCACTATCAAAAATTGAAAATCAAGGAGCTTCTCATCAAAGTGGTATGTACAGTTTTCTTGGATGGAGTACAGTGTAATCAAGGACACGATTTTCTGTAAAATCTGCAGACATTTTCCCAGCAGAGCTGACACATTTGCAAGAGAGGGGTTTGTGGACTGGAAGCACCTACGACAGGCATGTGAAAAACACCAAGGGAGCAAGCCCCACTCTGTTTCACTGGATACGTTTCAAGGCTACAGGGCCAACCAAACTGCAGGTTTTTTATTTTTATTAATTCCATTCATAGAAATTACAAGTTTTTTCAGAATGTCTTTTGATTTAAATATTTTTGGGGTAATGCGTTGTGTAGGTCTTAAATTTCAATCTTTATGGTCTTAAAAAGGTCCTGATCTAGCATAGGTAGAATGCAAAATACGTTTCTAAACACATCGACATAGCTCTACCTTACTTAGCAAATGGCTCCAGCTAGACTAGCTGTAGTCAGCATTAGAAGGGATGTTTAAAAAAAAAAATAACAGTATAACCTATTGCTAACGCCTGTCTCGATTATCTATTTGAAACAACTGGAGAAAGGCTAGATACAGGATACGTTAGCATTGCTAATAACTCTTACTGACAAAATCATACTACAGCTTGCGTTTGTGATGTTAAGGTCGGAACGCACCTCTTTTACAGCTTCATAGCAAATCCTGCTTTACATTGTCCCAGGTTGGTAAAATGGTTCCCGCAAATGTGTCCGGGGTCGAACTGCACAGGGATCTTCTATGTTAGACAAACATCAGCAATACACGTCTAGTCAATGTTAGCTAGACTCTAGCTCATCTGATTTTTGTTGGAATGCTGAAGCTGCATTCCAAGTATTGTTCTTTGAATCTTTAATCAACTTATTCTTCTATTTCTTCCGTGGCACCTTTCAGCTCCTTCAAATCTTCAGCTATTAAAACCGTTCAGTTATCAAAAAATTCAGCAGTTTCAGGCCATTCGTGCTATGACTTTTCAGCTTTGTACCTCTTATGCTTGAATTAATATAAATCAATATTCATAATTGTTTAACATGGGTTTCCAATGGAGTTTTCTTTCAAATCCATTCAAACTTCTTCAACTTCCAAATCCTTCTTCTTCCTCAATCTTTCAGCTAGAGCCACCATTTAAACTTTAAAATGTTGACAAAACCCTACACTATTTTTAAATAATTCAGCTTTTAGATATCTGTTCAACTTTTTTCTATATCACTGATTCTGTTTCATGACTTTTTCAAACAGTTTTTGAGATTTACATGGTTGTGTACGTGAAAGCCTAGAGTGCAGACTGGAACTCTTAACCCCAATTTATACTTAGGTCGCAGACACTTTTGAAAAGGTCGCCGACAGAAATGGCGTCACGGTCGACACTTAACCGTCGCTTGAAAGTGTCGCCTACCAGGAGAAATTTCTACTGGCGCTGATGTCGTCACAGTGTCGCGCAAGTGTGATTGGCTAGATAGACGGCACGCGTCGTTGACTGCATTGTTTTGAATTTTTTGTGAACGCTCAACAGCTGTTTAAGATGGAAGGAATATGGGAGAGATTGGCAGAGCAAGTTAGAACATATCCACACCTTTATAATGCCTCTCAAAATTAGCCATTTTCTCCGATTGATCACCTAGGGCAGTGGTTCTCAAACTGTGGTACGGTACGCGTGCCCCCTTCTAGTGGTACGCGGAGGAATATCAGAAATATTTTAATACCTTAACTATGATATCATCGAAATATGATTTTAAAAAGTTCTGCCTACCCTATAATATTTTTGTTTCGAAACAAAAAGAATTGTTGGCTCGCGCTACTACCCGACGGTTCTTGGGTAGTGGCGCATGCAAACATCCACGATACAAGCACACACGCATGTTTGACCTACAAATTTGGAATGTATTGGGTGTGCACAACGTCGGCACACGGTAGCAACAACGCATAGATAAGACGTCCTTGTAGGGCCTACAGCAATATCAGCGAGCCCTCAGCATTAGTAGCTTACCGTAGCTAAAGGTCTTGGAAAGTTTAGGCTATTTTTCACTAGTTACCTATAAACCTAGCTCAAAGTCGAGGAAAGTTTAGACTACTTTTTGCTAGGTTCCTACGAACATGTGCGAAACTAGTGGGTTTCCCTTCGTTCTTTTGGTGAGCAGTCTCACGAGCCCTTCTCATGGAGCCGAGCAGCTAAATACTTATTTGGCATTAGCATTGTAAGCTACTGTATCCCTGCCTGTATTTGCGTTGTTGTGCTGTTATAATCAGCAAGTATCGTGTCGTGGTATAGGAGGACTGTTCGAAAAGCGCTGCATCATACATTTAAGTTATTTAGCTAAGACTTGCATGTACAGTACGTAATGTCACATTAAATTATGTATTTAAACTCAAGTTTGTGTGGTGCATCACTGTAAGCTATATCAGTTGTAAAAATGTCAGTAAAAAACAGACCCATATGCAACCGACGCAAGCACACACCACAATTTCCCTCTCTACATTAATAATTGCATTGCAGATCAATATAAGGTGTACCCCAAAATGTTCTGCTTGCGCTTCAAAAAAATTAAGTCAGGGGCTACTGTAATCCTATTGTAAAAAAAAAAAGTTTGTCGGGAGCCGAATAAGGTATACGCTACTGTATATTAACGGTGGTCATAATGGTGGTACTTGGAGAGTCAAATATTTTCTGAGGTGGTATGGGGTCTAAAAAGTTTGAGAACCACTGACCTAGGGTAAAGCATAAACAATGTAACAGTAAAATAATTCTGTTTACGTCACGCGAACTTTGAGCACAGGCGACTGTTTCCCGAAGGAAAAATGCAGCAGCCTGAGCGACACTTTTTTTTCCCCGTCGGCGACCATTTCAAAAGTGTCGGCGACATAAGTATAAACTAGGCTTTAGAATGGAGGGGAGCTTCGGATGTCGTTGAAAAAATATTTCGAGTTTGCCAGCATTGCCACAATTTTCGGTCTTCATGGTTCGTTTTTGGATCAATAGATAGCCAATTTTGTGCTGGTCGTAGTCAGTTGTCTGTGGAATCCAACAGACTTAAACATTTGTTCAGAGCCCCACGAAAGCGAGACAAAGTCCAACTCTCACCCCATAGAGTCTAAAGAATTTATAATACATTACAATACAATTCTAGAACTATAATCATTAGCTGTATCACGGGCATGGCACTATCTATAATCCCAGTTATTAATATTTGTGGCAACTTAATCACCAAATGCATCACGGGCACTGTGCACTATATAGCAACGGGAACAATGCTCATAAGACTTTATAAAGGATGGATGTATTAAAATGATGTATTGTGCTTATTAAATGTATGTCTTATGAACTTAGAAGTGTGCTCAGGCTTAAAACATTGTGTCTCACACAGGGTGTGGGAAACAGGCTGTATTTTGTGTTGTTATCTCTCCATTTCGGAAGCAATCTTGAATCCGGGCTGAGAGAGAGCCCGAGCAGGTGGGATGCGTAAGGAAGAACAACTCCCTGATACAAGAGAGAACAAGCTCAACCCTTTTTTGATATTTCTGTTTCAATTGCACTGTATAATATGTGCTAGGGCAGGGACAGATTACCAGTTGGACTTCGTGAACCAGCCCAAACTCTGTTGCGGGTAGGGAAACGTAGACAGCCCCAGAGCTCTGTACTTGTTGATTTCCAACTGCTGCATTAAAGCTGATATTATCGGACCTCTGCGACGCCAGACCACTCTTTCTAGAACACAGAGAACAAACAATCTACATCCTTCAAGTCCAATGCAAATCTGATGACAAATTCGTCACAGAAAGAAAAAACAATATTTAGAAACTGAGAACGGTAGAGTCGTATTTCTGACCGCACAGACATATAAAGGACACCTCTGGTTTAGGCAGAGTCTTGGGTCTCTGAAAATATTATTTTTTGGATTGGACATATAGTTTTGCATCTACGTTAACTTGTTTGAGGCGTGGATTCTAGCTAAATGTCTGCTATTCTCTGCCCTCAGCTCATTAGCAGCCATAGCTGCACCATCACCGTGGCAACCACACAAACACGCGCCAGTCTCTTACACAGGTGATTGGTATTAGCTGATTAGTGGAGAAACAAGACAAGCGATTCAGTCAACTCGTCTCATTAAAAGACTAATGCTGGGGACACACCACAGGATAATCGGGCCGATTTTGGCCCTTCCGACAATCCTAGGTAACATATGTCCCAATTATCTTGATGGTTCCGCAGATTTTATCAGATGTTCCCTTGGTGTGAGGTGTGTTAAGAGTGACCACACACTGTAAGAGCAAAACTGCAAAATCTAGGATTTTTTGTCCTCATGTTTGTGGTCTCTCACAGTTTGAAAATCTTATAAGATTAAAAAAATGGTATAGTGTGTCCCCAGTATAAGAGCACCACAACACAACTACTACCACTACTGATACTGCTATATCTTATGCCACACTACAACTACTAATTCTGCAGATGCTGCTAATATCTCTTTTACTAACTACTATGCTAATGACACTGTTTTGTTCTACTATGCCACTGACTGCGTTCACTTGACCAGGAGAAACCCAATAGCAATTGTCGGTTTATGCCAATAATATGATTACTCTGTTAACATGTGTAATTATTTATGCGATTACTCAAACACGTATACATGATTCTTTTTATCAATTGTTGTGTGCTCCACAGACAAAACTTGCACCATCATCCTTCTGCAACAAAGTGTCGCTGTGTCTTCCTGTATCGGCCCTAATGCTGTATGTTTCATTCAATCAACACATTGAATCCTACTAAGAAAGCCGAGTAAAATGATAGGCTACATCTGCTACTGATATTACTGTCCCAACTATTATCTCAGCTGTTAAAACTATTATATTCTTGTTATGACTAGCTAGCCTACTTCTTCTGTTTAACAGTTCAGCTTCTCCCGCATTGTAGGCTATTAGCTCTTAGCTTTGTTGATGCAGTTCAGCTTCCACACTGCCTCTTGAAATTCAACTATTTCTTCACAACGTTCAAACGTATTCTCCCGCATTGTATTTTGTATTTAAGCACTTAGCTTTGTTAGATGATGCAGTTCAGCTTCCACACTCCCTCTTTTGTGTGAATCGTTTCAGCTTGCGGGTATTTTCTCATTTCTGTATTTTCAGCCATTTAAAAAATTAATTTTAGCATTCCAACGCATTTTTAGCAGGAAATTTATGTTCTAGTTATTAACGGTGATTTGCAAGGAATGCAAGAACAGCTAGAGAGCGAAAACACCTAGACTGTAGGCATGTAAGCTAGTTTACCTTGATAACGCAAGAGCATATGTAGAATGTGTGATGATTTAGCCTGGTTCAGTGGCAATGGGGCTAACGTTATTTCATGTTCCTGACTTTTTCATTTAAATAATTAACCTGTGTTGTCATGTAAATATACAATTCAAGATGCATGTTTTTCCAGATCTATTTTTCAGCAAGATAGCTAGAGCTAACTGAAGCTTGTATCACAATAGTTTGTTTGCTAAGTTGTAGCTAGTGCTAATGTTACCCACCTAAGGCATCCTATTTGCTTTGACAACAGAAGTGGAAACTTAACGTCAGCTCATCTATATATTCATGAGCATTCCATAAAAGGAGGAAACCTAGTGTTTTTTCCCGGAAAATTTTCAGAGGATGTATCAGGGGGCATAGAACAGCACTTAAGGAGCAGCCTTAAGAAGTTCTTGACCTATCTTACAATAGGTCGGCAAGGGGCCCGTTAGTGAGATCTGCACTCGGGCCCGCCAAGTAATTATTACGCTGCTGTTGGGAAGCCCTATTCAAGTGAAAGGAACATTCTACAGGGTTAAGAACAGCTGTGTAATAATTACAACCAACTCGATTGAACAATTTAATTATCAGGCTGTGGCCGCCTACTGAAAAGAACATAGGCTAGACAATCAGTGTGGGACTAGTTTAAGTCTACTTGTTAACTTTTTTTGAAGTCAATTTGGCAAAGCAGGTCAAACTCGGTTGACATCACAGTCAAGAAGTTCAATCTTGTCTCCGTCATGGTCATCCAAGACGGTTTCGTCCAAGCTTCGAAAACCATCTTCCACCGGTAGCATTTGACACAGGGAGGGTCTAATAAATCCTCAATACAATATCACTGTTGGGAAAAGCACATTGTAGCTGCTGTTCTTTTTGCAGCCTCATCATGTTACTGGGTGAGAAATCGGTGGTCATGTTCCTACACAATGAAACAAACTGGACAAGTTCATCTTCAATTTCGGGCTGCAGGTCTGTACTGTAAGTCTGTAGGGACGAGTGGGGTAAGTTGTGCCAGTTTTTACTTAAAGTGACTTTAAAGCGAGGCCATGACAGTAATGCTTCCAACTAAAATATGTACATATATTTCAGGATGTGGTGCATCCCTTTGGTGCATCCCTGGAAACAATCACTTTGGATCTGAAATAAAGCTTTCTCAAATAGTGGTCTTGTGGCACAACTTGCCCCCGGTGCGGGGTAAGTTGTGCCTTTAGAGAGAATACCAAAAAAACGTTAAAGTTAGCAGGTGTAGAAGATTATGCTACTGACAACATTGTCCTGTAAATAAATACTGTCACGTTGTTGCAGTTGATTTCCAAACACTGTGTTCTTTGAGTCCACTTGGACTTTGTTGTCATATTGTGTCTCTTTCTGTGTAACTGTTATAACTAACCAGTAGGCTATGTAACTGTGTTACTATTAGTCCAGGCAAACTAGCGTTTTACAACAGACTAATTGTAAAATATTATTTTGCAGCTTAGATCATTTCTATGAGGTATCCGGAACAACATACTAAAATGTCCTCAGAAATCCTAAAGGGGTAATTAAGGCTGAAGACGCACTTGTTCCGGTAGTACAACGGTACTTAGGAATGGTTTGCTGGACCCAATGCTAGTTTCCTCAAGGATCACAATGACTCTTTTTTTTTTTTTACTGTTACTTGCTTTTCCACAGGTACACTTGCACTTATAGCGATTCATGTTGCTTAATTGTAACTTGTTTAACTACATGCTCTTATGGTTCTTCCCTTTGGCACTTATTTTGGCTGTTCACAATGTGTGCTTCATGTTTTGGCTAACCGCAATGTTTTGGGGCTATCTTGTTGTTATTATCAGTGACCTATGCACTTTGTAAAGCTCTCTCTTGGAAGTCGCTTTGGATAAAAGTGTCTGCTAAATGTCAATGTAAACATGTTAAATTCTCATCAATCCGAGATGTGTGCCAATAAGGCCAGGCAACATTACACCCCAATGGGGCCATTTTGTTCCTTTACTCTTATCAAAATGAAACTGTACACTGAAACAATCCATGACAAGTAGCATTTTTTTGTATTACAAATAATACAAATACAAATAATATGCAAATGAGCTATACACTAATCAAATATGCCCCAAATACACCCAAATAGGCTTCTTTTTCCTTTACTCCAACCACAATAAAACTTAACATAGTAAAAGTATACATGAAAAGTAACTTTTTTGTATTACAAGTTTCTTTTGAAATTAATTTGAATATGCACATGAGCTCCACACTTATTGAATATGTTCTAATTTAGATAGGCAGAAACACCATTCATATGACAAATACATCGCCTTAATCTTCATCCAATCATCCTACTGCCAATGACCTGATGGTCATTATCAATCTCCTATCCAAAACATGCCACCCCCAGTATTTTGGTCCATTCGTTCACTTCCCCCTTTCCACTCCATCATTTGGTAAAAGACCTGAAGACTCTGGAACTTTGCAGCGGTTGACGTTGGAGGGAGAGTTACATTTACATTTATGCATTTAGCAGACGCTTTTATCCAGAGCAACTTCCAACAGAGAGATTTTAAAAAGTGCATAGGTCACTGATCATAACGAGATAGCTCCAAACATTGCGGGTAGCCAAAACATGAAGCATACATTATGAAAAACCAAATACGTCCCAAAGGGAAGAACCATAAAGCATGTAGTTAGACAAGTTACAATTAAACAACATGAACCAAGTGCAAGAGTGTACCTGTAGAAAAAGCAAGCAACAATAATATAATTCACAGCGAGTACAATAACTTTAAGTCAGTTACGACTAACCAACAAGAGCAACAAGTCTCAATAAGAGTCATTGTGATCCTCGAGGAAACTAATATCAGGTCCAGCCAATCATTCTTAAATGCCGGAACAAGTGCGTCTTGAGCCTTTTCTTGAAGGTGGGGAGACAGTCACCTGTCTCTGATGGAGGTGGGGAGGTGATTCCACCATTAGGGGGGCCAGACAGGAGAAGAACTTGTGTTGGGACCGGGCGGTCTTGAGCGGTGGGACCACCCGACGGTTGTCAGAAGAAGACCGCTCGGAAAATAGTCTCCACTATATTACGCTGCACCTCAAAATGTTTCTGATCTTAGATCACAATAGTTTCTTTAACCAATTTACTTTTTTTATTGCTGCATACATAGCCTAACTCGTACATACATAGACAGTACATTTGCCTCAACCCTTACTGCAGTTCTGGGCTTGTGCCATTGTTGTTCAGTTTCTGTGCAGGCATGAACAGGGGGGACAACCTGGATATTGAACTGTGAAATGAGCAGTGCAGCCATGTGATTACACACTGCTGTGCCAGCTTTGCACGAACGGGTGACGACAGGTTCTGAATCACGTAGCACTATCGGTGTAGAACACAGAGACAATTAGACAAATATTGATACTGATGTATCCTTTGAAGTGTTTTTGAAGTGAATGTTGCTACTATTCAGATACCGCTGAATTAAGAATTGGTCTAGTAAACCTATCCCTAAACATTAGCCTACTCTCAAGCTTTTTTTATTATTGTGCATGGACCTGTGACAAGCTGCTCTGACACTGACAGTACCTATCAACCTATCAAGTCTTTGTTTGAAACTGGTGAACAAGAAGATACAACATTCATCCATTCAGTAATTATATTCTTATTCTAACAATGTTTTAGAAATCTGAAACACCTGTCAGAACAGCAGTCTACATTAGACCTGCAGTCGACACGTTAGACCTACAGTCCGATGGATTACCGGTTGACCAGCATAAACACACAGAACATCGTAGTATTTATACTGTTGGTATTATAACCCCATTGGTAAAATGCAGTCTTCGTTTGACTGTTTTAATCGTCTGCGAACAATAATAAAAGGCTGAACTACTGATAGCATACAAGTCTAAACTAACTAGACTACTGTCATGTTAGCTAACACAATCGCTATATCCGGTGCCATTAGCAAAAGCTACATAATACCTTCATAAGTATGGATACATGAGGAGGCGTGATACAAATACTTTGTCTAACAGGGTACTCAGGCTCTGGACGTCCGTTTGGCAATACTGTGTACATGGGAAATTGTGATTAAGGGTAGCTCCTTTAAACACCGGCTAGAAGGTGGCCTTTACTATGCTGTGTTTACCTCAATAGCGGCCGGCCAGAAGTAGTTACATCTGTTTTGTAGAACCCGGAAGAATGTTGCGCATAACAGAGTCTCACAGTTCCCTCCCGGGACTCAATCACAACAGGGCGATATGCACCTGTCTCGACCAGGAATGACCATTGGACAGTCTGACGCTCGCTCTAAATTCAAAATCCCTGATTTCCAGGAGATTGTATAGCATATGCGGGCGTCAGGTAGCCGCTATTGAAATGCGGGAGACTCCCCGAACTTCCGGGAGACTGGGGATGTCTGACATCAAAGGTCAATTTTCTTAAAGGTCACATGACATGACAACTTAACTTTAGGAAGTTATTTAACATTAATATGAGTTCCCCTAACCTGCTTTTGGTCCCCTAGTGGTTAGAATTTTCAATAGGTGTAAACCAAGCCCTGGGTGTTCTACTCCGCCTTTGAAAAAATGAAGGCTCAATTGCTCTGTTTGAAAATCTCCTCCTTGTGACGTCACAATCTCCCCTCTCTCTGCTTTGCCTGCCCAGATAATCTGGCCCATGAGAAACTGAGTTACGACCGTGCAAGGGCGAGTGCAACATTGTTTTTTCCTGGAGAGACATCATGGCGAGCAAACGAACATAACAGCATAACAGTTGCTCAGTGCTTGGATGTATAAATTAAAACAAAAGTATTTTTTTAGTTCCTTCATCCGAGCCTCTGCACAACCAGTATCTTAATTTTATTTTTGCTGGAAATGTGCTGACACAACTTCCCAAAGTTTTGCATGTCTGAGCCAAACATTTCAGCACAACTGTTTCCACTACTTGGGACAATACAAAGCTGGCCTTGCTGAAATTAAATTCTGGATCATTACTAACTCTCCTTGGTCAAGCTACAAACCTTGGACAAGTTAACTAACGCTATATAATTTTGTTGCTTTACTGTATAGGGATGGGAAGATTCACCGATTTGCATCGGTGCATCGGCATAAAAGCTCACGATGCGATGGCCCGGATCAAAAAAGTGTGCACCGAATACAATGTTGGATGAAATCGCGATGCATCGTTTCTAACCTCTTTGCATCGGTATAATCCAATGTATTTATATAGAATTGTGTATGAACACCTTTAGTATTTAGACATTTTGAAAAAATGATGTGACCAATAATTTATATTTAGAAAGTTTCTTAAGCGTGCTCTCATTCTCCACTGCTGTCAGTGGCCGCTTCTCGTGAAGTCTCTCGGCCAAGTTTAGCGCGAGTTGGAGGCGTCTATCTCCCCCTCGGATTCAGCTATGGCTACAGTCAGTGGCTAGCCTCACCGGTACCCCTAGCAAGAATAGGAAGCTATTCTCCGAGAAACAAATCCCTGTTGTGTACGACAAAGACGAGAGATAGCTGAGTCATTGAAAAAAGCAGGTCCTTAAAGTAGGACGCATGAGTTCAATTTAGTGTGTGGCGTTATGACAGTGTTTACAGCAGCTTGTGACTGCCAGTAACCCATTTTTTCCTTCAGAGAACACATACAACAGGAAAGAACGACTGGTTTAAGTCAAGGTCCAGGCCTGATGTTATTTTATCTAATGTCAGAGACTTAGTTTAATATGTGAAATAAAACTTTCCCTTGTTTGGTTAATTTATGATTTGCAGTCTGTCAAAGAAATAAATCATAATGAAGCCTACCATAATAAATTCCATAGCATCATATTCCCTTTGGATCGCATCTCATTGAATCCTATCGCGTCGAATCGCACTGCATCGCAATATGGGTGAGTCGTATCGCATTAGTGGTTGCTTTTATGTATCGGATCGTTGGCAGTGATGGAGATGCACATCCCTACTGTAAATGGTTACCTAGCTTGCTACCCTTAGAATGTGCCTGTAACATTAGCTCTGCAGCTAACAGCTGAGTTACTATTGCTAATGTAGGTACACTTGCACTTAGCGATTCATGTTGTTTAATTGTAACTTGCTTAACTACATGCTCTTATGGTTCTTCCCTTTTGCACTTATTTTTTGGTTCATGTTTTGGCTACCCGCAATACTTTGGGGATATCTTGTTATTATCAGTGACCTATGCACTTTGTAAAGCTCTCTCTTGGAAGTCGCTTTGGATTTTAAAAAAAAGTCTGCTAAATGAATAAATGTAATGTAAAGGTAGATAGCATCAAGTAACCTATGTGTGTGAATACACATGCTGTAACGCGAGTGTTGTAAACTTCCTTGTTATTTGGATAACCGTTATGCTGTTGGTGTTAAGGCGCGCGCGATATCCGCCTTTCCCCTTATTGAAATTATTATGAGTGTGCACCTCTGCAAACCAGGGTTATCAGATGAGAATTGGCAAATTTGTGGCATCTTACAGCAACGGGGCTACGAGCCAGCTGAGTTACTGTCGCTAATGTAAAGGTAAAGGGCATCAAGTGTGTGTGTGAATACAAACTCTGTAACGCGAGTGTTGTACACTTTGTTTGTTCTGCTGTTGGTATTATGGCGCGCGTGATATCCGCCTTTCTCCTCATTGAAATGACTTGAGTGTGCACCTCTGCAAACCAGGGTGATCAGATGAGAATGGCTAAATTCGAGGCATCTTACAGCAACGGGGGCTACGAGCCATTGCGATACATCCATTGTAAACATTAGCACATGTTGCCGCCTCTCTCCTCCTCATTAGCATTTAAAGCTACAGACACAAAAACAGCGCGTTTTGAGGAAAGCTCATTGTGGGACTGCTCGTAGTGGCTGTAATTATGCACCAAGGATGAATTTCGGGAAAGATACTTCAGATACAGTCATAGAGAACCACAAAGGCCTAAATAAAAGCATCCAAAAACAACATGTCATGTGACCTTTAAACAAGGCCTAGGGCTTCATGAACACTTGAGAACAAAGTTGAGTTCAGACAATAATTATTGTGTTCAGACACAACAATCAAAAAACCTTGATCTTAGAAACTTTGGAAAGCAAAAAACAGTTTTTGGAACTTAAATGTGTTTACCTCTCATGCAATGAGGCTCTCTTCTTTACAGGATGAGTAAAATGACTGACTCTTCAAAAATGTTTTCTTCAATGGTTCCCTAGAAACAGGGGGTGGCACAACTTCCCCGCTGGCACAACTTACCCCACTCTCCCCTACGAGATTGCAAGAGGCTGTGCGCATCTCAACAGTGGACAGGGTATGCAGATAAGTCAAGAACCCAAATTGACCAGAGAGTTCTCCATAGGCATTTCCTCTCTGGCGCAGCATGCTCACTAGAGTGTCAATGATTACATAAAACACCTCAGCCTGAAATGTTGCGCTTCCAGTGAGGATGTGATCATCCGGGGTGCCTGCTTCATCAGCTCACTTCTTTCGTGTCACTTGGCGCGTTGCCTGTCACTCTCTCTTATGCTGATACATTTTTAGTTTTTTAGCCCCACTTTTATAATTTCTTATCGTTTCATGCAAAGCCATTGTTGTCTTGCATGCTTTGATACCGGCAACGACACGTGACGCTAACAGAACGTGAACTTCACTACGGGTGGGTAAATGCATAAAAAATATGATAATTATTGTTTTATTATATTTTTTTATCTCCCCCGCCGGGGCCCCCTAGTGGCTGGGGCCCGGGGCAGCAGCTCCTTCTGCCCATTGCACAAACGCGACCCTGACGGTATTGCATCATCCAATTCCTTGTTACCCATTGGCTAGCTGATGTAAGGCACTTTTTTTTTCTTCTCAAATCCAAGGTGGCTAACAGAGTGCCAAAAACGCAGGCTAGCTCAGGAATATTCATCCGCCAATCCTTCTATACAAGGAGACCCTATTGTATAACATCAATGAACAACTCAAAAGTTATATAATTGTAACATTGTTAAACTATTGCATTTATTATTGTAGTAAAATACAATTTGTCATCTGTCCACTGAATTGGACATTATACATTGTTAACTATATTTTATTTTATTTAGTCATTTAGCAGATGCTCCTATCCAGAGCGACTTACAGTAAGTACAGGGACATTCTCCCCGAGGCAGGTAGGGTGAAGACCGCCGGGAATCGAAACAACAACCTTCTGATTACATTTGTTCTCGATTGCTAACACACAGAAATGGTATGTGTAAGCCATCCTGACAAAACCATTTTGCCAATTCTCAGCAGAAAGACCATGCACCACAGTCTTTAAACACAATTTACCCTTTTTGACACATTGCTCAGGTTCATTCACACTTCTTTGCAAAACTCTAAACACCTCTCACTTTAAGACACAATTGTCACCATTATGTCATTTAGAAAACACTGTTGTTGGAATAGTCAACTCAAACCAGCACAATTCAAACACCCTTAACAACCAATTATCCTTGTGTAAGCACTAACGAGCAAAAGTACTCAACAAGCAATCGGGGGTTTGGACTGAATAAAAAGGACAACAGGTAAGCACACCTGTACTTGGATTTCAGGAAGCAAGTGTCAGAAGACGCTGCAGAAATGTCAGAATGAGAAGACGTGGACAAGGGAAAGGGAGAGGCAGAGGAAGAACATCCATCTCAAATGAAATTCGTGCCACTGTATTGGACCATGTTCTAGTACACGGAATGACAATGAGAGAAGCAGAGC
This sequence comes from Hypomesus nipponensis, assembly GCF_054491055.1. Classification (NCBI taxonomy): domain Eukaryota; kingdom Metazoa; phylum Chordata; class Actinopteri; order Osmeriformes; family Osmeridae; genus Hypomesus; species Hypomesus nipponensis. The sequence goes on from NC_140373.1 coordinate 17,715,837, forward strand.
TGAGAGTTCAGCCAAACCTGAGTCGTTTCACTGTTGTATCGATTGTCCAGACTTTCAGGGATGAGAACAGGTACCATACTATGAAGTTGTACTTTTTTGTACTACCAATATCTACCATGAACCTATATGCATTACAGTAAAAGAAGTAGAAAATACAAGAAATTTACATGAAGTTGAGTATTTACAGTATATTGACAATGTGTGACAATGTCAAACATTGTTGTTTGTTTGCAGAATTGAAAGACAACCAGTTGGTGGTGGTAGACCTAGTATGTCAATGCCATTGTAAACATGGTTTTGGAAAACTACCTCATACGCCTCAGAGAAATCCAGGCAAGAATAATTGAAGACAATGACACATTCCATAATATAGTGTCAGCATCTCGACAATTGATAGCATCCTTCAGCGCAACCATATGCGCATGAAACAAGTGTACAGAGTTCCATTTGAAAGGAACTCCGAGAGAGTGAGAGCTGCGTTTTCAATATGCCCAAGTATGTGTTTACATGTATTCCATAAATTCTGTGTAAATATTAACTATTGGACTGTGTAGACTACATGTTGTAATAGTTTCCATGGCTTACTGTAACAAAACCGGATTAGCTGTATTGTAATGTCATCAAATCTCTTACAGACAATACTCCAGCTTGATGCTAGTGACCTTGCATGAGTTGATGTTTGTGGATGAGGCAGAATTCAACCTAACAATGCGCAGACAAAGAGGGCGAAACATTATTGGCCAACGTGCTCTGGTGGATGGGCCTGGCCAGCGTGGGGGTAATGTTACACTCTGTGCAGCCATCAGCAACCATGGAGTCCTTCACCACCATGCTACTCTTGGCCCATATAACACACAACGTCTTCTGGCTTTTCTGGATGGCCTACGGGACACTATTTTTCAACATGCCCAGAGAGAAGTGCAGCCTTGTTATGTTGTTGTTTGGGACAAAATACGTTTCCACCATGCTGTTCTTGTCCGAAACTGGTTCATAAATGATCCAAGATTCACAAATGTGTTCCTCCCACCATACTCACCTTTCCTCAATCCGATAGAGGAGTTCTTCTCAGCATGGTGTTGGAAAGTCTATGACAGAAATCCCTATGTTCAAATCAACCTTCTCTAAGTCATGGAAGAAGCTTGCGGGGACATTGCTGTGGAGTCTTGTCAGGGATGGGTCAGACATTCAAGGGCATTCTTTCCTCGCTGTTTAGCTACAGGAAACATTGCCTGTGACGTGGATGAGAATCTCTGGCCTGACGCTGCTCTGAGACAGGATGCTGACCCAGAATGAACAGTAACCTACTGTAGCATACTCAAGCCCTAACTTACCCAAGTGAAAATGCTTTGTTTATTTCCTTGTTTTCCTAGCCTTTGTTCTGCAAATTCCAATTTAAAGTAATACATTTGTGTTGACTAACAATAGCTTACTACTATTTACTGTATTGTATACTGTGACCACTACAGTGGTTCTCAATTGTTTACACAAAATGACCACAACATGTAACTCATGCACCAACCCCATGAACCAATTCTGCTAAACTACAAGCACAATTCCTGCTTTACACTCAAATTGCAGTTCTAAAACAAACTTTTTTCAAAACACTACACACAATTCTCTGCATTTGGCACAATTTTCATGAAGAAAATCTTTTGTTTTCACAAGGAACACAATGCCATGCAAATACGCACACTGACTCATCGCATGGACAAACACCTGTCACACAGTTTTACAATTAGCAATCAGAGCTTTAGCATAAAAGGGCAACAGGTGACCTCTTCTGTTTTTGAGCAATGGATGCCAACATTGGAAACAGAGGCAGAGGAGGAGTGAGAGTAAGAGGAGGACAGGGAGGACGAGGATGAGGAAGGCCAAGGATCGTAATCTCTGAGATCCGAGCCGCTTTGGTTGACCATGTGGTCAACCATGGTCCAACAATGAGGGAGGCTGGGTAAAGAGTACAGCCAAATTTGAGCAGGTACACTGTAGCATCCATCATCCGGACTTTCCAAAATGAAAATAGGTAAGAAATCTACTCTGCAAAGTTGAATGCAAAGTTAGGTTTATACAATAGATAATATAGTTTTGACTACAGTGTTTGATTTTGGGTCAACAGTCAAGGGTTTGGCCAAAACTGTGTAAGTATGAAGATGTGTGTTTAGAGTTTAGAGAAAACACAGTACACATTCAAGAAGTGTGTCTTAGCAATTGAGAAAAACTGTAATAGCGTGACTCCCTAACTGCTTAGCCATCTGACCCCCTGTCATGTATGTCACGTATGTCAACTACAGTTCATTATATTACCGCAAATCTGTTATTCATAAAAATAGTTAATCTCCAGTTAAGTTTGGGACTGTAATCTATTCATATTTTTAAAATGTAACTTGCACTTTATGGGACAAGAAAACTACATTTATGCAGATTATTTCCATTATGTGAGTAATTGGGGTGTGCTTGCCTTCGGCGAGCACAAACCATTGTTATCTCACATATATATTATTTATTATTTATTGTTTCTTTTCGCCCCCCTAAGGATGCCTCAATATTTGGACTACATAGACAACGGCGATGTCAAAAGGTTCGTCTCGGTAGCGATTGCGTTGGTTGTATTGGGATTTATGTTCCATTGCACGGTTTAAGTAGAAATTACGTTTTTGTGGCAAAAAGTGAAGCTAACGGTGGCTAACTTGCTAGCCACAGTCACTGACGCCACTAACGTCACCAACGTCACGAAAACTCGCGTGACTATCTCTAGCAGAACATTAGTTTCCCATCTGTTAACTTGGGGGATACTAATCTGCAAGGCAGCTGCAGAAACGCCACAAGCAAAGAGGCCAGGGTGATATTTAATCATTTTACTTTGTGGTGTGAAACATAATTGTGAAATGTAATGTACAATATTAGCTGATATTATTAAGTAAGTAGGCCCACATCTACTTTCGGAAACGGTAGTCTACTATTTCACTGAAGCATTAGCATCATGACATTAGCCTCTGTTGCTTGGGCAACACATACTACAGTGGTCATGATGCATCTGTTTTCAATCGTTAAAATAAACATTCCTCACAAATACGTTTTTGTTGTAGGATTTATTTTGACATTAATAAACGATTTGTTGGTGAAATGACCATTACCTGTGGTTTCAAATCAGTGTGGCGGCTCACTGCAACGCTGTAGCCTACCCGAGACACTAATGAGTAGCTAACAAAAACATCTCTTTAGAGATGTTTAGAAAGTCAAACGGCGACGGAACATGTTTGGCTTTCCCCTTACTCAAAAGTTTTTCAATAGGTGAAAGTATCTGACTACTAACCTGAACTTCATTGCCACAGCCTAAACTTTGTCAATGTCAAAACTTTGTCTGTTCATGAAAATAATTAATGTCAGCCTGCTTCAGCCTTGCTTAGCTGTAGGATATACATTTTACTGGGTCTTGCTGCGCTGCTTGATTTATTGAAATTATTATGAAATGTTATGTTTTACTAGCCATTTGCCTTCTTAAGCAAATCACAGTATTTCCCACCCCTCATGGTGTAACTGAGACGACCGTAAATAGCCTAATTCATCTTTCAAGTAATAAGCCCCCGTTGAAGTGTTGAGCAGGAAATTAGCTGGTCTGTAGAGATCTTGGGTTGGTGGTTTTACTGATGCAGAATTCGCTCAAATAAAATCGATAGACGTAACGAGTGGCACATAACGTGAAGTAGGCCTAACATTGCATTTGATTTTGTTTGAGTTTTAATAACTTGTCCAGTGCATCGGGGCAAGTAGCACTAGCCTAAATTGATCTTCCAGACTTGCCGTTAAAAAAAAATGTACTCTTCCCGGACAAGCCTTAGCTACATGGCTAGACTGTTGATCCAGATCAGAATCCATCATATCTTGGACACTCAAAATCAGCGAATCTTGCAGCCAAATCAAGTAGCCTATATTTATAGGCCTTTATATGGCTACAAACTTCTGCTCGGTTTCTAGCTGGCTACTTGTTACCAAGTTACAACTTTGTTGCAGGGGCATTCTTTGTCTACATTGCGAGCTAACAGTGTCCGGTAATTATGTCGCTATAAATAATGATGTTAAACCGAGACCACTAAGCCCTCAAAGAAAATGTAAGGTCAAAGAAACAAAAGAAAGGTTTGAGGTTACTCTGAAAATTATTAATAAAATAGGCTTCTAATATTAAACTGCTAAATCCTTCTCTAACTAGGCTCCTCTATGATGCATAATGAAACTTAACGTTTTTTAAGTAATCAATAAGCCTACGCTTGCCCTCATTACTCAAATGATGCCGTTCAGGGCGTTCAAATTACATAATAGGGCGATGATAGGAGGATAATAGGACATAATAGGGCAACCAACAAGTTGTTTATATCTGATTACAATTTAATAAGTTATCTAGTGCTGCATCTTCATGAGCTACATTTGGCCTCCTTCTCTTCCAACCAACCAGTATCACCTCTCCTCCATCTGAGTGATGCATGTCATTTTTACAAACTTATTATCAAGGGAACACAATGGTCAGAACTGTAGTCATACACTTAAATGCTTTTTGAAATATGTAAACACCAGGAGTGTATGGAAAGCTGGGGCAGCCACAAGCACACCCTCACAATTTCCCCAGAAATTGTATGCTCTCTAGTATTGTTTTTGTATTTTGTAGATCTTGAGCGCAGTTCGCGATAGACAGGCATTCAAGATTGCCTTCAGCATTCTAGTGAGGATGATGCTAGTGTAAGGGTGGGTGTCAACCTGGTCCCACCGCTCATATGCTTAAGTCTGGAGTTTCTCGACGGTCTCAACTTGATGGCCCTCACACCCAATTCAGGATTTGGTCTGATTGGTTGGTCTTTTGTATAAAGGGAATTGTAATGCATTGTTCTGTGGATTCTTCATCTCCTGAGACCTTAACCTCGGTTCTCCCTTGTCCTACTGTCTTATTCCTTGCTCACCTCTTGCTTTCTATCTTTGGTTTACAATAATCATGGTAGTGTAGGTAAGAGTTCACCTTCATTTTGTAACATGTTTGCATTTTACAGTTTTTTACAATCTCTATGACACTTTTTTCAATACCTTTAACAAGTTTTATTAACTCTTAACGCACCAACTCACCTACCACACACAATTGGCAAAACAGTTAATTTCATGCTCAAAATCACACATTGTAAACTTAACTCAAACACTAATTGTCATAACACAAAAATACACTAAATATGACACCACATGTTCTCTTTTCACAGGAACATTCAGTCAATCATAGCACAATGTCATAAAAAACACTAACATCAGATGGAATTACAGAAACTGCATGTGTCAGGTCTCACATTATATAGATTATCGATTGTGTTTGCAGTTTTTTTTTGAGCCTCTACATTTTTGTTTTGTTGGGTTTTGTAAATGCATGTATTTTGTTTCTTTTGCTGCAGAAATTCTGAACAAAAAATGAATGACCGATCTCAGAGTAGCTTTATAGAATGTACGGTTACTGTATTGAAAAAAAGAAGACAGAAACATAATTGCTGCAGTAAAGGCTTTATGTATTTGTAACAGGACATTATGTGTATTGCAAGATATGTAATATAGCTGCCATTTACATTACTGTATGTGAAAATACTACGTAAATATACAAACAGAAAAAGCCCCCCCCCCCCCCCCCCAAAAAAAAAAAAAGATACTATGTAATCTAATCTGCCCGGTCTTCTGCATTTGGCCACATGTTCTCATCCACATCACACCTGATATCTTCTCTGGCTAGGCATCTTGGGAAAAATATTTTGGCATGCCTTATCCACCCCTGGCAGTGTTCAGCTGTGATGTCTTGGCATGCAGCATCCATTGCATCCAGGCGGGACATTGCCATGGCGGTGCACATGGTAATGTTGGCTCCTCTTTGGCCTGGCACTGTGGCCAGGCTGTGGCCCTTTTGCCAATTACGTTTCTTCCGCACCAACGCCTTGTTGCCAAGTTGAAACCAGCCACGTCAAAGTATATCATGAGATGTGGGACCTCTTTGGCATCCAACTCCATGACTCTCTGAAAGTAATCAGACAGTGTGTGTAAATGCTCTGCTCTATACGTACTATAAGTCTTACTGTATTCCAGGTTTATAGAGTACTTTACTGCAAAATACACTAGGTATAGTACTGAAATGACTGTATTGCATAACCTTACCTGAACGTATTGGCGACGGAGTTCTTTGATGGGCTCACTGTTCCTTTCAAAAGGAACTTTATACAGTTGTTTCATTTGGACTCTGTTTATCCAGAGTCCGGGAAATGGTTGTTACGCTGATTGCTGCAATGTTCCCAAAGACAAGATTGTCCTCTTCAACTCTGGACTGAATGTATTTCAGTTTTACTTCATTGTCAGCAACTACCATGTTGACAATAGTAAGTTCCTGTTCTTCATTTAGGAGCTTTCCTCTGCCCCCTGAGGGAGGTAGACGTTGACTCCTTAGAGAGACAAAATAGTAGGGAGTCAGGCGGCCCAGAATTGGACTGCAAATACATCTTAACAATATCCGAACCACATTAAGAAAATATTCCAAACAACTCCTAATTTCGAACACAATTAGGAAAATATTCCGAACGACTGCTCATTCCTAACACATTTCGAACCATTCTGAACAGAGGTGGGTCTAGGGGTGACGTTGGCATGACGTAAAACTGCAGAAGACTACAAATCAGCGCACTGAGTGAAAGAGCCAGTACTGCATAGAACATTTATTTAAGACGTACGAAAGAAAAGAGCAACAGAAAAATAGGTATGTAAATGCAAATTATATGTATAATATGTTGAATATATGTAATATGTTGATTGACCGATGTAACGTATGTAACTTTTCCTCTGAATTTACCTCAGAGAACGTAGTGGTACAGTACGCGTACAGTAAACAGTAGATGTAGGTTACTGTACATCCATGCTAAATTGAGTAACCTACTTGTTCTTTGTCAGCGTAACAAAAAAAAGTATCGATATGTACAGGCAAATTATTCTATGGATTTACAATTTGAATACATGTTTTATGTCGGTCCTGGTATTACTAGTCATGTCCCCAGAGCAAACGATCACTTCTGTACATGTACACTTTCCCGCTGAATTTACCTCAGAGAACGTAGTGGTACAGTACGCGTACAATAGACAGTAAATGTACTGTTCTTCTTGAAGGCTGGCTCTCTCCTCTGGAGAGCTTCTTGTACCTCCAGGGGAAAGATCGGCTGACTGAATACTGCCGGCCATGGTTGGACCACATATGACTTGCATGGTCCTTGTCTATATAGATTAATATAATCTTAAATTATTTGTATCATTTTCACAGCACCTTAATCTTTCATTAAAACCAATATACCTACTGAGTGCATGGTGCTGTGGCATCAATGGGCACTTCAGCTTCTTGTGTAACCCAGGTAAAACAATTGACAAATTAAAAGCAAGACTAAATAAAAATAAATGCGTATTTAATTGGTAAATATATTATACATTTGTCCCAAACTGATAAATTATTAATTATGAATATTATTTGAATAAGATATTGAAAATAGCCGTGTTCACCGGAAGTCGTGTAACTGATTAGTGGCGTGTTGGAACTGACGTGCGGACACCTGTCAGAGGTTGAATGAGAGAACCAAGTTCGGGAAAAGTTCCACGCATTTATGGGGAAAACCAAACTTGAAGTGAATTTATATGCCTTGATTTTCTGTTTTCGCTTCGTTTTTTTTCGATTTGGTTTTGAAACGAAAGAACGAAGGTTGCACGGATTGTGCAGGTGAATTCCTTTCAGTACGTGCACAGATAGCTGCGAGCTTCATTGTTTTTCGGGGGAGTCGGCGGCTGAGCCTCAGGTGGAGGACCTCTCCACTGAAAAAATTTAAATGATTTTTCAGGTTATGTATATATTATAACTTAAGTTGGCCATATAGTTAATTGGAGTTACATTGAGGCAAACGTTACTAGCAATGTAATGCAGCCCCGTTACTAGTGTGGTGGACTTTCAAAGGGTCCCAAGGCTACTTCAATAGTTCAAGAAATAGGCTTTGAGTCATCGATCGGATTACAAAGGTTTGCTTTATGTAAAATACACAGCCGTTTTTCAATTGGTAAAACCTTGTGTAGTGAAGGTGATGTATTTTTTTCTCTTAATTTTTCACTGTAGTCATATCATTTTAAATTGTCGTGCTGTCAGGGGGTGCTGCAGCACCCTCAGCACCCCTAGTTCCCGCGGCCATGGCACCGCCCCTCGACTTTTCATCGCCAAAGATCATTTTAACACAACTTTTTTTATTAGACTGAATGTATTCGAATTTTTTCTTTATTTTTCTGTTTCTCTATGTTCTTGACAGTACATGACGCAATGCTCCCAATTTGTTTTATTTTTTCCAATTAACCATTCAACAAGGAGTCACTGGGTATTATTATGTAAAAATCAATATGTAAGTAATTGCCAATGGTACAGCAGTTTACTAATAAGTCAAAACAGCCAACAAGTGTATACCTCACTCACTCACCATCTTCACTATCCCCTTCACTAGTATCTGTTAGGGGTGGGCGGATCGATCTAAAATATCGATAGTATCGATGCCAACATGGGTATCAGTATTGATCGATACTCCCGTGAAAAGATCGATACCTAAGTTTAAGTTTCTCTTCTTTACATTCAGTAGGCTACACTACTCGTATTACATCATAGTGATTGTGCAAACACCCATGGGCGTCGCTGCAATGTAACTGGGCGGGGGGGGGGGTCACGTCCCCTCCACTTAAAAAAAAGTTGTTTGGACCCCCCCACATTGGCGATCAAAATATTAGTGCATGACTGGTCTACTAGTCCAGCGATCTTTCCATTGTTTCACAATCAAATCCGTTCCACTTTATCAGTTGGGATGAATATAGCAATAGAATTCCACTCCGCGTCTTCTAGACAAACAGCATCACGCACACAGATTCAACTCCCATACTCTTAGATCGACTCATCACGCTTGCAGCTAGCACTTCAGACATCGATTGTTCCACAGACAAGATGAACATTTTTTTCGAGGAAGAGGAAAGTAAGAGTTCCCCAAGTGTTCCCTTCAGTGGCCAAAGCACCCTTGCGTGGCATTCTCTGACTATAACAGCATTAGTTAAGTCACAAAGATCCTTCTGCAAACATTATAATTATAGCTAGCTAGATAAGCAAGCTTTTTACCTACATCTAACACTAGGCAATACCATACTTTATTTACCCATTACAAGCGGAACAGCATTTGTTGATTTCTTAACCTGGGTCTGAAATATGTTGTGCTTTTGGCTGTGTTCAGACCTCGGCGTCTGTTTCTGGCAGAAAGAGATGACAAGGATGTTTTTTCCAAGTAGCTACAAAAGAAATTGCTGGTGTTTTTTTTCAATTGCCATAACAACCGTGAGCTAATCTGGAGTTAACCTTAGTTAACATGCTAGTTGTTCTAACGACTGAAAAAAAAGAAGAAAAGAAAATCCTTTATTTCAGAATTGTCTTCCAAATTTAACAAGGTTGCTCAACTTGTAATTTTGGCAAATCGCGGAATTTCATTGCTACATGTTTGCCTGTAACATGAAGGCAAAACTGATTCAACCATTAAAACCATATATTCTCTGAATACTTATACCCTCAGGATGTTATCTAATGAGACAAGAGACACATCCTTCTCTCCATATTAGTATGCTGCCCATGCATAATAAATAATAATAATTCGGTATTGGTAAATGAAGTCTATGGTTGATACTTTTTTGGGCTGTGCCATTTAGGGAAACTGATTCAACCACCTAAACCATGTATTTTCTGAAAGCTAAGGATGTGATCTGTGGAAAAGACTACAAGTTTGAACACACATTTGACCATTTCTGAACTGTCAAGTTCAAGTCATGCTTTAGGGAGACGCAAAATGCTCTGTCATAAGCCTGAGCTACTAGCTTTTCGACACACTTGTATTTCTCCAACACTCCCAAGATGTACTCAGGTATAGCAGTGGCTCGTCTGTCATTACTCACATCATCAAACTCCAAAAACGCCTCCTTCACTTCACAGGCCACCTCACTTTTAGCTACATAACGCAAAATGACAGAGATCTGGGCTTTGTTTACTTCTACAGCAACAAATAGAGCTGCATTAATATCCTTTTTTAAATCATTTCTGATCACATCACTTATTGCTTCAATAAGCTCTGAATTCTGTTCGATAAGCCAGAAAACACAGTGGATGTCTTAAAATATCTAGCTAACCTATCATCTTTTTTGGCAAAAGCATGTAAAAGTTCTATATAGTTGCCACGGTTTGAATAAATTTAACTCTCATCGTGACCACAAAATGCTAATTCCTGTTTAGCTAGGAAGCAAGTTACATTAATGAAGTCTTTTAAAATCTCTCGGTTTTCCTTGGCCTTTGCATTGTGGATGCGAATATTTAGTCTCTGCTGTTCGTTCAAAGCCAAATCTATCATTGTGCTTCAAAACGTTTAAAAATGTTTTGTCTTTGAATGTGATTAGTTGAACGTTCATGTCTGCTGAGGCTTCTTGGTAGATTTTTTTAATCACAAAATCCCGTTGTGGTCCAGACACTGTCAGCCGTAGAGAACAAAAGGCAGGGAAAGCAGAAAAAGGCGGGTTCTCCTAGCACAAACACACAGCCAGGCTCTGTTCGAAATGTCTTAAAATGCTTCCTTTTAAGACATCGAGGTCTGTTCGAAATGTCTTAAATCTTCTCTTCCTGTCTAATAAGATACCTTGAAATACGTCACATAATGGTCATTTTTTAAGAGAGCATATGAGTTGCCTTGCTGTCTTAATGGCGGCACGTATTACCCATAACTCTGTGCGCAGAGTTACTGTGAGCAACAAGTTAAACAGAATCCTTTGACCGCCATTGCTCTAAGTTTTTACAATTCATATTTCAGCTAAACTGTACGTGTAAATCTCGTCTCGTCATCTGCCGCTTGTCCGGGGATCGGGTCGCGGGGGCAACGACCTAAGCAGGGAGGCCCAGGCTTCCCTCTCCCCGGCCACTTCCACCACCTCTTCCTGGGGGACCCCGAGGCGTTCCCAGGCCAGCCGAGTGACATAGTCCCTCCAGCGTGTCCTGGGTCTTCCCAGTGGGACGTGCCCGGAACACCTCACCAGGGAGGCGTCCAGGAGGCATCCTAATCAGATGCCCGAGCCACCTCAGCTGGCTCCTCTCGACGCGGAGGAGCAGTGGTTCTACTCTGAGCCCCTCCCGGATGACCGAGCTTCTCACCCTATCTCTAAGGGAGAGCCCGGACACCCTGCGGAGAAAGCTCATTTCGGCCGCTTGTATTCGCTATCTCGGTCTTTCGGTCACTACCCATAGTTCGTGACCATAGGTGAGGGTAGGAACGTAGATCGACTGGTAAATAGAGAGCTTCGCCTTTCGACTCAGCTCCTTCTTCACCACGACGGACCGATGCAGAGCCCGCATCACTGCGGACGCCGCACCGATCCGCCTGTCGACCTCGCGCTCCATTCTTCCCTCACTCGTGAACAAGACCCCGAGATACTTGAACTCCTCCACTTGGTTCAGGATCTCCTCCCCGACCCGGAGATGGCAATCCACCCTTTTCCGGTCGATAACCATGGCCTCAGATTTGGAGGTGCTGATTCGCATCCCAGCCGCTTCACATTCGGTTGCGAACCGCTCCAGCGAGAGCTGAAAGTCACGGCCCGATGAAGCCAACAGAACCACATCATCTGCAAAAAGCAGCGACCCGATCCTGAGGTCACCAAACCGGACCCCCTCAACACCCTGGCTGCGCCTAGAAATCCTGTCCATATAGGTAATGAACAGAATCGGTGACATAGGGCAGCCCTGGCGGAGTCCAACCCTCACCGGAAACAAGTTCGACTTACTACCGGCAATGCGGACCAAATTCTGGCACTGGTCGTACAGGGACCGGACAGCCCCGATCAGGGAATCCGGTACCCCGTACTCTCGGAGCACCCCCCACATGAGCCCCCGAGGGACACGGTCGAACGCCTTTTCCAAATCCACAAAACATGTGTAGACTGGTTGGGCGAACTCCCATGTACCCTCCAGGACTCCGCGGAGGGTATAGAGCTGGTCCGCTGTTCCACGGCCAGGACGAAAACCACATTGCTCCTCCTGAATCCGAGGTTCGACAATCCCGCGGACCCTCCTCTCCAGGACCCCTGAATAGACTTTCCCAGGGAGGCTGAGGAGTGTGATCCCCCTAAAGTTGGAGCACACCCTCCGGTCCCCCTTTTTAAAGAGGGGAACCACCACCCCGGTCTGCCAGTCCAGAGGCACTGTCCCCGTAAATCAGTAAATACTTGTAAATCAGCATCTGAATAAAAATTTATTGAGAAGTGGGCAGTGTAGTTGCTGAAAATGTACTTATTTTATTGATGACACTCCTAATTTGTAAATTTGCTCCGACTTTTCGATAACGTACAGTAGCTAGCATCGCAGTGCAGTGCAGACACTAGCTAGTTGCTGCGTTTTATCATAATCCTATCAAATGAGTGAAATACAAACACAAATGTTAAGAGCTATTGAGCTTATATCTAACACAAGTTTAAATACAGCTTAACTTTAGTTTGACAAACTCTATGCAATTGACTGCCGTCTGACAAAGCGCGCTAGTGCGAGCACATAAGTACACGCAGCGCGATGACGTACATCCTGTCTTAATTGGCTGTTCGAAAACAACGGTTTTTAAGATACCTTACCCTGAAGAGAGCTGTCTCGTTAGACACCTGTCTAGTAAGACATCAAGGATTAAGACAGCTGTCTATGTTTTCAAACAGAGCCCCAGTCTTTTCGGCTGTACCACTCCATTTGAAAAGAGCGTGTGATCTTCTGTCCCGTCGTTTGCAGCAAATCGTTAAGCTCCGGCATCGGCCTTCCATTAGTTATCACTTCCAATTTAGCTGGAAAGTCCAGTTTTGAGAAATCTTTTACCTTATCAATGTAATTTTCCATTTTTGCAGTAAGGGCAATCAAAAAATATACTAACTGATACGGGGCACTTGACTTTTTTATTTTAACCTAGTCTATTGTACATGAAGAAGAGCAATAGTACAACAAGCTTGTTTGCTCTCATGCCCCCTTCAGTGAGGTAGAGGTACTGGCTGCCTCCCCTCCTGCTTTTTCACTGCAGTGTTTTGTACGATCAGCAAGACTTAATGTTATACAAATACGTAAAATACATGACCAAGACTATGAAATGTGAGGATACATAATGTGTACAAACATTAAATTGGTGACATACAGAGAGATGAAATTGCACGTGCTCAAGTTGAGCAAAACAAATTTAGCAGCTCAGCCCTGTTTGTGTGGGATTGCGCAATCTGATAGGAGGCACAGCTAGTTGCTGCCTCCTTCCGCTTCTTTCCCCGTATTTGAACAGGAAAATACACAAATTCAGCGATATTGGCTCTAAAAATCTTTGGAATCATACAATAATAATATTTCTATCACAGATCAGTGGACAAATATTTGTATTTTATATTATTCGTTTTTTACATTTCATGATGACGACACGCATGTCACTGCGCCAAGTATGTGAATCAAGTCTTGTTCAACATATTTAAGTTAGCTAAACGTCAAAAAAATTCAGGTACAATTATCTGGTGACTTATGATAATTTTCTGCAATACAAACTTTTAGACTATTTGTTTTGTTATATTGAAACCATAATGCGATTTTGGCAAGCCCAACTACTGTAACTAGGTGTCTTATATGATAAAGCCAGCACATAAATTAAACTTGATGAAAAATTATAAAAGCAAGTGGATTGGATCTGTCAGCTAAATGAAATCTGCAGCCTACTGTATATCGTTTAAATGCTTGTTTACAGTTTTTCACAATTGTTAACACACGTTTCTCAAAACAATAACGTCTTTCTCAAAACTGTGTGCAGCAAATGCTTATTGTGTGTACTGTTATGACTGGTATGTGTGTGTCATTTGAAAATATGGCTGTGTGTACCAAATGAGAACACAATCTTCATTTTGTGAATAGGTAAGAGATTTGATGGCAAAGAGTCATCTTGCAAAGGGAGTGTCAGGATTAGCATTTTGTGAAAGAAAGACGTTCTTATCCTCTGCCGCTCTGACGGACTCATCCTCACCGGAGCTGGGCTCATCCTCACCGGAGCTGGGCGAGCTGTTTGTGGACGGCATCCTCAACCAGCTGAGGGAGTCCTCTCCCTCTGAGAGCCAGCTCATGTCAGACTCGGACCAGACGGAGCCCGACCTGGCGACTTCTCCTGAGCAGACTCGTCCGATCGACATCCGCGAAACCCACCGCGACCTCCGAGGGAGGTGCCGGCTTTACCCACCAGGATGTGAAACAGGAGGCTACGGCGATCGTGGAGGCTTTTCTGAATGACATTCAGGCCCTCTCTGAAACAGCAGGAGGGCCTGGCGTTATGCCCCAGGCTCTGCTGTTCGCCTTCAGGCTAATTGATGAACTACAGAGAAAGATCGGTCGTTGCTACGTCCAGCCGTCTCCAGACCAGGCCACGTCGGAGGTGAGCCCAGAACGGACGGACTCTCCTGCCTCTGTGGCGGCGAGGAGAAGATCCAGCAACCCGACTCAGGCCAAGAAAAGTCCGATTCTGGAGCGCATTCGGGGTCATAGGTCGACCCCTATCCAAACCAAAGGTCATTGAGTTTGAACAGGTTGCGCTGCCCGGCACCCCGATCGACAAGAAAGTCGTTTTTGACAGTTGACGCACGACTGTCACCACGGGGGGGGGCGACGACCTTCCGGAGGAGTCCGTTGACGGAGGCAGTGAGACCATAAGTCGGGTGGTTGACTCGCTCCTGGGCAGTGTGAAGTCGATCTTCGTCTGCTAGCGCCCTCAGATCCCCGGCTCGACCCAGCCAGGCTTTGGGACTTGTCCAGAAACCTGCTTGACCAGTTGAACACCCAGGTTGGGGATAGGAGGAGCTTTTCAGACACGGTGCTGATTAAGCGCAATGGTAATTGCGGCGACCCTCAACCAGAGACGGCCGTCCCCCCTGAGTTGGTGTACGGCTTCGCTGAGCGGTCAGTGAGACGCCTGCTCTTCCTCGAGGAGCCCGTCTGCAGCCTCACCCCCTCCAGCTACTCCTCCTCCCAGAATTCCTCGGAGATCTTCCAGCAGGCCGTGAGTCTCCTCTCCACGGTCATTGTGGACCAGGTGATTGAAAACCTGTCTGGGAGCTCCCAGTCCTCCACCACAGGTCTGGGAGTCCAGGAGTCTGAGTCCTCCACAGTGGGACAGGATCAGGAAGTGCGTGCTCTCTTGTTTTATGTTTCACTTTAAATACAAGTCAGTGGCTTTGTTGATTTTTTAATTCACTTTGTTTGGTTATTTGTCGGTTGTATTGTTTTTTAACCGTCTGTAAATTAGTTACAGCATGTTTAGTTCTTCTGATGTGCAGAGACCCTTTTTTTGCTAACTGGTTTTACTTCTGTAAAATGCAAAATCCAAAGCAGCCCAACCTGACACACAGACATCTCCACACCATGACTTTATCTGTAAGTACAGACTGGACAGGGTCTGAGATGGGACCAGTTTTGTTACACAGGCTTTGAATAGACATTCACATACACACACATACTGGTCCTTATGTATTAAAGGGACTATTTTTTCAAACCATTTTTTTGCAACACTAAACGGACACCTCTTTCCACTTATGCTGGAAAGATGTTGTGAATCTTCAAAAAAAAATATTTGAGCCATACAGCACAAATCTCACTTCCAAATTTAGATACACACATCAGAACTCAAGATACAAGAACCTGACAGAATGCTGTATTAAGAGGACACAAGATAATGAGGTACTTAGTCCCCCCATGATACAAACCGTAATTGCCAGGACCATAGCCATACACATACACAAATGTGAAATTTGTGTATTAAAAAAGGCCAAACGTGGATAAATGGAATATGACTTAACAGAAAGTAGAAGTATCAGAGCAACAGAAATGTATTTGTGAATAGAAAGGAAAACATTTATAAATGGCTAAATGAAATGAAGCATGTCTTGTGGAGGCAGGAGGAAGGCTGACAGTGTCCCAGTTACAACCGGCCTAATGTTGGATGTGGTGTTAGATGTGATGTTGGATGTGATGTACTTAAGCTATAGCTGTGTGGTGTTAGATGTGATGTTGGATGGGATGCACTGTAGCTGTATGGTGTCAGATGTGATGTTGGATGGGATGTACTGTAGCTGTATGGTGTTAGATGTGATGTACTATAGCTGTATGGTGTTAGATGTGATGTTGGATGTGATGTACTGTAGCTGTATGGTGTTAGATGTGATGTACTGTAGCTGTATGGTGTCAGATGTGATGTTGGATGGGATGTACTGTAGCTGTATGAAGTTAGATGTCTTGGATGTGATGTTGTTGGATATGATCCAGCTCTGTCGCAGGGTGTTATATCTATCCAGGATTTTCTTTTCTTTACAAACTTACGCCCCAATTCCTTACAAAATCTCAAATGTTTTGGATAGAGCAACCAGTCAGAGCAAGATCTTCAGCCTTCTTGCATTGCTGGCATTCAATCATAGTGGCCAGTTTCCCTTTTTTGATGTGTTCGCCAAAATGTCTCATGACTGCGGCAACCTCCATGGGAGACCAAAGATGCTTTTTTGCTCTCCTGGCACTTTCCAGAGATACTAGAAAAAAAGACAAATAAATCAATTAAAACCAACTCCCAAAAACATTTTTTTAAATAAGGAAATTTATGTTTGGTTTATCATTTGTTGTAACAATGTTTCTTGGCTATAAATTATGTATTGATGTAATACCCGTTTATTCCCCTTTTTAAATGTGCATTCATAAAAGAACATACATTAGTGGGACAAGCTACAGAAATTAGCATGTGGGTTGCACAGATGAAAAATTAATTCTGCCAATGCCAAACAGCTTATTCTGCCGTTGATTATATGATTGAATTCCGAAGAAAATACATTTTCGTAATTAAAAAATGGTATTTGTTTGACAAACAGGCTTTAGCAGCTTGTGAAGAACCATCCAAAGCCAAAAGAGACTTCTCCTTCTCATGCTGGTCCCAAGTCTTGTTTCCCAGTGAAGGAGATCCCACTCAGAACCATCTTACTGACTTCACCAAAATACATTTGTCTACAAGTGCAGCATCGGCCCAATGGTTGAGAACCCTGGTTTACTAAATCTAACTTAATAACCTAATTAGAAAATATATATTATTCCCATTGCTATGCTTACAGTTTTTTGGTGCTTTGCTATTTAGAAAAAATATAACAATGCATTAAGGATTAAAATTGGCATAGAGAAAGTAGTATAAACAGTATCCCGCAGAAAGAAGAGAATGATCATCATATTGCCTTTAGGTGGCATGGATAATTTATTTTTATCATTCTTCAGTTGTACTTAAGTAACTTGGTGGTTAGTGACTTTTGAGTATGTGTTTTCGCGTTTACCAGAATGTTTCTTCGTGTTCTTTTTTCTGCTGGGCTCTTTGTCCTTTTTTAGGACTTTTGTTGGGTTCTTCCCCCTTAGCATCTGTGTGTTTACTTTGTGCTGAAATGAAGAAAAAAAGAAAAATAGCAATGGATGAGCATTTATTTGTTGTAGGGTAGGGTCCTTAAATACGGTGAAATCCAATATGCTCCTTTATGGGGTTAAGCAACTGATGGATGAATAATAACAAATCAATTTACTGTAAAGCACTTAGGCTGGAACATTATTTGCTTACAAGTTGATTTGTCATTGTGAATGATATGATAAGTGCTTTTATTTTGAAGTGCAAGCCAAGGCACTGTAGTTGCTGTCGTGCGTATTGAAAAGCAGCAGCTAGGCCTATATGTTCCTTGTTGCACTGTAACGTATTCAAAAAGTTAATTGTTAGATTGAAAATTATTTCCTGGTCATCAGTTAAAGCTACTACTTCTGTAATCTACATTCACATCACTTGAAATTTAGCTTACATGCCTCCCATTTATCTGAACTGTTGCCGTGACAACAAAATTGAAATGAGTGAAGGTCTGAATCCACAATGCATTATTTCATAGCCTACAAGCAATCAAAGAAGGTGACATGTTTGTAGACTGAGGATAAGAGTTAACCTTGTGATAGCGCAGGTTCCTTGACAGGTTGCCTGACCATCAACAGTTCTGCACAACCTGTAATAAAATATAATATACTTCATTACATACATAGAAATAAAGATGAGTATTACAGAGAAAGTTTGGTTAACTTAAGTTACCTTTACCATGTGCAAAGGTAATGTTTACTCTTCTAATAATAATAATGAGATATCTTATGATTATATGCCTTTTCCACTGAAATTGTAATTCCTTGAGACTTAATTTCATTTGGCACATGCAGTTAAGTTTGGACAAAAGCAGACTTTCACAGAATAAACCAGGAAACATTGAACAATCTAATTGGCATATGGCTCCCTTTGCCATCTTTATATGTGACTTCATAGAGGCCCACGAGTAGAATGCAAACCAACTGTGGATGTCTGTTTGCATGAGCACTCAATTGCTATCTGGGACAAGTCATTCAGGCCCTTAACATTTTCTAGTATTTCAGATACAAATTAACACCCCCTTAATATATGTCTGAAATACTAGTAAACAGTCAGAAATGTTAGTTACTAACTTGACAGTGAAATTAAAATGGGTTAGGAATACAACATAACATGTAGTTACACTGTTAAAAGGCTAACCATTTGGTGACAAATAAAATATCATCACCATAAATAAAACAAATTTCAGAAGAAAAAAGTGTGGATATGAGATTTCCTGCATCGACCTCATTCTCAGCATCGACCTCATTCTCAGCATCGACCTCACTCTCAGCATCAACCTCACTCAACTGTAGGTTATCTAATAAAATAAATTATATTGCCTTAATGTGAGGTTAAAGTGTTATAAATTGTCTACACACAATGTGTGTTCCATTTTGCTACCATACATTTGCTAGAAACAGGTCTAATTTTTAATGTAAACAACTTGAAATAGCATTACCTTCAATTTCTATCTCGTCAAGTGTTTTGCCTTGAAGGTTTCTGAGAGACCCTTTCTCCATGGCAAGCAGCAGTTTGGATATTTTGGCCAGCTGGGTAGTAGCCTCAGGAAGTCTGTAATATTCATGATGAACGCGAATATCGTGGCCTAGGAAGTTAGCAACTTGGTCCAACTCGGGATTCTTGAGATTCAAGATCTGAGACAAAGTTGCAACATGTTTGCGTAATTGTGTTGACCTGAGGAGCTCAGGGTTTCCGGCCCCACATTCACTGAAGTGATAGGAAGTTCGGTTCATTTTACTGATTCGGTTCTTTGAATCTCGTTCAGTAAAATGAACGAATCTTTTTGAGTCATTCGTTCATTTCAACGGGGGGGGGGGGGGGTCTATACGTCCACTGCAAACACGTATGATATTCTCATGTAGGTTAGTGCATGACATGTGCACCAGCAGATACTATTTCAAAAGAAATTCCTGCATTAAAATAATGTATCATGAGTTTGTATGATCTGGTCATGTATTATCACACTAGCATTTAATTATCACGTCAAACAATAACACTGCACTAAACTGTAAGTTTAAATGTAAAGTGAAAATAACTTTAAACTTTTGACTGGTAGTGTACACAGAGTTGAAGTGGATTTATAGTTTTCATAATGTATTAACTTAAATGTGAAATTACACAATACCTGTGAATCTATACACAGCTGAATGCCATTCTTATGAATTCATATTTAAATAAAGTAAATGTAAAAAAGTCTTAAAAGATGAAACTTACCTCTAGTGTGTTGCCTGAAAAGGATCCGCATGCGTCCACATCCTCAGCCTGACATGGCATATCTTTGGAGATCTGAAATGTAAAGAACAATCACTGAATGTGAGTTTGTCTCTCATGTACAAAACTCAGTCCTCCTTATTCCTGCGCCTTACATGTTGAGTATTACACAGGACCTGTGTGTCTAGACACTCAAATATATCACATACCAGTTAATATTTATAAATATAAGATCAGCATAAATCTATCTACATGTGACAGTTTGTAACATTGTAGTACTGAATAAGTTGAAATAGTGTAGTCTGATTATGTCTTACTGCTAAATTAGCTTTTTTAGGCACTATTTTCATCACTTCTATATTTTTGACTATATTGACACTGTGTCCTACAACTTGATATACCCTTTAAAATTGTGTTCAAAGCTTGTAGAATAATTTTTGACAGTACCGTTGCAATTCTATATACCTTGCTTCTCCACGGCCAGTCAGAATCACCATAATTATAAGTGATTTCTTCCCCTGGACCAATATCTTTGAGTGCAAATAAACAGAGATAGGGTCTTCCATACACTCTTGTAACTTTCATTTTGCTGTTTGGATTTGCCTCTTCATCATTTACCAGTCTCCCTAATGATCCATCCTCTCTGGCAGCATCAACACTGAAGTATCAAGTATGCAATAAGCATTAGGCTAAATGTTGTAGCCTATGTAGGCTATTTAGGTTGATTTTCTATCAATGTTGAACAGATTGAACTGATGACAATAAGAAAATGAGAATATACGTGGTAAATTATCGTTTTCCCGTTGGGTCAGTGTTACAGGAACGTCTGGTTAAGCACCAAGTCACGCTAAGCCTGACAGTTAGTCTGACCCTGACCAGACTAGTTTCACAGCCTAAATCAGTTAATTTATTTAATTTGATGTATTTCTGTGATTAGTTAAACTTTTTACAATGTTTAACTTTTCTAAAATGTTTCTGTGGATTAATCCATAAACAATTGTTAAAGTAAGTATATATCTAGATATACAATTATCTTCCCAAGAAAATTATAAAAAATAAGAGCTTCTATTTTGAGCAGTTGTTTGTCTCCTTTGAAATAAGAAAGATGTTCTGAAACCTTTGCTTAATCAACTCACAACTCACTTTTTTATGAATTTATATATTTGACATCAAACCTTTCTTTATCTTTACCCAAGGAGCAATAATAACTAGCATCATCTTTAGGATTTTTTTTCGCTCTCTGTGGCCTTGTTCCTGCCATCTCCTGCAGAGATCAGATGTTGTTAACTAGAGCAACAACACATTACTGTATACAATATGATTTAATGATATTGTATGTGAAAAGTATGAATAAAGAATATTATTATATGGCAACGACGGTACAAGCTTTCTGATTGGCTAATGGGTAGTCATGCCAGACGCATATTGCCCTCCTCAGTGGTCAATACGGCTCTGTATTGCCCTCTGACGTCATCTCCAAAATGAGCGATGAGTCAGCTGTGAGTTTTACTATCCAGATGATGCTGAAAAGATTTGTAATCGAAAGTGAGGATGAAGACTAGACTCTTTTAATCACTTGTGTCGTTATTTTGTGTTGAAATTAAGGCCATTTTAGCAGAACCATGTTGTCCGATTTCTATCAAAAGTAATGAGTTGCTAGGCAACACATGAAACACAGCGTGAGAAGACTTGAGAGCTAGCCACAATTAGCCTAGAGGTACCATTTATTTTCGTTTACAAAATGAAAAAAAGCTAAAAATGCCATATAATAAATTACTTACCAACCTCGACCTTCGGTCATGCCGGGAAATATCAAACCTCGGCTTTGCTGGCAAAGCTTTGCCGGTAAAGCCGAGGTTTGATATTTCCCGGCATGACCGAACAGTCGAGGTTAGTAAGTAGTTAGTAATATTAGTAGTAATTAGTAATATTACCGACTCTTCCAGTTATTTTTCCAAAACGAAAGCTAGCTACCTCTAGTTAGCTTCGGTTACCTAGCAACCTAGCATAATACTTGTAGCAATGTTACTACCTGCTAGTGTTACTTGTTAGGGATATGAAACATAACCATTAGTCAATGTGCAAGCAGCTGCTCTGTTGAATAAATATATATGTAAATCTGAATTTGAAAGAGTCAGTATGCCTACGTGCCTCCCCAGCCACAAACCTCACCGCACGTCACTGGCCGCTTGCTGATAACTAGATAAACTGTCATAGATCAGATGTTTTGGTGCATACAAACATCAAGTAACCTAATCCATTCTGCATAATTTACCTTTAGTCATTGTTTAAGCAGATTACATAACAATATGTACCTAAATGTGTAAGGCATATTAAATGGGTCTTACCTCGTCCTCAACGCATGCAGGAATGAAAGGTGTTTAATACTAATGTTTCGCAGCAAAACTTGACGGATTGTACCACGTTGATAGAAGAGGAGGGGTGTGACAAAATAAGAATTCCTTTTTTGTTTCTAAAGAGCATAATGTTTGAATTATTCAGGAAGAAGAAAACAATTTATTTAAGCAAAGTTTTGTTAATTTCATTCAATATTTCAAGATAAATGGTTTATAATACATTTTGCTTTTATCATATTGCTAACTCATCCCCTGTGTAAATAGCGACTTGAATTGGAAGGACAGTGTAGTAATTATCAGGACCTTCCGGCAGACAACTAATCAGCATTAGACGTTGTGTGCATATTCGTGAGGTCTTGCTAGTACACAACTTGCTATAGGGGGCACTGTGGTGATACACAGATTGTACACACAAAAATCAGGTTTATATGTATTAAACGGACATCTTGGGTTTTTTGCATTTTTAGGGTTAATGGACCAATAGAAACCATTCTACAATTTTAGAATGTTGTTGAAATTAGCAGGACACTGCTCCTGTCCTGTTAATACAAAATGTCCTTCTAGTGTGGTGTGTATTCTGACCAATTGTCCTGTTAAATCACATGTACAAACACACACACACAAACACAACCAGAAACTCATAGACGCTCTACCTCCTGTCCCCAGCAACCAACACCGTGTCTCCAGGTGTGTCTCCAGGTGTGTCCCAGACCCGGACAGGGCCTGTCTCTGGCTCCCTGCCTGTGTCCCAGACCCGGACAGGGCCTGTCACTGGCTCCCTGCCTGTGTCCCAGACCCAGACAGGGCCTGTCACTGGCTCCCTGCCTGTGTCCCAGACCCGGACAGGGCCTGTCACTGGCTCCCTGCCTGTGTCCCAGACCCGGACAGGGCCTGTCTCTGGCTCCCTGCCTGTGTCCCAGACCCGGACAGGGCCTGTCTCTGGCTCCCTGCCTGTGTCCCAGACCCGGACAGGGCCTGTCTCTGGCTCCCTGCCTGTGTCCCAGACCCAGACAGGGCCTGTCCCTGGCTCCCTGCCTGTGTCCCAGACCCGGACAGGGCCTGTCTCTGTTTCAGCTTGTGGGTATTTTCTCATTTCTGTATTTTCACCATCAACAAATTACACGTTTCAAAAGTCAATAGCTTCTCAACCACATGAATTAGAAGTGTCAAAATAATGTTAAACTGTTGAAGATGTATGCATTCATGCTGCACAGCCTTTATTTTGTTCATTTTCATCTCAAGTTATACATTTTTTCTTTTTTCAAAATAAACCTTCAAATGTCAATAGCTTTTTGGTCATGTGACCTATAATCCTCAAATTCATTTCAGTGTTCACTGACTGTATGCATACATGTTGCACAGACTTAAGGTTTTTCATTTCTATCTCACATTATTTGAAGCACATTTTTTTAAATGTAAAACCACAACCTCAGAGGCTTTTTCCCCATAGGGCTTTTACCTGCATATAATACAATAAAACAAGGATTGTTCATTTCACCATGGAACTGATCTTCGGAGTCTTCTTTCACATGCTTCATACTTTTATGTGTTTAGTATGCGATATGCTCAGAGTAGAGCAGTGAGCGTAGGGCCTTGTTGTAAGTTGTTGTGTGAGTAGCCCTTTGTTGTTTGTGCGTTAGCCTTCGAGTAGTGGGAGCTCATTTGGGTTTTCTCCTCTGTGGCCACGAGGAGAGGATCGAGCAGCCTGACTCAGGCCAAGAAGAAGAGTCCGATTCTGGAGCGCAGTGAGGGTCAGAGGTCGACCCCTGACAAAACCCAAAGGTCAAAAGCTTTTGAGTTTGAACAGGTCATGCTTCGAGGGACTCCGATGGACAACAACGTTGTTTTCGACAGTTGTCCGATTGTCAGACGCACGACTATCGACACGGGGGACGACGAAGTCCTTCCGGAAGAGTCCGTTGACGGAAGCAGTGAGACCATAAGTCGGGTGGTCGACTCGCTCCTGGGCAGCGTGAAGTCGGACCATCGTCTGCTAGCACCCTCAAATCCCAGTGTTAGGTATATTTATTTGTCAAAATGCTCACAGAGTCGTCGGGTTTAAAGAAGGTTCAATGGTTCGATTGTGCCAAAACGTCTGAACTCTTGTTGTACACGTCCGTTTTTTACGTCTGTACACGTAATGACATCTGTACATGGACGTTTTTAACATCTGTACACGTTTAAAATTGGGTGCTACCACTTCATGTTTTTCTGAGGGGAAACCAGATAACGATTATTGCAAGATTGAAAACCTGTCCACACTCAACCAATCTTGATTGAATTAAGGTTAAGAAATAGGCTAATATAAATTGGCAGTGACATTAACAACTGTAGGCTATTTTGTAAGTTACTGAAAAAATAATTACGTTTGTACACTATCATATTCACATTTCGAAAAAGATGTACATTTAAGTTTGTTAAAATGCCCACTAGATGGCATTGTGAGTGCAAAAATAATAAGGGCAGAGCCTCTGGTCAATGCGATGAGTATACCCAAGGATAAATTGTGGCGCAACAGCAAGCAAAATAACATTAAAATAAAACAGGTTAGGAATACACAGGGTTGAAGACAGCTGGACAGTACACATAGAAGCCTTATTCAAGAAATAAAACACGTAATACCCATGGCAATATCCAACACAGGGAATATACAACATATTTTTTATGTAATTGAGAGTAAATGAAAATGTACAGCGTCTGTTTTTTTCCCCCTGGATAGGGATGGGAACAGTAGTGGTAGTGGTTCCCAACCCTGGTCCTCAGGGCACCCCTGTCCAGCATGTTTGAGATGTTTCCCTGCTCCAAAACACCTGATTAAAATGAATGGTTATAAGCAGGGGTGCACATAACTTTTTCAGTGAGTTTTGCAGGTGAGTACCAGGAGATGGTGTCTGGTACGCAGCCCCCAAAATTCAGCAGACTGCAACTTGGCACGTAAATCCCCGCTGATTGTGTGAGCGATGCTCTGATCCGTGTGCCCCCTTCACGTGGATGATATACATATGCACCTCTGACATTTACTCCTAGCTGCTTCAGTAAAGTAATACATTCAGAATAGGAAGACATGGGACGTGCGTGTTTAGCTTTAAGGCGAGGAGAAAAATATTAAACAGAGTCTCGCCATCTGGCAAGTGTGCGACTAGACATTTCTCGGCTAGCTTGTTTATTAGCGATGGCTTGCGCCACATTCGTGTGCTGCTTGCTATTTTCATTTTTTTTAAATAAAGGATGGTTAAAAAGGACCTGTTTTGTTTGCTAGATGTGGATTTGAGACGCAAATCTTGCACCACTCAGTGCGCTCTTGATCGTTAGCTTCAAGCCACTGCACATCTTGAAGCTGCACATCTTGGATTTTTTTCGGCTCTGGCTCCAGTTGGCGTTTCTTTGTAGATGGCGAAACGCCAAGAAAGCTGCTGAATATCTGTTGATTTTTGGACATCTCTGACCATAGTTGACAACCAACGTGTCATGTGTAAGGTTAGATATCAGTCAAGTACGCAAAGGCGCGCCATAATACAAGTGGCATTATGCATTCCTGGTTTTTGTTGCACATGCGTACCTGCGTACCACTTATGTGCACCCCTGGTTATAAGCAGGCTTCTGCATAGCATTATTTCAGAGCGGCTCCGACGTTCTTCCGAGCAAAGTTGGCCACTCTGAACACACCTCAGATCAAGGGAAAATCTGATAAAATAATTTGTAGATAATCAGGACATAAACTAGGATTGTCGGGACATTACCTAGGATTGTTGGAAGGTGGGAAGGGGGAAATCGGCCCAAAATCTGCCCGATTATCTTATGGTGTGTACCCAGCATTAGTCAGAGCATGTTTGAATGGAGTTGTAAATTAGTGGAGCAAGGAACAGAGTGCCATTAATTAAACCTAAGCAAGGAGCGCACATTATTAATGGCCCCGTTTCCTAGACATGGATTAAACCTGTAGTTCTAGTCCAAAAGTAAGAGAAAAATGCCTAGGCTTAATCCATGTCTTGGAAGCTGGGCCATATCGGCTGTAAGAACAAATACAGTATGTAACAAATGTGAACAGATTTAATCTCCATGCTGCTATATTGCATTGCCTGAGCAGCACCTTTGGCCAGATATCTGGTGCATTCCTTTGCCTATTTGGTAGGCTATTGAATGTTTGAATACCCTCTGACCATGCATGGGGCATAGGGCACACATTTCTTTTTTCACTCACACTTTGGTGGTTGTAAAGTTTCCGCATTAACTATTTCATGCCAAAACAAATTTTTTATAAATGTGTATATGACCTTTCATCATTTACAATCGCCTTGCATGCTCTGTGCTTTGAGTCATTATAGGCTATGGTTGCATTCATCCCTGTTCCCCACTCGAGGTGCATCATTATTATAAAATGAATGACACTGAACAGTTTGCCATGAATTGATTGTGTTGTTGATTAGAAAAACAAATTGTAGGCCTATGTGTAGGCTACAGAGTCACATATATTTATGCATAAAGTTGAACAAGTTGTTTATGAAATGTCTAAAGTTGGCCAATTTAGATTACGTAGGCCTAGATTAATATTCTAACCCAAGGGGGTTAGTATATTATGCAGTGTACATAATGCACTGTACATTTAAACATCAGTTCTCTGCTTTTTTCTAAACTGTCGGAGGCCAAACCCACCACAAAACATAAGGCTCCAGCAAAATATAGCCTACGCTATTGACTTGACTAGGAATTAATTAGCCATATATATTCGCAATATAGAGGCTTAATTATTATTATTATTATTATAACAATGTATATTAAAAGGCAGTGAATGAAATCCCAAATCTTGGCTAGTGCTCCACAGTTTCCATAAATAATCCTCCCAAAACTTCCCTCTTAATATTATAACCTAAAGGAAATGAAAACACAAGACAATGGCCAAATGCATATATATTTTAGAAAACAATTACCTACTGGACTGGATACTAAATGACAGCTACGTAAGAGCCCACATGGTCACAATAGGACTACGTACAGCCTACTGCAGACACTATGTAAAAACGGGGGTGGCTATGTTGAAGGCAACCAATAGAATGGAAGCATAGATGTTCCAAACAAGTACAGACGTCTAAAACGGCCGTGTAAAGACGTCATTACGTGTACAGATGTCAAAAATGTACGTGTACAGACGTAAAAAAATGTACGTCTGTACACGTTAAAATGTCACGTCTGTACACGAACGAGAGTTCAGATGTTTTGGCACAATCGGCCTTCCATAGTGTCGATACAGAGTTGCTTAAAGCTTTACAGTAATGGGCAGTTCTTACATACATGGTTCAAAACATGTTACAGGATGGAGACAAGACTTTCCACCTCCAACATGTGGAGGTGAGAGTCTGTGACCCTTGGATGACATTCTGCTACACCAGCTCTTCATACATGCATTTGCAAGACATCAAAGGCTCAACTTTTTAGCAAAGCATTAAGTTTAAGACAAACAGAAACGTTCCTTGGGTGTCTCTCTTACGCTTAACCGTATTGGGGTGCAGTACTTCTCTCCCTGAGCACAAACATATCATACACAGCAATATTCTTTTCAGACTATATAACAATGTTGCTCAAACATTTCCAACAGCCGCCAACATTTGCAATGTGTGCTGGCAAAGCGGGTCGCGGACAACCAATTCGCTGGGCCACTTCATGACTTTACATAACGGACAAACAACGACACAATCGGTCAGATAGTAAAGTTAATCAACACCGCTTACCACATCATTAACAGTGAGCTCCCCTTCACCGCTTACGAGAGAACGGTTGCACTTCTGAAGAAGAATGGAGAAGACGTTGGTTCTCAGTACCTCACTGATGTAGCATGTCGAAGGTAAGTTACTCTGCTAGATTACTATTACGTTGCTGTAACTTTGTTCACAAAGGATGGTAGACACAAAATGTGACTGCTTGAGTGTCATGAGTGAGATTGAGTCAACACCGATTACCATATTGTGAACAATGAGCTCCCCTTCCGAGCCACATTAGCTATCTATGTTCTAGCCAACCTATGGTAGCCTCATAATAACCAACTGCCGAGAGCCCAGCATAGCATGTTTTAGATTCAACTTTATTGTCAGTACAGTACTGAGGCAACAAAATGTAGTTTAGCATCTAACCAGAAGTGGAAAAAGTGCAGAACATGGCACGTGTAAAGTGCAATAAGTGAACAAATAGACACTAAATACTAACAGCAATTGCATGTAACATTACACTAGTGGCTAGGGAGCTCATTTTAGATATCTAATTTATTAGACTGTTTAAAGTTCTTTGTCTGTTGCGAATAAAATAAGAAAACAGGCGAGTGAATAAATTAAATACCCCCAATATTGTAGTTGTCTAAACTTGTGTTTTGTTTGTTTTCAGGTTTGTTGATGTTATATTTAATGAGCTGTGGGAGAGCCATGTTGCAGAAATTAAAGCGGCACATTTTTCAAGTGTTCTGTCAGACTCATCTACTGACGTGAGTGGCAGAGACCTGGAAGGGCTTTTTGTCAGGATCTTGAGCGGTGGACGTCCCGAGAACATCTTTTATGAGGGGCTGTGTAGGCCATAATTCAAACTTGCCTCTCATAAACACTACTGAAATACACTCACATTCACTACTGAACACCTCTCACGTATACTATTGAAAATGGAAGCTCACACAATGACAACTGAATACCTATTATACTCATGAGTGAGAACCTCTCTTATGCGCACAACTCAACTGAAAATGTAACCTCTCACACACACACAACTGAAAATGTTACCTCTCACATATACAACTGAAAGTGTACATTTTACTGATTCGGTTCTTTGAATCTCGTCCAGTATAATGAACAAATCTTTTTGTTTGGGGGTGGGGGGGGGGGTGCTACTGCAAACACGGTCAGTCCACTGCAAACACGTATCGTATTCTCAAGTAGGTTAGTGCATGTGCACCAGCAGATACTATTTTAGAACAAATTCCTGCATAAAAATAAGTTTGTATGATTTGGTCATTTATTATCACACTAGCATTTCATTATTGCTGCAAACAATTATACTGCATTGAACTATAAGTAAAGTACAAAAAAAGTTACAATAACAAAACCTGTCATTATTAGGCTACTAATACTGCTAACAAGTATCATTCACGTAATAAACCTTGTCACGCGAAAGTGAACGAGGTAAACAAATTATTTCTGTTTCCTCTTCTGAGTCACCTGAAAAAGGATCCAAAGAGTCATACCCGGCAGATGAACGAATCGTTCACCTTCCAACCGTGTTTTCTGCCAACCGAGTCCTTTTTCACATGACCTGCATAGGCTTTGTACTGGTAGCTAGGGGAAACGAACGATTTGTTCATGTCCCGACTTGGTCTTTCTACGAGTCTTTGGATCATTTTTCACGTGACCTGCATAGGCTCTGTACTGGTAGCTAGGGGAAACGAACGATTTGTTCATGTCCCGACTTGGTCTTTCTACGAGTCTTTGGATCATTTTTTCACCTGATAGTGTGATAATAAATGACCATTTAAAACCATACAAACTGTCATGTTGTACTGTATTTAATAGAGGTTTCCTTTAAAACAAAATATGATCTGCCACACAAAGGCTCAACACAAAAAAGCATACTTTTATCCATTCAAGGAGGAACCACCTAAAACTTGAGAAGGCACCTTAAATCTGCACATCCAACTGTGCTCTTAGCACAAGTTAGAGGAGACAGTGATGATACTGCGGCAGCAGGAGATGTTTCCACCAGCACCTCTACAACTGGGCCTGCAACTGCTACCTAGACCATGTCCACATCATCCACTATTCCAGCAGCACTTACCACCACCCAAGCAGCAGTTAGGCCACGGAGGCCACAACAACAAACCTCAATGGGCAGTTTTGTGACAAGGCCAATGGATCCGTTGAGTCAGAGTAAACTGGATGAGGCTCTAGTCAAAATGATTGCTTGCGATTTCCCGCCCTTTTCTGTGGTTGAAGACAAAGGCTTCAGGGAATATTCAAAGCTTCTGGACCCATCATACAGTCTACCAGGTAGAAAAACTATATCAACAACTAGTTCTACCTATGATGTATGAGAAATTAAGAACTGAGGTGATGGACAAAATCAAGTCTGCCACGGCGGTATGTCTCACAACAGACTGCTGGACCTCAGTAACTACCACAAGTTACATTGTCATTTCATGGAGGATTTTCAAATGACTTCAAATCTCCTGGACTGTTTTGTCATGACAGAGAGATACACTGCTGACAATCTTGCAAGGGAGCTGACCAGGGTTAGTGAAGAATGGGGTGTAAAGGACAACATTGTAGCCTGTGTTACAGACAATGCTGCCAACATTGTATCAGCTGTGAGAGACCTTCACTGGGACCACATACCCTGTTTTGCACATGTTCTGAACCTAATTGTTAGAGGTGCCCTGAAGATGGTCGAAAGTATTGTGCAAAAGGTCAAAGCCATTGTTGAGTTCTTTCACAGGAGCACAGTGGCTTCAGAGAAGCTCAAGGCCACACAGCTACAGATGGGACAAGAGCAATTACGCTTAAGCAGGATGTGGCCACAAGGTGGAATTCAACATTCTACATGTTGAAAAGAATTCTAGAGGTCAAAGATCCTGTCATCTCCACCCTGGCACTTGTGAATGCTTCTCTGCCAACCTTATCCCTAGAGGAATGGGACATTGTTAAAGAAACAGTGGATGTTGTCAAGCTGTTTGAGGAGGTCACAACTGAAAGGAGCGCTGAGAGGTATGTAGATTAAGTGATAAACACCTATTTTAAATCATGATTGCAAATTCAATTTCTCTTTAATGATGGATTGTTTTTGTAACCTTTTCACAAACAAGTATGTATTGTATCCTTTCGAGATATATATATATATATATATATATATATATATAACCTCAGAAGGCTGAGGCTGGACAAAGAGGCCGCGTTTAGGAGTGGGGACAGGGACAGATTCAAGGAGTCGAAGAACAGGTTTAGCAAGGCGGTGAGAGAGGCTAAACGACTGTACTCAGAGAGGCTGAAGCGCCAGTTCTCTGCTAACGACTCTGCTTCTGTCTGGAGAGGGCTCAGGCAGATCACCAACTTCAAGCCCAGAGCCCCCCACTCCACTAACGACTCTCGTCTGGCCAACGACCTGAACAAGTTCTACTGCAGATTTGAAAGACAATTGAACAGTCCTGTACAACTCCTTTCCACCCGGGAGGCCTCCCCCCTCTACAGTGACGACCATCTCCATTCAGGAGAGAGAAGTGAGCAAACTGTTCAAGAGACAGAACCCCCGCAAAGCAGCTGGGCCGGACTCTGTCTCTCCAGCCACCCTCAAGAACTGCGCTGACCAGCTGTCTCCGGTGTTTACATCTTCAACACCTCCCTGGAGACATGCCATGTGCCAGCGTGTCTCAAGTCCACCACCATCATCCCTGTGCTCAAAAAGCCCAGGCCAACTGGACATAATGACTACAGACCCGTCGCCCTGACCTCTGTGGTAATGAAGTATTTTGAGCGCCAGGTGCTGGAACACCTTAAATCCATCACAGACTCTCTACTGGACCCCCTGCAGTTTGCCTACAGAGCCAACAGGTCTGTGGACGATGCAGTTAATATGGCCCTCCACTTCATCCTACAGCACCTGGACTCCCCAGCATCCTACGCCAGGATCCTGTTGGTGGACTTCAGCTCTGCCTTTAATACCATCATCCCGCTCTGCTTCAGGACAAGCTCTCCCAGCTGAACGTGCCTGATTCCACCTGCAGGTGGATCACAGACTTCCTGTCTGACAGGAAGCAGTGCGTTAAGCTGGGAACACAAGTCTCTGACTCTCGGCCCATCAGCACAGGATCACCTCAGGGCTGCGTCCTTTCCCCTCTGCTCTTCTCCCTGTACATCAACAGCTGCACCTCCAGTCATCCGTCCGTCAAACTCCTGAAGTTTGCGGATGACACCACCCTTATTGGACTCATCTCTGGTGGAGACAAGTCTGATTATAGGTGGGAAGCGGCCAACCTGGTGACCTGGTGCAGCCAAAACAACCTAGAGCTCAATGCTCTTAAGGCAGTGGAGATGGTTGTAGACTTCAGGAAGAACACAGCCCCACTCACCCCCATTACCCCGAGTGACTCCCCAGTCAACACTGTGGAGTCCTTCCGCTTCCTGGGCCCTATCCTCTCCCAGGACCTCAAGTGGGAACTGAACATCGGCTCCCTCATCAAGAAAGCACAACAGAGCATGTACTTCCTTCGGCAGCTGAAGAAATTCAAACTGCCAAAGACAATGATGGTGCACTTCTACTCAGCCATCATTGAGTCCATCCTCACCTCCTCCATCACCGTCTGGTACGCTGCTGCCACTGCCAAGGACAAGAGCAGGCTGCAGCGTATCATCCGCAATGCTGAGAAGGTGATTGGTTGCAATCTGCCTTCCCTCGAGGACCTGCACACCTCGAGGACCCTGAGGCGAGCGAGGAAGATTGTGGCCGACTCCTCCCACCCTGGACACTCCCTTTTTCAGTCACTCCCCTTCGGCAGAAGGCTGCGGTCCATCAGGACCAATACTTCACGCCACAAAAAAAAAGTTTTCCCTTCCACTGTTGACCTCTTCAACAAGGCCAAGGGTCCACACACTCTAAATGACTTCCTGCTAAAAACAAATTACATCTACACAATTCTACCTTGTACATTTGTAACTTTTGTAATATTTGAATTTTTTGTATTTTCATATTGTAATTTAGCAACTTATATTTTATTTCTGGCAACTTATATTTTATTTTATTGTACATTATTTAATTCTAATTTCACTTAGTACTGCTAGTTTATATACCCTTAGTATAGATAGTCCACATATTTTTATTTTAGGTTCCTATATGTTTATTGTATGCACCTTCCTGCCAAAGTAAATTCCTTGACTGTCCAAACTTTCATGGTGAATAAATCCCTTTCTGATTCTGACAACAGTCTTTGCAAGACACTTTGAAGACATCAGGAGTGGAATGCCTGGAAGATATGAAGTATTTCAGGGAGTCAGACCTTCTCAACATCCTAAGGCCAACAGAAGCAAGGAAAGTGATTGCCCGCTTTAAGGCTATTGGTACATTTGCTAGTTAGTTGAAAGAACTGTTGTGCAGATTCTCAACGTTACCTTTGAGGCTTCTCCCTGACCTCACACACTTTTGCCATATTCCTCCACCTGATTCTACTATGAAACAGCTTGATAAGTGGACTAAATCAGGTGAGCTATAGTTGAAATATGTGGGCCTCAAGGACTGTGTTGAGAAACTGGAACACTGTAATTTGTGTGAAAACAAAACTGAGTCAGACAAGGTAATTTATTTCCCAAATTGTCAATCTTTTTCATTAACACAAAGCATAAGACGACAACTAATTCCCATCTTGTCTAATGTTATGTTTAAGGTGAAAGTGATACAGAAGATATCTTCCAAACTCCAAGTGCTATGGCACAGAGCCCCATAGAAACTCCCCAATCAACACTCAGAAGAGTGACTGAAACTCCCCAATCAACACTCAGAAGAGTGACTGAAACTCCCCAATCAACACTCAGAAGAGTGACTGAAACTCCCCAATCAACACTCAGAAGAGTGACTGAAACTCCCCAAGCAACACTCAGAAGAGTGACTGAAACTCCCCAAGCAACACTCAGAAGAGTGACTGAAACTCCCCAATCAACACTCAGAAGAGTGACTGAAACTCCCCAAGCAACACTCAGAAGAGTGACTGAAACTCCCCAAGCAACACTCAGAAGAGTGACTGAAACTCCCCAAGCAACACTCAGAAGAGTGACTGAAATTCCCCAATCAACACTCAGAAGTGACTGAAACTCCCCAAGCAACACTCAGAAGAGTGACTGAAACTCCCCAAGCAACACTCAGAAGAGTGACTGAAACTCCCCAAGCAACACTCAGAAGAGTGATTGAAACTCCCCAAGCAACACTCAGAAGTGACTGAAACTCCCCAAGCAACACTCAGAAGAGTGACTGAAACTCCCCAAGCAACACTCAGAAGTGACTGAAACTCCCCAAGCAACACTCAGAAGAGTGACTGAAACTCCCCAAGCAACACTCAGAAGTGACTGAAACTCCCCAAGCAACACTCAGAAGAGTGACTGAAACTCCCCAAGCAACACTCAGAAGAGTGACTGAAACTCCCCAAGCAACACTCAGAAGAGTGACTGAAACTCCCCAAGCAACACTCAGAAGAGTGACTGAAACTCCCCAAGCAACACTCAGAAGAGTGACTGAAACTCCCCAAGCAACACTCAGAAGAGTGACTGAAACTCCCCAAGCAACACTCAGAAGAGTGACTGAAACTCCCCAATCAACACTCAGAAGAGTGACTGAAACTCCCCAGGCAACACTCAGAAGAGTGACTGAAACTCCTTAAACAACAGTCAAAACAGTGACTGAAACTCCCCAATCAACACTCAGAAGAGTGACTGAAACTCCCCAAGCAACACTCAGAAGAGTGACTGAAACTCCCCAAGCAACACTCAGAAGTGACTGAAACTCCCCAATCAACACTCAGAAGAGTGACTGAAACTCCCCAAGCAACACTCAGAAGAGTGACTGAAATTCCCCAATCAACAGTCAGAAGAGTGACTGAAACTCCCCAAGCAACACTCAGAAGTGACTGAAACTCCCCAAGCAATACTCAGAAGAGTGACTGAAACTCCCCAAGCAACACTCAGAAGAGTTACTGAAACTCCCCAAGCAACACTCAGAAGAGTGACTGAAACTCCCCAAGCAACACTCAGAAGAGTGATTGAAACTCCCCAAGCAACACTCAGAAGTGACTGAAACTCCCCAAGAAACACTCAGAAGAGTGACTGAAACTCCCCAAGCAACACTCAGAAGTGACTGAAACTCCCCAAGCAACACTCAGAAGAGTGACTGAAACTCCCCAAGCAACAGTCAGAAGTGACTGAAACTCCCCAAGCAACACTCAGAAGAGTGACTGAAACTCCCCAAGCAACACTCAGAAGAGTGACTGAAACTCCCCAAGCAACACTCAGAAGAGTGACTGAAACTCCCCAAGCAACACTCAGAAGAGTAACTGAAACTCCCCAAGCAACACTCAGAAGAGTGACTGAAACTCCTTAAACAACAGTCAAAACAGTGACTGAAACTCCCCAATCAACACTCAGAAGAGTGACTGAAACTCCCCAAGCAACACTCAGAAGAGTGACTGAAACTCCCCAAGCAACACTCAGAAGTGACTGAAACTCCCCAAGCAACACTCAGAAGTGACTGAAACTCCTTAAGCAACACTCAGAAGAGTGACTGAAACTCCCCAAGCAACACTCAGAAGAGTGACTGAAACTCCCCAAGCAACAGTCAGAAGTGACTGAAACTCCCCAAGCAACACTCAGAAGAGTGACTGAAACTCCCCAAGCAACACTCAGAAGTGACTGAAACTCCCCAAGCAACACTCAGAAGAGTGACTGAAACTCCTTAAGCAACACTCAGAAGAGTGAATGAAACTCCCCAAGCAACACTCAGAAGAGTGACTGAAACTCCTTAAACAACAGTCAAAACAGTGACTGAAACTCCTTAAACAACAGTCAAAACAGTGACTGAAACTCCCCAATCAACACTCAGAAGAGTGAATGAAACTCCCCAAGCAACACTCAGAAGAGTGACTGAAACTCCCCAAGCAACACTCAGAAGAGTGACTGAAACTCCCCAAGCAACACTCAGAAGAGTGACTGAAACTCCCCAATCAACACTCAGAAGAGTGACTGAAACTCCCCAAGCAACACTCAGAAGAGTGACTGAAACTCCTTAAACAACAGTCAAAACAGTGACTGAAACTCCCCAATCAACACTCAGAAGAGTGACTGAAACTCCCCAAGCAACACTCAGAAGAGTGACTGAAACTCCCCAAGCAACACTCAGAAGTGACTGAAACTCCCCAATCAACACTCAGAAGAGTGACTGAAACTCCCCAAGCAACACTCAGAAGAGTGACTGAAATTCCCCAATCAACACTCAGAAGTGACTGAAACTCCCCAAGCAACACTCAGAAGAGTGACTGAAACTCCCCAAGCAACACTCAGAAGAGTGACTGAAACTCCCCAAGCAACACTCAGAAGAGTGATTGAAACTCCCCAAGCAACACTCAGAAGTGACTGAAACTCCCCAAGCAACACTCAGAAGAGTGACTGAAACTCCCCAAGCAACACTCAGAAGTGACTTAAACTCCCCAAGCAACACTCAGAAGAGTGACTGAAACTCCCCAAGCAACACTCAGAAGTGACTGAAACTCCCCAAGCAACACTCAGAAGAGTGACTGAAACTCCCCAAGCAACACTCAGAAGAGTGACTGAAACTCCCCAAGCAACACTCAGAAGAGTGACTGAAACTCCCCAAGCAACACTCAGAAGAGTGACTGAAACTCCCCAAGCAACACTCAGAAGTGACTGAAACTCCCCAAGCAACACTCAGAAGTGACTGAAACTCCCCAAGCAACACTCAGAAGAGTGACTGAAACTCCCCAAGCAACACTCAGAAGAGTGACTGAAACTCCCCAAGCAACACTCAGAAGAGTGACTGAAACGCCCCAAGCAACACTCAAAAGAGTGACTGAAACTCCCCAAGCAACACTCAGAAGAGTGACTGAAACTCCCCAATCAACACTCAAAAGAGTGACTGAAACTCCCCAAGCAACACTCAGAAGTGACTGAAACTCCCCAAGCAACACTCAGAAGAGTGACTGAAACTCCCCAAGCAACACTCAGAAGAGTGACTGAAACTCCCCAAGCAACACTCAGAAGAGTGACTGAAACTCCCCAAGCAACACTCAGAAGAGTGACTGAAACTCGCCAAGCAACACTCAGAAGAGTGACTGAAACTCCCCAAGCAACACTCAGAAGAGTGACTGAAACTCCTTAAACAACAGTCAAAACAGTGACTGAAACTCCCCAATCAACACTCAGAAGAGTGACCGAAACTCCCCAAGCAACACTCAGAAGAGTGACTGAAACTCCTTAAGCAACACTCAGAAGAGTGACTGAAACTCCCCAAGCAACACTCAGAAGTGACTGAAACTCCCCAAGCAACACTCAGAAGTGACTGAAACTCCCCAAGCAACACTCAGAAGAGTGACTGAAACTCCCCAATCAACACTCAGAAGAGTGACTGAAACTCCCCAATCAACACTCAGAAGAGTGACTGAAACTCCCCAAGCAACACTCAGAAGAGTGACTGAAACTCCCCAAGCAACACTCAGAAGAGTGACTGAAACTCCCCAAGCAACACTCAGAAGAGTGACTGAAACTCCCCAAGCAACACTCAGAAGTGACTGAAACTCCCCAAGCAACACTCAGAAGTGACTGAAACTCCCCAAGCAACACTCAGAAGTGACTGAAACTCCCCAAGCAACACTCAGAAGAGTGACTGAAACTCCTTAAACAACAGTCAAAACAGTGACTGAAACTCCCCAATCAACACTCAGAAGAGTGACTCCGTGGAAGCTCCGCTGCATGTCGGACGGTTCACGCCTCCGCATCGTCCATTATCAGGTGATATTGGACACCTCGAAGGGCATTATCCCGCTTATACCATGGTCACTTGCCAACAATTTTCTTTTTTACAAACATTAATTTATGTTTTGGGGCGTTTTGCAAAATAGATCTAACGTTTTTTTACGTTAGCCAACTCTGATATTTTATAGTCCGCTAAGCTTATAGAACCAACACCGGCTTTCCCGTGGCTGAGTTATTAGCCCAAAGCTAATGTTATGCTAGCAAGATTCAGAGGCAATAACATTGTGTACGGTTGACAAACAGTAAATATAATTTTACAGTATGTTTGACAATAAGATTTGCTAGCTAACCAGCCATGTCACTGTCCCAAAATCTATATCAAGATTTTCACGAACATATCGGCCATAATAGTACTAGGATACAGTAATGGCCGCATTCTGAGGAGCAAGTTGAATAGCAAATGGATGTGAGATGACCGCATCAAAGTTGAAATTTTTTCCAAACAGTGATTTTAATTTGACAGTATGTTTAACGACAAGATGAGCCAACTATCGAGCCATGTCATTGTCCCCAAATAAAATCATTATTTTTAAGAAGAAAATAATCGGCCATTTGTAGAGCTGCTGCTACTGTCGTGTTGGCCACAGCCTTTCTGAAGTAGATTGACTAGCGAGGTGAATAGCGAATGGGATGTGAGATGAGCGGTTACGTGACGCTGACACATTCAGTAAAGAAACATTTTGCAAATAGGTTAAAATAAATATTGAAGTCACTCATTGTTTTAAATACAAGTTAGCTTGTTAAAGTATTTCAAAACTGTAAATGGAGGCTTTGACTCCGTCACTGTTGTTATGGTTACTTATTTCACATATTTTGTACAGGCTCCTGTGTAGCCGGAATAATTTAAAACGGTGAAAAGACAGTTTTGCTGCAATGACGCAGTAGGTGTCCGTTATCACCCGATAATGGACACCCCTGCAGCCAATCAGAATTGAGTATTCACCCAGAGCATGGTATAATTTTCGATAACAGACCGTTGCTATGAATAACTGACCACTGTCAAGAGAAGTGGCCTTTTTGCCTCGGATTCACGTCTTTCGTAGCACTCCATTGCTTAGCGACATCAGCTGATCCAAAACCTATTGGAATAAAACGTATAGCCTATACCAGGCAAAAATGGATGAGTTTCCGATTAATTTAATACTTTTGGAAAGTACGGAGATTTTGTCACTTGGTTAAAGGCTGAATTGTTGCCATCGCCAGTGAAGACAAGAGCAAGAGAGGACAGCAGCATAGAAGAGGGCAGTGAAGCGAAGCAGCACAAAGTTTTGGATGACGGAAACATTAACAAATTAGAAGAGGATCGACACGAAATCAACACTAAAAGGAGCACAGTATGGGCCATGTCAGTTTTCAAAGACTGGTTGATAGGAAAAAAAATGCCATTAGACATGCACTATAGTGCCGAAAATCTAAATCAGGTACTATACGCTCTTTTTATCCGTCAGTGCAGAATGGCAAAGGCCAATCATACTCAATTGCAAGCTACATCGCACTTAGGGCAGGGATAGCATGTCACTTTTCTACATTTGACATAATGAACTCTGGCAGTTTTTAATCGAGCAACGACATGTTCAAGTCCGTCATCAAAGACACCAGAAAGCCCCCCCGATTTCAGCGACAGACCTAGATCTGCTCATCAATTCCGAGGTGCTGAATCATGTCAACACAGCTTGCGCTGAATCATGTCAACACAGCTCACAGCTTGGTCAAGAAGGTGTGGTTCAATGTCCAGCTGCATCTACCAAGACGTGGCAGGGCAATTGGGACTTAAAGAGGGACTCTTTCATTTTCAGAATCAGAAAGGGATTTATTCGCCATGAAAGTTTGCACAGACAAGGAATTTGCTTTGGCAGGAAGGTGCACACAGTAAACATATTAGGAATCTTAAATTTAAATATGTGGTCTAACTATACTAAGGATACATAAACTAGCGATACTAAGTGGAATACAATAAAAATAAAATATAAAATACAATATTTTAATTATATTACAATATTTTAAACAAAGACAAAAATTGAATAGAGTATATTTCTCTAGCATACAACGCAGAGACAAAAAACCACAAAGATGCCAAAGTTCCTATTAAAGGAAATTACCGTGGCTACATTTTTGCGGAGCCTGAAAATCCAAATTGTCCAGTTGCCAGTTTAAAAAAGTATGTATCCCTTTGCCCACCTAATGCCGATGCATTTACCTGCACCCTCTAAAAAAGGACCAGCAGCAGCTTAACCAGCAGGATGTCTGGTACTGTCGGGAGGCCATGGGACACAATTTCCTTGGACAAATGCTGTCCAAAATCAGCCAGGCAGCGGGCATGTCCAGAAAGTATACAGTAATGGGCAAGCTACTTGATATGTGTAGTGAGCTAAGATACAAGCTACTCTACAATAAATTCAGCTTCACTACACAGAAGCTACCACTCATAAAAATGTAGCGAGCTAAGTCACAAAAATCTGTCAAAAGTAGCTTGATACATTAGTAGGTACTTTCAGTTAAACAAACTGCATGCCAAGTCTCTGCAATTTTTGTGATCAACACAACGGTCAGTCAGATAAAGGCTGAAATATGTTTAGATTAATTTATTGGCCAACAATAGCCTAATACACAAAAAACAAATGCATGAGTTTACAAATGTCTCCGACCGCTGTTTAGGAAAACAATCGTTACTACCACTACCATTATACAGCCTTATTATTTATCATTAAGTCACATAGATTGAATAACAGTCTTCTAAATAAGACTTGGTGTGAGGTGAGTGTGTGTATGCGTTTGTGTGTGTGTGTGTGTGTGTGTGATTGTGCGTTTGTGTGTGTGTGTCTCTGAGATTAATCCTGAACTCTGAGTTGAGTTACTCTAACATGGGAACGTCCAAATTCACCACACAAGTTTTATTTTGTGTCCATGGTCAATCTGAGCACATATTCCGGAAAAAAGCTTTACACAAAGCTTTTATATTACATATAAAAACATACTAGGAACTAATGCATATTTTGCTTATAGGCTACGCTTGTGATTGTAGCCTCACAACGTTTACATTTCAATTGGTGCCTATTTCAACTTGTAGTAGCAGTTTCCCTCAACAGAATGCTTTTTATCAAAGGATGATGATGATGATTACGATGACGAAGAGACAATAATGACTGCTGCCGCAGAAATCGATGCAGAATTATGTATGGTAGCTACTGATAGTTCTCTCTCCATGTAGCCTACTTTTATTTACAGGCTTTTTTTGTAATTGTCAGTTACACTGACATTATGAGAATAATGAATATAAAAACAATTTGCACATTCTGACAACAGTGAGATGTTCAAATCAAAATCAAATCAAATGTATTTGTATAGCCCTTTTTACACGCAAGCATGTCACAGAGGGCTCACAGAAGGATGTTCATTTAATGGCAGGTACATTTTGCATGTGGAGCAGTGAAATGTAGCTAATGTAATCTCATGTATACCCAGTTACAAGTAAATTAGTTGTACAAACTGCACCTGGTGAAAAAAGTGCC
Organism: Hypomesus nipponensis; assembly: GCF_054491055.1. Taxonomy (NCBI): domain Eukaryota; kingdom Metazoa; phylum Chordata; class Actinopteri; order Osmeriformes; family Osmeridae; genus Hypomesus; species Hypomesus nipponensis. Next base: position 17,757,014 of record NC_140373.1, read on the forward strand.
AAAAACTGACCAAGAGATGGTGTAGGCCTACTTAGGGTAGAAGAATAAAGGCGAAAAAGATTTACTGGAACACCAGTTACGAGAGGATGCATGGTCACAGGTGATGTTAATTGTAGGAACAATAACCTATATGAATATTAATAGTTTAATTTTCTGAATTTCTATTTTGACCAAGAGATGGTGTACTGAGGGCAGAAGAATAAAGGATGATCTTGTAAGGCTATCAACCTGCCCCCACCTTTCATATGGTAAAATATGGAGTTACTGGATGGAGTCTTACTGTAGCAATGCTAGTCATGTTGATAAGTTAGGGTCAAGATTCTGGTGTGATTGTAGTTGTTCTTAAGGAATTGTGAAGCATTGTTCTGTGGATTATTGATCTCCTGAGACGTTCTCCTCAGCTCTAGCTTGTCCTACTCCTTCTTCCTCACCTCTTGCTTTCTATCTCTGGTTTACAATAATCATGGTAGAGTAGGCATAACAGTTAACCTTCATTGATATCATTCATTTGCAATATGATAACAATTATTTAACCTTAATTTGACCATTCTTGCTCTGATTTAACCCAGAAATCATTCCATGGTATTGGAATTATTTGGTTAATGTTAATACACTGTTCAGTTTCCCATCTTCCTTAAACCATAGGGGAATTAGTTTCGGTTGTGTGGCCAATATTGACCTCATACAATGTTGAAATAGATATGCTGAAACGCCAGTTTAGACAAAGGCCCAAGGGCTGAGAATGTTGCTAAAATAAATTACAGATTTGACGCGAAACGGTAACGTTAATTTAGGTATTCATCAGGAAATTAAAGCACATCAAATCGCAATCTTAAAATAGTCTCCCAGTGTGTAACTAAACAAATTAAATTTTGTTTTCGATCGCTCAGTTGAACCAGGAAATGATATGCCGTGTCTGGCAAAGATATCGGGCTCATAAAGTACTGCTAGGGGGGTATTCCAGGTAGCGGGTTTAACAAACTCTGAGATTAACCCTGAACTCGGAGTTGAGTTACTCTAACACGGGAAACTCCGAAAATGTTGTTCCAGAACACCTGATATGAATTAGTTAATTCGGTTCGGAGTACGTCAACTCAGAGTTTAGCGCGTGCACAAGTTCTACTAAAAGCCAACATCTATGGAGCTCCGATAACAGGATTCACCATGGAAAAAGGCGACAAAAAAAGGGCTTCCTATTTCACCGCAATGGAATTGGAAATTTTAATCCGTGCGTATGGCGAGTCCGAGCACATATCTCGGAAAAAAAGTAATATGGCTGTAGCTGCTAAGGACAGACAATTGGCGTGGGAAAGAATTGCTGATCATGTCAATGCGTAAGTTTGAATTTAGTCCATAAATCGAACATTTAATGTCTGTTAATATTACAGGTGAAAAATTGTAATTTAATCAAATACAATGTTCATATAGGTGCAATCCCACAGGCGTGAAGCGCACTTGGCAACAACTGAAAATGAAATATAAAAACGTAATACAAACAGGTAAGGCATATTTAGCCTTTTGGCCTATAGGTTCATGATTGTAGCTTCCGTCACTTTGGTATCATATTTGACATTCAAAGTGAATATCCTCATTGCCTATTTTATCTTGTAGTGGCGGAAACACACAATGTCCTGTCGCCTGATATCTTGCTTAAATTAACACTGATTTCAATTCAGCAAATAGAAAGAAGGCAGAGGCACGCAATATGGGTGGAGGGCCACCACCAGCACCTCTGACCTCTGCAGAGGAGCTGGCTCTGAGCCACAACATTGGCCGTCCAGTGGCTGAAGGCGTCCCCGTAGGTAGCTCTTCAGAGCCAATCACCCCACAGGACACAAGTGCCGACATAAGATGTAAGTGCCTACATAAGATGTAAGTGCCTACATAAGATGTAAGTGCCTACATAAGATGTAAGTGCCTACATAAGATGTAAGTGCCTACAGTATGTGTGTAAATGTGTTTTCATATTCCACTCTGGTCCACTTCTAGTCACTGATGGTGTAATCCGAGTGGTTGAGCCTCCTGCAAGCCTTTGCACAACGGTACCACTTGTAAGTAGGCCACTCAATACTCCATTATGCATAGTAGTGGTGACTATCCTGAAACAATACCTTTCATCACAGGATGATGATGATGATGAGGACACAATGACTGCTGCCACAGACGGGGTTGCAGAGAGGCCTACATATATGGTAGCTACATATGTGATAGTTCTCTCTCCAGATACTTTATTTACAGTCTTAGGTGTAATTGTCAGTTCAAAATGTACACTGAAGTGATGAGAGTAATGAATGTAAAAACTAAATGCACAGTCTGATCCTGTTGAACAGAGCATGGATGAGCCTTGCCAGGAGAGGGGTCCATCAACCTCCAAAGCACAGCTACAGACAGTGAGATGTTCAGTAAATGGCAGGTGAATTATGTGTGTAGAACTGGGATTTAATGCCATCCTAATGTATTCCCAGTTACCAGTTAAGGATTTATACAAACTCCATTTGTTAAAACAAATGGAGAAAATTGACCAAGAGATGGTTTATTTGGGACGGAAGATAAAGAAGACGGATCTAGAAATTGAATTGCTAGAACAGCAGCTGCAGGTGGGTGCATGGTCAAAGGTGAGTGAGTGTTAATTGTCAGAACAATATATAAATATTGATTGTTGCATTTCTATTTGTAGGCAATAAAGAAGACAAAATGAAATGGTTATGATGTGTGTTTATTTCAATGTCAGGGTTGGTGGAATTGTGTGCGGCACAGTATGTCTCTGATTGCTCTTCCATCTTGGATATCTGCAGGGTGGAGGGGATGGTCGTCCTCAGGGTCATTTTGTATGGCAGGGTGTTGCTCTCCTCTAATAGTAGCAATATTATGAAGAACAACACATGCCACAATAATATCACATGCCCTCTCTGGGGTTACCCTCAGTCTACATGGGCACTGGAACCGGGCTTTGAGAATACCTATGGTCATCTCCACCCGTGCTCTAGTCCTGCAGTGGGCCACATTGTACCACTGCTGAGGGCCCGGCTTTGGGTCATGGTAAGGGGTCATCAGAGTGGGCTGGCATGGGTACCCTCTGTCACCAAGCAGGTGGCCATGAAACTCTCCTGTAAGTATATAGTGGGTACATTGTGAGTGTGGTAGAAGAGGGAGACAAGGGAATGTTATTTGTTCAAAGCTTAACTTACCATTTGCAACTCTGTTGCTCAGGGTAGACTCGCGATATATCCTTGAATCATGTACCGAGCCAGGCCATTTGGCCTCCACATTTGAAATCAAATGTGCTGCATCACATATAATCTTGCCAGTGCAGAGAAGAGATATTAGCTGCAATAGTTTAAAGTTGTGCTGTAGTCTTTATAATTGTAAGACAGTAAATCTACCTACACATTAATGCTGTGAAATGACTTCCTATTCACAGTCTCCTTCATTGATGGATGGAGCTATGATGGGGATGTGGGTGCCATCAATGCAGCCACATTGGGAAATCACATTGGGAAATCCTGCAAAATGGAAAGGATTTACTCATCCCAGTCTGAGATTGCAACATTGTCATTCACATGATTTCAAATTTCTTCATTGACTTAAACTGAATGTGTGCTACATCAGTCACCTGAAATAATGTGAAATTCCTATTTGATGGTCCTTAGAGGTTTGTGCCCAGGAAGGACAACGTAGGTCTGCAGTAGGCCTTTCAGTGCCAGGGCCACTTTCCTTATGGTTCGGCAGACTGTTGCTTTGCCGAGATGTTCTGCATCGCCAATGTTGTAGAGGAAACTCCCGTTGGCAAAGAAACGGAGAGCAATGCAAAGCATTTGGTCGGTCCTGAGAGCACGTCCACGGTGTGTTACATTAGCAATGCATGAATGGAGAATGTTGGTGAGATAAATTATGGAATGTGATGAAAAACGGTTTTGTTCGCGTCGGTATTCATCGGGGAATGAAAGTACATCCAATCGCGGTCTTAAAATCCTCTCCTGGCGCAAGGCTATGCGAATTATATTTTGCTCGTAATCGATCGGCCGACCCAGGAAAGGACACCCCATGTCTGCAAACTGTTTCAAGATCCGAAAGTGGGTGGGGATTGCTAGGAAAACGCGAGTTTTTTCCATGAGTTTTTCATGTAAAACCTGCTAGCGATCAGGTTAGTTTCACAGCGCAAGTTACCATGGCAACTTACCAAAATGTTTCGTTACCTCTCTTTCTGGAACGTGGAACTCGGAGTATGCCTCTTTTCAGGGTTGAACTACTCAAAGTTTTCACTCAACCCGCTACTTGGAATACCCCCCAGGGCCCTCAACTTATTCACAACAGGTGTTTGTTTACACGACACAAGAGAAGCTTCTCAAAATTTGCATCAGAAAGGCGGTTTCTCTTTGGACGGAAAATGGCGCTTCCTACACTAAAGAGTCTTTCAGAGGGAGCACTTGATGGAACTCCTGTGTTGTATTTCAGGAAGATCTTCATCAATGGCAGATTTTGGAATGCACTGACGAGTTTGGTTTCAGATGACTGCAAGAAGATCTCCACCTCATTCTGTACTGTTGGCGATGTCAGAGATGGGAAATACCCTGTTACTTCATCACCATTATCACTTGGGTCTTCATGCTCTGTCTCCATGTGATCTGAAGACTGTGTTTGTAACCGGTTCACTTCCGCTTTTAGGTTTGACACCACATGCGTTTTCTTTTCAGAAGGGATGTAGGTCAGCCTGAACATTGGATAAGCTGCAGAGGCTATGAGCAACCCTTGATCTTGAAAAATATATTCAAACCTCTTTTTAACCCCATAGATGATGACATCTACCAGTGGGTTACAGTGATGTAGGTGGATCCCATGGTTCATTTGCTCCATCTTTTCAAGGAGAACTGAGATTGTTGGCACCAACACTCCTGTGTAGGCCATTTTGTCAGACTGTAGGACATCAAGGGCCATGGCTAGGGGCATCACCACCTGATATAGACACAAAAAAATAAGAAAGTGAAAAAGTTTATATTATTATTATTATTTGTATTAACCTGGAAAACTACGACTGTTGTTGGATTTATGTTGATATGGATATGTGGCACATACGTAGTGAATATCAAAATGGACATACTCCTGTATGAAGGTTAGTTCTGCGGCTTTGAAGCGAGTCACCCGCAGCTTCTCGTAGATTTCGTAGAGTTCTTGTCCTTGTGTCAGTATCCAAGTGCTCCATGGCATGGTACGTGGAGTTCCACCGGGTTGACACGGGCACTGTCAGTTGGCGACCTAACTTTTCTTTAATGGTATCTGAAGCTTGAATACTTGTATGTTGCTTGTTCCATAACACCTGGCATTTGGCAAGTGTTGATCTTGATATTTTCTTATAGGGCTCTGACTGGCTTAAGGCACTTTCAATGGCCGCGTTTCCCAGATTCGATCGTTCTTAAGGATTTAAGAAGGCTCTTAAGAAGGGTTCGGCTAAGAAGGAGTGCTAAGATAGGGGTGTTTCCCAGACACGTTCTTAACTGCCTTCTTAAGATCCCGCCAAAGAAGCCTCTTAAGAAGTTCTTAGTGGGAGCTGTCCACCGCCGTGGTGTTGAAACTAAATCAATCGATGCCAGGAAAGTCGATCACCCACCACTTTATAAGCGCATAAATCACACACAACACCCTGTGGTCCCCACACACAGCTGCAATTAATCCACGCGCGCGTGTGTGTGTGTGATCACAGCTAACAGGTGTATTCAAGTAGTAATCAAGCCCATTAACGCATATATACCCCCCTGTGGCTAGGCACACATATGTGAGAATGGATAAAACAGGGACGAAACGAGGTAAGAGGGCACCCTCCTTTACCCCGGAGGAGATGGCCGTCCTAATAGATTAGGTAAGCCAGCACCGGGATGAGCTATTTGGTGGAACAAAGGGTAAAAAAACCCTTGTTCTAAAAAAACGCATTTGGCAGGGCATAGCCCAAAGGATGTCCCCCTCTAGCCCCTGTGGTCTCCGGGACTGGGGTGCGGTCAGAAAAAAATGGCAAGTATTTCAGAGCCAAACCAAGAAGAAAAGTGCTACGGTGAGGCAAGACACCACGGGCACGGGTGGTGGCGCACCCGGTGCCACAACACTCACCCCTGAAGAAGAAAAAGTTATTTCCATCATTGGAAAGACGGCCTCTGAGGGAATTGGAGGAGGCATTGATATGCTAGGGGACGAGGGCCTCTCGGGGAACAGTGAGGACGAGGAGGAGGAGGAGCCATCGGGGAGCGGAGTACCTACATACACATCTCCAGGAGAGGACCACCCCCGTACTGTCCCCGCGCGCCAACCAGCAGGGCCCGGTGTCCGCATACGGGGGGGCCTAAGAAGGCGGCCCCCCATAATGACCTGCACCTGCAGCGAGACGCTGATACAATTAGAAAAAGAGAAACTGGTGGTGCTGCGGGGGATAGAGGGCCACCTGGAGAGACAGACTGCCCTCCAGGAGGAGATGGTGCAGATAAAACGCCTGAAGTTGGATCTCCAGCAAAGACAGCTCGCACTGGCCAAGGCGCAATTTAACCGTCCCTCCATCTCGGTCCCAATAATTCTCCCCCAGGATGGAGGTAAGGGGCATTTCTATTTGATTTCTCCGCATTGCACAATGTATCCTGTTCAATTTCACTAATCAATCTCCCTTCATTGCAGGTGAGGCAGACGCCCCGTGAGCCAGAGGTGCCACTGCTTTTTGTTCCTCTTAGTTTTTTGTTGTAGTTGAATAAACTACTTTTCCTTTTCAACCATGTGTTGTGTGGATCATTTTGCGTCATTTCCTAGCTTTCAAGCCCTATCAAGGCCGTAATCATAATACATATTGAGGGGGACACATCCCCCCCCAATATTCAAGTCTGGTAAAAATGTCCACCCCAATATATTGATATGAAAATATAAATGTGCTATACGCTACGACAGGCAACCACACAAGCTGTCCGAAATTATCATAAATGTGTCCCCCCAATGTTGACTCCATGGCTACGGCCTTGAGCCCTATACATGATAGTTTATATGGGTTGTGTGATGTAGTGGTAGGTGGTTTATTGTTGGGAGTAGGGTGGTGCTGATAACAGTGCGTGGTGACTGGGTAGGGGATGATGGACATCAAAACAGATGGACAAGCTCCTCTCTGGTCCGGACACCAGCTTGGTGGAGTGCTGCTCGGGTTTCGCGGGGGGCGAGGTTGGGGGCTTCATCTTCTGAGGATTCCCCATCTTCATCCTCATCCTCAGGAGGCGGCTCGTCTGCGCCAACGCGCACTGCAATGTTATGCAGCATGGCTGTGACAACAATCACGCGGCAACACTTTGCAGGTGACAAGCGCAGCCCCCCCGACGAACGATGGATACTTCGAAAACGTCCCTTCCACCTGCCAAACACCCGTTCAATGTGGGTCCTGGTGTGTGTGTGGGCCTCATTGAACCTCTCCTCCTGTGGTGTTGCTGGGTTGTTCACCGGTGTCACGAGGTAACTCCGGAGAGGGTAGCCACTGTCCCCGAGGAAGATGCTCCTGCCGAACTCTCCTCTGCCAGCCTTCTGCCCCTCAGCTGAGTTGGCCCACACAAAGCTGTCGTGTGTGCCTCCTGGCCACCTGGCAACGATGTCAGTGATGAGGCCATCGTGGTCCACTGCCACCTGGACGTTGATGGCAGCGTAGTGTTTCCTCCCAATCCAGCACGGATCCACCAGGGAGGGATTGTGGATTGGGATGAGTGTGCCATCCACGACACCGATTACCCGGGGGATCCCAGCCATGGCGTGAAATCCACTGTGGACCTGGCGGACCTCGTCCCGTGTGTTGGGCATTTTGATGTGTGCCCGGGCATGGCGCAGGAGGATCGGTGTCACGGCTGCCACACTCCGTGAAACCGATGCCTTGCTGAGGCCGGTGCCGTCCCCCACCACCTCCAGGAAGCTCCCCACTGCGTAAAAACGCAGCGCAGCCAGGAGCTGCACCTCCGGGCTGAGGGCAAAATTGCAGCGGGTTGCCCTCCGGATGTGTGGTGACACTATCCTGACGAGGCGTTGGATCTCCACACGGGGAAGCCGGTACTTGGACTGGACAGCCCGGTCTGTCAGCACATTCAATGGGGAGAAGTGCTGACGCACATATGCATTTATATGAACCGTCTGGCTTCGCGCACGGCGACGCTGTTGGTTAGCAGCGAGAATATGCTGTATTGCAGCCATGGTGTCTCACTCGCGTGGACCTCAGCAACGCCTTTATATAGACTGGCAGGTGGAGCCTCTCTTGATGAGGTTCCAGCCGAGTTCAATTACACCTGTCAGTTTCCCTGATTTCTGTGAAATACCACAGGGTTGTTGATGTTTTTATATCTATGTCAACTCATGCAGATGCCGAATGTTTGTGAAAACGTAATGAGTGATAGTAATGATGATTAATTGTATTTATGTAGCTACAGGAACACATGGGCAATTATTTATTTTTATATCGTTATTTTTCTTCTTATGCTATTATTTTTCTTGCGTCAGTGTTCTGCAGCTGTGGGCGCACATTTATCATCACGCATGGTTTTAGTATTCCTTTGTGTCAGATATAACTTTCTCTGACGCGGCTGCAGTGAGCGTTTGGTCGCTAAGAAGGCTGTTAAGAGTGGGTCAGGCTGATCTTACATTTCCTTCTTAGTGAAAGATCTTCTTAAGCTAAGAACGACTCTGGGAAACACGTCCTTCTTTCACAGCGCTCTTAAGAGCGCTCCTAAGAAGGTTTCAGCGCTTAAGAGCTTCTTAAGGAATCTGGGAAACGCGGCCAATGTCTCTTGTAGCAACTAGATTAAGGGTGTGGCAGGTGCATCTCTGGTGAGCTGGGAGACTATAATCTGCCTCTGAGTCTGCTTCATTCAGGATATGTGTGACATTGATGAAGACAGGTTGTTCCTCGTCTTCGTCGTCTTCATCCTCTTCTCCACTGCCTTTGATGGTTCTTTGAACCTCTGCGAACATACTGAATGCCTTCACAAAATTAGAACCATTATCCGTGGATCCAACGGTCACCTTTTCTTTTAGGGTAAAACCTCGGTGGATATCGTCAAGCATCTCTGCTAAAACATCATACGTGTGCCGCCCTGCAAGCCTACGACAGGCTAATGCTCCAGAGCAAATGTGTAACGGTGCGTTCACACTGCAGCGGGGCGGGCAGAGCGGGGCTTCGGCTTCCCATTCATTTTCAATGAAACCAGGCGTTGACGCTCGCGTAGGGCATTGTGGGAAGGCGAGCGGGGCGTCGACGCTCGCGTAGGGCATTGTGGGAAGGTGAGCGGGGCGTCGAAAGTTGGATTTTCTCAACTTCATGTAAATGAGGAGCGTGAAAACGCTAGCGTTGACCAATCTGGTTGGTTTCTTGTTTCTTGTGACGTAGCAACTGTTGGTCATGGTAAACATTTCTAGGTTTGACAATTTCAAGATGGAAGAGCAACTCATCGTATGTGTGTCTACGCACTCAGTCTTGTTTTATACGCCTCTGTACGATTAAAGAGACGTTAACAAAAAATGTATACCTGGCGCAGGATTGCCGCGGTTGTCGGTGTCCCTGGTGTGTTAAGTTCAGTCTCGTCACTTTAGCTAGCAACAGTACATAACCTAGCTCTAACTTCTGTGCTAGCTGCATACTGTACTAGTTTAGCTGCAGTAGTATAGTTTACCCGGCACATGATTAACATTCAACGTTGAAATGCTGGTTGGCAGTCACTCGCTAGCCATACAGTAAATGTGTAGTGGCCATAACCAAGTGAATGTTACTGGAAAAATGTTTGAAGTGCTGTACAGTACTGTAGCCTATAGCCTAGTTGACAAGATCATGCAACATCTAGCCAGCGTATCTGATTCCTTGCATCATGCCGTGTAAAAGCTGTATTTTGATCAAGACAGGAGCACCTATATATCAATAATGATCGCTATTGTAAATACATGAACTCAAGTCTGCACACTTGTCCATGACACCGTTTTACACAAATTACAACAGTGACCTTAGAGAACTACAACTCTGTATTAACTTTTTTAATACGCCCCCGAGCGTGGAGCACTGTGGGAAGGCCAGCGGTGCAGAGCGGTAAAAAACGCTGCCGTGTGAACGCACCGTTAGCTTTCCTCGTCTATCCAGTGGGTGGTCACGCCAAGGAAGCTTCTGTTTTTTGATGACCATGCATCTGTTGTTGTGCATACATGGTTCTGTTTGGACAGTATTTTGACCAGTGTGTTCTTCACCAATGAATATTGATCATCTAACAGTCTCCCCAACGTGCGTCTTGATACTAACTGCCTGGAGGGTAGAATTTCACAGAATAGTTCTATATATTCTGGCCTCTCCACAGTCCACAGTGGGTGCAATACCTGAATCATGAAATTAAGAACTAATGTATTGAAATCAGTGGACCTAGAGTTTATTGTTCCCTCTGCTGGTTAGCATGAGTTATCAAACAGTTTTAACATAATCTATTATTCATGTATCCCACCTCTTTCCTACTTATTTGTTTAGTTGGCTGATTTAAACCTAATTTCATTCATTGATGCAAAATGGAAAAACTGTAGAAATGAAATTCAATCACCTGAACGTGTGTTCGTATGTTTGTGTTGGATGTTGTTGAAGTTGACAGGAACTTTTTCTTTGGATTACAACGGCATCTGAAAACATGGCCACGGTGCCACTGTCACTTGTTCAGACTCGTCTACGGCTCTTGGGCTCTCTGCGATCCTGTCTTTTCTGTTCTGATATTTTTCCCGCGAATACAAAGATGAAATATTTTGCTATTATCTAGTCAGACTGGCAGCGCAGGCGCTGTGTGAGTGGAGATGAGACGATGACAGCCCTCGCAGTACTCAGCTCTCGTGAGACAGCAGAACGGAAAATGTGAGATGCTTTTTCAGTGCTTTGTCAACACAATAATCCACCAACCTGTATGAACATCAGAAATGTCCAGGAGAAAGTAGCTTCCGAGGACGCTACTGCGCTACTTGATCAATTAAAGAGCCTAGCTACTGAAAAGTTACTTGGTTTTGTAAGTAGCGACGTTACCGCCAAGCTACTGACACATGTAGTTAAGCTAGTTGCTGCCCATCACTGAAAGTATACCAACCATAGTTTGCGCAGCACCGCTGTCCCGGGCTGGTCTGGAGAGTCGGGAAATTATGTCTGTGACTGGGCACAGATGTGAGGGCAGTCTGAGGAGCTATTGGACTCCATCCCTGACAGACAGCCGGTTGGGGTCCCTTGTGCTAGGTCTAGCTATAGCCTACAGTGTAAAAAAAAAAAAACTGCATAAAAAAACAGGAACTGGCAGCTGGGATGCCAGATTACACCTGTGAAATTACAGTTAGTTTTTTTTCCAGTAGGCTAGCTCTTGACACACTGGTCAGAAATGTTAAAGAGATGTAGCTAACAGAGCAAAATAAACATATACATGTTATGTCAAACATAACAATAATAATGTTATGAATAATGTTCTCTCTTTTCTGTGTTGGAGTTATTTTAACATTTAACATTTACATTTTACATTTATTCATTTAGCAGACGTTTTTATCCAAAGCGACTTATAAGAAAGAGCTTTACAAAGTGCATAGGTTACTGATAATAACAACAAGATAGCCCCAAAGCATTGCGGGTAGCCAAAAACAAGAAGCATACATTGTGAACAACCAAAAAATAAGTGCTAAAGAGAAGAAACCATAAGAGCATGTAGTTAAGCAAGTTACAAGCAAGTTAAGAGCTTGATGGCATCAACACACAGTCTGATAATAAAAGATCATTAACTTGAATTGTGTCTCTTTATTTTAATACCCACACACGAAAATCCAGGTTGAATCAAGTAGCTAAAATACTGCTAATAGCCCATGATGGTCTCCTTATATTTGTAGCAAAGTTGATGTAGCCTATACGTGTTCATTTTCCATAAAGATGAAGCAATATTGTTCCAATAGTTGTTCAGGTAATGGGATAAGGACCGAAAACACATTATAGGTTGGTCCCCTGAAGGTTTTATGTCACTAAAAGGTTCTGCAAAGGTTAGCATTGATACAGAGGAAAGGTCCTATAATGGTTCCCTAAACATTCCCAGTACGTCCTGAAAGGCCCCGAAATAATGTCCTTCTACCCTTGAAAGAACTCTGCATTGAGACAATATTGGACGATGTCCTTTACACCAACGGGAACGTTCTTGGAACGTTCAATTTTAGCTGGGTTTGTTGTTTCAAAGGGTGTTCTTTTTATTATGCAATATGAATAGGCTAAATGCTTGAAAATATCACTAGAAGGGGAAAAATTAAGGGGACGGACCACCTGCAACCGACACAAGCAAGCACACCCTACAATTTCCCCAGAAATTGTACTCTCTTGAGTTTTGCTGATTTTGTCATTTGACCATAGTAATTCCTCTTATACCTCCCATTCTCCCAGTACTCCTGCAAAACTCCTTTTCTGGGGAGAGGATAATGACATCTTCTAAATCAGCTCAGTAATTTACCATCCTAATAATTCCAACAGTATCTCTCCCATTTCTACCAGTAATGCAGGTACTGGCAATGTTTTCACAAATTTCACACTGCACACTTTTAATGCCTGTCCTTGAATCACATCCAATTTCCTTATAAGAAACCTGGCTGCTGAACCATATGTAACACTTCCGTAATCCAACACAGATCTAATCAAGGACACATACTAGCTTTTTAACAGAGTTAAACCTTCAAGTTTAACCTTTTACTGCAACCCTAATGGGCAGGAGGTTTATACACATGAATAAGGGTAAGGCAAACTTTACACAACATTAGTATTTATTGTCATCGAGTCAGATTTAAATCAGCTAAAATAATTTCTGTAGCAGTACAACAAAAATGACAGTTCAGAGTTTAAGTTTTAAGTAATGCCAAAAAATGTTTTTCCTTATGAAACGTTAACCCTTTGAGATTTAAAGTACAAATAAGGACATTAACGTAGTGGAACTACCTTTTAAGAAAGCACAGCAAAACACCTAGGATGTTAGTGTGTTATTTGCTTGGATGGAATAGGTCTGGGAACCCCTGGGCCCTGCTGGTGAACAAGTGGATTGGGGACAGAGGCTGATTCTGTATTCCAGGGATACAAATCTCCATTCCTGAAATGGGCCAGTCAAAAAATATATTGAACACACCTTGAAAATAATGGAATATGCAAGAATAAAGTGTTGGTCAAACAAGAAATATCCTTACAACCCATACATAAAAGATGGGGAAAATGTGTCCAAACTTTTAACTGGTACTGTATATATATATGATGTAGAGATAAATACCTGGATGTTTGTTCTAAGGCAGGGTCTGGGGTAATAGTCTGATATAAAATCAGAAACAAAGATTTTAGAGTTGTAATTGTAACATAAAATAGCAGTGCTAGAAGCTTTTGACTATTGGTTCCTGATCATGTTCAGTTAATGCTTATTATGGCTAGACCAACATGTACACATGATGTCTTAATAAGTGAGCTGATAGAAATGTGTCTAGTTCAGTTTTAAAAAACTGTGCTCCCAACTAAATAGTTAACTTACCTGAGTAGGAGGGCCATGTCTGTGAGGTTGTGCAGTGGGGTTTGCAGGAACATCTGTCTGGCTGTTGGCTTGACCATTAGCAGCATTTTGGGACCTGTGTTCACAATACAAAAATAACTTATGTCAAGTATAAAAATCTGCAATGCTCATTGGTAGAGCATTTGCCTGCAAATTAAGTGGTCCTAGGTTCAAATCCTGCCCCTTGTGCGCATACAGTGAGGGATATATATTTTTTGATCCCCTGCTGATTTTGTACGTTTGCCCACTGACAAATAAATGATCAGTATATAATTTTAATGGTATGTTTAATTGAACAGTGAGAGACAGAATAACAACAACAAAATCCAAAAAAACGCATGTCAAAATTGTTATAAATTGATTTGCATTTTAATGAGTGAAATAAGTATTTGACCCCTTCTCAATCAGAAAGATTTCGGGCTCCCAGGTGTCTTTTATACAGGTAACAAACTGAGATTAGGAGCATTCCCTTTAAGAGAGTTAAAAAGACACTTATCCACAGAAGCAATCAATCAATCAGATTCAAAACTCTCCACCATGGCCAAGACCAAAGAGTTGTCCAAGGATGTCAGGGACAAGATTGTAGACCTACACAAGGCTGGAATGGGCTACAAGACCATCGCTAAGCAGCTTGGTGAGAAGGTGACAACAGTTGGTGCAATTATTCGCAAATGGAAGAAACACAAAATAACTGTCAATCACTGTCAAGGCTCCATCCAAGATCTCACCTCAGAGTTGCAATGATCATGAGAACAGTGAGGAATCATCCCAGAACTACACGGGAGGATCTTGTCAATGATATCAAGGCAGCTAGGACCAAGAAAACACTCGGTAACACACTAAGCTGTGAAGGACTAAAATCCTGCAGTGCCCGCAAGGTCCCCCTGCTTAAGAAAGCACATGTACAGGCCCGTCTGAAGTTTGCCAATGAACATCTGAATGATTCAGAGGAGAACTGGGTGAAAGTGTTGTGGTCAGATGAGAACAAAATCGAGCCGTGTTTGGAGGAGGAGGAATGCTGCCTTTGACCCCAAGAACACCATCCCCAACATCAAACACGGAGGTGGAAACATTATGCTTTGGGGGTGTTTTTCTGCCAAGGGGACAGGACAACGTCATCGCATCACAGGGATGATGGATGCGGCAGTGTACCGTCAAATTTTGGGTGAGAACTTCCTTCCCTCAGTTGGGGGTATTGAAAATGGGTTGTGGATGGAGATTCCAGCATGAAAATGACCCAAACCACCTGGCCAAGGCAACAAAGGAGTGGCTCAAGAAGAAGCACCTTAAGGTTCTGGAGTGGCCTAGCTAGTCACCAGACCTTAATCCCATAGAAAATCTGTGGAGGGACCTGAAAGTTTGAGTTGCCAAATGTCAGCCTTGAAACCTTAATGACTTGGAGAAGATCTGCAAAGAGGAGTGGGACAAAATCCCTGTTGAGATGTGTGCAAACCGGTGGCCAACTACAAGAAACGTCTGACTTCTGTGATTGCCAACAAGGGTTTTGCCACCAAGTACTAAGTCATGTTTTGCAGAGAGGTCGAACACTCAATTCACTTATTAAAATGCAAATCAATTTATAAAAATGTTGAAATGTGTTTTTCTTCAATTTTCTTGTTGTTGTTATTCTGTCTCTCACGGTTCAAATAAACCTACCATTAAAATTATAGACTTATCATTTCTTTTTCAGTGGGCAAACATATACAAAATCAGCAGGGGATCAACAACAAATCCCTCACTGTATGTCCCTTTGGATAAAAGCGTCTGCTAAATGAATATAATTTTAAGTGTGTAGACTACTTTGTCTTTAGAGCATGATTACCTGTGGTGAGTGGCACAACTTTGTTTTACACACTTCAGAGTATCTTGTTTGAACACATACAGCAGAACTAGAACCAGCAGGACCAGGATGGGTACCACTAACAGGAAGAAGATTAGCAAGCCGTTCCTGAGGGAGTAGTCTGAGAACAAAGATTAAAGGTCAGTGAAGATGACTGACCAACATGTCATGAAGTGATACTTTACATGCAAAATACACATATCATGGAAAATGTTTATACATAACTTTAAAAACAGACATGGTTGGCCTACCTATCTGGGCAGGACCACTGTCTATGCTGCCTCCTCTCCCTGACCTATCACAGAAAGGAGGGGCCCAGCCATCATTACAGTGGCAGTTCCCTTGGTCATTGCACACCTGAGGAAAACACAGAATACACAGATAAGTTCTAGCCGGGAAATCACAAAAAATCAAGACTGTCATCAATGCATACTGTACAGTGCAGTACCGTAAAACAAAACAATGTTAATTGTTTTGTCTGTTAATGTTGTTGTTTGCTATGAAAACCATAAAACAAGTAAACTAGCCACACAAACTTTATAACAACCTAATATAACCAAAAGTGTTCTTTGTTATATCAACCAATTATAACAAAACATTTTCCTCTAAACAAAATTTAAAAATTCAAATAAAAACAGCTCCCCTCAAACAATGTGCCTCTCACCCCATGACCATTACAGATGTTCTGGGCATCACAGTTAAGTTGTGGCAGCAGAGCCGTGGCGTTCACACACTTGAAGTCAATGCAGGCCTGTTAGAAGTAAAACATCTCACTAACTTGTTTCAACCAATATGTTTACATGGCTTTGTCAGTATTGTTAGAAATCCTTTTGTAGTGACACACACCTTTCCCTTGTCACAGAGACTCCCTTCATTCACATAAGCAGGGTCCAGCACATCACTTCCGAGGTTGAAGTCTGCATTCACACACGAAGCCCCATCAATCACTTGTATGCTGACCTGCGCACCAGGAGGGGGATTGTTTGTGTCTACATTGGTGCACTGAACCTTTCCACACATGGCATTGCTGCAGCAAAGGAGATTACATAATTAATTATTCCATTGTTACAGTAAATGCACTTCTTGTCATTTACAAGAAAGCCACTGTGCACTCCACTGAATGGATTTAGTTAGTTTTAAGAGTTTAGTGGTTTGCTCAAAGGCACATCGGAAGGATTAAGGCTAAAACTTAAGGACTGACACAGACGGTAGATACATAACTTCCTGCTGACTTTAAAGTGGTGAGGTGGGGGCCCGAACCAGCACCCTAAAATGTCAAGAAGGGTCCTCAACCCCTACCTACCAACAAGGCATTCAAAGACCTTCTTACCTCACACTACACTTGATATAGGCTCCTGTGCTGGTTATCCCACAGTTACCAAACAAATCCCCCTTTGTGTTGGCATGTTGAAAGCAAATATCTGCTGCCTTTGTAGCACCTAGAAGTCAAACTAGAGGTTAGAAAATGCTTCATCATGTCCTCAAAAGATATTTAGATAGTAACAAGTGAGCAGTAAGAGCTTCAAGTTATACATAGAATAACCTTTCTCAAATAGATGTTTGCACTGGTAGTCATATGTCTGACAACGACCCTCATAACAGTAAGCTGCATTGTTCTCACAGGTCCCGCCATCCATGATGTAGTGGTCAGTGGGACAGAAGGCAGATTTCCCATTGCAGAACTCAGGCAGGTCACATGAATTTACAGAGCTTCTGCATGGTGTTCCTGAAACGCTGACCTAAAACACAGCAATACAGAATGCACACGTGGTACTGTATCAGAGTTTAAGAACAACTTGAAACACATCTAGGCATTCCACCCAGCTGCTAGTCCAAGCACTTGTCCTCTCCAAGTTGGACTACTGCAACTACTAGCTGCTCGCCAGTCTCCCAGCATGCGCAACCCGCCCTCTCCAGAGGATTCAGAACGCATTAGTTTCCTCCAGGAACACAATGACTCTTACTGAGGGACTTGTTGCTCTTGCTGGTTAGTTGTAACTGATTTAACTTCTTGTACTCGCTGTGAATTATATTATTGTTGCTTGCTTTTCTACAGGTAAACTCTTGCACTTTTGAGGTTCATATTGTTTAATTGTAACTTGTTTAACGGCATGCGCTTATGGTTCTTCCCATTGGCACTTATTTGTTTTTTCACAATGTATGCTTCATGTTTTGGCTACCCGCAATGTTTTTGGGGCTATCTCGTTGTTATGATCAGTGACCTATGCACTTTTGTAAAGCTTTCTCTTGGAAGTCGCTTTGGATAAAAGCGTCTGCTAAATGAATAAATGTAAATCTATGGCTATGTTTTCAATTATTTCTAATTGTTCTCATTTATACAGTATTTCTTGGATACAGATACAGACTCACCTGGCAGTTGTTGCAGCAACTTCCCTGTGCACAGAAAGACCCCCTGGTGAACTTGCAGGTAGCTGCATCACAGCACTTATTTGTGCATTCCTATAAAAAAAATTGAAAACACAAAGCTGTCCTTGGTCACAATGAAACTAAGTAGCTTCTAGATGATTAATGATTAAGTAAGTCACACATTCATAACTGTGTGTGTCTGAGCTCATGTTTCGGCATGACACATTTGCCCTATTGTTCTGTGGTAAGCTGTACCTCTGGTGAGCTACAGTCACACTGCTCTCCCTCCTCCAGAATGCCATTGCCACATTTAGCCACGTTGACCACATCTGACAACAAGGGCGGGTTCTTCAGACACACCCCATCTCCACGTAGAACTAATCTCTCAAAATCGTCCCCGCTGCACATACTAAAGCTGGTAGAACCGCTGTGAAGCAAAATAATAAAATGAAAACTCTGCACAACCAATTTTTGGTCACATGAAGATTTACTATGAAAAAACTGAAATCCTTTCAGGTGTGTTTCAGGTGTTTTTTTACGTCGCATGCGTATCCATGATACAGCTTCCTCCATTACACGAGCAGCGGCCAGTATCATGGTTCATTCCTAGGTTGTGGCCCAATTCGTGAGCCACCACAGTGGAGAAGTAGGGTAGACTGTTGTCACTAAACTGTTGAGAGGATTTTATTGAAGTTATCACAGAAAGTTTTTAAACACATAGGGCACACAGCAGCAATCCCCAAAGGCATTGCACTGTCATTTCCTAACCTGAATGCCTAACCTGTTTGACTCCTCTGTTATTCATGTTGTCTAGGATAACATTTGGCACTGTTGCCATTTAGAGCTGCTCATAAATATTGCAGATGGTATCAGTTTTCAGGTTGACAGGACTATAATATCAAATAGCGCTAGAAGTTAAAAAGTATAGTGTTGAACTGACCACGTTAATTCCACCAGAGCTTGCCGCCGAACACACTGTTCCCACAAACGCCATTCCCAGGATCCCACCCCCATATGGAGAGGATCGACCACTGTAGAAACAAAATGTGAAATGTAAGACAGAACAAAACTGCATGAAAACATATTTTTGTGTTTAAGATGAGACCTCAACTATGTAGCAATTTTGTAACTCAGGCCTCGAGAGAATATTTATTATTCATAGAAAACACTCACACAATGAGGTGACCGGCATCATTCCTTTTCTTAGGTAAAAGGGTCTCTTTTCTCCAGGCCACAAACCTCCCGAGAACTTCCCCAGCAGAACCTTCCACGTCAAAAGGATTCCCGGTTTTAAATATCTCCAAAGCAACCAAAACCACCCGGATATTCAGCTGCTTGTAGTACTGGAATCATACATTCAAAACCAAATAATAATACAAAAATTGTATTATTAATAAGTATTTAACTTCAGTTAATCATCAATGAATCAGGGAATAATGACACCATGTTTATTAATTAATGTAACCTCTCACTCCGTCCAGTAGATTTGCCAATTCTACCATTTCCTGTCGCACTGCGCTCTCATTTTCTTTCTTGAATTTATACTGTAAATATAGTAGTACAGGAGAAATCTCTTGAAGATATGGATGTACTTGCGACCGTGTAGACAGCAACTAAATACAGTACAGATTATATTTTGATTCTATTGCAGTGAAATCAACACATACTGTACAATGAGGCATTGGTTTCTCACCCTGAGATTGTCTGCCACTAATGCCAACTCCACATATCTAGTTTGAGGTAGGTTACGTTTTTTCTGTGAAGACAACATAGAAAACAAGTAATTGGTAATTGTTTACTACAGGAATGGTTAAATCTCAGTTTATAACTGTAAATTGTATGTTGAGCATCCTCACCCGTATAAGTGCGGTCAGTGACATGGCGGGGTCAAAGACATAATGACTCTCATGGTGTGAGTCCTCATCTGTCACTCCACAGGCGAAGGCCTCAGAGTGGCTGTGCTTAAGGTGGTACAGAAGGTGCTCGTTGGCTGTAAACTGTGGGGCTGGTTCAATGCCATAAGACTCATTGCTAACAAGAATTACACCCCTGAAGCAGAATCAATGCATAATAAAAGTTTAGAAATACAGTTTGGCGATGAAGTATATCTACAACGCATATAATCCACAATATCGTCAACTGATTGAGATAAACAGACAAAACAGGAAACTAAACTTGTTATATCATTGTAATTCATTTTACATTCAGAATCAATAGGAGAGAAGTCACCACAGGAGAGAAGCCAAGCATTTTGTACCTTAGACCTGAGCAGGTACTGAGAACAACCAGCGAGTCATCGTGTCCCTTTACTTTCCCATGGTAGTAACAATGGTCCTGCAAATAATAATATAATCATAAACAAGATAGTTTCTGACAGACCTAATCAGTCAGGAGGATCTTGAAACAGACAAATGTTTGCTTTATTTTATAGTAGCCTACTAGTGCATAGTACCCGTGATGCAGTCGGTGATTGAGATGACAGTGAAACATACAAATAAAGATTACTTGAACTGTAGATAGTGCATAGTGCATGTAATTAAATTGGTGGCACACACACACAAGTTCCTGGAATTATAGACGGGGCACAGTGCTGCGATGATGTTGGTGACACACACAGATTTCTGGAATTTTAGATAGACAGTGCAGTGCCCGTGATGCAGCTGGTGCGGAAAGTTCTTCTCAGTGGTTTTGGTATCCTACCTATATTTCTCAGATCACAATTGAAATTATGTAATCTCTGAAGTACTTGTTAAACCTATACACTTTGCAGAGTGCCGTGGTCTTGAGTTGACATTCTCATAGGAAACTTGCTGCAGACCAGAGGACCAATCAGAGTAAAGGAGCGTGACGCAAAGAGAGCAAGCCAAACTGCGGCAAATTATTTTTTCATAATCTTTCATTATTTAATGTTGAAATGCTTATGCAAACAATGACAATTGCGGCACTGTACTCTGTTGGGTTATAAAGAGGACACCTGCAAGATATTAACTTTGCCGAGTGCCCGGTTCGTTCTCTGATCTGATCTCTGATTTGAAACTAAACCCATTCTAATTTGTACACACACACACACACACACACAGATTCCTGGAATTACAAGAGAAATAATACTTGCAAGAAAAAAAAACATTTTACTCACATTTAGTTTTGGGTACGTTGTTTTAGGGGACCCACTTTTGTCATGAGAATACTGAACAAAGTCTTGTGATAGAAAGTCTCTGGTGGATAAAATGGATTCAAATATTTCAACATGCATTTTTGCTGAAACGTTTGAGACTACTTAGAAATTGTTCAGCAAATTCAAGCCATACTTGTTTTTTTTAAGATAGAGGATATGCTTGTTGTCATTTATGTTCAAAGTGTAAGCCAGGTGATCTGTTTCGTCTGCCTGGAATAAAATGAATCATTAATGTAACTATTAATATGACTAGTTTAATATAACTATATAAATATAACTAGTGTGAAATGGTTTAAGAAGTTTGTACCTTGTTTTCTTTGGGGATGTTTGAATTTCTTTTCCATCTCCGAATCAGTTGAGGTTTCACCACAGTGTAGCTGACGGGTTTAGATGTCTGTCCATTGAAAATATCTGAAAGTAAACAAGCAATACCTATTACATTCTGAAGTGTTTTGGACACCTGCATGCCAAATAAAAGTAGCGTAGCCAAGTCTTATAATCTCCAGTGCCTACAAAATTATTGTAATTTTCGGGAATACGCTACACCATTGCATGTGATGCGTTCAGACCACATTATAAGCTACTATTTGTAAATTATATATAACCTACCATTGTTCTCAATTTCTAAGATGTAACTAAGTAAAATTATAAAAGTCAGAAGACTGTAGAAACTCCGTTTCCCGACCATGATAGTTGCTACAAAATTTCCATTTCCGGGTAGCCTGTTGTTCACGGGTTTCTGAAGTCAGATGTAGGGCGTGCATTGGCGACAGGTGACAGAGAAGAAAAACCGGTAAGTCACCGAGGTGAAACCAGTTTCATATTCGAGATTCGACATTCAAATTCGTACCTCCGTTCAAGCTCCGCGTCATATCTAGGGACCGGGGTGAAAGAGTAGAGTCCGAATGTTTCTTCAATATCTTTGTCAAAATCGACCATACAAACTTCAAACTAGTTGCACATTCTTCTACTACTGACTGACCAATTTGTTCAACCTTTGGTTTTGTGATAATGTTGATTATTGATGAACCCGTAGCCAATAAATCAATAAAAACACACATTTTCCAGTATTTAATCAATATATTTGTCAAAAATGAGCACAGAAACTTCAAACTTGTTTCACATTCTTCTAATACTATCTGAACAAGTTGACAAAGCTTTGGTTTGGTGACAGACGATTATTGATTAACCAGGGCCATAGCCAATAAATCAATAAAACCACACATTTTCCAGTATTTCATCAATATATTTGCCAAAAATGACCACAGTAACTTAAAACTTGTTTCACATTCTTCTAATACTATCTGAACAAGTTTTACAACCTTTGGTTTGATGATAAATTTGATTATTGATTAACCCATAGCCAATAAATCAATAAAAATACCAGTATTTCAATGTTTCCTCAATATCTTTGTCAAAAATGAACATAGAAACTTGAGACCTGTTTCACATTCTTCTACTCTTAGCTGACCAAGTTGTCCAAGCTTTGGTGATAAAGATGATTATTGATTAACCAGAGCCATAGCCAAAATATCAATAAAAGCACCAATATTTCAGTGTTTTCTCAATATCTTTGTCAGAAATGACCACAGAAACGTCAAACTTCTTGTGCGTCAAAGTTCTTTGCACATTCTTCTACTACTATCTGAACCAGTTATCCAACCTTTGGTTTGTTGATAAAGTTGATTAGTGATTGACCCATAGAGAATAAATCAATGAAAAATGTATATAGACACATAACTCCTTCTATTGTTTTTGTAATTAGGTAAACCAGTTCAAGTTCAAGTCTTTTATTGTCAGATACACAGAACAAAACAAGGTCAGACTGGACACAAGTTTAGTGTCTAAAGTGACTAGTATGAAGTGAGTCAATGTCCATATTAATGTCCATTCAAAAGCCTGATGGCCCTTGGAAAGAAGCTGTTGTCCAGTCTGCGTTAAAGAATGTATAATACATTACAGTACAATTCTAGAACTATAATCATTAGCTGTATCACGGGCATGGCATTATCTATAATTCCAGCTATTAATATTTGTGGCAACTTAATCACCAAATGCATCATGGGCACTGTGCACTATATAGCAACAGGAACAAGACTCTTTATAAAGGATGCATGTATTAAAGTTATGTATTGTGCTTATTAAATGTATGTCTTATGAACTTAGAAGTGTGCTCAGGCTTAAAACATTGTGTCTCACACAGGGTGGGGGAAACAGGCTGTATTTTGTGTTGTTATCTCTCCATTTCA
Organism: Hypomesus nipponensis; assembly: GCF_054491055.1. Taxonomy (NCBI): domain Eukaryota; kingdom Metazoa; phylum Chordata; class Actinopteri; order Osmeriformes; family Osmeridae; genus Hypomesus; species Hypomesus nipponensis. Next base: position 17,780,192 of record NC_140373.1, read on the forward strand.
GAAGCAACCTTGAAACCGGGCTGAGAGAGCACCCGAGCAGGTGGGATGCGTAGGGAAGAACAACTCCCTGATACACGAAAGACCAAGCACAACCCTTTTTGGATATTTCTGTTTCAATTGCATTGTATAATATATGCTAGGGCAGGGACAGATAGCCAGTTGGACTTCGTGTTGCGGGTAGGAAAACGTAGACAGCCCCAGAGCTCTGTACTTGTTGATTTCCAACTGCTGCATTAAAGCTGATATTATCGGACCTCTGAGACTCCAGACCACTCTTTCTAGAACACATATTTGTGTCATTAAATAACATCATTACATATTGGAATAGACACAAACAATCTACATCCTTCAGCGTGTGCGAGACCAAATGCAATTATAGATAGAAGATAATATTTCAAATATAAAATCATTCATGTTGCCTGCTAGCTGTGTTGCTTTTTGGATAATAAAGTTGAAAGTTGAAAAATAGACTTTATTTTTGATTTTGAATTTTGATGTCCAACACAAAACTTTGTATGACCAATTGTTACTCTACTACACAGTGTTATTTGGCCAAACGGTTACTTCTTTGTTAAGCCCTGAATCAACTGTGAACTGTAGCCGATTGTTTTTTGAGCCGCAAATAGCCTAAATTTGTTATTGATATTGTATCAATAAAATGAATTTAAAAAAGATTTTTTATCAAATGATCAAACCATGGGCCATTCCACGGCACCCCTGACCATGCGTCACGGCACCCCAGGGTGCCGCGGCACCCACTTTGAAAACCCTTGTTATACACGACAAACAAAACAAACAATGACATTAATACAAAAAATGCTGCAATGACAACAAAACAATACAATATGGTGACAACAAAACAAAACAGGGGAACAACAACATGGAAATGGCATGTATTAGATTTTTGAATGAATTGAGACAGTGGGGCAGCGCTCCATGCAATACATAATAACAGTGAGTGACTGTGAAACATTGTGACTAATACTTGAGGATGAAGATGAATGTCTGATGATGTCCAGGGAATAGGGGGATGTCTGATGATGTTCAGGGAATAGGGGGATGTCTGATGATGTTCAGGGATAAGGGGGATGTGTGATGATGTTCAGGGATAAGGGGGATGTCTGATGATGTCCAGGGATAAGGGGATCTGTGAAGATATTCAGGGATAAGGGGATCTGTGAAGATGTTCAGGGATAAGGGGATCTGTGAAGATGTTCAGGGATAAGGGGATGTGTGAAGATGTTCAGGGATAAGGGGATCTGTGAAGATGTTCAGGGATAAGGGGATCTGTGAAGATGTTCAGGGATAAGGGGATGTGTGAAGATGTTCAGGGATAAGGGGATCTGTGAAGATGTTCAGGGAAAAGGGGGATGTCTGATGATGTTCAGGGATAAGGGGATCTGTGAAGAGGTTCTGGGGAAGGCGATGTGTGATGAAGTTCTGGGAAGGGGCTGGTTCTCCAAGGAGGGGCGTCCAAGAGAGGGCAGAATATGCAATTGAGGAACAGAATTTGTCCAGGGTGGGACCAAGTGGTCGGATGACATCCTCCAAAGCCAAGGTTTCTCTTTAGGAATTACAATCACTCGTACTCATAATAAGCTTGTGCTGGTGGGGCCGTGGGGTGCACGGGTTGATATTAGTGATGTGTCGTTCGTAAACTATTCGTTCATTTTGAACGAATCCTTATAAGGACTCGGGAGTAACGAGTCCTCTCAACGAGTGATTCGTTCATTTCCCGACTCGGTCTTTCTACGAGTCTTTGGATCATTTTTCACGTGACCTGCATAGGCTCTGTAGCTAGAGGAAACGATTCGTTCATTTCCCGACTCGGTCTTTCTACGAGTCTTTGGATCATTTTTCATGTGACCTGCATAGGCTCTGTAGTTAGAGGAAACAAATGATTGGTTAATTTCCCGACTTAAGGCTGATTTATACTATACGCGTTTTTACGCACACGCACACGGGGAACGCCCTCTCCGTCAAGAAACGCCCTCTGCGTGTCCTCGCAGAGCCCTCGCAGAGCTCTGCGTGTACCTCCTGATTTTCCTGACTATCCGCAGAGCCTGTTTAAGGAGAACCTTGCCACTCCCTATTAAGCCCCATTGTACCGAGTTTGGTTGCAGTTCCACCAGAGTTCCACTGGGAGTGATCGCGAGCGAGTGCATGTTGAATGGGAGTCTATGGAGCTAAACGGCTAAATTTATCTCTTTTGCCTGATTGTCGTTGAGAAATCTCCGATTGATTGTAGTTTTTGCATTTTCAACATGGATTATAGGTCAAAAGTTGAATGAACGAGTACTTATGTCCTTTTGATTTCTTACAGGGTGAGTCGTTGTTGCCTATAACACGCTAGCATTCTGCTAATGAATGCTGAATGGTTAGTGAAGGACTTCTTGCTTGATGGCATCCGAAGCGGAATCAGAATGTCAGAGCATTAGCAACATTAGCAACAACATTAGCAAGTCAAAACTCTTTCTAGCATGTGTATTGACAGGAAGAGCCTAACCTGTCTGCTGTGTTGTCGATGGCCTGAGAGAAAAAAGTAAGTGACCAGAGCTTGCCGTAAAGCAGTAGCTCTGGTCGTACGATGTGTATGACGTCAATTACATTTTCAAAAGCTTTTTAGAACAGAAAGGCGACTTTAGCCAGCAGTGTGTATATTTTTTGCCTCCCCTTTAGAAATTCAGAATTCAAATTACTAGACAAAAATTTTTATCCTGAGAAAAGTGGATTTTAAAGGGGGTTTAGCTCCATAGACCTCCATTCATTCTGCACTCGCTCGTTAGCGCCCTCACATGGAACTTCAACCAGTTCAGAACCCGGAAGTTTCCCGAGAGTGGCAGTTCTCTCTATATTAGACATTCTCTGCTGTTACATTACAGACAATCATTGAAAAATAAACACATGCAGGGCAACATAGGACAAGCAAGACAAAGCATACAGATGGAGCAACATATAACAATTAGCAACAAGACAAAATCAATAAAAGCAACAAAGTGTTTCCACACCTTACAAGCCAAACAACATGGAAAGCGACAATACATAGCTAGGGATTATGTTTACAAATCTGGTTGACCTTTAGCCATGTTTTCATGTTTTTGGTAAAAGTGTGATAGGTGGTGCAGTTATGTGTGTCTGATGGCAGTGTATTCCAGACATTTGAAGCTCTCACAGAGAAAGCGGATTTACCAAAAGTGCTTTTCTTTAAGGGAACTATACAGCCGCCTCTCATGGCAGACCTTGTGGTTCGGCTGCCAAATGTTTGGGTTTTTTGTTTAACAAAAGGCAGGAGGTAGTTGGCACTGCCTCTCTATCTACTGAAGCGACAGATCACTTAGTACCAAGATGTATCTCAGTCTTCCTATAGGCTTGTTGTATCTTGTCTACACAGTCTATAGCAGTGATTCTCAAATGGGGTACTGTTAGGATAATTTCTCAAGTAATGCACAGAGTCGTCGGATTCAAAGAAAGTACAATAGTTTAATGCTTGCCAGCAAGGAGACAAAGTCTGATCGCAATACAAAGTTTGTCCGCTAGCATGTTGTGCTAGCTAGCTATTTAAGCAGAACCGCTCTTTACAGTCATTGGTTAAGACAAAGGCATGCAAATGTTCCATTGCTCTTCTTCATTGGCTCCTTGCATAGACCTGGCGCAGGAGTGTGTGCGTGCGTGTTTGAGTGTGTGTGCCTTTTGACCCCTGTAAGCTTGACCACATGATTCACCCAACACAGATAAGGCCAGACATCTTTTATGGCCTCTCTAGTAAGAGAGAGTGGTCAGCCCAGGTCACCTTGTTTACATATGCCTCGTGTTCCCCAAAGTTCAGATTTGGGGGTAGGCCTCTCTCTACACACAAAGGAATGCTGAACACAGAATCATTCTTATACAGGATAAATGTGCTACATCTTCAATTTTCCCAACATATCCCTCCTGTTTATCCTGAATAAAATGTCTTATTCCAAAACCACGCCTACACACAGTCAATAAAATAAAAATACATAAAATAAAATAATCCATAAAAATCAAAAATGTGTAAAATTCAATAAGACTACACAGCATTATAGTCTAGTAGTGTGAATGCTTGGACATGAGGGAAGCCCATGGTATTGGGTAAAACCCGTCATCACGCAGCAGAATGGTAATTTGACGTCTGATGAGTTGGACCTCATCTCAGATCTCCTTAACCACACAAAATCAAATTGAAACAAAGATTGCAACAAAGAAATCAATACAGAAATTTTCAGGATATAAGAGCTTGCCTACTTGTTGTCAATATGGTCATCTCTAAAACCATCAAACATTCAGTACACTGTCAGTCAGGTTTTTCTAAGACAGGCCCTGATTGTGCTCTTCCTCTCCAGGTTAGGTGATAAGCATTTCTCTCCAGGTCAGGGAGTCATAAACCTCAGTTACCCAAACAAAACCCTGTTTAACCCTTAAGTCACCCCAGATTTTGTCTCCAAATGTACTCCCCCAGTCAACCTTATCTCCATTTTATAGGTGGCAAAAGCTTCTCCCCCTCCCCCGAAGGTGATCTCCTACAGAGCAGTCAGGACTTACGATCAACAGACATTTCTTTCCAGCCTGCTGCTAACTCTTTTACAACCTTTGCATGATAAGACATCACTTGGGCACAAATCCTGAAATCTCATTATATGTTATCAATTTCTGTTTCTTCTCAAATTAATATCAATTTTCTGTAGTATAACCAAGTTTCTCAAAAACTAAACATGAAGCTTTAATGCAATTCCCAAGTAATACTTCATCAAGTCACATAAATGAAACAGCATTGTTATCACCTCTTCCGACAGTCCATAACTGTTCTCAAAACATTCAAACTTCTGCCCTGGAACATAACAAATCAACTGGAACATATTTACGTAACTGGTAGAACGTATCATGATAGGAGTGTTTGTACCTAAATTTTATTCCACAGAAAAGTTTCCCTACTTATCTCAAGATTAAAACTTCACTTCTAAATCTATTTAACATTTGTATTGTTATCAATGAAACAGTTAAATCTTTACTTTTCCTTGTTTCTCAATGTCCAATTTGTTGAAACGGATGCCATGATTGTGTGCATGGTGATTGTGTAATCTTCTCGTAGAAGATGTAGTCTAGTTACAACGGCAACCTCAATGCACTGTACTACAGGCACAGCGCGGAGTTTTCCTTATTTTGACGTCAAACAAAATGCACGCTTAACTCACGTGTACCATGATATCTCCTTGTTTATCACCTCTGAAACTAGACAGGAATGACCTCGTTCACCTTGGGTCATTTTCCAGGACTTAACGTGTCAAATCCGTCACCACAATCCAGTCTCCTTAGGTCAGGAACCTCTCACTGGATTGAGACAGCATCTTTCTCCTGTCTGCGAATTTCAGAAGAAGTAGACTACACAGTAATTAAAATTACGTTCTCACAGAGGTCAGTTGAAAGCAACTGACTCGTCATCGGCCCATTCCTGAATCTTTACAACATTTCTTTAGCTCAATAAAGTTCATGCATATCTTGCTCCCACTCAAATCGGGTATGCTAAAAAAGTTTTTTCTTAAAGTTTTCTTGAATAGTTTGCAAATCCACATGATGTGAACACTCTTTCGTTATCACTCCCTCCTGTTGAGACATGATGAATCTCATGGCTCAATATTATAGCATAACGAAATAGATTCTTCAGTAACATAAGTTCCTCCTGTGGATTTACACAACCCCTCATTTTGGTGACAATTCTTGCATATCTCTCAAGACAGTCTCATCCCCATTATACCTTTTCTAATGTCAAGACAGACAGACTTGTATGGCTGCCTCTTTCGCTGCCACACATGTTTTAGCATTCCCATAAAAATAAAATCAATGTTATCAGTATGAACTTCTAGTTGAGCAAACAAATTCTTCATAATCAATGTCTTTCCTTGTAGATAGTCACTGAGGTTAAAACATTGCATCTTTTAACCATAGCGAACAGTAATGAGATGCTATTTCATTGTTCAGTAAACATAAAACTATTGTCATAATGTTGAAGCACACATTATACCCTGTGTAATCTGTTGAATCAGCCGGAATAGCACTGTGCCTAGTTGAGGTCTAGCTTGGCGCATGCAAGACAGTTGGACTTCCCTTTTTGCGAGTTTAAACACTATCCATTCCAACCACTAATTTTCTGTCAGTAAATCCAGTTCTTAATACTAGTGTGTTCTGCTCGTTTCAGCGTTGTTGTCTTTATCTGTCCTATTGTTTCCACTAGGAGCATCATACAGGAGCAATCACTTTTTCAAACCATAGTATAGGGAAGAATATTATGAATATTAGCAACAGTAAGCTAAATATGGTACCACGGATGTCACAATACTACGGATGAGGAAATAGGTCATCCATCTTTTCTACCTGTCCCTGCTTACTGTCTCCTATCTTTTTAGCCTATTTAGTCTACACCCTATGTCTCTGTTGGCTGTTGGTTTCTTCACTGAGGTTGAGACGCGCCTTTCTTTAAGAGAATGACTCCCCTTTGTAGTCAGACTTGTGCCTCAAGACTGTGGTGCGTAACTAATCAGTCCCTGTATCAATGTCCCTTACTTTCTTACAATGTGACAAATGCATCTAAGACGTCCTCTCTGCTATTTTGACTGCAGTGGGTGTGGTGAGGAGTACCTGTTATGGTCCCCCCCACCTGGGCTGGACCAGTTTTTTCTTTTAATAACTTTAATCAATACCCAATCTCCTGGTTTAACTCATCCACGCTTTAGTTTACTGCTTCACCTGGAACAGAATTTAGCAGAAGATATCTCTTTTCTAGTTAGCATTTTGTATAAAATCGGTTAACGTTTTGATCCACCTCTTCAGGAATTTGGACTACTTCTAGTAGAACCAACACAAGTTCTTCAGAATTCTTATCTTTCCAAGTGATCATTGCCCTATTTATCCATTGTTGAGCAAACATATATAACAAGACAATACCTCATCATTTGATATTCAACTCCTATTACTTATGTCTAGAAATCTGTTTCTTTGTTCCCTTTTAAACAAAATCAACTGTTAGTCTAATTTCTTTCACTCCAAAAACCTTTCTTTGTTTAAAACCTGTTAAGTTTAAGACCTATATCATTTTAGATTCTCTGTTTAACCAAATCACACCTCTTTTTGTCAAAGATATGATAAAAACCATTGTCATCCCAAACCAGAATTTATTCTGTATGTTTCTCAAATGAAAATATAAACCACATAATGTTCTTAATGTAGCAAGTAACCAAACATTTTTTCCCAACTATATTTTCTATAAAGGTCAGATAGGTAGAACTTCATAACCTGCTTTGGCTGCAGTCCAAAACAAGCTAATTAGCACGAACCATCATAACCACAATTTATCAGACAATGAGTCTTCCCAAATTCTTTCAGAACAAAAGGTTATAATAACCCTCCTTATGCACTAATACCATTCATTAATACAATCTCACCACAGACTAACTGTTTATCCCAACCATTGTGTCATGCTCTTGACAAAACATCAAAATAAAACTTAAAGCCAAATTACAATCAAACTCAAAATAAAAGTATATTTTAGTTATTTTCTCTTTCTCATTTATAACCAAACTGCATCTAATACCTTTATCAAAACTCTTAAAAACCCTAGATTTGACTATTTTTACTTAAAATGTTTTCCCATATACTTAAAGTATATGCAATAGTTCCCTTTTCAGAACATCAAAGTGTTTAAACCAATCATCTCTTCACAACCACAAAACGTTCTCTTGTTTCATTTCATAACCTTCTATGATCCTCTTAAACCAATCGTTTAGGTAACTTTCTAATCATTTCCTCATAACTTTTTCACATACATTTCTTCAAACCCAAATAAAACATTTGTGAAAACAACCCAACTGGAAAAGTGCAATCAATTGTTTTCATGTCAATGGATATTTGATGTGCACGTGGTTATCAGATGTAGATAATAAAGTTACAATTCCAAATGAACTGAAATCCTTAAACAAAACACATTCCTTCGCCAAATAAAAAAAACAACCTTCCTGTGTAAACACAAACTTCCCATAAGTTCCCATAACACACAAGGTTGCCATTATTGGCTAAATCTCACCGTTTGATTTCAAAATTAGCCTTCTACTAATTCTCTGAGTCACATTTCAATTTGCTTTAAACTATCGTTATCATAAATGTTGTTTCACCAAATCAATGTTCGGACAGTTAAAACTGCTCCCAGACCTAAGTCACTCATGCCAGTATTACACTCCGTAATCACGTCAACCAAACAATGCCCTTAAGACAAAAGAAAATATAAATTCTCCCTTTTTCTGTTTTAAACCTTTAAATTCACAATTTAACAAGAGTAAAATAAGCCCGTAAAACAAAACCTTATTCTATAACTTCTCAAAAGTCTTATCAAAGCATGTAATACAGAATACTCCTTTGAATATTCTTATATTTACCAGCCATTGTGCCCACGGCATGCGTAATGCACGGACAATTCTTCAAATCTCAATTTTGCGGACCAAAAACCCTAAATGAAAATATTTAATTTTAATATTTTATAGTTTGTATTATGATCTAATGCAACACTCTTGTTACTTTCTCAATTACTCTTAATTTTTAATAACTCAAATCTATCACATTGTTTCCATCAGCGCCCGCTTCAAACTCGAATCAAACAAACAGCGCGCTCTGGAACAAAGCAAAAACTTATTTTTCTTTAAACAACACAGATAGTTGGCGTTTACCTTCTATTCACTTATTTTTGCTCTATAACTCTTCTGATTGTAGGTATTAGAACCAATTTTTAAACCAGGGGTGTAATTTCTGCATTCTTATTGAATACCTTCACACAGATATGCCGCTTATAAATACAAGTTCTGGTCGGAAAGGCTCCAAAAACCTCCCTGTTTGGCTAGGAATTACAACAAATGTTGATCACGCATTCGTTAACCACCAAACTTCGAATTCATCCAAACGGACACATCCTTCAGCATTAATACTCACATATTTATGCAGAATTACCCTCTGGGATCACCTTTGTAAAACTTCAACGTAACGGGACAATTTTAGCCCCCACCTTTCCTCGGAATTTCTGAAACTCATGTAAAATGTACTCAAACAACCAAAAACCTTGTTAGCAAATATTTCAAAATACTCATCACGTAACATGTTTTTAAAAATCACCACATTAATATGAAATTCGCCTATTTCTCTAAATTTGCGTCTTTTTCAATCTCTCAATTTCTCTGCGCATGCGTCATGCGATTACTCATCTTTGATCTCATATGTCAAGCTGCAATTCCTTTACTAGCCTGTACCCGCCGCCATCGCCGTTGAATCTGTCTGTAAACTCTGACAAATACCTTTGCCATTTTTCCTGTCTCCCTGGACACTCACGAAACCACAGCCTTGATCCTTCCGATCCAAGCGCTGTCTTTCTGGCAATTTTTCTGACATTATTCAACAGACAGCGGACTGGCAAATTCCTAGAATCATGTCAGCCCTCTTTGTGATTCATTTGAGACAAATTACCACATTCTCCTCACTCTTTAACCCCAAAACTGAATTCAAACTTCAATTTCACCATTGAACCCGAATTTTGGTTTCCATATTTCTAAGCATTTCACACTTCCAATGTACAACTTTTAAAACAATTAACCATGGTTATATTTATATAGAACCTCGATATTTACAATTCTATCAACTCTTAGTACTATTTTAATAACAACATAAAAATTAGGCCTTAACAACAATCGCGAATTATTTCCCCTTGTATACACTTCAGTCCTTCAGACTGGATCTTTTTTACGGGCGCACGGAGATATCTTTTACCTGTAGCCTTATCACAGGCTGTGGACAGCCTACCCGCTTCACTGGTATTCTACAGAACTTAGTAAAATAGGTTACTAACGCTGCTTCCCGGACTCCGGCACTATATCTTAGCGAGTATGACTCTGTGATTAGTCTTCACTATCTCACAACTGGATCTGAATTAAGCAAATGTAGGTGATAGAACTGCACGTCTAATTTAACTTTAACTTAAAAATCGAGAGTTCAAATTCTGCATTGTACACTGAAAAGTCCTATCTTTTGTTCACACATATATCTGAGTCCTGGTCGCCCAGGCCTCAACCTGTTCGTTTGGCTAGGATTTAATAACACATGTTTGTAAGGCACGTGTCTACCACCAGACCCAGATCTATCAAAACAATTACATCTCAGCAACAATAAACGCACTAATGCAGAACTCCACTCTCTAATGGCATGTCAAACGCCTTTACCATGTGTAAATTACAATTCCCAATTCATCAGCAATAACAATCAGTTATTATGTGTCAAATTCAACCAATATACATTTACAGGTCAGGATCCATTTAGAGTTTTAGTGTACAACTTCACAGCGGAGTATTTCATCCCTCAGTTTTACTGCAATGGCATTCCCACATAAATCAGCAATAATCTTTCCATTTGGTTAGGTATTTAACTACCACCAAACTCAGATATGTTTCAAATATCTCAGTTCTGGTCGGTCAGGCCGTAACTGATTCTGTTTCCCGGATCTCCCGGCGCCATATTCTTAGCAAAACCTACTGTCTATTTACTTCACCGATCTTTCTGCTCCCAATGCGTCACAGATCACGGATCTCAGTAAATATGACGCCCTACTTGCTGCACTGGGCTTTAACCAGATCTTAGCAGATAAGGACCAGAGTGCACCTTTAACGACTACACTATGGAATTTTTAAATCAATTTGGCCTTAAACATATTAGTAAAAATAAAACACAAATCTTGTTCTCACCTTGAAATTCAACGAGACTGTGCTTCAGGCTATTCTTTTAATCTCGTCACTTCTTTACCAACCTCCAGTGGGACCGGCCTTTGAGAAACAGCAATTAGCTGCAAGGTCTTTTTATCAGGAGTTTAGAAACCCCTGCCGTGCACGGATTCGGTCCCGACCCTGGACAGCGGAAAAAGATATTGAGATCCGGCTCGCAAGGACCAATTTGTTAGGATAATTTCTCAAGTAATGCACAGAGTCGTCGGATTCAAAGAAAGTACAATAGTTTAATGCTTGCCAGCAAGGAGACAAAGTCTGACCGCAATACAAAGTTTGTCCGCTAGCATGTTGTGCTAGCTAGCTATTTAAGCAGAACCGCTCTTTACAGTCATTGGTTAAGACAAAGGCATGCAAATGTTCCATTGCTCTTCTTCATTGGCTCCTTGCATAGACCTGGCGCAGGAGTGTGTGCGTGCGTGTTTGAGTGTGTGTGCCTTTTGACCCCTGTAAGCTTGACCACATGATTCACCCAACACAGATAAGGCCAGACATCTTTTATGGCCTCTCTAGTAAGAGAGAGTGGTCAGCCCAGGTCACCTTGTTTACATATGCCTCGTGTTCCCCAAAGTTCAGATTTGGGGGTAGGCCTCTCTCTACACACAAAGGAATGCTGAACACAGAATCATTCTTATACAGGATAAATGTGCTACATCTTCAATTTTCCCAACAGGTACTGTAAGGGGTACGTGAGATTTATATAACCAAGTTTATTTAAAGGTCACATGACATGAAAACTTCACTTTAGGAGGTTATTTAGCATTAATATGAATTCCCCTAGCCTGCCTTTGGTCCCCCAGTGGCTTGAATTTTCAATAGGTGTAAACCAAGCTCTGGGTGTTCTTCTCCGCCTTTGAGAAAATGAAGGCTCAAACGATCCGTTTGAAAATCTGCTCCTTGTGACGTCACAAGGAGCCTCTGCACAACCAGTATCTTAATTTGATTTTTGCTGCAAATGCGCGACACAACCTCTCAAAGTTTGGCATGTCTGCGCCAAAAATTTCAGCCACCACTGTTTCCTTAACTTGAGCCAATACAAAGTTGGCCTTTTTGACCGTCTGAAATTAAATTCTGGATCAGTACTCCTTGGTCCAGCTACAAACCTCGGACAAGTAGGTCAACTAACGCTATATCATTTTGTTGCTTACTATATGGTTACCTACCTTGCTACCCTTAGAATCTAGCTGTAACATTAGCTCTGCAGATATCAGCTGAGGTACTGTCGCTAATGTAAAGATAGATAGCATCACGTATGTGTGTGAATACACATTCTGTAACGCAGTGTTGTACGCTTTGTTGTTTTGTGGATAACGTTCTGCTGTTGGTGTTATGGCGCGCGCAACTACTTGTAGTGGCAATAATTCTGCACCAATGCAGAATTTTGGGAAAGAGACTTAAGAAACTAGCCTGGCTGCCAGCCCAACTTATCCCCGCCCACAAAAAAATTTGGTCGGGAAGTTGGGTCTGGAGGGGCTCGTATTGGGGACAAACTATATCCGAACAGGAGCTGTTTGGACCAATTATTGGTGATCCACCGGCCACCACATTTTTGGAGTTTTCGGGTTCCACCAATAGGCTAACATTGCTGAGAAGTTGTCATGCGCTATGATTCACCATAAAGAACAATCGTATGCCAGGGTCATGATGAGATACAAGATTAGCATTCATGAGGTGCTTTGCATTGACTATATATGGTTAAAAATGGGCGTGTTCAGGGCGGGGTACAATGCTGATTCACCTTACGCACACTTGTGGGTAATCTGTGATTTATAAAGGGAACAGTGTGTACAGGTGTGCGTACGCACGGTTTTATAAATCTGAATTTTTGTGTGCGTACGCCATTTTAGGCTTTTGGGCGTACGTACACTTTTAGTAAGAATCCTACGCACAGTTTTATAAATGAGACCCCAGGGCTGTTGGAACGACATTTAGATTATATTCTACCTAGAACTTATTCATAGCTAGCATGTGTTTCCTTAGCATTCCTGTTCAGTACACTACCCATAGACGTAGATATGTCACAAAGTATATACGGTCAACTTTTAACCTTCACTACCTATCCAGATCTTCTCCACCTGCCCTCTCTCTTCTGCTGTGAACAAGGCAGACTTCATCCCGGCATTTACATCTCATGCTTCTCTTCATGCCCTTGCGCTGACAGAGACGTGGATCTGCCCAGAGAACACTGCAACTCCAACTGCTCTCTCCGTCAACCACTCCTTCACTCACTCACCCCGCTCAACCGGGCGGGGTGGTGGGACGGGTTTGCTTCTTTCCCCACATATTAAATACACATCTACACCACTCTCTGTTACTGCCAAATCATTTGAACACCATTATGTGATACTAACTGATCCTATCAAAGCATGCTTAACTGTTCTTTATCACCCACCAGGACCACTAACCGACTTTGTGGAGAAGCTGGACATGCTCCTCCCGGATGATGGAACCCCCCTGATAGTCCTTGGGGATTTCAACATCCACCTCCAAGGAACGCAGGCCGTCGACTTCTTGTCTCTCCTGACTTCCTTCGACCTGACGCTGCTGAGCACACCGGCGACCCACAAGGCAGGCAAACAGCTAGACCTCATCCTGACACGTAACTGTATCACTGACATAACCTCTGTAACCCCACTGAACATTTCTGATCACTACTTTATCCAATTCTCTGTCTCTCTCCCTCCAACTCCTCCTACCTCCCCTCCCCTTGTAACTTTCCGGCGCAACCTCCGCTCCCTATCCCCCTCCCATTTCTCCTCTATTGTAACATCCTCCCTCCCTCCCATTGACGAGTTCTCGTCCCACCCCACTAACACTGCCACAACACCCTGTTAACCACTTTAACTGCATCCCTCGACTCTCTCTGTCCCCTGTCAACCAGGCCTGCACGATCTTCTCCCTCCTGCCCGTGGCTTGCGGATGTTATTTGTGAAGAACGGTCCACCCTTCGGGCAGCTGAGAGGAGATGGCGCAAGTCCAAAGACGGTCTGGACCTTGATAAGTATCACTCCCTCCTTAAATCTTTCACTTTTCACATAACTGGTGCTAAAACCCTCTACTTTCTGAACAAAATTAACTCTGCTTCAAACCCCCACAAACTTTTCTCTACCTTCTCCACCCTTCTTAACCCACCTCCCCCACCCCTTCCCTCCACCCTGACAGCAGACGACTTCTCTTCCTTATTTGAGAAAAAAGTCGCCGACATTAGCAGTTGGTTCCCTAAACCCACCTTTCCTACTCTCTCACCCTCCATGACTGACCCAACTAAGTCTAAACTCCCTTGTCCGAGGCAGAGATCTCTGACTTCATTCTCTCTCATCGCCCCACCTCCTGTCCCCTTGATCCTATCCCCTCTCTTTCAAACCATCTCCCCCTCCATCATAACTTTTCTTTTCCATGTCCTAAACTCCTCTCCTACCTCCGGCACCTTTCCCTCTTCCTTCAAACAGGCCAGAGTTACCCCTCTACTCAAAAAATCCTCCCTTAACCCTGCCGTCCTCCAGAACTACAGACCGGTATCATTGTTACCCTTCTTTTAAAAAACAATTGAACGTGCTAACATCTAACCAACTGTCAAACTTTCTCTCTCCGAACAACCTGCTTGATCCCAACCAATGGGGCTTCAAGACTGGCCACTCCACAGAGACTGCCCTCCTTTCAGTCACCACTGCCCTTCAGTCTGCCAGAGCAGCTTCCAGGTAATCCGTCATCATTCTACTGGACCTTTCTGCAGCGTTTGATACGGTTAACCACCAGATCCTGCTCTCCAGACTTTCTGAGATGGGCTTCGTCCTTGGACCCCTCCTCTTCTCCCTGTACACCATCTCACTTGGACCAATCATCACCTCCCATGGCTTCTCCTACCACTGCTACGCTGATGACACGCAGCTGTACCTGTCGTTCCCCCGACTGATCCGGGGATCTCAGCTAGGATTGAGGCCTGCCTCACAGACATCTCCGCCTGGATGACCGAGCACCACCTCCAGCTGAACCTCGCCAAAACAGAACTTCTCATCACCCCGGCTAAACCCTCCATCTCCCACGATCTGTCAATCACTGTGCAGTCAGATCATAACTGGGAAGGGACTTTTGTTCTACAACTTTTATTCTGAAACAGGAAGTGGTCCTCATGCCAGGAAATAAGAAGTGCAGGGTACTTAAGCACAGGTAGTGTGTGTGAGGTTGGTCAAGCACACGGTGACTGCTAACGGTTGGTGAATTGGCTTGCTGGGCATTTCCAGGGATGCTACTGGTAGGACAATGGGTTGATACTGTTATCTGTTGATGTTTTTAATGATAAGCTATTGTGGAAGTGTGCTTAGGTGGGTTTAGTTAGTAATTGATATCTGACTGTTGTGTGCTTGTTAGTTCATGTAATGGCATGTTTATTGTAGAGTGGGAGTAGTGTTTGTGTGAAGTGTGTTGTTTGGTGAAACCATCTCGTGAGACTTATGAGTGCTGAATGTGTTGTGTCTGTTTCTTGTAAAGGTTTTCAACCTGAAAAGGTGTGGCGCACTGAATCAATGACTCATTTAAATAAATAGAAGAAGAATGAAGAAACAGCCTGAGTTGTTTCCATTTTTAACCCTGTTGATGACCAAGGCCCTTTTCAAGTTTGGGCAGAAACTAAGAATCCCCTGATAACTTGACAATCACCCTGGGATCTGCGACGGTTACCCCTTCATCCTCTGCCAGGAACCTTGGGGTTACCATGGATGACGAGCTCTGCTTGACGGCCCACATTGCTGCAGTCTCCTGGTCGTATAGATTCACCCTCTACAACATCCGGAAGATCAGGAGATACCTGTCTGAGCACTCCACCCAGCTACTAGTCCAAGCACTGGTCCTCTCCAAGTTGGACTACTGCTGCTCGCTGGTCTCCCAGCATGTGCAACCCGCCCTCTTCAGAGGATTCAGAACGCAGTGGCCCGCCTGGTCTACAATCTACCCAGACGCTCCCATGTTACCCCGCTCCTCATCTCTCTCCACTGGCTACCCATCAACGCCCATATCAGAAGACCCTGGTACTGACCTTCCGAGCAGTGAACGGGACTGCACCCGACTACATCAAGTCTCTCCTGCAGCCTTACACGCCCACCCGTCACCTACGGTCTTCTTCAGACAACCGCCTGGTGGTCCCACACAAGCTCTTCTCCTCCCTGGCCCCCCAATGGTGGAACCAGCTCCCCACTTCCATCAGGGACACTGACTGTCTCCCCACCTTCAAGAAAAGGCTTAAGACGCACTTGTTACGGGAGTACAATGGCACTTAGGAATGCTTGATTGGACCTGATGTTAGTTTCCTCCAGGATCACAATGACTCTTATTGAGAGACTTGCTGCTCTTGTAGGTTAGTTATAACGAAGTTTATTCTTGAACACTTGTACTCGCTGTGAAATATTTTACTGTTGATTGTTCTTCTACAGGTACAGTCTTGGACTTTTTGTTGTTTTAATTTGTAACTTGTAAAACTGCATGCTCTTATGGGTCTTCCCTTTGGCACTTGTTTAGTTTTTCACAATGTATGCTTCATGTTTTGGCTGCTTGCAATGTTTGGGACTACCTCGTTGTTATGATCAGTGACCTATGTTTGCTCTTTTGTAAAGCTCTCTCTTAGAAGTTGCTTTGGATAAAAGCGTCTGCTAAATGCATAAATGTAAATACCAGAATGACTCATCTGGAGATAGTAGCAGCTCAGATGATCGAAGAGTTCACATACTGACCATTAAGGGAGGGTCACAGGGGTACTCGGTTACTCCATTATTGGAAGGGCAACCCACTCACATGGAGATTGACACTGGACCTGTCAATTTAGTCAGACCGCATCTACAACAAGGCATTAAAACATCTGCCAGAAAAAAAGTCTAACATCCTCTTAAAGACCTACACTGGTGAAACGGTGCCAGTCAGTGGCATAGTTGAGGTAGGGGTCCAACTGAATAAGCAAACAGCTACATTGCCGCTCTACATTATGCAAGGCAATTATCCATCTCTCTGTTGTTGGCTGGAAAAGATGCATTTTGAC
This sequence comes from Hypomesus nipponensis, assembly GCF_054491055.1. Lineage (NCBI taxonomy): Eukaryota > Metazoa > Chordata > Actinopteri > Osmeriformes > Osmeridae > Hypomesus > Hypomesus nipponensis. Next base: position 17,797,037 of record NC_140373.1, read on the forward strand.
TGGACAACCATCTTCATGGTCTCCAAGGCGGAACCAGGGTTAACCACAGTACTAGAGAAGTACGCAGAGGTGTTCAAAGACGAACTAGGAAGCATCAAGAACATTGTGACTAAAACTAGATCTGAAGTCTGGTAGCAAACCAAGGTTCGTGAAAGTCAGAGCGGTGCCCTATGCTCTTAGACCAAAAGTGGAAGCAGAGTTACAATCGTTAGTAGAGAGTGGCGTGCTTGAGCCTGTCGGTGTAAGTAAATGGGCAACGCCCATAGTTCCTATAATTTAAAGAAAAGGATCGATCAGGATTTGTGGGGATTTCAAGGTGACAGTTAACCCTGTGTTGGAAGTGGAACAATATCGGCTTCCTCTCATTGAGGATCTGTTTGCTGGCTTAGCAGGAGGGAAAAGATTCAGCAAAATTGACCTGAGCCAAGCATACCTGCAGATGCATGTCGCTGAACAGTCACGAAAGCAGCGGACCATCAACACTCATAAGGGCCTATAGAGCTCCGGACCCCTCATGACTTTACTGTTTACTACACCATTTTGGCAGTATAGCAGTGGCAAAAATGAACTGCTCTGACAGCTCCGGCACGGATTCCAACCTGTCCGAGTTCACTGCCCACTTTAATTCAAAAGACATAGGCAGCTATAAAGCAAAACTTGATCGATTAACCCTTGTGCTGCCTTCGGGTCACATGACCAAGAGGTTCATAACGAACCATCGTTGTGTTTACTCAATTTTACCCAATACAAAAGCAAATAAAAATAATTTTCTTTTAACCTTCGCAATGTGGGGGGTCTGAGACAGCCCAACGGTTAAAAGAAAATGTTTCACTTTGTTTTTGTATGCGGTAAAGTTGTTGCAAACGACAGTGGGTCCCAATGACTTTGGGTCAGAATGACCCGAAGATAACACAAGGGTTAAACATCAGTGATCCATATAATGCTCCCAGAGTTATTTTTACGACCTTTACGAGTGAAACGGAAAGCTTGTCTGACTTTCTGTATCCAGACCAGATATCTTGGCTACAACTTTCTAATCAACTTTCCTTCGTCCTACTCTGGAGAGTCTTTGAAAGCCTACAAAACCCTGGAGGGATATAAATGGACGCAATCAGCTGGATTAGTGATGAATATTAATCTTTGAAGTCTATCTGCTACAAATTCCTATGTGTAACGTTAATGCAGCCAGTTTTATAACTTTTATAGCTAGCTAGCGTTAGCTAGGCTGTACTGTAACGTTCTTCAACGGTTACCTACTAACGTTGGCTAATGTACATTATATCAGTGTAATTTTCATCACAAAAATGCCATTACATATTTATTACAATTAAGTCATTCCAAGAAACTGAATGATCCTCAGTTGAAGCCATAGAGGGTTGTCAGGAATTATGGGGTTCTTCTCTCTGGATCTTAGGAATCCTAAAATGCTCTCCCTTTATCTTTTCCCAATGGTTCAGAGGCATCCCGACGCACAGCAGCTATCTACCATGTTGAATCAACGTTCATTAAAATAGGCAGCAAATTAAACTATGTATAATATGTATGTAAGTATGTACACTGGCGCTCCACTTGGCTATCCACTGTACTGCCAAAATGGCGATGACCGGTGCATACTGGGATTGCGTGACGTCAACTCCCGGAGCTCTATACAGATACTTCCGTCTGCCTTTTGGGATCACTTCTGCCACATATTTGTTTCAGCGAGTGATGGATCAAGTCTTAAGTGGTCTGTCTGGAGTACAGTGCTACCTGGACGATATCTTAGTCACGGGGAAGACTGAGGAAGAGCACTTGAGGAATCTCAAGTATTATCACGCTCACTCAACAAGGCTGAAAGCAACTATGCCCAAATAGAGAGGGAGGGCCTAGGGATAGTTTTTGGGATCCGGAACCAATACCTGTTTGGGAGGAAGTTCAGTCTTCTAACAGACCATCGCCCTCTCACCACCATTTTTGGGCCACACACAGGGATTCCGTCATTGGCTGCAAGTCGGATGCAAAGGTGGGCATTGATTCTCTCCGCTCACACATATGACATTAAGTACCGGAAGTCTGAACTGCACTCAAATGCTGATGGTCTTTCCAGACTGCCATTGCCTGACACTCATGTCGTGTCCAAAAACGCTCACACCACAAAAACAGTTTATTCCCTTCCGCTGTTGGCCTCCTCAACAAGGCCAATAGTTCACACTAACTTTAATGACTTAATGTCTTAAAACAATTTGCATTCTGCACTACATAAAAAAACTATATGTACTATTTGTATCTCCTGTAATATTTGTATTTATATTGTAAATTACGGCTACTTATATTTTATTTTAATTCTGTCCCACTTAGTATTGCTAGTTTATGTACCCTTAGTATAGTTAGACCACATATTTAGATTTCAGTGCAAACTTTCATGGCGAATAAATCCCTTTATGATTCTGATGTGGGGCCACTGAAAAAAGGAAAAAAATAATTGTATTATGGTGTTGTAGTATATTGGTTGATTGAAAACAGCAGTGGGCTGGGGAAGGGGGACAGGATCTGAGTGTGGATATACGTGGATTTATATGCCAGAATGTTTTGATATAAAGTACTAAGTCATCTTTTGTGCAGAGAGAATAGAGTAGAGAGACTTGTGTAAACAATTGGAATGCGTGAGAAGTTAAAGAAGTGGGTTGAGGAAAAGAGAAACAGGAAAGTGCAACACCCTCCCATTGCAATTATCTCTAATTCACTCTGCTCAGTCTCATCTGTGTTGTATGTCTGCAAACTGCTACAACACGGGCCTTCACAAAAGTTGTAAAGTCATTGGACCTGTGTGGGGAGGGTTTGACAAGTATGACTGTATTCCTCCACAGATAACATGGGCTTGGACATGGAGTTAGACCAGTTACTATTCACTTGATGGGTGTGATCTGTGAAGAATGAATGGCACCATGCAATGGTGAAGGGCTTTAACCCAGGGTTGATTGTAACTGGTGTTGGAAAACACATGTATAGCAGAATAGAGGAACAAGGCACAAGGTACTGGTTTGGAAAGTCCCTGAAACTGCAGAATGGGCAGAAAATATTAGATGGAATTGTATCAAGGCCCATTTGGAGAAAAAGCCATAGGATATTTACAATTGTAGTAGGCCATTAGATCTGTTTACAAGTTAAGGGGTGTAATTGGTTGGATATAAAAGGTGTAGCACAGACAAAGGAAATCTGATTTTCCTGGGAACCCTCTTGTTGCTGCTCCGTGCTGTTTTTGGATTTTGAAGAAGTTGAATGTGGAATACAATAGAATATGATCAGAACTTAGGTGGGGGAAGGGAGCGTTGGGAAGTGTTTCTTGCACGGGTGTGATTGTCTTTTTCAACTGATACCATATGGCACTTTTGGCCTTGTTTGAACACACACTGGAGCCATGTCTTGTAATGTTATATATAGAAACTTGGGTTCATCAAAGATTTATTATCTAAGTAGCAACTAGCAAACTCGCTCAACATGTGCCTCCAGTTTGGTGTGTGTCTTCTACTAAAGAACGTGCTGCTATGTCGTCAAGATTGAAGGCCTACAGATCACAGGTAAAAAAAAAACAGAAAGCTGGTTTTTACTGTCCTCTGCTGTTCGGAAATAATAACACCCCCAATCGTTGCTCACCCCCCTCGCTTTTTCACTTGGACCAATATGCATGATATGGACAATAAAACAAATGAGTAAATCATTATACCATTTGTGTTATATGGTTATTCCGTTATTCCAAAACAACGGAATCCGAGCATTTCCCCATAATCCAGTTCTGACATCCGGAATGGACATTTTTTCATTTTTTGCAGATACCAGCATAAAGGATATGGAAAATCCTTATAAGATTTTAAAAAATCAATTCGTGTGTCCCCAGCATTACTCTAATATGGGAAAAGTCCGACTTTTCGGTTACAGAACAGCTGATTTGAATTTGTTAAATCAACTCATAGTACGTCCACTCTGAGTTAAGCGCGTGCATGAGTACTATTAAAAGTCAACATCAGTGGAGGTCTGATACTAGGATCCACCACGGAAAGGGGCATCACAAAAAGGGCTTCTTATTTCACCGCGATGGAACTGGAAGTTTTAATAATGGTTCCTCCGGTAGGAGGAAACCTATTTTTTTGTTAGTTTTATTATTATTAGGATTCATTCATCAGGAGGAACCCTATTGTAATTGTTGGTATTATTATTATTAGTGGCCAAGCAGCGAAGCTGCCAGGGCAACTATTGTTTTTGTTAGTTTTATTAGGGGCCAAGCAGCAGCAAAGCTGGTGTGGCACCTATTGGAATTGTTAGTTTTTTTGATTATTATTATACTTAGGAGTCTATGGCAGCCCATAGAACCTGATGGATGAAAAGTTTTGAATTTTGGCACACTGATTGGGAACGGTCTCCTTATTATTGTCACCAAGTTTCGTGTCGACCACTGAAGCACTATAGCGCCACCAAGGGGTCAAAGTTGAAGGTGTGTTTATGCCCATAACTTTTGAACCGTAAGACAGTTTTTCTTAAGTGAGGTATCATTGGATTCCTTAGATGCAGACGATTTGACTGGACCCTTAGCGTCATTGTCATCATGATGATATTCCGTCATTTGTATTTTACAAAAAGCCAACTTTTTCGAACTCCTACAAGATGGTTGCTCCGATTTTCATGAAAATTGTAACAGATCATCTTCAGACTATGCCGCCAATTTATTTTTATTTTTTATTTTAAGTCAAACCGTTCACGAGAAACGCACAAACGATTTTGACAAAGAGCACGTCAAAGCGGACTTGAGACCTTGTCTCTGCGACGGTTTACCCTATGGAGACGAAACTTTGGAAATGTCATTACGAGCACGTCATCTAATCAATTTCCTACAACAATCACCTTGATATGTCAAAATATTACTGAATTACAGCTGTTTATACTTGGGTCAAATCTAATAATGCTCACCACGGGAGAAACAGCTTCCTTTTTTAAATAAAGTAACCCAGCATTTCCCAGCAGGGAGAACAGCTCACTGGGATAAGACGAGCTCCTTTGATACGCAAGGTCGTAAATTCAAATCCAGCCACAGTCATCAAGCAAGTCTTGATACCGGATTATCTGTTTAGCGAAGCCAGGTATGCCACAGTAGCTGTCTAGCAGTAAAATCATAATGGTAACAATAATGTTTAATTCTCAGGGGATTTATACTCATGAAGAGTCAGCTTGATTGTGCTTTGTAGATATAACGCTGCTACATCTAGCCAGCGCATCAGATTTCTTGCATCATAAATTCTAAAAACTAAATAAACGGTTTGACCCAAAATCACAAGATCGGACTCTTCTGATTCTTTGCGGCAAACCAAGTTGTAAGATATTACGCTTTCGTACGTCGGCCATTTCGAACGTTGTCTTAAAATGACATTTACTTAACAAATTGGCTTGTCGTTATAGAAATTAAGGTAGTCAAAAGTTTTGGGGTAACGCCACCACGTTGCCCAAAAGTATAATGTGATAAAAAAAAGCGAATATTTTATTAAAAGTTTAGCTTTGCTTCTTTAGGTACTGAATTTCCATATTGAGTTTAGCTTTGCTTCTTTAGGTACTGAATTTTCATATTGAATGCTGCTTGGCCCCTTCATTGCTGCTTGCAGCTATATAGCTAATGCAGAAGATGCCGGGCTAAGCACTGATGTAGCGCAGGGGAAGAGTTGTCGTCTGAGTACGATGTTTGAGTGCAACCGAGGCAAGCCCATCAGCACAGCTCTATCAGCCAAGCTAACTCATCTAATAAACAGTTAATTAACACAAGTAGGCTACATCTTATCAAACATAATTTATTTTTATCACCTATTATCATAGTAGAACAGCTTTCTCAAGCAGTTTGTGATGCATTTTGGAAATGAGCCCCAGGTCTAAATGTGCCACCTGGCTTGAGAAACCCGTTCTCAAATACTATACCAAGCACTATAGCGCCACCAAGGTATCAAAGTTGGAAGTGTGTTTACGCCCATAAATTTTGAACCGTAAGACCATTTTAGGACCAGTTTGGGAGGTGACAACGTTTTTGTGGCAAAAAGTGCATTCTGTCAACGAAGAGTACTCAGTGCTAGCCTACGTCACAACGTCGGCACACGTTAGCATCAACGCATTAGATACGACGTGCATAGAAACTGTTGTGTCGTGCCGCGTGGTGTACTAGTAGCATTATACATTTAAGCAATTTGAAACTTGCATGTACAGTAAGTAATGTCACATGAAAGAAAGTATTTAAACTCAAGCTTGTTTGGTGTGTCGCTGTCTTCAATGCGACAACCTAAACTTAATGTCAAAAGAAACGTTTTTCATTTCTACAGTAGCTTGCTCGTAGCACAGTTCAGCTTCTCCAGACAGGGCTCTAGACTGAGACCAAAAAGTCGCTTTTGGCTGTTACTGACAATGATCGCTTCTAGCAAACTTTTTTTTTAATTAGCCCATTTCCCCCAAAATAAATATCAAGCTCATTGTTTGGGGTATATTTTCAGTCAGCAGATGGTACTGTTTGAATCGCGATTTAAAATAGCTTGTTTCAAAGGGGGTTCAGGTTACATGATCCAAAGGTTCACAGCAAACCATCGTGTTTACCCAATTTTACCCAATACAAATTTAAAGGATTTTCTTTTAACCTTCGCAGATGCGTAACTTCTGGGAGATAGCTAGGCTAACTATAGCTTTACTGCAAGGCAACTGCAGAAACGCCACAAGCAAAGTGGCCAAGGTGATAACTATTTTTCATTTTACGTTGTGATGTGAAACACAATTGTGAAATGTAATGTACGATATAAGCTGATATAAGGAAGTATATCTACTTTGGGAAACAGTAGTCTACTATTTCACTGACGCATTAACATCATGACATTAGCCTCTGTTGCCCGGGCAACACATACTACAGCGGCCTATGATGCATCTGTTTTCAATCGTTAAATAAACATTCCTCACAAATACATTTTTGTTTTAGGATTTATTATAACATTAGATTACAAGTAAACAATTTGTTGGTGAAATTATCATTACCTGTGGTTTCAAACCAGTGTAGCTCACTGCAACGCTGTAGCCTACGCGTCTCCACAGTAGTGATGTGTCGTTCGTGATTGATTCGTTCATTTTGAACGAATCCTTACAAGGACTCGGGATTTCTACTCCGTCTTTCTACCCCTTTTTCACGTGACCCGCATTGTATTTTTTTGTAGAGGAAACGGTTTCCTCATTCCCTTTTGTGTGGCCGCTGTTTTAGTAAGACGTGAATGATATTCGTTTAAGTCATCATACTGACTGGTTTTGTTATTTTCACTTTACATTTACAGTTTAGTGCAGTGTAATTGTTTGCCGTGATAATTAAATGCCATCCTGAAACTTCCAGGATCGCCTCAGAGCGATGTCCCCCGACTCCGGCACTTCCCGGGGGGGCCCCCCGCGCACAGGACACGGCCGGTGGGGGTGCTCTTTTTTCGAAAAAATAGTTTTCACCGTTTTGAAACACCGGTTGGGTGCTATCCCAAGTCCTGCTTTGGTATTGTTTTCGGCACTTGAGCTACTGAGGGAGTTGGGACCGGTGCCGGTTTAGGGCAACCGTGTGGCGTAGAACGCGAGGAAACAGCCTCTTCCAGACGCAGGGAGTTCCAGTTACATCAAGAAATGTTTGTCGGGGCTCGCCACAAGCTGGCGGCCAGGATCCTTGATGGGGAGGTGGGGGGCACCTGCCCTATCCCTCTGGCTGAGATCACTCAGTGATGGTGATGGAGGCCAGGTGGGGAGGGGTGGGCGGAGCCTTTCAATGGGCTTGGTCAGTTCGGGGTCGGCGAGTCCATCTCAAATCAGTTATTCTGGTCCATGATCTCAGCCTCTGATGTCAGCGAAAACCTTCGCATGAAAAACAGCTCCGCGCCCGGTCCCGATGGCGTAACCAAGCAGGACCTGGTCAAGTGGGATCTGAGCGGATGCTGGCTGGCACGGCTGTTCACCGCATGGCTTGTCGCTGGAGTCCTGCAGGAGGTCTTCAAGATGACCGTATCGACACTGATTCCAAAGTCCACTGTTCCAGCCGACCTACTTTCGGTATCGAATTGGCGTCCCATCACGGTTGGTTCAGTAGTGCTCCAGTTATTCTCGCGGATAATGACTTTGAGGTTGGCCCACTGTCCCCGCGTCAGAAAGGATTTACGTGTTCTTCTGGCTGTTCCGAGAACCTGATGATACTAGATGGGATCATCAGGCGGAGCAGGGAAGGTTGAGCAAAGTTGGCTTTGATCGTCGATTTCGCAAAGGCTTTCGATACCGTGGCTCATGAGCACATCCTTGGTGCTCTGAGGCGAAAGGGACTAGACGAGCACGTGTTGGGTCTCATCCGGGACTCTTTTGTGGGCTGTGAAACCAGAGTCAAAGGGGGAGACGGGTTCTCCCACCTGATTGACATGTAGGTAGGGGTCAAGAAGGTGACCCCATGAGCCCCCTTCTTTTCAACGTGGCGCTGGACCCGTTAATCCAGACACTTGAGTGCCGAGGGGAGGGCTTCGTGTAGGGAGACCAATCAGTGACGAGTCTAGCTTTTGCTGATGATCTGGTGTTGGTAAGCGGTTCGTGAGAAGGCATGTCGAGAACATCGCTATCTTGGAGTCTTTTTGCCGCATGGCAGGGATGCGCGTACAGCCGAAAAAGTGCTTTGGGTTCCTCCTTTCCAAAGGCGAACGCTCTGTCGTTGTGAACGACTGCAGGCCTTGGCGGGTTTGCGGTGAGCCTCTCCTCCTGACGGGACAGGAAGAAGCGGAACGATACCTTGGAATGGAGTTTAGCCCGAGCACTGCAATTGGACTATCCGAACCAGTCGAGCGGATGGGTGCATGGATCCGCCAGATCGGGCGCGCGGCGCTGAAGCCTTCTCAGAAGGTGGAGATGCTCAATCGGTATGTTATACCTCGGCTGCTCTATTACTAACATAATACTAACTTAAAAAGATTAGTATTCATTTTTACATGTCCCCCTCCTCTTTGACAGTTTTTCAAAAGACTTACTTCGATGTTGGTCCAAACTTTTCATATTCTCTCTCTTTCTCTCTCGCTCCATGGGGCCGAAAATCAAGATGTTCCACTTGGCTCTCCCCCTAGAAGCCTGGAAAACTTTCGTTGTGAAAACTGGATGCAGCATTTTTGGTTTGCATGCTTTCGTTTTTGCAGCGCGTATTTGCAGCGTGTTTATGTATTATTATTATAACCTTTATTTAACCAGGAGAGACCCATTGAGATTAAGAATCTCTTTTTCAAGGGAGACCGGGCCAAGATTGCCAGCAGCGTACATACAAATAGTTACAAAAATACAAAAGGAGACAAAATATAAGAGTTAGTGTCGTAGCCAGGTACATTAAAAACATTTTCATTTTAAGGAATCTGTCTCTAGCTCTTTCATTTCTAATTTAAAAGCATTAAGCGAGATTAATTCCTTTAGTTTCAAAACATTTTGCAACATATTCCATGCCGAGGGTGCGGAGTACAGAAAAGCCCTTTTTCCAATTTCCGTACGGGCATTAGGTACAGATAGCATGACGCAGTCCTCCGAACGTATTTCAATCAGGAGAGACCTGGATAAGTGAAAGATATTTATTACAGAATAATAAATGTACTACAATGTTTGGAGCTTGGACCCCGCTGGGAACTATATAAATCAACGGGCGCCTGCCCAACGCCCGAAGAAGAATCCCCCGCGGAGTCCAGACACTGGTGGCGGTGGCACAGCCGACGACCAATCGAGCTGAAGATGGAGACAGAAACCAGGTGGCGACGGGGAAGTGGAGGGTCGCGCACTTGACAGCATGAACGAACTACACAGGGAGACAATCGTATTTAAAGGCACGGACGACGCCATGTAGGGCGTTCTTAGCGGGGAGTGAGTGGTGTACATTACGATTGAGCCCGAGTGCAGGGATCGGTCTTGCCTGACTGAACTTGCGCTATGCTTCATTTGGTTGTGTTGTGTGTATTTGCAGCGTGTTGGCTGAATGCTGCACATGTGTTGTCAAATTAATGAAGAGGTTTTCTTAATTTGCTTGTGTTTTGTCTATGCATGTGTTTTCTTAGTTTGCAGCGCGTTTGCACATGTCGGCCACTGCAGATAATTTATAGAACGCCGGTCATTTTTGGGAGAATAGCACCCCGACGCGAAACGGTTTTGTTTCGCCCTGAACGGGCTCATTTTCCCAATAATGACCGGCGTTCTATCCACCTTATTCTCAAGGGTCTACTGTAGAAATGATTATGGGTGCAACTTCCGGTGAGTAGCGGAAGTTGCGGTTTGCTATACGTTACTCCCAGCCAGCCGTCAGCAGTGATTCTTTCAAAAGTAATTTCAACTGTAATTTAACTAAACCTGGTTTGTTTTTAAACATTTGTTGTCATTTGATTGTTATAAAATGTCATTGCGGAGCTCTGGTGGCTACCTGTTGCGCTCTTCGCGGCTTCACTAGATAACAACCAGATTTTGCTAAATCTGTGGCTTCAACGACAGTGTGTTGAACACACACCCACAACAAAAAGGGATTGTTCTTGTGACAAACGGTACAGTTTCCTTCGCATGCCAACAGATGAGGACTACAAAAGCATGTAGCTGAAAAACCTAGCCATGAAGAGACCTCCCAAAACACTATCGTATGTTTACTCATTTAATTTTGAGGACAAAAAGCAGACGGAGGAAATCCGCATCCTACTTTGTGTTTAGGCTACGAAAGACCTCCACAGATTTAGTTGCAGTACTGTCAGTAAAGGTGGGATGCAAGTGTTCATATAGGAATTTTTGTGGGTTAGTAGTGTGCTGGTCCAGCTACACATGAGCACCCAGCCGTTTCTATTTCACCTGACGATTAAACTAAAACCCAGGAGCAGTGATCTTTGAGGATCTGACCAGGCTCTATGTCTGATTATAGGTAGAAAAGGTTGTGTCCCACCTCCTTTATTAAAACGCGACCAACTTTATTGCTGTGGAGGTACCTAGCCACTGATAAGACTCAGAGCTTTTCAGGTTATTTATTGCTTCACCGTCCGTAGCAACAGAGTTAATAAAGTAACTAAATATGCTATTGTACGTTATTTGAGGCCACTTTTTCAGGTCGGCCTCGCATCCCTCGATAGTAGAAGGCAGAGGTATGATCAAACTGTCCCGATTCTGGTGTAACAGGCTGTGTTCCCACATGTTTAATTTCGCATCATATGGGAATCAGATGGCTGAGCGGTGAGGGAGTCGGGCTAGTAATCAGAAGGTTGCCGGATCGATTCCCCGCCGTGTCTCTGATTGTCTCTGTACTTACTGTAAGTCGCTCTGGATAAGGGTGTCTGCTAAATGACTAAATGTAATGTAAATGTAATGCATCAGAATTAACTTACCGCAATGACTGTTTATGAGCGTTACCATGACAATGGCAGGCTCCGGAAGTCGCGCCCTTAATTCAGGAAATGGATCATGGGAGATAGGTATAAGGTGGATACATTATCCCGCTTATTACACGGCTACTTGCCAACAAAAATAACTTAACACAGTGTGTCTTTTACAATGAATTTGTTACCATTCATATTGCTGATCAGCAGAGAAATAGTTCGCCAAAGACATTGAACTTCATAGACTTTGAACATTATTTAGGCTTCAAATCAGCTGACGTCGCTAAGCAACAGAGTACGCTGGAGTTGAAAAGTTCCCGGACTATTTGCGGAGTGCTAAGAAAGACGTGAATCCGAGGCAAAAAGGCCACTTCCCTTGACAGCGGTCAAATATGCATAGCAACGGTCAAATATGAGAAATTGATTACCGCAGAATGTTGGGAAGCCCAATTCAAGTGAATGGAGCATTCTACAGCATTAAGAACAGCTGTGTAATAAGACATAATAAAGTTTAGCCATAGCTGTGGCATTGAAGACAGTACTGTAGCCTACTACTACACTGCCAGTGGGCAAGCCGAGTCTGTGACTCTGTGGCTAACGTCAAAACAAGACGCGGTCTCACTCAAATTCCAAGTTTTACACAAATAACAAACTGCTGTCCATTTAGATGTAGAATTGACCCTGGATATGCAATTAAGAAAATACTCACAAGACGCAAATCGACAGTTGACTGAGTGTCAACACTCGTTGACAACACTGTTGTTGCTGCCGCAATCGTCAATGGAGGCTGATGGGCTCTCAAGTAGCAAACAAAGCAACGTTTTTACAGCAACCTATATTAAAATCACACCACCTGGCTGTTTTCACAATAGTCATATCGTCATAACATTTCCCTCTTTCAGTTTTTTTTTGTGTAAAATTGAACTATAAAATTAGCTATGAAAATACTACTATGACGCTTTCAAGCATGGCTGCCGCCTAAAAGACTAGGCGGTCTCACGGGCGACCCGCACTCGCTCAAATTTCAAAGACTGTCACGACCTAAATCAAATTTCCGAGATGGCAGTTCCACTCGAAATAGCTTTCTCTACAAAGCCAAATGGTTGGGATTTATTGGGGGTGGTATTTTTCACTCGTAATCCAACCACCAATTTGCACGCTAGGAAGTCTCTATCACGTTGTTTCCACGTTGCTTTTGTATGTTGACGTAGTGACGTAGCTAGCACAGGTTACCCTTCGTCGACAAAAGGCACTTTGTCACCACAAAAACGTTGTAACCTCCTAAACTGTGCAATGGAACGTAAATCCCAATACAAGCAAGGCAATTGCTAGCAAGACAAAACTTTTGACACCTTCGTTGTCTATGTAATCCAAATATGGCCGGATCGTTGGGGGGGCAAAAATAAATAAAAATAATAATAAATATATATGTGAGATAACAATGGTTTGTGCTCGCCGAAGGAGTGAGCACACCCAATGATGCAAATTGCGGTACAGCTGAACTTGGAACTGATGTTTCGACTGAATGGCAATAACAAGGAACGTCACTGGCTAGCGTTAGCTAACTAGCTAGCAAGATTACATATAATCCATTCGCTAAAGTTGACAATACAACACTTGGATTTTTACCAGTATTCTTCACTTGTTGACAACTTGCCGTGTTTGTCTTCCTTAATGGGTGTGCTATGCAATAAGTAAGGTTTTTTTAGTGTTGTTGCACTGGCTATTGGCTTTATATGTGCTCCCCTATTTTAATCATGTATTTTTTGTATAATGTAGAATAAATGGACATATAATTTTTGTTATACCCGCCTCTGTAAAATCCTTAAAGAACTATGTGACAGGGAGTTGAAAAACTTTCAATGATAAGGTACATCTTTTCTTAACTCCACTCAAGTGCCCACCTATTCACGCATTCATGAACGTTTTCTTATCAAGAATTCATTCTAGGCTAAGAACAGAATTTAAGGATTTAGGATACCGTTCGCATTTGCACGTTTCTCTTCTTCCTTTCTTTTCTTCTTAAATTCCGCCCCGGATGGCTTTTGCCTCTTCATTATTTCATTCTTCAACACAAACCCACTCTAACCAAACGCCTCACTGTGCAAGCATGTTCTGATAACACCAAGAAGTTACGTACCCCTTCCGTTTTTGATTTTTGGTTGATTTTACCCTAATGTTATTTTTTATTTTTTTATGTCAAAATATTGGATGGAGATATGCGAATTAATTGCGTCCCCCTCTACCGCCTTTAGGAAAGACCTCCCCTGGTCAACCCTACGCAATGTTATTGCCTTTGAATCTTGAAAGCATAACGTTAGCTTTCGGGCTAATAGTTCAGCTGACGTTGACAACTGAACAATTTTTTTGTTGCAGAGGAACAATGGCAAAATAAACTTATTTTGTTTATTTGTTAATTGGTTGACTAAAATTGTTTTATAAGAGCAATATAGTACGAGTGCTACGAGTGAATACCACCCCTGGGAATATCCCTTACCAACCCCACTCACACTCGTACTATATTGCTTAAGTATTTATGATTTATTGGCCTAGGACAGTTTATCCCCCGGGCATACTCTGGCCTGGGCCAAAGTATACCCAGGTTTAATCTGGGTGAGGGTTAAAGTGGCCTGTTACTTCGGCTCTCCCATCGCGTTTCACTCCAGGACTTTAGTATGACGTCCACATACTTTTGAAATATAGAAGCCCACCTTTGAGGAGAATCTGAGAAGGGTATCCATGGATGCTTTAGCAGCATGTGAAACCATTAAATGTAAGGTATGTGCTCCACAAGGCACATGAAAAGCAAGTGGATTTTTTTTGCCTACACACCTTTATTTGTGCCCTTCATGTTTGCAGCATTGTCATACAATTGTCCCCTACAGTCCTAGTAAAGGATGTTCAATTCTTCAAGCCTGTTAAGAATGAGTGTGGACAAGCCTAGATCAGTAGAGTCAGAAGCTTTGAGAAATCCCAAGAAGTGTTCCTTTATTTCTGGTGTTTTGCCAAGACTAACATTGCGCACGACAGCAGACATCTGGGGTCCATTCTTCGTACGTCACTTATTATATCCGAGATCAAATGACACTTACAAGAATACATCATCTTGCTAATCATGATCTGGCTAATTAGGTCTTCGAAGACATTTACATTTAGCAGACGTTCTTATCCAGACCGACTTGCAGGGATATTCCCCCTGAGGCAAGTAGGGTGAAGTGCCTTGCCCAAGGACACAACAGAACTGTCCTTGTTTTTTTTGTTTTGTTTACATTTCAAGAACAGGTAAGTGAACACCTTTTTTTTGGGGGGGGGGGGGGGGGGGTTTGGGGCAGCATCCGCCTTCACCCTTTACAATCATTTACAAGTCAAGAATTTGTCTTTTGATCGTGCGACCTGACCTTGTGGTGTCGCCAGTCTGATCGTCTCTGGAGGTTCAGCAGGCTCTTGCTGATGGGCCTGTGTGTTGTAGGCATGTGTTGATCTCCTTGCTTACACAGAGGTGTCGCCGGTTGCGTTGGTAGGTTTGACCCTCTCCGGCTTGGATGTGGTAGGTAGGCTGTTGTAGGTCTACAGGATCCATCCTCCTGCCGGAAACGGACGTAGTATGCCTGCTGACGTTGGCATACCTCTCTCCTTTCGTGTAGAGCCTGTTGACTGGCGATCTGTGGCTGCAGATGCTTGGCTGTTGCTGGCAGGATGGACCGCAGCCTCCTGATCATCAGTAGCTGAGCTGGTAATGTCAGGTTGTCTACTGGCGTGTTGCGGTACTCCAGCAGGCTCTGGTATTGGTCTTTGTTCTCTGCTTTGGCTTTATCCAGGATGCATTTGGCTGTCTGGACAGTTCTTTCCGCCAAATCGTTGCTCTGCGAGTAGTGGGGGCTTGTGGTGGTGTGAGTGAAACCCCATGACTTAACAAAGAGGCGAAACTCACCTGAGCTGTAAAACGTACCATTGTTGCTGACGATGGACTCGGGGATCCTGTGTCGAGCCATTGCTGCTTTCAGTTTCATGATGACAGCTGATGAGGTGTGCAACTGGAGAGCTTCTCCAGTTCGAAGAACCTGGAGTAGTAGTCTACGATGACAATGAAGTCCTGTGAGTTCCATGTGAATAGGTCTATGCCTATCACTTGCTACGGACGCTCGGGTATGGCATGTCACTTAATTGGTTCTTTGGGGTTTGCGTTGCGGCGCTCTTGGCAAATGCTGCAGGCTGATAAAGCCTCCTCGATCTGCTTCCCCATGCCAGGCCAGAAGATGGGTCTTTTGCACGGTATTTACTTTTTCCATACTCAGGTGGGTGGCGTGTACGTGTAGCATCATGTCCTGGTGGGCACTGTTTCCTTGTGTCTGGCCAGCCAGTGAGTGCGGCGAGGTGTGCATCTTGAGCAGTTTCATGTTTGATTTCTGTGAGCCTCGTGTCGCTCACAGGCAACCTGTTGAGGACCATGTGTACTTGGGCCTCCATCCCTTCCTGCACCGTCTTCCTGATAATTTACCTTAGTTTATTGGCAATGGGACTAGCGTTGTTTCATGTTCCTGACTGTTTCATTCAAATAAATAACCGGTGTCATGTAAATCTACAATTAAAGATGCATGTTTGTCCAGATCTTTGTCAGGTTATTTTTCAGCAAGATATCTAGAGCTAGCTAACTGAAGCCGAGTTGAATCACGATATGGTTTGGTTGCTAAGCCTAACGTTCTACCCACCCAAGTCAATCCAGTTTGCTTCAACAATAGAAGTGGAAACAAGTAATGTTATAATTTCAAATTATATGTAGTCAATCTGTTGAAAACAGTGTTGTGTAGACATAATAGATTTATTTGCGCGTTTTTATTTCAAGTCTACACCTTCGGTGTTTCAGTGAGTGGCCGTGTTGCATTTTTGTTCCCCAGTTTCACTCGTTGAAAACCAACTAATCAGCGCGCAGTTTGTCCAAATATTAATGAGCATACCATAAAAGGACAAAAGCTAGTGTTTTTTCCCAGGAACATTTCAGAGGATCTATCAGGGGGCATAGAATACCCCTTTTCCACCAACGCATTTTGGGTGTCGGTTCGGAGCCGGTGCCTAATCGCGAACCAGTTCTTTCTCTTTCGACAGACTGGGAACCGGAAAAGTGGTTTGTACGTGGTTTGCAACAAGCACCACTTCGGAGCTGGTCTAGTTTACGAACCAATAAAGAACCGCTTGGGGCGGGGTTACCGTGACCAACAAAACGCTTTGGCCACCATTGCTCTAAGTTTTTACAATTCATATTTCAGCTAAACGGTACTTGTAAATCAGAATGAAAATGTATCGAGAAGTGGGCAGTGTCGTTGCTGAAAATGTGCTTATTTTATTGATGAGACTGCTAATTTGTAAATTTGCTCCGACTTTTCGATAACCTAGCTCTAGCATGTCGGATGCGCCGTGTTTGAATGCTGATGTAGGTTCGCAAAACCATGAGCAACAACAGCAACGAAACGTCCGCCATTGTTGATGTTGTGTTTGGCGCTACCGCGCTAGCGTTGCTGGGAAATATGAGACGTATACAGTGACGTAATGACGTGGCTCTGTGGTGGCTCTCGCCCGTGGAAAAGCAAACCGGTTCTTAGTAAGCTCCGTTCTTGAACCAGCTCCGAACTTGCTCTAGCACCAGCTCCGAAGTAGCTCCCGGTTCACTTTGGTGGAAAGGGAGTAGAAGGGCACCCGGGCCATTTTCAACCCAACCAATGATACATACCCTATTCGGAGACCTTAAGAAACAGTGTGAAATAACCAAAAAACACAGTCAATTGCCCCTTTAAAATTTGTGTTTACTCTATGCATTTTGTGCCAAATCAACAAGAAATGTGTTAATTGTACATCCTATTCAGACGGATGTTGTGCTAACTGTGTTAAGAGTTTAGGAAACTTGTTAAAGGTATGTAAAAAACTGTAAACGAGCAAAAGCACAGATTCGCCACAGATTCAGAACATTATTGAATGCTAGTGATTTCTAATTGACCACATGGTGTAGGTGATGAGAAATAAAGGGATTTGTGTGTAGAGTTTTGCAGTGACAGTTCAACTAATCTGACTCGTGTCAAATCAGGGGAATAGTATTTAGTTAAGGGATATGGGTGTGCTTTTAAATAAATTGAATTATGGTTTTGAAATTGTAGTGTTTAAGCAATCAAGAAAAGCTAATATACATTTGGGGTGTGGCAGTGACCATTTAAAGGCAATCACAGGTGTTTCTTGGGTGGGACAAGGCTCTCGCGCACGTTTAATTTACAGCATTTATAAAAAGGAAACTGGAGCAGAATGTATGCAATGTTTTCACGTGAATTTACGCACAGTTTTATAAAATACCCCCTTAGGCTCGACCTTGGCTGTGACATTAGTATGGTAGTAAATGAAATATTTCAATCTAAACTATAATGGTGACTGGATGTTGGTTATAGCCACAGTGATAGCCACTGAAGGCTGCTTGCAGCTTTAAGTTTTGATTTGGACCCTCTGTAGAAATGACAAAATAGACATTGCAAACTCATCTCTACAAGACAAATCAAATGTTTCAAGGTGTAGGTATGTGCCTCACAAGCAGAACAATACAAAACAAATGTTAGAGAGAATAGAGTGCACTCCTTAACCCAACCCTGTGACATACAGAGCAAGCAAACACATATTTAATCATAGATTTGACTGCTTACCCTCAGGCCTTTTTGTTTGTCTACACATCTCTGTTGTAAAAGTTTGTTATCTACAGCGTTTTTAATTGGTCATCTGCACTAAGCTCCAGTCTGTTGTGTTTGGCAACAATTTTCATCAGGCCTTTGACTGTCTCTACTCCTGACAGAGAACCACAAACATTGTAGACAGACACAGGGCTGGATCTCCCCCTTACTCATTTTCCCTCTCACTCTAATTACTTATCTTATTGGTTCTGTCCTGCTGCAGGCATCCCATCACCAGAGCACATTTCTAATCAACACTTTATTACATTGGAACCTGCTTTAATATTTCATAGCATAAAATGAAGCTTTGGAATTACTTACAGGTAGCTACACTTGGTGCTAGCAGTCATACCAACCATATGTGTGTACACTTGTTTACAGTCACAACAGAAGGCATATAGTATAAACTCAAAACTTAAGTCTTGTGCAGAGATTGTTATGTTTTTTATTAACTCTGCATGAACGTTTTTTCATCACAAACTCAAACCCTGCTATACAACTGAACTGGTAATATTTAGATCATTCTCTTTTGGAAAAAAAATCCATTAAAACTTGAATAGCCTTCAACTGAATGCGGACCATATACTTGCATTTTTTACTTATTTGCAATGCATGTGTCCTGACTCTTGTTGTGGTTTGAGCCCCTCTTCCAGGGGTGGGTCCCAGCTACACTAAACCAAACTGATGTCATGGTTGTCATCGCTGATGTCAAGTCAAACAGCAGTATGATGGAAAAAAAGGCTTTAAATGTAGATTTTACTTTGCAGTGAGAGGAGCAGGGCTGGGGAGAAGAGCAGGCCCAAGGAGAGGGCAAGGTAGAGGTGTAAGAATGCATGGTGGTGGTATTCCAAGGGCTGCAAAAACAGTAGTCAGTGATGAACTTCGCGCCACTATCATTGACCATGTAATCTACCACGGCCTTTCACTTAGAGAGGCTGGTGAAAGAGTGCAACCCAAGTTGAGGTGGTCAACGGTTGCCTCCATTATACGCATCTTTCAACAAACCAATATTTTGTTCACTGTAAGCATTACTGTAAAACCTTCTGTTCTATTACTGTATACTGTGTTTCTACTGTACTTCCTTTAGTAAACTGTAAGAAAAAAAAACTGATTAGCTTTTTACTGAAACGTGTTTGAATGTGAACATTATTGTACATGTGGACATACAGTTCCCAACCAAGAAATTTAGTGTAAAAGGTGGACTGCTTGTTTTGCATGCAAATACTTGAAACATAAGTCTATGCAGTTTTTATTTTTACTGCTTACACACATTCCTTACTTGTCACACAATTTCTGAAACCTGACACTCAAACACCCGTTTGAGGCTAACGTAAGTGTAGCTGGATAAGCTTGCCACACCCCCGGAAAATAATTGGCAGCTCCCTTTTTGAGAGACCCAGCTGACCAAGGAGATATATAGTTCGATTAACTTTCCATACCAATAGAGTTCTTCGCGATCGCCAAGATCCTTTATTTCACACGGATGAGTTCTTGTTTGAGCGATATCGATTCAGCCGACAAGGACTCATTTATTTGCAAGACCTTCTCGGGCCGTACATTGCAAATATCACACGCCGCAGCAAGCTATGCTTTACGAGCTTATGCTGCTGTATGTGAATATGTAATGCTATGTTTTAATTAATGTCTTATCTGTTGTGCCTGTGCTTTTTATGTTTCACTGTGGGAGAGTGGGAAACGTCATATCGATTCCTTTTTATGTCTTGAGGTGAAGAAATTGAAAATAAAACTACTTGAAACTTTTACTGTGCTTCAGACTCTCTGCATAGCCTTGAGGTTTTTGGCGTCAGGTAGGCTACATTTTTATACAGTATAGGCGATGCAGAAAACATTGGCAAAGCCGCAGCATGCGTTGCTGTAAGAAAAGTGTACTTGGCGCTTAACCAGCTGATGAATCAATTCATCATATTCCCTGGCATGTCCCAGTCAATGAAATCAAAGACGGATTTACACATAGGTCTACATGCATATACATATGGTAAAATGGGCCATCAGGTAAAATGGGCCATTTCAGGTTTGGGGTCCCAGCCCTGACAAGTAACAGGGGATTTTATTGCTTTATGGTTGCAATGGTGGGCGGGCCAATAATTCAAACAAGACTGCACCAGAAAGCTGCATGGTAAGTAGCCTGGCATACCAAATCTAACTAAACTATTATAAGGATGATAAATCTATTTTTTTTAAACATGCGCATAAAAAAACTATGCATAATATCTGTCTTGATGGCATCAATCAGAAATAATGTTGTTAGTTTGGTATGTTAACATATTTTTTGAAAAAGTGATGTTTTTCTTGGTGGCCCAATTTACCTTAACCCACTGAGGTAAAATGAGCCATCATCTGTGTCCCTCACAAAAACACACATACACATGTGTTGGAGTGTGAGTGTGTGTCACACCATGACCCCCCCCCCCCCCCCAACAGTAATAATGGTAGTAGATATTTTATGTACAGTGAGTATGGCGAATGAGAAGGAAGCGAGAGGAGAGGAGAGAGGGAGAAGGAAAGAGAGAGAAAAGAGAGGAGCAAGGACCAGAGAGGAAAGGATACAAAGATAAAACAGGGATGGAAAGGAAGGCCAAACAATTACAATCTGTGGAAAGAGGAGATGATGAAGGGGGCCTTAGATGAATACATAAAGGGAGAGAAGAAAGCTCTTATTCTCATTCAAAAACCTCTTATCAAGAGCATGGGGTGTGCCACGATCCACACTGCAAAGACGCATCAGTAGAAAGGTGACTAGCAGTGAACATGTGTCAGGGTGGAAGCCCTACCTTCTACAGGAGGCGGAAAGGGAGCTTGCTGCCACCCTCAAGACATTGGCGCAGAGGGGGTTTCCCTTCACAAAACGTGATGTCCAGCAAGTGGCCTTTGATTTTGCAGCCAAGAAAAACATGGCTTCTCCAAGACAGCAGGGAGGGCCGGATATTACTGGTTTAAGAATTTTCTAAAGCGCAACCAGAGCTTGGGATGTGCAAGCCAGAGGTCCTGTCTGCAGCATGGGCTGCTGGACTCAACAAAGAGGTGGTTATCCAGTGGTTTAACCAGTATTAGAGCCTTTTGGTCGAGCTGGGTATTGAGGGCACACCGACACATATATATGGAACAGTGACGAGTCTGGGCTTCAGGATTAAAAAAATTATTATGGCACATATGAATATGTTTGTTTAATGCAGTTTAAATGTTATGTGGCTGTATAAGCAACTGTGTTTTAAAATTAAAATTGATGATAAATTACTATTTCCCTTTGCAGTTTCACTGGCCCAGTTTACCTGAACAGCTGGTCCATTTTACCTGAAACTGCTTGTGCAAAAAAAGTTGGCACAGCTGATGTTATAAGAACTGTAGGGCCTAAACAATTGTATTACATCAATTCAATTTTTTTAAATCAAAAACAGTCATTAGTAAAAACACATGGAAAAGGCATGGTATTGTATTATTGTCCCAAACGATTTACCAAAAAGTGGACCATTTTACCTGATATCACCCTAGTACATGATATAAGCGCTTTCAGTAGGCCTACATATATCCTCATAAGTGTCTATGAATTCGTATCAATTAGATACTCTTTGGCCTTGTTTTTATACTTACTCTGAAAGAGTTGATATCATTATTTTCGCTAGCAAGATCTCATTCGATGATTCATTTCCATTAAGCCTACTGCCAGCAGGCACATTTAAAGAAATGTGATCTGATTGATTGGGGTAATAAGGCACTAAAGATGAGAATATACATTTTACCAAAATACGCATTTAGTTTATCAGCTATTTTTTTGCCAAGCTGCCTGTCTTGCTCTGGCAGCAGTGGCGGTGTTTGACTTAGCCATGATAATATGCTTATTGTCTTCGTAGAGACTCATTATAATGGTTTGCTCAGATGGCGAGAATATCACCGCTCTCTCTTTTGTCTTTTCCGCCATCATACCGTTACAATATCACGGTTTTGGTGATCGACCTTTCCTGCCTTTTAAAGTAGGACGTGCTCGTGCACTTGCCCTGATAAGTTGAGCCTGATTGAAATTAACCAGATGATTTGGATGCGGATCAGCCGTCGACGAACCGATATTTGCGGTTCTCAGTTAGCTCGCTAAAGGTAACGGGCTAAAGGGACAATTGATTAACTTACCTTCAACCCTTACAACAAACGGGCCCCTGGTGTCATTCATTACACACAACGACTCATAATTGAAGACACTTGTTGCCAATGCTGTGACAACATGTATATAAGCAAGTTCAGAGTGCGCAGTTTGCTGAAGGTTCCAAACAAACAATGGATGAAGGCAGAGTTAGGGGAAGCGGAATTCGAGTCAGAGGAGGGAGAAGAGCTGGCCATGAAAGAAAAGGAGCAGGCCAACAAGGGAGAGGAGAAGGTCCAAGAGGGAGAGGAGAAGGTCCATGTGGGAGAGCAAGACAACCTCGCACCATCATTACGGACGAGATGCGAGCATCAGTCATTGACCATATCATTGTCCATGACATGACAATAGCTGAAGCAGGACTAAGAGTCCGTCCAAACCTGAGTAGGTTCACCATGGCCACCATTATCAGGGCATTCAGACAACACAACAGGTATTGTACTTGATTGCTTTCTTTGTCACAATACAGTTTTACAAGCTTGTGAAAGTAGTCTATTGGTTTCAAATCAATTGTTACTGTATTGTAAAACATGTCAATTGACAACACATGTTTCTTTCTTTAGAGTTGAAAGAATGCAACATATAGGTGGAAGGGTTGCCATATTTACAGCGGCACAAGAAACCCTCATTGTGGATATGGTTCGTGAGAACAACCTCATCAGACTCCGGGAGATCAGAGACAAAGTCATAGCCGATAATGTTAACTTTGAGAGCATTGATGATGTCAGCTTGGCCACAATAGACCGAGTTCTCCGGCGCCAAAAGATGCGGATGAAACAGGTCTATAGGGTTCCCTTTGAGCGCAACTCTGCGCAACACAAAGACCTACGTTACGAGTATGTGCAAGTAAGTATACATCCATGTTCACAGTACAGTTAGTGGACATACT
The DNA here is from genome assembly GCF_054491055.1 of Hypomesus nipponensis. Classification (NCBI taxonomy): domain Eukaryota; kingdom Metazoa; phylum Chordata; class Actinopteri; order Osmeriformes; family Osmeridae; genus Hypomesus; species Hypomesus nipponensis. Next base: position 17,820,149 of record NC_140373.1, read on the forward strand.
GTGTTGCTCAGTGTGGCCTACATTACTTCTGGACAATACTGTGCTACCTGATTGACTGTTCTGCTGAACACCTGTGCACTTTCACATTTTCACAGAGGATATTACAGTTGGACACGATGGCCAGACCTCATGAGTACCTCTTCCTGGATGAGGCTGGCTTCAACCTGCAGAAACGAAGGCAAAGAGGCCGTAAAATCATTGGCCAAAGAGCCATCACTGAGGTTCCTGGCCAACGGGGGGGTAATATTACTCTGTGCGGCCATGGGTTTGGAGGGGCTTGTCCACCGGCATGCTGTCCTTGGATCTTACAACAAACAATGTTTTCAAGAGTACTGTTGTGTGCAATAGATTCTGTTTTGCATTGAGTTGTGTTACAGTAGTGTACATGCAGAATTTACTATAGATTTATACTCTTCATTTGAAACTCACATATCTAAATGCCTAATCCTCTGCAGAGATCTAAGAAGATCCATTACTATAACATTTCAAAAAATATGCATTGGCAGTTATGAAACACAGAGTTCAGATTAGAGGAAGAAGAGCAAGAGGACGAGTTGGAAGGGGAAGAGTAGGAGGACAAAGACCAGGAACGAGAAGAGTGGTTTCTGATGAGATTAGGGCTACTGTCATTGATCATGTGATCAACCACTGTTTAACAATGACAGAGGCTGGAGTCCAGCCTAATTTGAGTCGTTTAACAGTGACCGGTATAGTTCGAAAATTCAGAAATGAGAACAGGTATGTAACAATCTACTGTAATGTACACATGTTCTGATGTACACATAACTATTTCAGCATAGCATGCGGTATACATGTATTTTAGCACACATGCATCCATTGATTGCAGTGCACTGCATGATTTGTCCCAGTCTGGTGGATTACTGCATCATACTGTGCAACAGTACAGCTGACTGTAAGAAGACATTCTGACCATATTGTAGAAAATAGTGTATATTACTGTATGTTACAGTTCATGGCACACACTCACACTGTTCTTGAATCTTCTACAGAGTGGAAAGGCAAAGGTTTTATGGTGGGAGAAGTCACATGTTCACTGATGAACAAGAGACGGCTATCGTGAATTTAGTTTTGGCTAATAATGCTATAACAATTCAGCAAATATGCAATCATATCCTTGATGATGCCACAGTGTTTGCTAACATAAATGCAGTGAGCCCCTCAACAATACACTGTGTCCTCTCTAAAGATCAACTCAGAACTAAACAGCTGTACAGGGTCCCATTTGAAAGGAACTGTGACAGAGTCGAGAATCTTCAACATGACAATGCGGAGGTATGTATAACACGTTCTCCAAAATATCGGACTTGCACCAACCAAGTCAGGCTATTGGGTTGTGCATTTACTAATATATATGCTTTTGTATTTATAGAGAATTATGGAGCTGGATGCCCATGCCATCCCCCATGAATACATTTATGTGGATGAGGTGGGCTTCAATCTCAGCAAAACCAGAAGAAGGGGGAGAAATGTCATTGGACAAAGGGCGGACGTGGCGGAAACATAACAATGTGTGCTACAATTACACAGAATGATGTCCTACACCATCATGCCAAATGTGGTCCCTATAACACTGATCACATCATACGTTTTCTGGGATGCAGTTCATGATATGCTTGTTCAAGGTCTGTAGAATGAAGACCAGGCGAGATGTGTCATCATCTGGGATAATGTCAGGTTTCGTTGCGCCCATCAGGTCCAAAACTGGTTTGTTACTCATCCACATGTTTCTGTTGTCTACCAGCCTCCATATTCACCATGTCTTAACCCTATTGAAGAATATGTCTCCTCATGGCCCTGGAAAGTGTACGATCGTCGTCCCTATGTCAACATGACACTTCTCCAGGCAATGGAGGAGGCATGTGGAGACATTGACGCTGCCTCCATCCAAGGTTGGATACGCCATAAAGAGGAGGAGAGATGGAGTCTAGACACTCCCAACCATCTCGCTCATCAACAAAAACACATTCCTTTGGAATACTGTAATCACCTTTTCAAAAGTATGTTTGCTTTGTGTCCAACTACAATTGTTTGATGTATTATTTGCTTTTCTACTGTGTAATACTGTATTCACACCCACAAATGCTTACAGTACAAAAATGTACAGTTTGTTTCAATCTTGTTTTCGTGTTTACTATGAATTTTTCAACATCTCTCAGAAATGTACATAGGAGCTCATGAAAGAAGAGCTTTTGGTTATAAATAACTGTGTGTATATGATATATCCAAAAATATAATATAATGGCAAAAGTGTTTGCCTATTCATCGGTACATTTACATTTATTCATTTAGCAGACGCTTTTATCCAAAGCGACTTCCAAGAGAGAGCTTTACAAAAGGGCATAGGTCACTGATCATAACAACGAGATTGTCCCAAACATTGCAAGTAGCCAAAAACATGAAGCATACATTGTGAAAAAGCTAAACAAGTGCCAAAAGGGAAGACCCATAAGCGCATGCAGTTATACAAGTTACTAATTAAAACAACATTTGTACCAAAGACGTCACTTCCGTGAAGCCTGCCGCCATCTTTGTGTCTGACTCAACCCATTGTATTTGTATCCAATAGTTAGTCATATATATTAATATATAGTAATACTACAATAATAGTATTGTTTTCTATTGATAGGTTCTTCAAATGTAGACTTTTTAAAAGTAGTATTGTCTAATTCTAGTGGTTAGTTAGCTCTCATAGTTAGCCAACAAACAGTCACGAATATAGCATAAGAAAGAATGGTAGAATATTGAATATGTGCATACTATTAAGATATTGACCAACCTAAGGAAGGTAATTTCCCTATCATTTATTCTCTCTCAGATAATCTCTTATTCACATACTGTACTAAGTACAGCTAGGTATATAACTAGTTGTACATGTCATGTGAGGCATCAGCTTCGTTAGCTAACTTACTACACAATTTGAATAACGTTAGCGACTAGTTAACGTTAGTTTAACAATGTTATATCTAGCTCACCATAAACAACTCAGCTCGTTTGAACATTTTCCTGTCCAAAAAATAATTCGCTAAAAAGGGCAAATGTAGCTAGTGCTAGTTTATCAGATACAAAGGTTTTTATTTTATTTTTTTAACTTACCTGATACAAAGAATTCACTGCACAATATTGAGTTAGATGTTGGCTGCCAGTTGCCTCTTGTATTTGCAGCCAACCATTTATTACGCCGATCAAAATCTTTTTGGATACACTGAAATTGTATCTCAGTCGTTATTTTGGCGACTGTTGTTGAATCCTACAGCACAACATATGGCAGGCATTTTTTACTTTCTGTGGGTTACTTTCTGTACTTTCTGTTCGATGTTTATGGTGTTACCGGGGCTTAGCTACACCAGAGAATGTCTAATATAGAGAGAACTGCCACTCTCGGGAAACTTCCGGGTTCTGAACTGGTTGAAGTTCCATGTGAGAGCGCTAACGAGCGATGCAGAATGAATGGACGTCTATGGAGCTATTCCACTTTTCTCAGGATATCATTTTTTGTCTAGTAATTTGAATTCTGAATTCGAAAGGGGAGGCAAAAAAAATACACACTGCTGGCTGTTAGATTTTTTTAAAGTCGCCTTTCTGTTCTAAAAAGCTTTTGAAAATGTAATTGACGTCATACACATCGTACGACCAGAGCTACTGCTTTACGGCAAGCTCTGGTCACTTGCTTTTTTCTCTCAGGGCATCGACAACACAGCTGACAGGTTAGGCTCTTCCTGTCAATACACATGCTAGAAAGAGTTTTGGCTTGCTAATGTTGTCGCTAATGTTGCTAATGCTCTGACAGTCTGATTCCGCTTCGGATGCCATCAAGCAAGAGCTCTGGTCGTATCAGTCCTTCACTAACCAATCAGCATTCATTAGCAGAATGCTAGCGTGTTATAGGCAACAACGACTCACCCTGTAAGAAATCAAAAGGACATAAGTACTCGTTCATTCAACTTTTGACCTATAATCCATGTTGAACATGCAAAAACTACAATCCAATCGGAGATTTCTCAACGACAATCAGGCAAAAGAGACAAATTTAGCCGTTTAGCTCCATAGACTCCGATTCAACATGCACTCGCTCGCGATCACTCCCAGTGGAACTCTGGTGGAACTGCAACCAAATTCGGTACAAAGGGGCTTAATAGGGAGTGTCAAGGCTCTCCTTAAACAGGCTCTGGCTACACTTTCAGACACAAAGATGGTGGCGCTGAAACACAGTGACGTCACATGGTATCCATGGATCCAATTGTTGTGATATATTGAATGCAGTGCTACATTTTGCACGAGGTATTTTGCATTTTGTGTGTGCAATTCTTGGATTTGTGTGTTAAGTTTTGAAAAAAAAAGTAAAAAATATATCCATTCCAACAATCTTGACCAGATCTTAATGAATTCTTGCTTTTCTATCTTCATACCTGCAAACTCTGAAGGGCTGAAAAAGGTGACACCTTTTATACAGCCCCCCCCCCCCATAAAGTCCTCAAAAAAAGTTTGGAAACGTCATTTTGGTCGATTATTCCTCCCTTTCAATAAAAATGTATTTTATATTGTTGGAAAGCCTGATTACAACGAGGTACAACTTGTAAGTATCGTGCATTTGTGGAATGAGCAACACAGCTAACCGTGTTGGTAGCGGCCCAAAGAAATGTGCCAATCCCCTTCACATGGGTCTTGACCTCAATCTTTAGCCGGGCCCAGCTCCATTTGCACCTCAGTCTGAGTCGAGCTGTGCTATATAAATTGAATCCTTCTCTGTAAACTTGGTCATTCTGGAAAACAATTGTCAATATTTTGAGTGCTGGACCAGGGGGGTATTCCAGGTAGCGGGTTGACCCTGAAAAGAGGTTTCCGTTCCAGGGGGGTATTCCAGGTAGCAGGTTCAACAAACTCAGAGATTAACCCTGAACTCAGAGTTGAGTTACTCTAACATTGGAAACTCTGAAAATTTAGTTCCAGAACACCTGATATGAATTAGTTAATTCGACTCGGAGTACGTCAACTCAGAGTTTAGCGCGTGCACGAGTTCTACTAAAAGCCAACATCTATGGAGCTCCGATACTAGGATTCACCATGGAAAAAGGCAACAAAAAAGGGGCTTCCTATTTCACCGTCTTGGAATTGGACATTTTAATCCGTGCGTATGGGGACTACGAACACATATTTCGAAAAAAAAAAGTAATACTGCTGTAGCTGCCACGGACAGGCAATTGGCGTGGGAAAGAATTGTCGATCGAGTCAATGCGTAAGTTTGAGTTTAGTCCATAAATCGAACATTTAATGTCCGTTAATATTAAAGGTGAAAAAGTGTTGGAATTGTAATTTAATCAAATACAATGTTCATAAAGGTGCAATCCCTCCGGCGTGAAGCGCACATGGCAACAATTAAAAATGAAATACAAAAACGTAATACAAACAGGTAAGACATATTTAGCCTTTTGGCCTATAGGTTCATGATTGAAGCTTCCATCACTTTGGTATCATATTTGACATACAAAGTGAATATCCTCATTGCCTATTTTATCCTGTAGTGGCGGAAACACTCTGTCCTGTCGCCTGATATATTGCTTAAATTAACAATTTAAGCTCAATTCAGAGTTCAATTCAGCAAATAGAAAGAAGGCAGAGGGCCACCACCAGCACCTCTGACCTCAGCAGAAGAGCTGGCTCTGAGCCACAACATTGGTCGTCCAGTGGCTGAGGGAATCCCTGGAGGAAGCTCATCAGAGCCAGTCACCCCACAGGACACAAGTGCCGATATAAGATGTAAGTATGTGCCATATAATGTATGTGTGTGTATGTTTATTCATTTTACACTCTGGTCCACTTCTAGGCACTGATGGTGTAATCCGAGTGGTTGAGCCTCCTGCAAGCCTTTGCACAACGGTGCCACTTGTAAGTAGGCCACTCAACACTCCATTATGCATAGTAGTGGTGACTATACTGAAACAATACCTTTCATCACAGGATGATGATGATGATGTGGACACATTGACCGCTGCCACAGACGGGGTTGCAGAGAGGCCTACATATATGGTAGCTACATATGATAGTTCTCTCTCCATGTACTTTATTTACAGTCTTGGGTGTAATTGTCAGGTCAAAATGTCCACTTAAGCAGCGGTCCCCAACCCCCGGTCATTTTTCAAAAGAAAACTTTTTTTTTTTTTTTTTTATAAAACTGAGTTTTATAAAAAAAAAAAAAAAAAAAGTTTTCTTTTGAAAAATGACCGGATTCCCTCTGGTTGTTACATCCGTCTATCACATACTCTTGTAGCTTGTCTCGGTTACTCGGTACGTTGCCGCTCAAATGAAACCTTCAACTTGTTAACAAAATGAGTAAAAAACAAACGTCTTTAGAAAGTTTCTTTGGGAAGGGGAAAAGGCCCAGTGAGGAGACGGAAGAAGAGCCTACGACATAATAAGGGCAGAGAGGATTCATGTTATGTTGTTGGCACGATGTTACGAGGCCGCTGCTAATAAAGTTGCATAAGAGTACACAGTGGATTCACGTTTATTATTGTATTTAGAAAATGCCACCGTTTGTATGCCGGTCGTATCATTTTATTTTATGTATTTATGCGCCCCAAAAAAGGTTGGGGACCGCTGCACTAAAGTGATGAGAGTAATGAATGTAAAAACTAAATGGACAGTCTGATCCTGTTGAACAGAGCATGGATGAGCCTTGCCAGGAGAGGGGTCCATCAACCTCCACAGCACAGCTACAGACAGTGAAATGTTCAGTAAATGGCAGGTGAATTCTGTGTGTAGAACTGGGATTTAATGTCATCCTAATGTATTCCCAGTTACCAGTTAAGGATTTATACAAACTCCATTTGATTAAACAAATGGAGAAAACCGACCAAGAGATGATGTATTTGGGGCGGAAGATCAAGAAGACGGATCTAGAGATTGAATTGCTGGAACACCAGCTGCAGGTGGCTGCATGGTCACAGGTGAGTGAGTGTTAATTGTCAGAACAATATATAAATATTAATTGTTGCATTTCCATTTGAAGGCAATAAAGAAAACAAAGTGAAATGGTAATGATGTGTGTTTATTTCAGTGCCAGGGTTGGTGGAAGTGTGTGCGGCACAGTATGTCTCTGATTGCTCTTCCATCTTGGATATCTGCAGGGTGGAGGGGATGGTCGTCCTCAGGGTCGTTTTGTACGGCAGGGTGTTGCTCTCCTCTAATAGTAGCAATATTATGAATTACAACACATGCCACAATAATATCACATGCCCTCTCTGGTTTTACCCTCAGTCTACGTAGGCACTGGAACCGGGCTTTGAGAATACCTATGGTCATCTCCACCCGGGCTCTAGTCCTGCAGTGGGCCACATTGTACCACTGCTGAGGGCCCGGCTCAGGGTCATGGTAAGGAGTCATCAGAGTGGGCTGGCATGGGTACCCTCTGTCACCAAGCAGGTGGCCACGAAACTCTCCTGTAAGTATATAGTGGGTACATTGTGAGTGTGGTAGAAGAGGGAGACAAGGGAATGTTATTTGTTCAAAGCTTAACTTACCATTTGCAACTCTGTTGCTCAGGGTTGACTCGCGATATATCCTTGAGTCATGTACTGAGCCAGGCCATTTGGCCTCCACGTTTGAAATCAAATGTGCTGCATCACATATAATCTTGCCAGTGCAGAGAAGAGATATTAGCTGCATTATTTTACTGTTGTGCTGTAGTCTTTATTATTGTAAGACAGTAAATCTACCTGCACATTAATGCTGTGGAATGACTTCCTATTCACAGTCTCCTTCATTGATGGATGGAGCTATGATGGGGATTTGGGTGCCATCAATGCAGCCTATCACATTGGGAAATCCTGCACAATTGAAAGGATTTCCTCATCTCAGTCTGAGATTGCAACATTGTCATTCACATGATTTCAAATTTCTTCATTGACTTAAACTGAATGTGTGCTACATCAGTCACCTGAAATAATGTGAAATTCCTCTTTGATGGTCCTTAGAGGTTTGTGCCCAGGAAAGACAACGTAGGTCTGCAGTAGGCCTTTCAGTGCCAGGGCCACTTTCCTTATGGCTCAGCAGACTGTTGCTTTGCCGAGATGTTCTGCATCGCCAATATTGTAGAGGAAACTCCCGTTGTCAAAGAAACGGAGAGCAACGCATATCATTTGGTCGGTCCTGAGAGCACGTCCACGGTGTGTTGCATTAGCAATGCATGGATGGAGAATGTTGGTGAGATAAATTATGGAATGAGATGAAAAACGGTAACGTTCGCGTAGGTATTCATCGGGGAATGAAAGTACATCCAATCGCGGTCTTAAAATCCTCTCCTGGCGTAAGGCTATGCGAATTATATTTTGTTCGTAATCGATCGGCCAACCCAGGAAAGGACACCCCATCTCTGCAAACTTTCAAAATCCAAAAGTGGGTGGGGATTGCTAGGAAAACGCGAGTTGTTCATAGAAAATTTGCTATCGAGCAAAGGTTTCGTTACCTCTCTTTCTGGAACGCAGAACTCGGAGTATGCCTCTTTTCAGGGTTAAACAACTCAAAATTTTCATTAAAGGTGACATGACATGCTGTTTTTGGATGCTTTTATATAGGCCTTAGTTGTCCCCTAATACTGTATCTGAAGTCTCTTTCCCGAAATTCAGCCATGGTGCAGAATTATAGCCATTACAAGTAGTCCCACAATCAGCTTTCCTCAGAACGCGCTGTTTCTGTAGCTTTAAATGCTAATAAGGAGGAGAGGGGGCGGCAACATGCGCTAATGTTTACAGGATGTATTGCAATGGCTCGTTGCCCCCGTCGCTGTAAAATGCCCCGAATTTAGCCATTCTCATCTGATCACCCTGGTTTGCAGAGGTGCACACTCAGTCATTTCAATGTGGAGAAAGGCAGATGTCGCGAGCCATAACACCAAGAGCAGAACGGTTATCCAAAAATCAAAGAAGTGTACAACACTAGCGTTACAGCGTTTGTATTCACACACACACTTGATGCCATTTATCTTTACGTTAGCAATAGTAACTCAGCTGTTAGCTGCAGAGCTAATGTTACAGCCACATTCTAAGGGTAGCAAGATAGGTAACCATATACAGTAAAGCAACAAAATGATATAGCGTTAGTTAACTTACTTGTCCAAGGTTTGTAGCTTGACCAAGGAGATTTAGTAATGATCCAGAATTTAATTTCAGCAAGGCCAGCTTTGAGTTGGCTCAAGTTGAGGAAATGTTTGGCGCAGACATACAACACTTTGGGAAGTTGTGTCGGCGCATTTCCAGCGAAAATACAATTAAGATACGGGTTGTGCAAAGGCTCGAGAGAAGGAACAAAAAAAAAAGATGTGTGCTTGCATTTGTATATCCAAGCACTGAGCAACTGTTATGCTTCGTTTGTTTGCTCGCCATGATGTCTCTCCAGGAAAAAACGATATCGCACTCGCCCTTGCACGGTGGTAGCTCTGTTTCTCATGGGCGGGCTAGATGATCTGGTCGGGCAAAGCAGAGAGAGGGGAGTTAACCTTCCCCCTATCTACGTCACTAGGGGGAGATTTTCAAACAGCGCAATTGAGCCTTCATTTTGTCAAAGGCGGAGAAGAACACGCAGGGCTTGGTTTACACTTATTGAAAATTCTAGCCACTGGGGGACCGAAGGCAGGCAAGGGGAACTCATATTAATGTTAAATAACCTCATAAAATGAAGTTTTCATGTCATGTCACCTTTAAACCCACTACTTGGAATACCCCCCTGATGAGGACTACGAGCCGGATACTCCTGCTCAAGTCAGCATGCGGCCACGTACAGCAGCAGGGCCGCCAGACAGCAGCAGCTCATCTAGTGATGAGTGTCAAACTCCCCAACAAAGGTTCTGCCAGCAGGAGAAGGCCAAGAGGAATAGGACGGGGGAGGGGAAGCAGCAGAATCAAAGCTGCAGCGTCAACGAGCCCATCTGGAGAGAGATGGAATAATGTTGACATTCCTGACATAACACCACCTCAGCCTACTTTCAGGCCAATGAACCCAACTGGACCCCAGCCAATTCGGACAGCGACCTACACAGCCCTGCAGCTTTTCCAACTTTTTTGGACAAACTCTGTTTTACAAACTATCCTTCTAAACACCAATGACTTTGGCTTGACTTACTACTCAACACCCACTCACCCCTGGATTGATCTGACATTGCAGGACATGTTTTCATTCATTGTCATGATCATATACATGGGTCTAGTAAAATGCTCTTCATTTTCTGATTACTGGGCAAACTGCACAGCTTCCCGTTCCCAAAACAGGTAATGACCGGGAAGAAGTTCCTCCGAATGTCCAGATCCCTTCACTTGAGTAGCATGGCGGACGATGTTACTAATGAGCAGTGGAGAGGCACAGCAGCCTTCAACCGTCTTTGCTAGATCAACCCAGTTTACCAGGAGATAAGAGAAGCCTGCAAAAGGAACTATCACCCAGGCCAGGAATTGCCATTGACGAGAGGATGGTTTCCTCCAAAGCTCGCATTGGACTAAAACAATACATGAAAAATAAGCCTGTTCGCTGGGGATACAAACTGTTTGTTCTAGCTCAGTGGTTCTCAAACTTTTTAGACCCCGTACCACCTCAAAATATTTGACTCTCCAAGTACCACCATCATGACCAACGTTAATATACAGTAGCGTAGGCTACCTTATTGGGCTCCAGACAAGGATTACAGTAGCCACGGACTGAATTTCTTTGGAGCGCAAGCAGAAAATTTAGGGGTACACCTTATATCGATCTGCAATGCAATTATTAATGTAGAGAGGGTACAATTTCTGGGGAAATTGTGGTATGTGCTTGCGTCGGTTGCATATGGGTCAGTTTTTTTACTGACATTTTTACAACTGATGTACAGCGACGCACCACATAAACTTGAGTTTAAATACATTATTTCAGTCAAGACACTCACGTGATTGATTTCACCATTTATTTAAACACATCACAAATGGTTTTACATTGGCGGAATAGATGTACATGGGGAAGCGCTCCCTGCCCTCACTGCAGCATGCATGACATGAGGCAGGGAGCAACGAGTGAAATCCCCCCCGGTGAGAACAGACAAAACACAGGGGGTGAAAGGGGCAGGTGGTGGGCGGCAGCAGTGCACAACTAAGGTCAGCGAGGATCCGAGTGTGTATGTGAGCGTCTTATAGCGCCGCTAACGAGCTGAGCCTATGGCTGTCGGCTATGGCGATGGGTGACTTGCCGCGCTGCCCGAGTGCCATGCCTGAACTAGCTCCGCTTGTTTCAGTCAAGACACTCACGTGATTGATTTCACCATTTATTCAAACACATGACAAATGGTTTTACATTGGCGGAATGGATGTACATGGGGAAGCGCTCCCTGCCCTCACTGCAGCATGCATGATATGCGGCAGGGAGCAACGAGTGAAATCCCCTCAAAACACAGACACTCCGCCAGTCTATGCTATGCGTAGAGCGGAGCGTCGCTCCTCCCGCATGGCATCCCGCTAATACACTCGACAACGGAGTGTACCTGGAACCCAGCCAAGTTAACTTGCGGTGATTAGCTATGTGTTACTGTCTGTTATCAGTGGGAAGGAAAAAAGGTGTGTGGCAGCGCATGGTGTTTCCTGCCAGTATCCGTCGAGTACCCTTGCCTCCAAACCCATTGACCTACTGTATGCAGCATGCATGCGTATGCAACGAAGACCCTGCAGATATCATAGCATTGGTATCGATCCGGTAGCTGTCTTGCCCAACAGGGCTGATTGCTACCTCTGGGGCCGACCTCTGGCGCCAGAAGCAACCTAGAGGATGTGCGCGAAGGTGCCTGCGTGCCCAGACAGGAAATGTGATGTTTGCACGAGGAATGAGTCGATGAGCCAGCGGAGCGTGCTATCCCTAAGAGTCCGGGCATCGTAGAGGACGCCGGCTCTGCGCTCGTCTGCGGATCAGCACGTTTGCGTAGAGATCCAGGACATGCTAATGTTAGCAATATACGAAGCTGCCCCGCCACAAGAAGCCTGCAGACCGAATGGTGGCTAGCTTATGCGCTAGCTCAGCTTGGGCGCTGGCTTGCCGCCGACCTCAGAAGACATGAGGACCTTGACGGTCGATAAGCCTAGGACCTGTTCGGTTCAAACCCTATGCCTAGGTAGGGATGTAGCTGAGCGTTGTGTAGTTTACGCCTTTATTGTGTACCAGCTGCACAACGTTGCTCAACACGGTCATACGCAGGTGCCGGTCTCAAGCGCTCATCTGCTTCTGCGCCTCCATGATGTCCAACGCGTTTGGGCGCACATAGCGCTCGTAGGCTGATGACGACCAACGGCCCATCATCTTCAGTGTTGTTGCGGACACCTTCGCGAAAGCCGAGGTGGCGGCCCCGATCCGGAACGAATGCGCTGTATGCCACTCCGGGGACAGGCCACAGCGCTCGCACAGCTGCCAGAGATGCTGCGTGAGCCATGATCTGGTTATGGCCTTGCTGACTGCGTCGCTGGCAAACAGGGGCTCATCAGGTGTCGCCCGGGGGCGGTACGACAGGTACTGGTGCATGGAGGAGAGGGGACAAAAAGCACTGTTAGTTTGACCGATGACAATGGGGGTGCTTTTACACGTCACATCAGTTTTACTGTGTTTCAGGACAATAGTGAACATCCCGCTTCCCATTATTAAATCGGACATAGCGAGATCTCGGGAAGGATCGAAAGTGGCGCATCTAGTGGTGTATTCGCCGCACCGAAGAAACCCGTAGAACGCCGTGAGAAATACAGTCTCTAGCAGAGCGTCGACATAAAGCCCGAAGCATCCCTGTCTTAGAGTAGCCACCAGTTTGTGTAGTAGAGGAAGCGTGATTGGGAGTCGTTTGTCTTTCCTTTCGGGCTGCTGCTTCTGTAGACCTTTCATGAAGAGGCGGATAGACGGGTTTCCCAGAAGGCTGCATGCCGAAGGATCCGCGCACCGGATGTTGAATTGAATACCTGCCATCAATGCCTTGATGGATGATGGTTGCAGCTTGCGGGATTCGAAACAGTGCACAATGAAACCGCACAGCACGGACATGTTCACGGGGAGACGGCTCACAGAGAACGCATCGCAGTAGGAGGAATATTGAAACCATGTTGAGTCATAGGATTTTAATGTGGTGGAGCACACACCCAACCTCATGTAGTGACACGCAGACAGGACATGCTGCCGCAGCACCTCAGAGGAACCAGCTGACCCTAGTCTAGTACGGCTTGCTGGAACGTCGGACATGACAGGCCGTATGGCGATGCGTGAGGGCGCAGTGCGCGGAATTCCTGCAATTTAAAACGGGACAGAGAATCAGCGCATTGGTTGGCCAGTCCTGGAACGTATGCTGCGCGCAAAATGAAATTGCCCACGACGCACGTCCAGGTGAGGCGTCTGACCAGGCGGTTAATTACGGGCACCGAAGACCTTCCCTTATTGATTATGCAGACCGCCGCTTCGTTGTCGCAGAATAATATTATCCTTTTCCTGCACCATAAATGCCCCCACAACAGACACGAGATGACAATTGGGTACAACTCATGGAGCGCACTGGAGTAGTGCTCCGGAGGCAGGGACCGTATCTCAACGGGCCACACGGCACAGAACCATTCGTCGCCGTGATAACCCCCGAATCCGATCGAGAGGGCAGCATCTGTGTAGAACTCCAGGGCCGCGGACGTTTCTACCTCGTCGTTGTAAAAGAAGGATATTCCGTTCCACGGGCGCATACAAGAGCCCAGAAGGATAGATCCGGCCTACACCCTACGTCGAGCACCAGGGTGTCCTGTAGGTTAGCAACGGTTTTGCACAGGTCTAGGAGACGCGACACGAATGAACGCCCCTTGAGGGATAGTGCGCATTGCGAATGTTAAATGCCCTAGCAGAGACAGCATTTCACGTTTGCTCATGGACACGGCGCTGCTAGCGGCTCCCATGACGGAGCGAATGCGCTTGAGCTTCTCCGCGGATAGTGAGGCCTGCATCAGTACGCTATCCAGCTGGATGCCGAGGAACTTGAGCGAGGTCAGCGGGCCTACAGTCTTTTCATCGGATAACGGAATGCCTAGCTCGTCGAAGGTGTCCCTCAACACAGTTATACAACGGGCCGGAGGCGAACACGGAAAGTCCACCACCATAAAGTCGTCCAGTAAGTGCAGGATGAACGGCAATTTACGCACGTTCAGCAGAATCCAGCACAGGGCTTCCGACAGCGTGTCGAAGATGCATGGGCTGCTGCGGCAGCCGAAAGTTAACCGGACAGCAAAATAATATTTACCACGCCAACGTACGCCGAACAGATGCCATTGGGAGGGGTGGAGCGGCATGACTTTGAAAGCGTCTGTGCAGCCGCTTTGCCCAGCCACGCGCCCGCGGTTTTAATCATGTGAATGGCGTTGTCCACGCTTGCATAGCAGAGGGAAAAAAGCTCACGCGGTATTAGGCTGTTGATGCTGGGCACTACGCAGCCGTGCGGAGCCGACAGATCAACTATTAGGCGCTTCTTACCCGAGTATTTTAGCGTGGCTACGCCTATTGGGCTAACCCTGTACGGGGAAAAGGGGGGTTCCTCATAGGGCCCAATCATGAACCCTTTGGCCACTTCTTTTTGGATGAGCGTATCCACTACGTCTGGCTCACGAAGTGCACTCTGAAGGTTATTGCACGCAAAGCTAACAGTCGGAAGCACATACAGACCAGCATTGAACCCATTAGTTAGACCGTTCAACAAATACAACACAAAACAGTGGTCGGGATGACCCTCCAATGCAATGCTGAGTCTCTCAACGTTCACTGAGGTTGATGCTTGTTTATTCACTTGGCCTTTGGGGCCGGGCGGGCCCGGCGAGGGCACACAGCACGGGGATGAGCGTCCCCACAGTAACTGCAAGCATGCACATATTTGCAGTTAACATAACGACACACATTTTCGTTGAAATGAATACAGAGCGTTGGGCTGACTGCGGGTGCGTGTTTGGGCCCTACCTTCTTCCGACCACGCTTAGATACTGCATCCTGGGTCGTCTCGGTGTTAGACGCCACAAAAGCGGTTCTGGGACAGAGATTGACCGAATGACCCAGGAATCCGCACACCGAGCAGGAGATCGGCATGTGGCCAATGAATACTCGGCTCACCAGGTCGAGATCCTTCACCGACCAGTCCAGCCGCAGATTCCACTTCTGGAGGTACAGGGCAGCCTTGGCGGACATACACTTATAGTATTCGTAGAAAAGACTGCCACCGTAGCGCAGAGCCAGATACGCAATCAAAGCTAGGTAATTGTCTAGCTCCCCGCGACGCTCGGGGTACACCTCGCACAAGGTGTCAGGTATACACCGAACGCCACGCAAAATTCTTTGACATCCTGGGGTCACTGCCCTTCAGGAACACCGACACATCCCCGCAGTCTATAAGCCGTTTATCCAACAGGTCAGTAGCACCCTGCAGTATTTGAACGAGATTGATGTCCATACGTGTGAGGATTTGGCTCCTGAGATGCGCCGACAGACCACGGGGGACAGGAACGGTGCTCCGGAGGCAGCGACTGGTACTGCCGAGGCCAGGCTGCTTCGCGGAACCATGGCTCGGTCGAAGGTCGTAGGAACATCACAGACCTCGGGACCAGCTGGAACGGGAGCCGGTGCCACCCCAGCCTCCAGGACGGCGATGCGGTGGGCCATGTCGCCCAGGGACATCTTGAAGTCCGAGAGGGCTGCCAGAACGGGATCAGGGGTTGGAGTCGGCTCCTGAAGGCGAGTCTTCTTCCCGGGCAACACCGCAGCAGGACGGGAAGCGAAGCCCCGCTTTCCTTTCGCCGACGTCTTCCCCGGGGGAACAAGCGGGAGTACGGATGAAGTGGCCTCGCTGCTGTTCAGGAAGAACAGGAACAATTCCTCGTGGTTGCACCCCGTCGGCGGCGTTATGCCCTTGTTGTAGAGGGCGTCCAGGATCTTATATACCGGCCAGCTCTTGATGTTGGCCGACTTCCCAGCCAAGCGAGAGCTGCGCCTGACCTGGCTCCCGGAGTCCTCGCCGACTCCATTGGCGCAGAGGTCCTCAGACGGAGATTCACGGGGTTGATCGAGACCATCCAACAGATCCCCAACACCGCCAGCATCGCTCAGATCCGACGAGGACATGACACGCGAAGAACAACCAACGGAAACACAAGCCGAAACCGGAATGGCAGCAGTGCACAACTAAGGTCAGCGAGAATGCGAGTGTGTATGTGAGTGTCTTATAGCGCCGCCTAACGAGCTAAGCCTATGGCTGTCGGCTATGGCGATGGGTGATTTGCCGCGCTGCCCGAGTTCCATGCCTGAACTAGCTCCGCTTATTTAATGTGACATTACGTACTGTACATGCAAGTCTTAGCTAAATAACTTATATGTATTTACATACATATGCAGCGCTTTTCGAACAGTCCTCCTACACCACGACACAATACTTTCTGAGTATAACAGCACAACAGCGCAAACACAGGCAGGGATACAGTAGCTAACAACTAATGCTAAATAAGTATTTAGCTGCTCGTCTCCATGACAAGACGATAAAAAGAACGACAAAAGAACGATGGGAAACCCACTAGTTTGGCAGATTACATAAGAAATGTTCGTAGGAACCTAGCGAAAAGTAGCCTAAACTTTCCTCCACTTTGAGCTAGGTTTATATACCTACTGAAAAATAGCCTAAACTTTCCAAGACTTACAGCTACAATAGGCTACTAATGCTGAGGGCTCGCTGATATCGCTGTACAAGGATGTCTTATCTATGCGTTTTTGCTACCGTGTGCTATCTATCGTGGATGTTTGCATGCGCCACTACCCGAGAACCGTCAGGTAGTGGCGCAAGCAAACATTTATTTTTTGTTTCGAAACAAAAATATTATAGGGCAGGCAAAACTTTTAAAAATCACATTACAATGATATCATAGTTAAGGTATTTAAATATTTCCGATATTCCTCCGCGTACCACTAGAAGGGGGCACGCGTACCACAGTTTCAGAACCATTGTTCTAGCTGATTCGAAGAGTGGTTAAACATGGGACTTTTTTGTGTATGAAGGAAAGCTCAAGGGAAACACCGGCAAGGGACTCAGCTATGAGAGTCAGTGATGGAGCTAATGGACACACAGTTGCTGGGCACTGGGTACAAGCTCTTTGTGGACAATTTCTACACAAGCCCCACCCTTTTCCGAAACCTCCTTCAAAAAAGGAGCTGGGCATGCGGAACCATCCGCACAAACAGAATTGGATTCCCGAAAACAAAAGTGAACAGTTTGGACTCAAAATCTCCCCGCGGCAGCATTTGCTGGATAAGGAACGACCCCCTCCTCTTTGTCCAGTGGCGTGACACAAGGGACGTCTTCCTGTGTTCAACGCTCCACACAGCACATGCACAGGACACAGTGCAGAGGACGGTCAAAGGTGCAGATCAGCGCTGGGTAGTGAAAGACATCCCAGTTCCGCCAGTGGTAAAGAACTACAACCAGTGCATGGGTGGAGTGGACCTCTCCAATGCACTGATTGGATACTATAAAGTCCTCCACAAGACCCAGAGATGGTACAAGACCTCCTTTTATCATTTCCTGGACATTGCGATTGTGAATGCTTCCTCCTTCACAAAGACATCGCAAAAGGACAGGTACCTCTGACCCAGAAGGCCTTCAGAGAGACCCTGGCTGTTGAGCTCGCAGAGTTTGGGTCTCAACCCTCACCCAGTCCCTCATCTTCCATCGTGCCTAAACCCACAGCTAGTCACAGGCCAGTTCATATCAGTGGAGACAGCACCGCTGGTCGGCCGAGGTGCAAACACTGTGGCTTACAGACACCAGTGAAGTGTTCAACTTGTGGTGTGGCTTTGTGCTTTGTCCCCAATTGTAACTGCTACAATGACTGGCATGTTGCCAAAAACATTTTGCGAAATTGTAAATAACTGGTGTCACTATTCACTGTATGTAACTAGTTTGGTGTGTTTTTCTTATATAAACTAGCTTTTCCACAATTACTCTTGTTTGACTCTTATTTACACAAAGTTTAGTTTGAAGAAGGTAAAAAACACTCTTATGCCTCAGTTACTCTGTTTCAACAACAATAATGGTAAATCTGAATATGGAATATGATAGCTCTGAGTGTCACCTTTCATTAGAGCCCAAACATATGACTGTATGTGGAAGAGTTTGAAAGTTGTAGCCTTTTTATGCTAGGGTATGTAGCCTTGGTTACCAAGGGGTCCTTTTGGAGTCTCCAAAGGGCACTATTAGAAAACGCCTGAATGTACCCTTAGAAAAACATGTGTATAACATTTATTTCATATGGTATTATAATTTACTTTTGAGTTGGATTGGGTCAGGCTTCAAACTGTGGTCCAATTCTGTCCTCCAGCTAATACCTTCCACCTCTAGGCCTCTTCAGGCATCTGTTTTCAAAACAAAATCTAGGCGGAAATAGAAACTTTCACTTTCCTTGTGTTCAAGCTTCTATAACTCAACACCAGTAGGACTGACAGGGGTCCTGACAACAGGGGAAATAACTCCAGAGTGTCAGCTTTCAAAAGAGACCATGTACATGCATGTTCTCCAATTTCAAGAACAGCTGTGAATTTACTATGCTGTTTAGGCGTTTTTAGGCACATTTAACAGATCTCAGTTAAACTAACTTGTGGCTACAACAGTGAAATAGAGAATTTTGAAATAGGCAGTTTAGTGCTTAAACTGTGACACGGTTTAAGAAAACTAGCTAAGTTTGTTGAGAGCAACGGAAGGATTGCTGAGAATTGTAAGGTGGTGGAGAAAGCCCAGAGCTTCCAACAAGTTCATGCAGCTAAGTGGAGTGCCCTTATTTCATCAACTGCCTTAAGAAACATTGAAGTAGTGAAGTGGAACATGCCCTCAATCATGCCATTCACAGAAGATGTCCAAGCATTGCATAGATACTTGTGGGGAAAGCGGCAAGAGTGCATCAATCATTTTAGAGCAGAGCCAACTGCTCAGCATTGGTCGTCCCTCGCAAAAGTGTTATTGGCTTAAATCATTCTTTTTAACCGAAGAAGAGAAGGGGAGGTTTCGTGTATGCACTTAATTGCGTTTTCATCCAGGGACATCTCTGATCCAAATCAAGATATTGATTGGGCACTCTCAGAAGTGGAGAAAAAACTATGCAGACACTTCTGACGGATTGAGACTAGAGGAAAGAGAGGGAGAAAAGTTCCCCTCTTGTTGGTACCAAAAATGCTCAGTGCCCTTGAGCTTCTCGTTCAGCTGAGGATCAAGTGTGGAGTCCCAAAAGACAACACGTACATGTTTGCCAGGCCAGGAGCCATGTCCCATTTCAGAGGCTCAGATTGTATTTGAACCATTGTAAGAGTTTGAGCAAAACACCAGAATGTATTGTCATCCACAAAGTTGTGCAAGTAGACTATCAACAGATCTGAACATGAATGACACAGACATGGATCAGCTTGCCAACTTCATGGGACATGATATTCAAATCCATCAAGAGTATTGCAGGCTGCCTGAAGGAACCCTGCAACTCGTAAAAATAAACAAAGTGCTCATGGCACTTGAACAAGGAAAATTAGCAGACTTAAAAGGGAAAAACCCTGACAAAATTGAGATTCATCCAGATGGTTAGTTTGAATTAATAGATTTTTACACACACACAGCTCATGTGCACAAATGTTACTGCGTATAACAGTTTAAAGGGTGTGTCTTTGATACATTGAAAATAAGACACATGTTGGTAATAATAATTTTCACTTTTCTGTAGAGCAGCGGTTCTCAAACTTTTCCCCTGGCGACCCCCCAAAATTCCATGGTGACATCTGGCGACCCCCTATTTAATTTGTATCTTATTTTAAAACCTGCATTTTCCCACAATTGTACAAACTGAAAGGAAAGTAATCAAATAAGAAACAATTATATCAAAGGAAAAATGACAAGATGCCCAGTTTATTTATAACAAGAACTTAAACACGACAGAACAGTGCATCTGCAGATGAATCTAGGCCTGAACAAGACGCATAAACGACAAACCTCAAAAAATAAATACAAATAAAATTTAAGCCAAGAGCATGCGTCCGATCTTAATGTATTGAGGGTATTTATAGCTTGGGACTTCCATCTTATCACAGCATCAAATCAAATGTATTTGTATAGCCCTTTTTACACGCAAGCATGTCACAGAGGGCTTCACATACGCCCATAGAACTGCCCCTCAACCAACCTAAACCCTCAAGGAAGACAAGGAAAAACTCCCAGAAAAACTCCCAACGGGAGAAAAAATGGAAGAAACCTTGGGAGGAGCAATTCAGAGAGGGATCCCCTCCTCCAGAGACGGTTGGCAAGAGAGAGGAGCAGAACACAAGCTAAACATAGTCATACAGTGTCAATGGGTTTTGAAACACCAAAAATCCATTGTTCGGCTTTTGTCGTTTGTATTTTATTTTTACATTAATGTGAATGATGGGCCTCCTTTTTCGAACATAATACATTCACTCTTGGGCTGATGCCGCACACGGCGACTCTGAGATTTTTCTCCACGTTGCTCAGCTGACTTCTGTATTTGTTTTTTAAGTACACCAGGGACGAGAATGTCATACACCTTAACTGTTTATACCATATTGAAGAGGATAACTAAGGGATTTTTTATGATTTGAATAAATTAGTGCTGTCAAACGATTAAAATATTTAATCGCGATTAATCGCATTAATGTCATAATTAACTCGCGATTAATCACAATTAATCGCAGATTTTTATCTATTCTAAATGTCCCTGATTTCTTTTTGTCCCAATCTTTTTTCAAATTTTAATGCTCTTATCAACATAGAAAAGTGGTTCGGATTGCTTTGTGCAAATATTTTTTTTATTGAAAACAACATTGCAATCGCCTGGCTTTGACGAGGGGGCAAAGAATTCGCATCAGCTGTGTGCTTGGCCATCAAGTGGTATTTCAGACTGGACGTGCTGCGATGATAGCTCAGTTTACAACGACAAAACACACAGATCACTGGTCTTGTCAATAGAAACATTTGGCAACTTTTTAAAAGCAAACTTTCCATTCAGAATCTTATTGGCATCCATTTCAGCATCTCGCACTCGTCATCCACTCAAAACGTAACGTTAGCCTACTACCAGAGAATGTCTAATATCCGTAAACGGGCTCTGCTACTACTCTTAAGCCAGCTCGCAAGCCAAACGAGTGTTTGGCGTGCCTGTTGTTTTGTTTTCGGTCTAGCTAGATCCGGTGTGGTGTTGTAGTTTTTCTAACGTCGGTAGTTGTTGCAACAGCATGTGAAAAAAACTACAAAGTTTGCTAGGCCAAAAAGAGCGTTAATCGCGCGATAAAATAATTGACGCCGTTAATTTGGGTTTGCGTTAACGCCGTTAATAACGCGTTAAACTGACAGCACTAGAATAAATATATGATTACTTAAATAATATTTTATCAAGCTGATTTCAGGTAGCCATTTTTTACATAAACTTCTCCATCCACCATACCTCATCAGACAACTTAATTATTTTACCACTTTATTTACAAGATGGAGAAATACTTTGAGTAGGTGGAATATCCACAAATCTGTGGGAAATGTAGAACAGAAGACAGATTAGAAATATAATATTTTGATTAAAAGTTATGACCATTCTAGGGACTAGTGGAAACATGGGGGAAAACTGAATTCTCCTCCCAAAAAAAATAGCTAGCGCTATTGCTGGATACTCCTCTCGATAACTAAAAAACGTTGGAGTTTCTTCCACAATCGACCGAATTGGCCAAACAAGGCATGTACATTTAGCTTACAGTGTACATAATCTATCTAGTTAATGTTGTTTAGAAAGTTTTTTAGAAATCTGCTCAAATCGAGGCTAAACAGTGCTACTACTACCGTCATAGCTGCCTGTCCTTGCGTCACTCCCACAAACAAATTCTTCGCAAGTAAAAAGTTTAGACTTTTAATTGACAATATTGACAACACATTAAGAAACTTGTCTTTACTCATATCGTCTCCGATTTCAATTCGAAGCTGTAAATCTAACACTGTAGGCTATCTCCCATGGTATCCGCTCTGGCTCCGCCTCGGAAAACAATGGCTTCCGTTGCTGACGATACATTTATTTCCCCCTCCCAGTAACCCCTTAACCAATGATATGTGCTTTGAGCTTAATTTGTCATGAGTATCTGGCAGTTTTCAGAAATAAAATCGGTGATTGGACGGCAAAGATATTAAGGCAGGAAACAAGGGAATTTTATTTCCCATATTTGAATTGTCCGGCAGAAATCATCTCGCCTCCGAACCTTTTTAACGACCCCCCAAAAACTTTTCGCGACCCCCACTTTGAGAACCGCTGCTGTAGAGCACGTCTTGTCATAGAATGATGAAGAAATGCTGAGATAGAGATAGAAATTGAGACGAAAGAATCTGGACAAGGTGCATTTATCCAAAGAAACTTACAAAATGTATACACTGTGTGACGTCACGAGAGGCTGGGTCCTGGAGGGGTGCTACATTCCCCGGAGGTGGCTGCAGCCCTGAGCAGCTATAGCTCCCTCTGCTGGGGGCGTCGGGAGCTCCATCCCTCCCTCAAAGCGGGGCAGTCCCGTACACTTGGGACTGATCAGACCCTAACGACCAAAAGGGCTTGGTTAAAGAGGGAGAGCCACAGTGAAGGGGGGTAGGTGAGGAGAAGGATTCCTGCGGCTGGAAGAGGCGCCGTATACGTTTTTCTGCCCTCGTATGTAAGATTTGAAAGTTTTTGTTAATTCTGACGATCGGTAATAAACCCCTTGTTTTCCTTCAATCCCGGTGTCCTTGCACTATTTTGAGCTGTCCCGCTGAGGGCTGTGTAGCCTCTCGTGGCATCACAACTGAAACCATCAATTAATCAAGTACTGTTAAAACTTTAACATTTATACATTTAACAGACGCTTTTATCCAAAGCGACTTCCAAGAGAGAGCTTTACAAAAGAGCATAGGTCACAAAAGAGCAATAGATCATAACAACGAGGTAGTCCCAAACATTGCAAGCATCCAAAAACATGAAGCATACATTGTGAACAAACTAAACAAGTGCCAAAGGGAAGACCCATAAGAGCATGCAGTTATACACGTTACAAAATAAAACAACATTAACCACAAAAAGTGCAAGACTGTACCTGTAGAAGAACAATCAACAGTAAAATATTTCACAGCGAGTGCACGAGTTAACTTCGTTATAACTAACCTACAAGAGCAACAAGTCTCTCAATAAGAGTCATTGTGATTCTGGAGGAAACTAACATCAGGTCCAGCCAAGAATTCCTAAGTGCCGTTGTACAAGTGCGTCTTGAGCCTTTTCTTGAAGGTGGGGAGACAGTCTGTGTCCCTGATGGAGGTCAGCTGGTTCCACCATTGGGGGGCCAGGCAGGAGAAGAGCTTGTGTTGGGACCAGGCGGTCTTCAGCGGTGGGACCACCAGGCGGTTGTCTGAAGAAGACTGTAGGTGACGGGTGGGGGTGTAAGGCTGCAGGAGAGACTTGATGTAGTTGGGTGCAGTCCCGTTCACTGCTCAGAAGGTCAGTACCAGGGTCTTCAATCTGATACGGGCGTTGATGGGTAGCCAGTGGAGAGAGATGAGGATCGGGGTAACATGGGAGCGTCTGGGTAGATTGTAGACCAGGCGGGCCGCTGCGTTCTGAATCCTCTGAAGAGGGCGTGTTGCACATGCTGGGAGACCAGCGAGCAGCGAGTTGCAGTAGTCCAACTTGGAGAGGACCAGTGCTTGGACTAGCAGCTGGGTGGAGTGCTCAGACAGGTATCTCCTGATCTTCCGGATGTTGTAGAGGGTGAATCTACACGACCGGGAGACTGCAGCAATGTGGGCCGTGAGGGAGAGCTCGTCATCCATGGTAAACCCAAGGTTCCTGGCAGAGGATGAAGGGGTCACCGTTGCAGATCCCAGGGTGATTGACAGATTGTGGGAGATGGAGGGTTTAGCCGGGATGATGAGAAGTTCTGTTTTGGCGAGGTTCAGCTGGAGGTGGTGCTCGGTCATCCAGGCGGAGATGTCTGTGAGGCAGGCCTCAATCCTAGCTGAGATCCCCGGATCGGTTGGGGGGAACGACAGGTACAACTGCGTGTCGTCAGCGTAGCAGGGGTAGGAAAAGCCATGGGAGGTGATGATTGATCCAAGCGAGGTGGGATACAGAGAGAAGAGGAGGGGTCCAAGGACGTAGCCCTGTGGGACACCAGTGGAGAGCTGGCGAGGGCCTGACAGTTTGCCACCCCAGGAGACCTAGTAGGATCTTACCGACAGGTAGGATGAGATCCACTGGAGTGCAGTGCCAGTGATGCCCATCTCAGAAAATCTGGAGAGCAGAATCTGGTGGTTAACCATATCAAATGCTGCAGAAAGGTCCAGCAGAATGATGACGGATGACCTGGAAGCCCCTCTGGCAGACTGGAGGGCAGTGGTGACTGAAAGGAGGGCAGTCTCTGTGGAGTGGCCAGTCTTGAAGCCCGATTGGTTGGGTTCAATTAGGTTGTTCTGAGAGAGAAAGTTTGACAGTTGCTAAGCACGTTCAATTGTTTTTGAAAAGAAGGGTAACAGTGATACCGGTCTGTAGTTCTGGAGGACGGCAGGGTTAAGGGAGGGTTTTTTGAGTAGAGGGGTAATTCTGGCCCGTTTGAAGGCAGAGGGAAAGGTGCCAGAGGTAAGAGAGGAGTTTAGGACATGGAGAAGAAAAGTTATGATGGAGGAGGAGATGGTTTGAAAGAGAGGGGAGGGGATAGGATCAAGGGGACAGGAGCTGGGGCGATGAGAGAGAATGAGGTCAGAGATCTCTGCCTCGGACAGGGGAGAGAAAGAGTTTAGACATTTAGTTGGGTCAGTCATGGAGGGTGAGAGGGTAGGAAAGGTGGGTTTAGGAAACCGACTGATAATGTCGGCGACGTTTTTCTCAAAGAAGGAGGAGAAGTCGTCTGCTGTCAGGGTGGAGGGAGGTGGGTTAAGAAGAGTGGAGAAGGTAGAAAAAAGCTTGTGAGGGTTTTTGAATCAGAGTTAATTTTGTTCAGAAAGTAGAGGGTTTTAGCACCAGTTATGTGAGAAGAGAAAGATTTAAGGAGGGAGTGATACTTATCAAGGTCCAGACCGTCTTTGGACTTGCGCCATCTCCTCTCAGCTGCCCGAAGGGTGGACCGTTCTTTACGAATAACATCCGTAAGCCACGGGCAGAAGGGAGAAGAATGCGCAGGCCTGGATGACGGGGGACAGAGAGAGTCGGACGAGAACTCGTCAATGGGTGGGACGAGAACTCGTCAATGGGAGGGAGGGAGGATGTTACAATAGAGAAATGGGTTAGGGTTAGGGTTAACCGGAAATGGGAGGGGAGGTAGGAGGGGTCGGATGGAGAGAGACAGAGAATTGGATAAAGTAGTGATCAGAAATATGCAGTGGGGTTACAGAGGTTAAGTCAGTGATACAGTTACGTGTCAGGATGAGGTCTAGCTGTTTGCCTGCCTTGTGAGTCGCCGGTGTGCTCAGCAGCGTCAGGTCGAAGGAAGTCAGGAGAGACAAGAAGTCGACGGCCTGCGTTCCTTGGAGGTGGATGTTGAAGTCCCCAAGGACTATCAGGGGGGTTCCATCATCCGGGAGGAAGCTGAGGAGCACGCTGAGGAGCATGTCCAGCTCCTCCACAAAGTCGGCTAGCGGCCCTGGTGGGCGATAAAGAACAATTAAGCATGCTTTGATAGGATCAGTTAGCATCACATAATGGTGGTCATATGATTTGGCAGTAACAGAGAGTGGTGTGGATGTGTATTTAATATGTGAGGAAAGAAGCAACCTTGTCCCACCACCCCGCCCGGTTGAGCGGGGTGAGTGAGTGGTTGGCGGAGAAACCAGCTGGAGTTGCAGTGTTCTCTGGGCGGATCCACGTCTCTGTCAGCGCAAGGGCATGAAGAGAAGCATGAGATGCAAACGCCGGGATGAAGTCCGCCTTGTTCACAGCAGACTGGCAGTTCCAGAGCCCTAAAGAAAGAGAGAGGGCAGGTGGAGAAGATCTGGATAGGTAGTGAAGGTTACAAGTTGACCGTATATACTTTGTGACATATCTACGTCAAGGGGTAGTGTAATGAACAGGAATGCTCAGGAAACACATGCCAGCTATGAAAATGTTCTAGGTAGAATATAATATAAATATAAAATTGGTTGATACTTATCAGAAGAGGTGATCCGCCTCGTCGGCCTTCCTCGGTGGACTCCCGCAGGTAGACTCCCTGTCAATGTTCGACCGAGTCTTTGTGCGCCGAGGCTGCCAGGTGAAGCTGCCAGGTGAGGCTGCCTCTGTAGTGCTAGTCGCCTAAAATATGCAAGGCGCAGCTTGCAACCCAGATTTAGCAAAAACACAACCAAATACTACAAGTTTAGGTCACATACTTGGCCAGGAGACGATGCACACTCAGTGAAACACTATCTGCTGGGGGATGAATTTCTGTTGGAGAAGGATCATCAGGCATTAGGAATTAGAGAAGGTACAATTTCTGGGGAAATTGTAGGGTGTGCTTGCTTGCGTCGGTTGCAGGTGGGTCCGTCGGTTGCAAGGCTCCTCCTGGCCTTCGTTGGCTCCCTGAGGTGGTCGAGTTCCACCTTCGACCCCTACGCTCACCCATGCATCTCCGGCATCACACTACATTCCCCAGACACATTCATCGTCACCCTAAAATGCAGCAAAACAAATCAGGCCAGCTATTCCGATCTTACTCTTCCTACTTTACTCTCCCCTCAGCCCCTATGAGTCCTTAGATAACCCGGCTCTCCAAATCAAGAAGCCTTGCCCTCCCCTCCAGCTCATCATTCCTCACGGAATCAGGACACTTCGCCTCCCGCTTCCACCATCATTCTCGCCAAATTGGGTATTGACCCTTCACACTTTTCCGCACATTCATACAGGATTGGCGCTGCCTCCTTGGCTTCCAGCCAGGGCATTGCCGACCACACCATCCAGCTCCTGGGTCGCTGGTCCTCCAGGGTCGCTGGTCCAGGCATACAGCTCATACGTCAGGACCAACATCTCCGACATTCACCACAGTCAGGGTCGCATCAGCCTCGCTGCAGCCCGCAAGGTGAGTCTGTTACTTTTGGGGATCTGCTTGAGCTGCCGCTCGGCCGTGACCCACTAGGACTCTCTGCCACACCCCGAGTCCATGGGGTGTGGCAGAGACCCCAGGCCCGGCTCTGCTACCGGCCTCCACCAACCGCTCCAGGCTTGTCTCTGCTACCAGCCTCTTCGACCATCGGGCTTGGCTCTGCTACCAGCTCTGTTTCAATAAAAGCTATCTATTCAATCCATGGTGTGATTACTGAACTTGTGAAATCAAAAGGGCTTTATTTACCCAACGGTCAATGTTAGGAAAGGGGCTGGACGGAACCAAATCAAAAGAAGACGTTCCACCCCTTTCCTGTCCTGACTGCCTACCCACACTAGGCTAGCCTGGCACACGATCAACGCACCCTATCCAAAACACAGAGGGTGGTCCACCCAGATCACGCCTAACTAATCTAACATAAAAGTCATCTAAAGGTAACAGAGAAAATAGGACTGTCTCAACTAGGACTGTCTCAACTAGGACTGTCTCAACTTAAAACCAAGAAAGTGAGAACCAGATACATTCAATTAATCTGCTAAAAACAAAACCACTTGCCTTATATTCTGAGCAGTATGGCTCATTGGTTAGCATTACCTCCCAGAGTCCAAGGTAGCTCTTGTCTTTAAGATGTGTATATCATCATCTTCATGGCCTGAAATTCATCCATGGCCAGTTCTGGATTGCACCCATTCCCGGGATTTTTTATCGACATTTAATATAGTTGTCATATTATGTTAACATGAAAACTGTCTGTCTGTGGTACATATAAAGTCACCTTTTCAAGACTGTGGAGAAGTGCCCCAGGAGAAACTCACGGTGGTGGTTGAAGACATTAAAGGATCGCACCGTTGTGCTTGTTGGTGTGTCCTTTGCATTCTTCTCTAGCAGCATAAATTAAAGAAAAATTCAGAGTTTCAATGAATGCATTATATCAACATAGAAGTGTGTCCTTTTGGATGTGCAATAGCAATATTACAAACAACTTACCCAGCAGGCTACTGCATCTGGTTCTCAGGTGTTTCACAGTGGACTCGCATCTCCTTTCAATTGCCCGCTGCAATCTGGGGGCACCTTGGCTGATGGATTCGCCTTCCACCAGTTTAGCAGCCTCTCCTGTTGAAAGGTTAACTTCCTGGATTCAAATATATATTGAATAGTACATTAGAACATTCAGTATATGTTAGTTTATTTCTATATTAAACACAAGATAACCTAAATATTTTTACTTGAAACTTGAACTCCTGTATTTCATTGTCCTCCTTCTGGTGGTGCTGCTCTTGTATGGCAGCATAGAAGGTGCTTAGTTTACCACCAGGTTTGGGTTGGGCTTCCAAGGCTTCTATGGTGACTGAAAGGTTTTCAATCCCACTGACAGCCTGGCACAAAATCATTTGGTTACCATGTATGTTTAACCTTTGGAGTCTGGAGCTATTTTGGCCGTTTTTGGGTACCTTAAATTTTGCCTTGATATACTACATAAAGAAATGTTTACCATACCAATGATGGGTATTTTTTTTTCAGCACAATCTCACCTATATGATCTGTTTGTAAGTCTTTTACTTTGACATACTGTTTCAACATACTGGACCCAAACACACACAAAAAACACGGAGTCCGTTTAGAAAAATGATGTTTTTTAACTGTAAAACACACAAACATGCTCAACGAAGCATTTGGAAAGGTTCAAATTGAACCACTAGGTGTCAATTTGAACATATAAAAGTATTCTTGTAATATATACAAGCATTAAACAACAATTTACATTGAAAAGCAGGTATAGCCATTGGCGTTTTTCTTCTATTCTAACCCTATTTGTGCCACTCCTCAAAGCAGTTTCTGTCCAAAATGACACAGAGGGCCACATCACAGGCCTTGCACTTCCATGGAGTGAGGTTCCTTGTCTTGTCCACTTGGTGACAGCGATGGCAAGACCTGCGGCCTTGTGTGGCTTTGTCTTTGACCTCTGTAGTCATGGCAATGGCAACAGGAACATGGTTGTTGCTCCTTTGAACGGGAACCCCTGCCTGGTTCACTCCACACAGCTGGGACACAAGTTCTGCCAGGAAGTCCTTGTGTGTCATGTGTGTTACCTGTTGTGTTGTGCTGATTTCACAGTGCAAGATGTACGCATTGGTTGTTGCCATGTCCACAAAGTGCATAAACAGGGTATGGTACCAGTGAGCAGTTCTGCGGTGGGTGGAGTAGTACTGCGTAGACAGGTCAACCCACTCCCATGTGCTTGTTGTAGGCGATGATGGGGGTAGGGCAGGGAATGTCTTTTACCACCCAGTGTCCATCTCCTTCCTTCACCTTCCTCTTGGATTTGGTGGTGAGGGCATTTCCTCTGCCACTAGGACACCCTTTTCTGTTTCTCCTGTAGGTCCCACAGGCTCCAAACTTCAAACTCAGGAACAGTTTTGGGCTAGTATAAAAGTTGTCCATATAAATATGGTATCCAGTTGTGATGGCTAAATGTGGTCCATCACAGCATCGTAACACAGTCCATGCACGCTGGGTGTGTGTGCTTTACCAACATACACATTGAAGTTCAGAGTGTATCCATTGTTCGACTCTGCCAGCACAAACCGCTTGATCCCCCACTTGGTTGGCTTGTCCTTCATGTATTGTGTCATGCCAGTTTGAGCTTTTAGCCACCATCCTCTCGTCGACTGACAGTTCCTTTTTAGGGTGATAATAAGCCTGGCAGGCAGTCCGAATGTCGTCCATGAGGTTTGACCCTGAACAGTTTGTCGTGCTGTGGTGTTCCCTTGAGCTGGTCATTTCTGACATCGTCCTCTGGATCACTGAGGTGGATGTTCCATGAAATTAACCTGAATTTGTCTCTTGGCATGACAGTGGCTGGAAATGGCAGACAAGATGTGGTTTTGTTTCCAGTAACCCTGGATGCTTGGCAGAGCCACCAATGATGTGTTCATGAGGAGACCCAGAAATGTGATTATTTCCTCAACAACATCATTCCACTGGTATTTGCTCCCCTTTAGTTGATTTCTTGCTGCCTGCTTGTTGGTATTTCTGCAGATTGTCTTCATGGTAT
This sequence comes from Hypomesus nipponensis, assembly GCF_054491055.1. NCBI lineage: Eukaryota > Metazoa > Chordata > Actinopteri > Osmeriformes > Osmeridae > Hypomesus > Hypomesus nipponensis. Next base: position 17,850,321 of record NC_140373.1, read on the forward strand.
CTGTGGCAAAGTAGAGCAGGAAGAGGTCCTTTGGTGTGTGCCCTGAATGGTTTTCTGCGGGGCGTAGAATAGAATAAGATAAACAAAAGCAATAAAACACAATGTGCGTTTGAAAAATGTTTGTCTTACCTCAAGTTTTCTACCACAAAATCTGGGTCATCAATCTCATCGCCGCCACTCTCGTTGTTTGACGACAAACTTTCCAAAGTTTGCAGTGTATCACCCTTAGAGTAATAGAGTGGAAAAATTGAATACAACTCTCAAGAATGGACTCCGAACCTGCCTCGAGGAAGGGAAAACCTTTTAATGACGCACTAAACCAAACCCTCCTGACCATCCAGGCATCCTGGCTCTCTGCTACTGGGTTATCACTTGCGCTGCTCATGATTGGAAGTGACTGAAGCAACTGCTGGAGAGCGAAGCCGGTCCCTATATACGAGAGCCCAAGGCTCCAGAAAGCCAAAGCACAGCCTCTCCAGGTGACTAAGCAACTGGGACCGGCCACCTACGGGTTGGAAAATTTTACTTTTTGGCATTCAAACCACCTGCACAGAGTCACAGCTCCCACAACACCTGCATCATCTCCACCCAGTGTTGATTTTGTTGACGAAAACTGTCAAAAAAATGTTTGTTAACTGCCTTTTTCCCATGACTAGGACGTCACAAAAGCGTATCTTTGAAAATAAAAACTATGACTAAATATATTCTAACTTTCTTTAACGAGACAAATTTTGGTGGTTGATGAAGTCACAATACTTATTTTTCCCCTAAATTTGCATGCACCTAACATCATTGGTTGAATGTTGCCTGGTGCTGTATCCATACCCCACGCCCTCCCTGACATGCAAGTGAAGCCCTAATGACTGGTTCAACATTGTATGATGGCTCAAGGTCAAGCATCTGGATGAGAAAAAAAAGGATATTTGGACACACTTCAAATATATTGTGACGGAAAAGAACCCAATGCACCGTGATAACTGGAGATAAATCATGCGGTTTTAAAATCTGTGGGAAAAACACAACGAACCTCAAAAACCCCTTTTGAAAGCCTACCATCCTGAAGTTAACGCCCCGGTAAGTTCGCTAGTAACTCTCAATGATACCTAGCTATTATTAGGGGTAGTCAAGTGTATAGGATGTCAACTTGGATAGCTTGCTAATAGTTATTAATTGAAGCCTCATGTTAGCCTTGGCAAATGATTGACAATTTCTTTAGTTAGCTAACCATGAGGTAGGATAGCTAACTTCAATGAGCTATTGATAACTAGCTAGTAAGCTTAATTGCATTAATCAAAAAATAATTTATTAATATGCTATTAGTTTACATATCTTTGTCTATTTGGGCAATTGTTATTATCATTGGCACCACTTTCCACTGTCAAATCTAGCCGTCTAGCTAAATCGGTTGTTTATCAGATTTCACAGCAATTTTTATGGAGGATATGGTGTTGATTTAGCTCTAAAACCAGGAACGCGCCGGTCAGGCCTGGCGGTCAGGCGTAGCGAAAGAAGTCTTATGTCAGTCTTCCGGTGCCAATGGCACCTGCCAGTAGCCCTTGGTTAGGTCCAAAGTGGATATGAAGGTGGCCTTCCCCAACCGCTCTATCAATTCATCCACTCTGGGCATGGGATAAGCATCAAAAGCGGATATGGCGTTAAGGCCTCTGAAGTCATTGCAAAACCTTACCAATCTGTCTGGTTTGGGCACAAGCACTATTGGGCTGGACCAGGCACTGGTAGAGGGCTCCACGACTCCCATCCTCAGCATCTCCCTCACCTCTTGCTTTGCGAGGACCCTGCGCGCCTCAGGCAGCCAAGGGGCGCAGGCGCACCTTTTTCCCTGGTTCGGTGGGGATGTGATGCTGAATGGCTGTTGTCTGCCCGGGTACCTTTGAGAACAACCGGCTGTTCCTTTTCACCAGGGCCTCCAGCTCTCTCCTCTGTTGCACAGTGAGCTTGGTCCCTAACGGGAGTTCGGGGGGGGCCGTCTTCTTCTCGGCTGTACTCCCATACAGAGCCTGCGCTCCTCACTCCTGATACGCCTTCAACAGATTGATGTGATAGATCTGTTCCGGTTTTCTCCTGCCGGGCTGTTTCACCTTGTAGTTAACCGGGGATGTTTGTTCCACTATTTCATACGGACCCTGTCACTGGGCTAGCAGTTTATGTTGGGGCGTAGGAACCAACAACAACACTTTATCCCCGGGCTGGAACTGCCGTGGACAAGTGTGCCGACTTGTCATACGACCTCGCTTGGGTCGCTTGCGCCCTTTCCATGTGTTCCCGGACCACTGGTCATACTGTAGCCATCCTGTCCCTCATCAGAACCCCGTGCGCTATTAGTGATCGGTAAGGGCAAGGTTGATTTTCCCATGCTTTGCGTGCCAAGTCTAGGTTGTTATAGACACCCCTGCTCCTCCTACAGTACTTGTGCTACGTAGACGTGAAAGGTGTTGTGATGTGGGTACTATTACTATTAGCCACTGCTGCTGCAACAATGTTGTGGCATCTCATGTTGGGGCAGCCGCAAGCACACAATTTTACCAGAAATTTTCTTAGGTAATTCTTCACCATGGTATATTCATCTATGGGAAAGCCCGTGTTTGTCGTGTAGCTGAGTTTGTGTGCGTGTGTGTTTGTGTGTGTGTGTGTGTGTTGACCTGTGGAGCAGCGACATACGTGAAGGTGTACGTTCTGGAGAACGGAATGTGCCTGGCGAAGAAGACCAGAGTGGTGAAGAAGACTCTGGACCCAACATACCAGCAACCTCTGCTGTTTGAAGAGAGTCCTCAGGGAAAAGTCCTTCAGGTGGGCCCCTATCCCCCATGCTGTTCCCCCTGTCCCCCATGCTGTTCCTTCGGTCCCCCATGCTGTTCCCTCTGTCCCCCATGCTGTCCCCCATGCTGTTCCCCCTGTCCCCCATGCTGTTCCCCCTGTCCCCCATGCTGTTCCCCCTGTCCCCCATGCTGTTCCCCCATGCTGTTCCCCCTGTCCCCCATGCTGTTCCCTCTGTCCCCCATGCTGTCCCCCATGCTGTCCCCCATGCTGTTCCCTCTGTCCCCCATGCTGTTCCCTCTGTCCCCCATGCTGTTCCCTCTGACCCCGGCAGGGTCGCCCGTACAATAGCTCGAATGGGGAGAAACCGGTGGAGGCCTGTGGGACCTCGCGCAAGGCAAACATCAGGTGGGGTAGAAGCATGTCCCAATTCCTCCCGTCCTTGTCGACTACCCTCCTCAACATCCCCTTTCTGGTCTTGTTCAGACGTTCACACAAACCATTTGTCTGAGGATGGTAAACACTTGTGCGTATCTGCTCCACTTTATACAGCTTACACAGGTCCTTCACCAATCTGGACATGAATGGCGTACCTTGATCGGTCAGTATGGTAGAGGGCAGGCCAACCCGTGAAAACATCATGTACAGTTCTTTGGCTATCCCCTTTGTGGCCATTGTCCTCAGGGGGATCGCTTCCGGGAATTTGGTAGCGTAGTCCACCACCACCAAGATGTATTCGTGGCCGCACGCAGAGCGCGGTAATGGTCCCACCAAGTCCATGGCCACTCTCTCAAAGGGGGTCTCTATGATGGGGAGGGGTATCAGAGGTTTATGGTAGTGCGCCTTAGGGGCTGTCCGTTGGCAGATGTCGCATGAAGTGCAGTACTTAGTGTGAGGGGTCAGGTGGAACACAGGGTCCGGGGGCACCCTCTCCTGGGAGGTAGGCCTAACGCTTAATTGGTAATCAACTACCAGGTGTAACTCATATTCCTGATTGTGCTTGTTTTAAAAGGACCCAATTAGAGAACGGAGGGGGAGAGTGGAGCCGGAGAGTGACGGGTGCAACGGCGGTTGAGGGACCGTCTAAGTCCGAAACATTTATATGCATTTGTTTACAAAGTGTTTTTTTTTTTTTTGACCGGGTTTTGACCACCTAGTACGGCAGTGTGCCTGCTAGCGTTCTGGCTCTGCTGAAAAAAGAAAAAGATATATAAACAACCGAAGTATTGCTGCAAACTGTCCGTCTCAGCGTCTCATTTGCTGTCCTGCACCCGGCGGGGGGAGAACGAATCGTCACATTAGCTACGTCTTTGGTCACTCCCGGCCAGTAGAAGCGGGCCAGCACTCTTTCTGCCGTCTTCTCTCTCCCTAGGTGCCCCCCAAGGAAGTGCGAATGTGCCAGGTAGAGAACTGTATCCCTATAGGTGCACGGGACCATCAACAGGCTGCGCCTCTCACCCCTGCATTCACAGACCCAGTACAACAATCCTTTAGTTAAGGCATAGAATGGGTATTTTAGCTCACCCTCTGCTATGAGTCGTTCCCCGTCCACCATTACCACTCTGCCCCTCGCGTTGCGGACGTCCGGGTCCCTCTGCTGGGCCGTCCCGAACTGTCCCATGAGGTCCTCCGAGAGGGTCACGTCCCGGATGTTGGGTCGAGGGGGAGGGCGTTCACCCTCACAGTCAGACGAGTCTGTGTGGAACCCGTGCCATGACTTGTCCTCAGTGGTCTCCATGAACACCTGCCGCAGTCTGTCGTCCTCCTCGGCCCCCTCGTCCCGCGAACTCCCAAAGCCCTTCCATTCGTCCTCCAGCGAGGCCTCGGCGGCGTTCTGGAGTATCCGCATCGTGTTCGTCAATGCGCCCCGTCTCTCTTTCCCCGAGCAAGCCGTCCGGTTTGTGGTGTCTGCCAGCCCCTCTCCTCCTGTGTCATCTGTGGTTGGACGTCGAGTGGGCCAGTCCGATACGTGTAACCGGGTTTCTCTTCTTCTTTGGGGGTTGGGTACTCCTCTCTTCCTTTGCCCATAGCGCACCGAACAACGGACAATCCCGTCCCAGCAACACCAGCACTGTTAGGACAGGGGACACCCCCATGGACATTGTAGCCTTTCCTGCTGGGGTGTTGAGTTTGACCTTGGCGGTATGGTAGTCCCTGCTGTCCCCGTGTATACATGAGACCGTTATGTCCTCAGCCAGATAATGCCACTCCCGTTGTAGGTCCTCCCGGATCAACAATACCATGCTCCCTGAGTCCAAAAAGGCATGCGAGTCTACGCCGCCCATCCTCACCGGTACCCGCCGGGCAGGTGTTACCTCTGCGTGCCAACAAGGCGCCGGAGTTGGGGCGGGGCCCTCCCTCCATGCCGAAGTGGAACCCTCTGTCGGCATGGGTTCATCCCCAGCGGTACAGTGACGTGCTATGTGTCCAAAAGCCCCACACCGGTAACACTGTCTGCTTGGGATGAGCGCTAGTCCTGGGGTCTTGCGCAGGGGAGCACGTCCAGTCAGCGTTCTTAGGAGGTCCCATCTTACTCTTGTTCTTTGGGTTTGGTCCCCGAGGAGACATCCCGGCCCCTCCTGCTCGTACAAGGGCTTTTGTGGCCCCCGCCGTTTCTATTAACTGGACCAGCCTGTCCACGGTGGTAGGATCCCCGTGGCTAACCGTCTTCACCAGGTAGGTAGGCAGTTCCCTGAGACATTTGTCTACCACCATGGTTTCAAACACCTCTTCGATAGTGTCAGCAGGTCCCAGCCATCCCTTTATCAGCCGAATGAGCTGGTGTAGCTGGCCTCTCGGGGACTCACCCTCGCAGTACTTCCACTCGTGGAATCGAGCCGCCCTTTCCCTGGGGCTAAAGTGAAACCGGGCCAGGATCTCCCGCTTCAGTGTGTGATAGTCGTCGGCGCCCTCCTCCCCCAGGTCGAAATAGGCTGCCTGGGCCGGCCCGGTCAGCTGTGGGGCAATGAGCCCCGCCCAGTCTCCAACCGGCCATGCCTCCCTCCTCGCGGTTCTCTCAAAGGCCGTCAGGTAGGCTTCTATGTCCTCTTCCTTCGTGAGACGGGGTATCAGGCTGTTCCCTTTCCAACATTCTGTTGGGCTGATAGTGCGGCCAGCTGCGCCATCACCTCCCCGCTCGTAATGTTGGTTACTGTACACGGTCCGTCGGGCTGTGTAGGGGATACGTCTCCGCCTAGAATGCCCGCATTCTCCACCAGTTGTGACGATTCGTTCCCCCCCCCCCCCCAGGTGCAGGACAGCAAATGAGGGGCTGAGACGGACGGTTTGCAGCAACTCTTCGGTTATATTTTTTTCTTTTGTTTTTCTTTTGAGCGGAGCCAGAAGACCAGCAGGCACACTGCCGTACTAAGTAGCCAAAATAACGGTAAACAAAAAGAAACACTTTGTAAATAATGCATATGACTGGTCATCAATTCTGTAGACGGTCCCTCAACCGCCGTTGCGCCACTCTCCGGCTCCACGCTCTCTTCTTCATCTAATCAGGACCTTTTAAAGCAAGCACAATCATGAATGTTAGTTGATTGCCCAATTAAGCGTCCTTAGGCCTACCTCCCAGGAGAGGGTGCCCCTGTACCCTGTATTCCACCTGACCCCTCACACAAACAAATGTCAGTCTTATTCAAAATACTATAACATTGAAATATGGCTGTTGTAATGTGCAATAGTAACTAGAAATGCATTAACGCAACGCGTTTACGGGTGCAATAACACAACAACAATTGAACATTGAAGATGTTTATTAGAATTATAGGGCTGGTACCATGCCAAGCCCGGTGGATGAAGAAGCTGGTGGCAGAGCTGAGCCTGACGTTGGGGAGGCTGGTAGCGAGGCAGAGCCTAGTGTCCTGTGAAGACAAGAGTGTCATTCTCTAGAATATGATCAAGACTGAATGAAGTGGGTAAGGATGGGATAGTTACCGGGCTGGAGGTGTGGTGGAAGAGTCCTTGAGGGTCACGACTGAGCAGAAGCACGAGCAGATCCCCCTGGCGTGCCTGATAGAAGCAGAGGGTGGGAGGGTAACACAACATGTGAGCATGCAGACAGGAGGAATAGAGTGTGTATGCGGAAACAACAGCCTACCTGGGAAGAGGGAGGTGCAGTCTAATTCTCCCATACTTCATTTAGCCTAATGTGGTATTCTCTTCCTGGATTCAAGTTATGCCTAATTCTATTTAGACATGAGTCAGTAAGAGTTGGAAGACACTGTTCCTTGTGCGAGAGGTTCTTGTCCGGGTAGAGCGCAGCCTCCTGCCGGAGGGGAGTGGGTGGAACAGTGTGTCCAAGGCAGGGTACCAGATGGTGATGAAGGAGGTGAGGATGCACTCAAATATGGTACCCTCATTGTCAGTACCCAATACTGCACCATCATTGTCTTTGACAGATCAATTTCTTCAGTTGACGCAGGAAGTACATCCTGTTGTGCCTTCTTGGTGAGGGAGCTGATGTTACATTTACATTAGTGCTGTCAAACGATTAAAATATTTAATCGCAATTAATCACATTAATGTCATAGTTAACTTGCGATCAATCACAATTAATCGCACAATTTTATCTATTCTAAATGTCCCTTGATTTCTTTTGGTCCCATTCTTTTTTTCAAATTTTAATGCTCTTATCAACATGGAAAAGTGGTTCGGATTGCTTCAGGCAAAAAATGTTTTTGTAAAACAACATTGCAATCGGCTGGCTTTGACGAGGGGGCGGAGGATTCGCGTCAGCTGTGTGCTTGGCCATCAAGTTGTATTTCAGACTGGACGTGCTGCGATGATAGCTCAGTTTACAACGACAAAACACACAGATCACTTTGGTCTTGTCAATGGAACCATTTGGCAACTTTTTAAAAGTAAACCATTCAGAATCTTATTGGCATCCATTTCGGCGTCTCGCCCTCAACTCAAAACGTAACGTTAGCCTACTACCAGAGAATGTCTTATATCCGTAAACGGGCTCTGCTACTACTCTTTAGCCGGCTCGCAAGCTAAACAAGTGTGTGTGGCGTGTCTGTTGTTTTGTTTCCGGTCTAGCTAGATCCGGTGTGGTGTTGTAGTTTTTCTAACGTTGGTAGTTGTTGCAACAGCATGTGAGAATAACTACAAAGTTTGCTTGGCCAAAAAGAGCGTTAATCGCGCGATAAAGAAATTGACGCCGTTAATTTGGGTTTGCGTTAACGCCCTTAATAACGCGATAAACTGACAGCACTAATTTACATGTATTCATTTAGCAGACGCTTTTATCCAAAGCGCATCTAAGAGAGAGATTAACAAAAAGTGCTGGGAGATGGTAGCGCCCAGGAAATGGAAGGACTCCACAGGGTTGACTGGGAAGTCACAGGGTGAAGGGGCTGGGAGGGAGTGAACACTCATACAAAAAAAAAAAACATTCAGGGCCTACACAAAAAACTCATTGATGACACGCTGCCGTGCTTCAAAGCCAGCGAGGTACTGGACATGCCGGGGATCATGGGCCTGCAGGGGAGGGCCATCTTCTTCCACACCATATTCCTCCAACTGGTCTTCTTGAGGACCCAAGGGGGTTGTAGTTCTTACAGGTATGTTGTGCAGCTATTGCAGTTACTGCAATACCTGCACAACATTTCGATGGTTGGAAAAGAAGACCTCCAGCCGACTTGTGGAGACATGGAAATCTCATCTTCCATGTGCCAAAAGTCCTCTCAATGATAGTCCTGGCCACACGGTGAGCTTCATTGTACTTCTCCTCAGCCTCGTTGTGGGGGCTGGCAACAGGTGTAAAAAGGTATGGCCTCAATGGATACCCACTGTCCCCGAGAAGCAGCCATCCATCCCTGGAAACTTGTGCCTCCTGGCCAACAGAAGAGTTAGAAAAAACAAGAGTCGTTGCTGCTGCCAGACCATCTTGCCACAAGATCAGTGATGAGCCCCTGATGGTCAAAGATAACCTGGCAGTTGATGGCAGCATAGCCTTTCCTACAAAAATAAACATGGCCCTCATTGGAAGGGGTGTGGATGGGAATGACGGTGCCATAAATTACCCCATGACTTGGGGGATGTTATGCTTTACAAAAAAAAGAAATCCTGCACCGCAGACTCCCCTTTTGTTGTGGGGAATTGGATGTGGTCTGGGATGTGGCAAAGTAGTGCTGATGTTACAGCCTCCACGGATCTCGATACTGAGGCCTTGGGGAGCCCATATCCATCGCCAAGAACCTCCAAAAAACTGCCAGTGGCATAAAAACGCAGCGCTGCCAGTAGCTGGGTTGCAGGGGTGAGTGCATAGGACCTCTGTGTTGGCCTCTGCAGGTCTGCCTCTTGAGCTCGTCAGTCCTCCTGAGCCGGTATTTCTGTTGGGTGGCAGAATCCTCGAGAATGTCCAGTGGACTCATTGTCGCCTCACCAGCCTACTTCTGGGCCGCCGCCGTCACTCTCTCTCTCGCTCTCAATCGTATTATCTGCTGTATTGCAGCCATGTTCCGCTTGAGAAGTAGAATAGACCTCTCCTTTATATACCGTGAGAATGTAATGGACAGGTCTGTATGTCAATTAAACTGATTAGAGTCATCTGACACATCTAACGCTCATAATGAGTATAATTGATCAACCATCAATTAAAGTAGAGTTGATTATTCATGTTTGAAACAATGGTTCCATGTTTAAGACATGGTGTATTCAATACTTATGTGTTTGCCCACAAATGACAATGTGACAATGTGGGAATCATGAGATTGCAAACATGGTCTTGGAAAGCTGCTGGCCTATTATTGCAAGATTGTAAATATAGTCAACACCAGAAAATAAGACAGTAAATATGTTGGAGATTGAGATGCTTGTATTTGTACATTGTATTATTTAGTCTGCTAGCTGCATGGCATGTGTGATACCATTTATATGTATGTTTTTTTTACCTTGTTACTCAATCAAGTAGTAAATATAGGAATCCTATAGATTTGCCCATGGAAAGTGGGGTATCAAGAAGAATTAAAAACCAAGGCACAAGATCAGATAAATATTAGTTTTATTGGAGAGTTTGTTCTCCCTGCTCCTGTAATGGTTCAATTGCTTGCTCTAAACTATGGCTCTGGAATGGGACTTCAGTGACCACTGGTAAACTTCACTAACTTAAGTATCATGAATTTATTACAAACATCTAAAAACAGCAGATCGTAGGTTTAGTGCCCTAGTACAGCATATGCTCCATAAGCCAATTCACACACACCATGGTAAAATAAGCACTGCAAAACACCAGTCAAAGTGTTAACACGACACACATAGTGCAAAACACGCACACAACATAGGCACATGCACTCCAAACGGCAGTGAGGTTACACGGCAAGCCAAGGTCTAAGTGTAGTTAACTACAGGTACAACACTGCCTAAGACACTGACCATACATCTACAATTAAAACAAAAAGTTATACAAAAGTTTAAAAGGTACAAATAAGACAAGGATCGCAACTTCACCAGTCCATATGAATCGCTCCGCAGTTCGCTCAACTATGTCACAGTACAAATGCCCACCAATGTCCCCTCCCTCTGCTTTGCCAACATGCCCCTTTTAATGGGCTTGTCCTTAATTGGCGTCAATTGTCCATTGGAGAAGCAGTTCAGCAACGCTGGTCACCCATTTGAGGGGCCAGGGGCTTGGCAGGCGTGCGCGATGCTCGGCAGGTCGTGGTCCACCCACTTCCTCTGTTGGCAGCTCCGAGAAAAAGACATCACAAACATTGCAATTACATGTCTTACACTCCTGCTCCTCACTTGGATCTATAATATGAAAAAACTAAAACGTGAGGATGGGACAGGGAACACCGAATGTATGATAGATTACAATACACAATTCAGCTTTTACTTAATTAAAATGAACATTGTATGCTTAGGCTGTAAGTTAACCTATACACTACCTTGTTGGTTGGGCAGAAGAATTGGCACAGAAATGGAGGGCCTCTCAAATTTCATTTCCTCCAGTAAGAGCTTCTTTTCCTCAATTTGGAGGCGATGTCCAAGACCTCCTCCTGAAAACTGGCCGCTGAGTCCTGAAGGGTTTGCTGAATTATTTTCAAGATGTAGATTTTTTTCTCTTTCGAGCTCCACCAGATCCTGGCTGCAGGCACAGGTGGTGTCGAACCTAGGTGCGTTTGAGACCACCGTCTGCAGCACACCGGAGACCAGGGGAGACCGGGGGACCAGGGGAGACCGGGGGAGACCGGGGGACCAGGGGAGACCGGGGGACCAGGGGAGACCGGGGGACCAGGGGAGACCGGGGAACCAGGGGAGATCGGGGAACCAGGGTCATGTGCTCTTGAGGTGCTGGCTGTGGGCAAAACACCCCCCCGGATATCCACCCCCCGCAGTGATTCCATCAGTGGAAGTGACACCCATGATTTGTATTGCCCTCTCCTCCTATGGTGTCAGAGATGTGGCAGAGTTGGGCCACCACCAGTTTGGCTTAGAGAAGCCCTCACTGCTGCAGCCTTTCTTTTTGAAAGACTGGCAAAGTCTTGCCATTTCTTTCTGACGTCAGTTCCCCCTCTCCTGACCCCACTGACTGCCATCATTTTTTGAGCTATTTCCTCCCACAGCTTGGTTTTTTCTTTGTTGGTGTGGGCACCTTTGAATCTAGAAAATAGAATACCTTTCTTTTTCTCAATTTTTTCAATGAGAATGCTCATTTCTTCGGCCTTGAAGCCAGCCTTTCTTTTCTTGTCAGACGCCATTGGTCTTTCATATATAGGTTTGGGCATTACCTGAGCATTTTTATGCTCGGTCTGTGGTTCAGGTGAACACCCAGGTATTTGTAGGACTCCACTCTATCAATGTCGGTGTGGGGGCAGACCAGTGTCTGTGGAAATCCACCACCATCTCCTTGGTCTTCCCCGCATTGATGAGAAGGTGGTTTGGCCGACACCAGTCCACAAAGTCCTGCATCAATCTTCTGTACTACGTGTTGTCAAAGCAGAGAAAGGGGAGGTAACCTTCCCTTTTATGACATCATAAAAGGAACATTTTCAAAACCGAGCGTTTGAGCTTTCATTTTCTCAAAGCCGGAGAAAAATACCCAGGGCTTGGTTTACACCTATCAACATTTCTAGCCACTGGGGGACCAAAGGCAGTCTAAGGGGACTCATTAACGTTAAATAACCTCCTAAAGTGACATTTTCATGTCATGGGACCTTTAAGATGGGGAGAAATTATGGAGAACATTTTTTTTTGAGAATGTTTCGGCCAGCAGAGAAGGCCTGTGCTGGCCCTGACGGCCCACTACTGATATCCGGAAATGTATCTATTAGGGTTTAAGTTCACACTTACAGCATTATTGACTTGGTATTGGAAATGGTATTGAAAATATATATATATATATTTTATGGATGGATTTATTTATTTGTAAAAAATTATCTTTACATCAACATTTAGTAGGGATCTTGCATGGGCTTGTTTTTTTAGATCACCTCTCAATTGCATGGTTTGATTTAGCACTTGTGATTTTAACACTGTACTCCAGCACTTAAATTTATGCATGTCCAAATTATTGAGTGTCTGTTTAAGAATCAGGTAGAACCCATCCTTAATATTGTTTTCTTTTTTCTTTCTTTGTAAATGACTGTACTATTTACAGCACACATTCTTCTATGTTCCTGTTTCTAACTCTCTCAGGTTCGTGTGTGGATGGTTCCTGCTGTTTCTGTCTCTCCCAGGTGAGCTTCCCTGCTTGGTTCTGCTGTCCTTTTTCTCGTCATTGTTTGTCCATCAGCCAATCAGAGGATTAATCGCTTTCTACCCGTGTCCTACATTGTTATATTAATATCGATCTTGCTATAATAAGTGTATATTATTTTGATATTATGTTTATTATCTTTACTACCGTTGAGAGGCTACAAATACAAATTTATCCCCCCAAAAAGAACAAATGAACTTGATTTAAAACCATGCCTTTCCCACCTGAACTTTGAATCAATATTATGTCTAATCATAACAAAAGAGCTATGGTTGTTGATACTGCTGGATGATACACACCCTGTCAGCAGACTGGATCCTGTCCTGCCCCTCTGAGCTGGCTGGCCTAACATGTCTCACATTACCAGGAACAGAGGAACCAGAGGAACAACGATCACTCCACCTTTCAATGGCACATGTACACACAGACCCCACAGGGGGTGTCAATCAGCAGAAAGATATAGAGTAATCAGGCTGATGGACCCGTCAGCGCCTGGCTCTGGGTCTCCTAACAGAACTCCTTTATTCTCAGAGACGCAATCCTGATTGACGTTAGACTGCAACGCTGCTGTCACTGCACACCGCTCTGCGCCTTGTTTCTCTGACAGCCTATGACTGTGCATGTCAACAGAGACAAAGGCTTAGAAATGCCAATCAGTGTTTCTGTCGAGTGCCAGTGAGATGCAACTGTTATGGGCTGTCATGATGGGGAACCATTTGGATACCGATATCTCAGTGGTACCAGAACTGGGTCTTTCGTACTTCCTTGATTCCCTGGAAACGTTGATGATAGCTATGACGATGAATGTGCCAGCTCCAGGCTGAGTTGGAGCCACGTGGCTGCCATCCCCTTATTACCATAGGTCTGACAGGTTTCTGTGTGTGTGCTCACATCACAAACATAGTCCCACTTACATAGTATTCTCAAGCTGCTTTGGGCAACAGGTTATAGCTGCCACCAGAGAAGCAGCAACAGCTGAGTAAAAAAAAAAAAACACTCTCTGAATGACTGGTCTTGTGTGTGTTTGGGTGCCATTTGTGTGTCTGTGTGTATCCATGCGTAGCCGGTGGATAGAAGGCCACCTTTGCTGTGTGGCCATCTGTCCACGCCTATTATACCCATCAGGAGAGACTAGCACACACAGACCACACACACACAGCCAGTGTGCTTGTGGATGGGGGGATGGATGGTGTCACTGGATGGGGACAGTGTTTTGGTAAATGGGCATTCTGTTTGATATCACAGTGTTTTGTGTGATTAGTGTTTTGGGGATATTTTGCATCTTGACATACCAGCGGGGGTAAGAAGGGAGGAGGGCAGAGACGAGAAGGGATGAGCAGGGCACAACGCAGGAAGATCACACTGCAGATGGTCGACTGGAGATAAACTCTGCAGGGACGAGGACGGGGGATGGGGAGGGGGGCAGACATGAAGAGGACCAATCAAAATGCTCCACATTTTGTTTGCATCAGAACACTCGTGTTTTTAAACCCAAACCAAACACCTGAAAATCCACCAGATTTGTCTGAATGTTTACAGTCTTTGTTGATAACTTCTTATTCTAAACAAGTGATAGACTAATGAGGACCTAAAATGTCCCACCCAGAAACTATTTATCTTAAAAATATTGAAATACATGAACCAGTAACAGGTTCCCTACATGCTTGTGTAACCGGTGTGAACTGGTGAAACTCACTCCTCAGGTATATAATGGGCCACCCACGTCAATTTATAGCTAGCTTTTCTTTGGCGTAGCTGGTAGTGGTTGCGCTTGGCAGTCCATAGGTGGCAGGTTCGGCTCCCGATGGCAGCGAACGACGGCCCTGGCGGAGCAAGACCACGTCCGTTGCACACCCGTTACACACCCGTTACACTTGGTCTAATATATGTGCTCCCCATACGATCCATACTCTGTACAAATGACATGGTTGTCAAACACAAGGACATGGAAGACTAATGTAGAACAATGTATTTTTTATTCAACCTTTATTTACCCAGGCAAGATCATTAAGAATAAATTCTCATTTACAATGATGGCCTGAAAAAAGCCAATGTTTTTTTAAGGAAAGGGGAAGGGGGCTAAGGAAAAAAAATCAGGTTAAAAAGAACAACGGCATCTTACATCGCATCCACTACTCCAAAGCCAAACTTGCTAGAATATACCCTAACACAGATGCAAGCTGCGTCAGGTGTCGACATACTCACAATACAATACATAATTTTGGTCGTGCTCAGCCCTAGCATCCTATTGGTCTACAATCAAACATTGTCAGAAGCTCTTAGTATTGAGCTAAGACCCAACGCAGTAATGGCTCTTTTTGGTACTATAGACAGGAGATATTTTACAATAAAGACAAGATATAAAAACATTGTTGCCTTCACAACACTGCAGGCACGCAGTCTAATTATTTTACAATGGAAATCTAAGTATCCACCCAGTGTGTCTCTGTGGTTTAATGACCTAATGCAGTTCATACAATTCGAGAAAATAAAATACACTCTCAGGGGGTCCAGGGACAAATTCTTCTCGGTCTGGGATCCAGTGCTGACATATTTAGGTAACCTTGAGACTGTGCCTACTTAACACCACCCAGCAGCCCTCTAACATTTATAGTTGTGCTGTTTTCTATGTAAACTATGGTGTGTAGTACAAGACTTCAGCAATGATGAGCCTATGTTTATTTATGTGTTTTTACTCCTCTTTATTGGTGTTATTGTCATGGCTTCTATTATTATCTTTCTTGCTTTCGGGGTGGGTGTCCTACAAGTTCTGTGTGGGGGGCATTGATTGGGGTGACTGTATTGTAAAGACATAAAGGCTGTGATGCCCAATTTCTGTCGACATGTTTATGTTACTTAACTTGAATGATCAATAAAAACATTTAACACAAAAAGAACAACGGCACACAACCACAGCAGTACATACAGAAAAAACACAAAAGCAACAACAAAAAACAAGCAGGTTAAACAAAGCAAGGCATTACTAACATAGGGAGTCGGGGGGATAACACATTTTAAAAGCACAAAGCAAGACGCATATTATTTACAACAACCACAATCAAGACACAGACTGACACTGGCAGGTATGAACAAAGGATACAGGCAGGAGAAAAAGCAGGCAACATAAGTACAACAGGAGGAAAAAACTAGGCAGTTGGCAACAAACAAAAGACAAACCATGGGGATGAGTAAAGAGACTGTGGTTAAAAGTTGAGAAAGCATTTACAGGGTTCAGTGAGGATGCGTGAAATGGTTTTTTAAGGCAAGATTGGATTAAAAAACTGGATTAAATGAATTTGGATTAAATGAATTTGTCCAGTTTGAGGAGTTTTTGCAGAGCATTGCAAGGCAAGGCAAGGCAAGGCAAGTTTATTTATATAGCACAATTCAGACACAAGGCCACTCAAGGCCATTGCAGTCAGAAGCGGCAGTGGACTGAAATGATGCAAGACCAAGGGTTGATTTAAGTTTGGGAATTTTTAACTGGATGTGGAGGGAGGACCGGGTGTTGTGCATGACAGGAAGAGGAAGCAGCAGGTGAGACAGGTAGGGGGGTGTCCGGTGCAGAAGGGTCTTGTAAATGAGGGTAAACTAGTGAATATTACGACGGGTGTGAAGTGAGGGCCAGTTTACCAGGGAGTAAAGAGTACAGTGGTGCGTGTGGAAAGGGGCGTACAAGATGAAAAACAAAGATCTCAGAGCTGACTCGTTTAAGAGTCTGTAGGTGTGTGTGTGTGTTGATGTAATGTGCAGTATATTCCTGTACCGTATTTTTCAGAAGTAAAACCGCGGCTTGTAGGTACCCCGATTTTACAGTTTTCTTGTGGTTGTAGCTACGGATTATATTTCGAGGCAGCGTATTGCCCGCTTTTAGAACAAAAAAGTGGCTTCCTTCCAAGATCTCTTCAGACCATGCAGCTAATTTAATGCTCAACGTTGGAATGGGAGCTTTTTGAAAGAGGAATTATTTACTGTCGTCTCAGTTACACTATCAAGGCTTGTAAATACAGTGACTTGCTAAAGTAGGTAAATGGCTTGTAGAACATAAAATTTGATAATAATTTCAGTAAATCAAACAGCTGTGAGACCCAGTGAAATGTTAGATACAGCTAGCAAACCAACTTTAGCATCGCTAACGACATTGGCTAAATCAACTTCGGTAGGCTATCCTCAGGATTTGCAAGCTAACTAAATGTATACTAAATCCAAAATAATTTTGTCGACATAACAATGGATTTTACCACGCATGGACATACTATCCACAACCGAAGTATGTTACGGCATGCTGTAAGATCGCCTATACTCGCATCCCTTACAAAAGTTTATTTTGTAAGTATACTTACTATAAAAACGATACTATTATCATGTTACTTAAAGTATACTAGCAGTGTACTTATTTATATCATATTTTTGTACTAAGTAAACTGAGTTGGCCCACTTTTTAAGTCTAAGTACACTTTAAAGTACACTTAGTGTATTTCAAGGTTTACTTTTGAATACTCTAAAGTAGCCTGTGGAGTGCACTTTCAGTTTCTCAAGTATACTTCTTAAAGAGCCTCAAAGTATACTTTAAAATACTTTTAAGTGCACTTTCAATTAATGTAAGTACTTCAAGAAGTAAACTTAATAAATTACATTTTATTATTACTCACTAATATATTATAATATTTAGGAGCCCCTCAAATGCCTCAGCTTATAAGTCACTTAACCCTTGCAAAGTTACACTGCAGTTTCTTAGCTGGAAGAAGCTATTCACTGCGCAAGCATTAACATTTGAAGAATCCAGCTCTTCTTATGAAACGTAACAGTATCTATCTAACTGACCGAGAATACTTTGTCACCCTCGGAGACCACAGCTCAAAAAACATTTCTATGACCTGTGGGGTCCCTCAAGGATCCATTTTAGGGCCCTTACTTTTCAGTCTATACATGCTACCCCTTGGTAGTGTAATTAGGAGGTACAACATCGACTATCATAGCTACGCAGATGACACCCAGCTTTATATTTCTGTAACACCCAATAACTGCAGCTCTATTGATTTGGTTTGGTAAATTGTATTTCTGATATAAATGTATGGATGTCACAAAACCTTCTCCAGCTCATCCAAGATAAAACAGAGGTATCAGATCTCAGTTTTGAAACCCATATAAAAATTATAATTAAAAAATATTTTTATCACTTAAGAAACATTGCTAAGGTGCAACCGTTTCTCGTTCAGGCTGACACTGAAAGACTGATGCACACATTTATCACGGGCAGGCTAGACTACAGTCACTCGCTTTTGTCTGGTCTACCAAAAAAAGCCATTAGTTACCTACAAACAATACAGAATGCAGCAGCACGAGTCCTTACTAAAACAAGATGGAGAGCGCACATCACACCAGTATTAAAATCACTGCACTGGTTACCTGTTAGTTTTAGAATAGAGTTCCAGATTCTCCTACTAGTCTATAAATCACTCCATAATCATGCACCTGAGTATGTTACAGACAAGCTCTCAAGGTACACACCCAGTAGATCCCTGAGGTCCTCCGGTACTGAACTCCTAACAGTTCCAAAAGCCAGGACAAAGAGACATGGGGACCCTAACCCTAAAAGCTTTTAGCCTTTGGAACACTGCCAGAATACATTAGAATGGCTGAAACGGTTGAAACTTTTAAACATACACTTAAGACATACCTCTTTGATCTTGCTCATCACTCACTGTTACGCCTTAACCTGTAGAGAAGCATCCCGCCCTGTGTAACACTCACTGTAAAATGTATTTATTTAACATGTATGGAACATTTATTTATTTGTGTTTTTAACTCCCCTCCCCCTTTTTTTTAAATCCTTTTTACTGTGAGCCGCATTGTGTTACCTCTGTGTATGTAATGCACTGTACAAATACATTTTGATTGATTGAACAGTAATTTAACTCATGGTTACAATGGTAAACCACCACAAAAATGACCATGCAACAAAACACATTCTAAGCAGACACATTTAAAAAACGAAATTCATGAAGTTACATTTGTATTTCGAACAAACGGCAAACTTATCAGCACATTTTAACACTATTTACCGCCTTGCATCATGGGAATTTGACCAGCCAATGAGCCACGCTATCTTACATTTACATTTCTTACATCTTTATTTTTTCACGTTGTTATATCTTTCTTTGGTCAGTTTGACAGTATAACCTTCAAATGCATAATGCAACCCTTCTGTCTGTTTCTTTCTCAAGTAGCTTTTTCTTTTTTCCATTACTACTCCAATAGATAATTATTAGTATAAGAGTATAGGGCTTCAGAATGTTTTGGCAGTAATTAAGGTTACAGCTTTAGTAACAAAAAAAGATTCAATGTGCAATGCATAATAGATTTTCATAGACATGAACAATTAGAATGAGATGGATTGAAAAAATGTAACCTGTAATGTACTTTATAAGCGGAGCTAGTTCAGGCATGGAACTCGGGTCCTCGTGCGCCATATCACCCATAGGCTTAGCTTGATAGGCGGCGCTATAAAGTCGCACACATGCACGCACACGCGTCCTCGCCCCCTTGTGTTCTGCGCTGCTGCCACTGCTGGTCGCGCCCCGTTCTCTGTGTTGTGTTAGCCTGTCTGTCGTTCGCGTTTCCTTGTCCGTCTCTTCGGTCCCGGACGCCTTGTGCGTGTTTTGGGGATCTGAACGAGGGTTTCGAGCTGCTTCCCGATGATTCTCCATCCGAGGAGCCCTGCACCGATGGGGTCGATGGAATTCGGGGCGCCGAGTAAGGCGCAATTCCCGTTTGGCTTTGTCAGCCAACAAAGGCTGTCCGTTGTACAACATGGGGTACGGCCACTATAGGAGCTGTTTGTTCCTCGAGTGCGGCGAGGCCGTTCCATCCGCTCCCCTGCATGCTGCCCGGGGAAGGCTCCGGCGAAGGGCGGCTCCGTTTCCCGTGCTGCAGTTGTGCTGTCCGAAAGGGGGCTCGCGTTCAGGAGCTGAACACGAGCACTCGCGGCATATCTGGCATATCCGAAGAGCGACATTTGTTTGCAGGTACCATCGTGAATCACGTTCAGGTTTAGTCGGTGCACAGACCTGTTGGACAGGCGTCTGATCTAGTGCGGGGTGTAGGGTTGGACCTGTCGTGCAAGGACGATGCAATGTGCACGCTTCTCAGTTTACAATAATAGGGGCATTAATGCTTTGCTGCACAAGCCCGCATTCGAAGAAGCAGCCAGAGTTCGCTAGGTAGCTGCTAGCCATTAGTAGTGTTACTGTTACTAAGCCGCCCTGTTTGTCACTGCTTACCCGAGCCGAGCCGAACAGAAGTGCTTGCTGTATTCGCGCCGTTTAAATTGATTGTTAGAATCGTGGAGCAGATCCAATCTACTCGCTTGCGTTTGATGACTTTCTTTCAATTCTGTGCAGCGGTATTATGAATACAGCGGAAGCACTGGAGTACATAGTCCTAGTGACATTTTAAGTAGCCTAACAATGGAGATGGCAAACGTTGTCGGTTAATAGCAGTAATAGTTACTAGGATGCGTCCTGTAAAGGAATGAATACACAATGCTAATCCTGCTGCAATTCCATATACTACTAGTTATGTCTCTTACTTAATAGAGACGCATATAAAGTCCCATGACATGCTGTGTTGGATGCTTTATGCAGGCCGTAGTTGTCCCCTAATATTGTAGCCTATCTGCATGTTGTCTTGTGACATCCTAAGAGCAATGTGTTCAATTGGGAGCATTGAGCTGCGTTTTCTCAAGGCAGAGAAGAATACCCTGGCCCAGTTACACCTGTAGATATACCTATGTGTACTGACAATGCTGAACGTGTCTGATGTAATCAATGTGTCAGTAAATGAGTAACGATAATGATGAACCGAGAAGTTTGAGACGGTCCGCATGATGCCAGCTATACTGATTGCAATAGGTATATAGCATGCTGCAGGTAGGGACGTTTCCCCGATCTGTGCCCTCGTCAAAGGGCAAGTGAATACCGTCAACCCCTGCCTAGCTTCGATATTCCTATACATACCTTGATGCGTTCTCCGCGAGCCCTCTGCCTGTAAACATGTCTGTGCTGTGCCTTTTGCAGGGTGCACCAATTAGAGTCCCGCAAGCTGCAACCGTGTCCATCAAAGCATTGGTGGCAGGTGTCTAGTTGTACGTTCGGTGTGCGGATCCTTCTTCATGCAGCCTTCTGGGGAGCCCGTCTCTCCGTCTTGTAATGAGCGGTGCACGGAAGCAGCGGGCTGAAAGCAGACAAACGTCTTCCTAACACTCCACCTTTACTGCACAAACTACCACTGAGACAGGGGTGCTTCGTGCTAAGTCAACACCCTGCTCGATAGTGTTTCTCGGGTTCTGCGGTGTAAAGGTACCCCCACTGTGATGGTCCACACTAACTTCCTTTTGTCCCCTCTCCTTCGTGCGCCAGTACCTGCTGTACTGCCCCGGGCGACACCCGATGAGCCCTGTTTACCAGTGACGCAGCCGGCAAGGCCACGACCAGATCGTGGCTCATGCAACTCCACTAGTTCTGTGCGAGTGCTATGGCCTGTCCCCGGAGCCGTATATGGCGTATTCCTTCCGGATTGGGGCGGCTGCTTCTGGTGTCCACGTCCGCGCTGGACGTCGTGGAAGCGCAGAACTCATGAGTGCTTGAGAACAGAGACCGGGACCGTGTCAGGCGATGCTTGCAGCCGGTACACAATAGAGGCTTGCATTGGATAACGCTCTGCGACTATCTACTCTAGGCCGAGCAGCTGAGCTGGCGCTCAAGAAGAAACCGAGCAGGCGCTCAAGAAGGAGCCGAGCAGGCGCTCGAGAAGAAGGCGAGCAGGCGCTCGAGAAGATGGCGAGCAGGCGCTCGAGAAGATGGCGATCAGGCACTCGAGAAAAAGCCGAGCAGGCGCTCAAGAAGAAACCAAGCAGGCGCACAAGAAGGAGCCGAGCAGGCGCTCAGGAAACCGAGCAGGCGCTCGAGAAGAAGCAGAGCAGGCGCTCGAGAAGAAGCCGAGCAGGCCTTCAAGTTGAGCAGGCGCTCAGGAAACCGAGCAGGCGCTCGAGAAGGCCTCCAAGCCGAGCAGGGCGCTCAAGCCGAGCAGGGCGCTCAAGCCGAGCAGGGCGCTCAAGCCGAGTGGGTCTGAGACCTCCGGTGACCAATGTGGTCCGCATGTATCTTGTGGTTGGGTGGCTTTATACATTGCAATGGTAGTATGTCTCTTCGGATCTCCATGCAGCCGTGGTGATCCGCAGATGTCCTCTGATGCGCTATGTCGCCATCAGAATCCAGTGTCTACATGGGGACGTCCGTCCAGATGCCCTGGGAACAGCGGATGCACTGCTGATTTGTCTCACACATAGTTTTGTTGCTAGTAACAGTGGGATGTCATGTGGTCTTCCTGAGGCTCAGGAGGTGTGACGCTCCGCTCTACACATAGTATAGACTGGCGGAGTGTCTGTGTTTTGGGGATTTAAGTTGTTGCTCCCTGCCTCATGTCATGCATGCTGCAGTGAAGGCAGGGAGCGCTTCCCCATGTACATCCATTCCGCCAATGTTAAACCATTTGTCATGTGTATGAATAAATGGTGAAATCAATAACGTGAGTGTCTTGACTGAAATAATTATTTTGCCGTATAATAATAGAAAACGTACACCATTTTCTGTTTCTAAACATACTTCTTAAAAGTGAACTATTTTCTAAGCAAACTTCTTACAAAAGTGAACTATTTTCAAAGCACACTTAAAAGTATATCAAAAGTGAACAATTTTCTAAGCATACCTCTTAAAAGTATATTGGTGTCATTGTTCCCGTATCAAGTGCGGCATATATTCCAGGGCGGGTTATAATCCAATTTACAAACACAAACCTCCCATTCTGGTGGGGTGCCTTTTATAGAAAATGCGGCATGTGTGTGTCTGCATGTGCTCATCTCCAGAAAGGCCTGTCTGTAGAGATGTGCTGTGGCTCCCCACCCCAGTTGAGGGTAAACAGATGTGATTAGATGTTTTAAAACTGATTGGGACCAAGACTATCATACCTTTAATCAATGATTGAGCAACAGCAGGAGGCATGGCAGAGTGACAGGGGGGGGGGGGGAGTAGACTGTCACATATTAAACATTGCAAAGTCATGACAACAAAAATACACCATACTCCTCCTTACTCAGCCTTTCAAAACTTTCTACTCGTCCTCTTTTTTATCTTTCATTATCTGTCGTGCTCTGATGGGCTGTTTTCTTGATCCATGGACATGAGAACAAATAACAGTGATGCACCGTTTCAGGGACACCCCCCCAAGATCTGCAAGATAGGAGTCAAAACTATGAGAACACTTTACATAAACTATAATTTACTAAATCTGTTTTTAGAAGGACCTTGCTTTTCAGCAGTTATGCTGAAGAGCAAGGCCCTATATATGACCCCAGGTGTGGGTCATATATCCTTAATGTTTGGAGTGCAACAGCCTGCCAATGTCTGGAAACCAAGAAATGAAGGGTAGCCATGACTTCACATAATCTACAGCTCAGAGCAGAGCTCACAAACACACTACAGTTCAACTGAGGGGTGCTGAATACTAATACTGCACCAACTGACCTAGAACACGTTGTCTCAATGTTACAGATCTGTCCACTGTTGTTCTCCTTGTCCTGATCAACCTGATCCTGAAGGACAGACTGGAGACGGATGCCAAACTGTGTCCCCACTCATCTCACCCAGACTGACTGCTGACTCGGTCACTCTCACACCCATTTTATGTTTGAGTCATTTAGCAGACATTTACCCAAATACATAAAACATGTATTTTGTCTAGAGCAAGTGAACCAACTGTGTATACCAGTCGTTGTCGGTAAAGCATTCGATAAGAACAAGTGACTGGAGTTACAAATACAATTCCCTCATACATGTACTAAAGGTTTTATTGAAGATGTGATAATAGTGAGAAACAGAAGAGATGTTACAACATGAGCGTGCTGGCCACTGCCTGGCTGCCCAGACAGTGGCTCATTCTGCTCCGGTGGCTCTAGAGAGCTGTGGGCTACCAGACACACCAACAGCCAAGAGCAGCCAGACTGACCATAAATCCTGATCACCTTCCAGATGTGACCCAGGTCTGACCCACACCTGCCTGGCAGACAAAGGGAACACCCAGTCCTGTCATCAGGTGCTCTTAATAATGGTACCACAGGTACGCAAACCCCTCCACCACATGGGACAGTGCCAGGCTAAAGACTCTATCTTTCATTAACTATCAACATTGGCCTTTATGACTGACACATCCCATTGCCAGGGTTTGTGTTGAATGAATGTTTTCTTGTTAGCCTTTCCGTTCAGCTTCGTTGCCAGCTCTGGCCGTGTGGAGTGCTTCTGTTGCGGCAAGGGTCTTGGTGGAGGGAGCAGCCTTGAAGCCAGATTGATGAGGGTTAGAGGAAGGGTGGGGATAGTTGGTTAAACACAGCATGATGAATGTTTTTAGATATAGACACACACACACGTCATGATGACCCAGTCCAACCCCCTGTGTACTGTTAGTCAGACCTGATCAGGGACAGGCAGCTTCCTGTGTGAGTCTAACATCCTTCTATCCATAATCAAAACAGTTCATTATAGCTGTCTGATGTATGGTAATGTATTCTGTTCATCAATGATGCTTAAGGTAAGATCTCCATGGAGCAGAACTCTGTTTTGTATGTCACACTCAGACACCCACTCTTGCTGACAGACACATTAGTTTGATGAGGTACTTTCAATCACTTTGTGAGGCTAGAGGGATTTAAATGACTGATGAATTGGGTATGTTGCCATTTTTAATCCAGTGGTGTCTTATAAACATATACAATACCCTCAGGTGTTCCCTGAACAGCCGTAGAGCCGAGCTTCAGGACTGAGAAGCAGCTCTGGGTTTGCTGCTGCTGTTGTTCTCCCCTCCTCTCTCCCTGCCTTCCACGTTCCTCTCATTCAGAGACAGGGCTGGCAGGCTGCCCCCCATCTCTCCATCCTCCATCTGGTCTCGACCAGCCTGTCAGCGGGTGTCTTTGACCCATCAGTCTTGTTGACAGCGGGACTCTCTCTGGGTCGTCAGTCACTCTCTCAGACCCCTGTCATCTTCTCCCCAGGGGAAGCCCCCAGACCCAGGACAGGAGGCCCAGACCCTGTCTGGTCTGTACAGGACAGAGGAGAGCTCATAGCGTACACTGATCATGGATGAGCCAAGTGATCGTGGCTTCAGTGTTGTGATGAGTTTTATTGGCCAGTTTGAGGTGGGTCTCAACCTTAGAGTTGATGGGCAAAGAGGTGTATATTTCATTGTGAAATCTCTGTAAGGCCATGTCTCTACTGATTACAGAACAATGTCATTTGTGCAACACATGGTATTGTACTGCTTTCTAATTGCACAGGTTCATGATATTGTATTTGGGTTCCTGGTCAAAGGCTCACAAGGATTACTCATACCCAAGTTATGTGGTGTAGATCTCAACATCCGTGACGGCTCCAGAGTCTTGCAGACCTTCATCATCTTCATCCCGACAGCCGAGCAGGAAGGTAAATGGTGGTGTCCAAGTGACATGTTTCTTGTTTCTACAGACCTTCTGATCCCTCACAATCCCAGAGAATGACCATCCACTGTTCAACATAACCCGCTCAGTACAACTGGATTCCACAACTGGGGTACCTTGTTGGTCAGAATGTTAGCAACTATTTCACTAGTTCAGTGAAAACTAGCTCTAGCTCTTTTTTCTAGTTTCAGAGAGAACCCTTTCTTTCCCCAGTAACAATTGTGCTCAAAATGCAAAGACTTTAAGATTTTTTTTGTTGAAAAATTAGGTTTGAAAGACTGGAAGACAGGTACATTGACCAAACTTCTAGTTCGGAAATCCTCCAAAGAAGGCTAGAGTGGTGTCCTCACCCCTACACTCGCTTTTACACTCAGACAAACCCCACAATGCTGTTCTCTTCTGCATAGGTTTCCTCTGTTGGTGCTTTGTGTCTCTATAACTGACTGTGGCCACCAAGTGACCCAGCATTTCTCTATTTGTGACATCCTATTTCTCTCTCAAAAGGATGGTCATATTTTCCTGAATCGTTGCTATTGTGTTCCCAGAAATCAGGAATTATGGTTCTGTACAAGTGGTGCTGGTCTGGCTACTGTACTGCGGCATTGGACACTGACCACATTTTTTGAGTACTTAAATAATTATGGCATTTGGTAATGAGCTCAAGCTGCACTAAGCTTATCTTTTTGTAAAACAAATTAAACAATGTTAACTCATAGAAGCTGACAAATATAGGAAGGTTGAGTCAAATAATGTGTTATCCTAATTAAACGTTCTAAATGGGCTTGGAACACCAGGGCTTTTTGCATTTCTGGGCTCCATAAATCCTTTTTACTTAGAGAAGGATCTGCTATTTAAACTCAAAAGTGATTATGTATGTACATGCTCTGAAATGGAATTGTGTGCAATGTGTGCATGTTTGTGGGTGTATAAATACATGCATCAGATGGATATAGATACAGCCAGTAGACCAATCAAAGTTAATACATTGTCAGCTGTGATTGATGGTCAGCTAAGGGGTTGAGATGGGTTTATGTTGTATTTAAGCTGTCTTTGTGTGTGTGTGTGTGTGTGTGTGTGTGTGCACATGTGCAAGTGTATGAGCGTATGTGTGTAAATGTCACTTTTCCACAGTACTTATTCATCCTACTGTTGTTGTACAGTATGTGCTTTATTTATATAGATGAGTTACATATTTATGGTGGGTGACCCATGTTTAGTTTTATAATGATAAAGTGTGGGGTGTAGCTTCTGTGTACACAGATGTACAGTAGGGTATTGGCAGGGGCATGGCAGTTTATAGATTGTTCTAGTCATGGCACTCCACCAAAGATGATCTCCATCCATGTCTATAGCTTCATTGTACGATTTGCATATCTTAGCTGGGGCTGTCCATCAACCATGAAGCTGTATTGTATCACAGAAAAACACCAATCTGATAGTAGA
Source organism: Hypomesus nipponensis (assembly GCF_054491055.1). Classification (NCBI taxonomy): domain Eukaryota; kingdom Metazoa; phylum Chordata; class Actinopteri; order Osmeriformes; family Osmeridae; genus Hypomesus; species Hypomesus nipponensis. The sequence continues at coordinate 17,876,792 of NC_140373.1, forward strand.
AACAAACTGTAAAGATGAGATTGTCACTGGTGAAAACGTCAACATAGTCATTGTGTGCTTTGGGATTGCCATTGCCAAAATGATTGTGTTTTGGATCCGAGAATGTGAATGAATTCATTTTGCTCACCAAACAGTTTTCGTGGATGTTATACAGACAGTGACATTTGACTGGAGAACTAGATTTATTGTAGTGATACAACTGGTTTGTCAAACCGGTGTCCATTCTTAGGATAATTGTTATCTTCCTTTCTGAACTGTCTCTCCCTCTTTCTAAGGTAGAACTCCTCCGTGTGGATTCCCTGTCCAAACATCGATGGTCTATCATTTTCACAGTGGCCATGGGGCTGTTCAAAAGGTAGGGAGGAAGGTATGGTGGGAGAGAGTAGGGGATTACTGGAGTTTAACAGAGTTAGATATACCTCAGATACAACCTCACCATAAACCCCATTTCACAATTGAATTATTGATATACACACCTGATCTACCTGTCATTTGTATTTGCATGTTTTTGCATGCCACACCTACAACATAATTTGTCATTGGTAACGTAATTTAGACACCGCTAATCTCATTAACCAGTTGAGTTGTTCTCTGTCTCTCAAAACACACTGCTGGGGAGACACAACATATTCTCTGCTCGGGAAGCGAGGGAGGCCGGTTTAAATTGTGATCCTTTCTGGAAGTGTTGAAGAGTTTACATGACCTAAATGCTTTAAAGAAAAATGTGACTCCGGTGAAAAGGGGAGGTTGTCGGCCAACTCATTTCTCTGTTTTACAGATACAAAGTGCGAAAGTGCAGATTGTAAGCTTTCAAACAATGTCATATATTAAAATCTGAAAATATTAGAAGAAGATACAGATATCTGAATGTTTGTAAACCTGGAAAGCTCTAGCCCAGATATTCAGCTTCAAAGATTTTAGACCTTTTCATGCCTTAAGAGAGGTATGATTGTTTTGTGTTAATCACAGAAGCGTCAAGCCCCGGTTATTTCATCACAGTGAAGAAAAGAAAAAGAAAACTATATTTGCACTCAATCATATTGCAGGATCCTGCTTTCTTGACCCATCCTAGATGTGTTTTAACACCAGTATTTATGTACTGACAACATTGCACTGTACAACGCACTGTAAGGGGGATGGGATCGTACTTTGTACAAACACAGCCTACATACAAAACATTACACCTAGTACTACCGCACTAGCATAAGTAGCCTGGGGAAAAACCGGCTGCACCGTGATACAAATCAAAACACATCATGCATGACACACGCCCACAACTCAACTGGAAGCTTAGGTAAACAAGAACAAATCGAGTATTTAGTGATCCTAAAGATGTTGTTTAGCAAATTTCATTCTTCTTAATTTGAATAAAACCGAGGTTCAAATTTTTGGTCCTAAAAAATACAGAAATAATTTATCCAATCTGATTTAACACTTACACAGCGTCAAAGTATCTCAAAGCCAGCTGGTAGAAAATCTAGGAGTCACAATTGACCTAGACTTTTTGTTTGAGTACCATATTAAGCATATTACCAGAACTGCATTTTTCCATCTACGTAATATTGCCAAAATACAAAAATTCCTCTCAAAGGATCATGCTGAAAAACTAATACATGCTTTTGTTACGTCCCGATTGGACTACTGCAATGTGTTGTTCTCTGGCCTCCCAATTACCTACCTAAAAGTTTTAAAGCGGGTACAAAATGCTGCTGCCAGACTATTGACAAAAACAAGAAAGTTTGATCATATAACCTCTACTCTTATCTCTTTACACTGGCTCCCTATCCAAGCCAGAACTGATTTCAAAGTTTTACTACTAACTTACAAATCTCTACATGGATTGGCACCACTGTACCTCTCCGGTCTCCTTGCACCCTATTGGCCCGCAAGGACATTTAGATCTCAAGATTCCGGTGGTTCCCAAAATTAAGAAAAAAACAGCTAGAGGCAGGTTGTTCTCATATAGAGCACCTCTTCTCTGGAACAAATTGCCTGTCTCAATTAAGGAGGTTGATACTGTTTTGACATTTAAAAACATTCTTGTTTAGTAAATTCTATGATTGTTAAAGGTAAGCATGTGTGTATTGTGAGGGGTTCAGGTGTAATACAGGGTCCGGGGGCACGCTCTCCTGGGAGGTAGGCCTAAGGACCCTTAATTGATGTGATCAAGGAAACAGGTGTAACTCATATTCTTGATTGTGCTTGCTTTAAAAGGTCCCGTTAAGGTGAAGGAGGGGAGAGTGGAGCCTGAGAAATACTGGTGTAACGGCAGTTTAGGGACCGTCTGAGAATTGTCCAATTATTTACGCCAAGCGTTTATTTTTACCGTTTTGACAACCTAGTACGGCAGTCTGTCCACTAGCGTTCTGACTCTGCTGAAAAGTACAATATAACTTGTGTTGCTTCAACTGTCCTTCTCAGCGTCTCATGTTTGCTGTCCTGCACCCGGCTGGGGAACGTATTTGGTGACGGAGGGGACGAATCGTCACAGTATTTACTTTCTATGTAAATCTGGGTTGTGTGTTTGCCTATGTGTGTATCACATGTAACTTTTAAATTGTAATTATAGCTTATGTTCACATTGCCCCATCTAGATGTTAAAAATGAAGTAAACCTGTTACTGTATATTGTTACTGTTACTAGTTGGAGACAACGGGGGACGGGTTGTTTTCATCCTTATTTGTATAAGTATAACCTATTTTAGAGTTCTTTCCCCTGGAACAGATTTCATGTTCCAACCGACGGGGGCTGTCGCTGTCTTGGTGTGTGGGGCGGCATCAAATACCCTTTTTTGCTCTGCTAAATTGCTGCACTAGTCCACACTTGACCGGTGGGGGTCTCATTCTACATGACTGTAACTGTTAGCTGCTCCTGGCATTCCCTAATCCCTGCTCTCCTCTCTCTGTCCACCCTCACACATTCCCTGCCGTGTGGGGGGTTTGAGCTGTCAGCACCTGCCTGGTCGTCGGTCTGCCAACGCTGGACCAGGTCGTCAACCGGAAACCAGTCTCCATGACGGCCAACAGCGAGTTTCCTGATCCTGTCCTACATCTATAAAGCTGAACAATGGATTTTGGTGTTTCAAAACCCATTGACACTGTATGACTATGTTTAGCCTATGTTCTGCTCTTCTCTCTCACCAACTGTCTCTGGAGGAGGGGATCCCTCTTTGTATTGCTCCTCCCAAGGTTTCTTCAATTTTTTTTTCTCCTGTTGGGAGTTTTTCGGGGGTTTTCTCCCTGTCTTCCTTGAGGGTTTAGGTTGGTTGAGGGGCAGTTCTATGGGCGTATGTGAAGCTCTCTGTGACATGCTTGCGTGTAAAAAGGGCTATACATTTGATTTGATGTGTGTGTGCGTGCATTTGTGTGCACGTTACTTGGTGCCAGAGGGTACTTTGTTTTGGTTTAGGTCCAAGATGATCAACATGGCTGCAAACACAGATACAGAGTCACCTTGGGTTGTGTGTGTTTGGACCTACACATGGCGACATCAGAGAGTGTTTGCTACACCAAAAAGCAGCCAGCTCTTCAACAGATGCGCAGATATGGTGTGTATGTACATCTGTGTGGGTGCATGTGTTTACTCTGTGCTGTTATCTACGTAGAAGCAGAGATATTAAAGGTACATATTGTCATTGGGAGCAAAGTGAACAGTCTGTGTCTTTGTTCTGTATCTCCGGTATGTACTAATGATGTGTGAATGAGGGTGGGCTGGAGAGGGTATGCTGTTGTGCACATGTGCTAATGTATGAGCACAAGCACATCCAGCTGTGTCTGTGTCTGCGCAGTCATTTATCCTGTTTACTCTGTAGCAGATTGACTTTGGTTGGAACATGAATTGTATCCTGAGGGTCAAATTTGTCTTCATAGATATGATCAGATATCAAGGAGAGAAACAGAGAGAGGTAAAGAGAAAAAGAGTGTGAGCAAGTGGACATAGATAGGGAAGTAGAAAAATAAACACGCAGCCCTCAGTAGGAAAGAATGTTAGGACAACAAAGTAAGAAAGCTAGAGATTGCAGACACCAGAAAGATAAATACTGTATATTTTCAAAATGTGGGACATCTGGCTTCTTTCCCCATCTGGACTGGGAGGAAAACACACACACTTTCATATCACAAAGGACCCCTCATTTCCAATGGCATCATGTTTCACAATGTTGTGACTTAATTAATGCACACTTCTTATATTCCAACATCACATTGTTGTGGACACAAACATACACGCACGCACACACATAATTAAAAGTTCTTCCAATCTCTGTAGAGACTCAGGCCACAATGAGAGCATCATTTCAAGTCACCATCTGAAATCTCAAGTTAAAATCTTCACAGTGGTTGACTATCAGATGGTGTCTTGTGTTCCAGTCCAAACAGGTGATTTGTCTTATTCTGAAAGGCCAAAGCAGTTCCTCCACTAGCCAATGAGATATCACCCTACCTCTCTGCTCCTCCTTTGGGTATACACTGCCAGCCAGAAGTCTAATAAACAGAGTGATCACAAGTGGGGGAGAACATTAGCTCGATGTGTGTGTGTGTGTGTTAGCCTCCCAGGTCTGTGTTGTGTAGTAATCCTTTCCCTTGTGACAATGTGGAGTCTTTCTATTGATTGTTCCTGATGGTGGCTGAGAGATCATTCACAAGGACACAAAAGGGTTACATCTGTTTCGCCTTCTCTCTTTCAGTCCTTTTCTCTCTCCTCCCTCTCTCACTTTTTTTCTCTCACTCTCACACACGCACACACACACACAGATATTCAGAAAATACATTTCAGGGATGCTGTTTGCCTCATATGGACCAAGTCTGTCAAGAGAAACAAATTGTTGTCATGTGGTTTAGTGTTTAGCAGACAACAAAGTGAAATTATATGAAAACAATCTACAGTGACAAATCATAATGTTCCTGCTCTTGCCCCTTAGAGTGTATCAGTGACCGAAAGGTTCGCTCTGTGGCTTGGCACTTCATCAGACTACATCCACCTCTACATTTCAGACTACATCCACCTCTACATTTCAGACTACATCCACCTCTACATTTCAGACTACGTCACCTCTACATTTCAGACTACATCCACCTCTACATTTCAGACTACATCCACCTCTACATTTCAGACTACATCCACCTCTACATTTCAGACTACATCCACCTCTACATTTCAGACTACATCCACCTCTACATTTCAGACTACGTCACCTCTACATTTCAGACTACATCCACCTCTACATTTCAGACTACATCCACCTCTACATTTCAGACTACGTCACCTCTACATTTCAGACTACGTCAAGAGAGAGAGGGGAGGACATGCAGGAAATGGCCCCACCTTCAAGGCAAGCGCCCCTGAGTGCTGACTCACAGGTGTGCCCGCACTCCTGACCAGTGAGTTACCAGGGTACCCTACACCCCCTCCTGTCTGACAGAAACCTAAACTGAGACGGAGAGCAGTCAGTTTTGTGTATGTTTGTGTGTTCAGGTTGGGTTAAGCCTTCAGGTACCATATCTCTTATTACTTTATAATGGCTCTTTAATTGGTCTTTTAATGGGGGTGTTAATTGGAACATTCATTGGCGTTTGGTGAAGTAGCCAGCAGTCCCACCAGCCTGCAGGCTAGTGCAGGTCCTCAGGGCACTCTGAGGTGTCGGCGTTGATTGCCTGTCTGCTCTCAAACTGTCAACACTCGGCACACACATTCAGCCATGGGTGCCAACCGATGGAGTAAGTGACGGTGTGTGTGTGTGTCCAGTGAGAAAGCTGTCTTGTAGTGTGCAATTCTTCAGGCGGCGCAGCGACAGGACCCATCTGCCAGCCTGCCGGACAGTCTGGCACAAATACCTCTTCTCTTCTCTTTTTAAAGGAGAGTTATTTTATTCTTCCCTCTGCTCTCAGGCATCCCCTCCACTCAGACGGTACAGCAGATGAGGTTGTCTACTCACTGAAAAGGCCCCACCAAAATTCAATCTATTTTTGACTGCAGAATTATCCAGGTTTTATTTTATTTCTGTATTAAATGTCTCCTCCCTCTCCTCCTCTCCCCTCCATTGCTCTTTCTCACTTTTCTTGTCTCCCCCTCTCTCTTTCACAGGTGGGAGGTTTATAGATTTCTCTCTTTTAATATAACAGCAGCAAAGGAGATGAAAAGAATGTAGTGGGCGTACTGTTAAACAGTTAATAGTATATTAAAGAATTAAAGGTTTAAACTGTCTTTGCTATGTATCATAAAAATATGGCTGGAGGCTAGATGAGGTGGTGCTAAGAGGTGTGTCTGTAGAAACTGTCAGGAGTTGTGAAGGGGAAGTCATGTCTAAGGATGTTTGGTGTGTGTATGTGTGGTAATGGTGTGCAGGACTGTAAGATGGATCACTGTATCTTTTACTTTGAGTCAATACTGTTTATGACCCAGTCCATCCTGTCTGATTCAGGTCAGATAGTCATGAACATCTTGTGTGAGCCTAACCCCATTGTAGATAACCCCCATCGCCATGACCAAGTCTTCCTGTGACAGAAGAGACCTAGACGTTTTTATCTTCAAAGCACGTCACCTGTCACGTCTGCAGCACGGAATATGAGCACAAATAGGAGCCAGCCCGTGAAACAAATGAGGAAAGGACTGACGTCATCATAATATTTCATCCATATATGCGTGGCCATATGGGTCTATGATGCACTGAACATGCATGGCCACGTGTCTATGAAACAAAACTGAAAAGATAGCGCCGATGATGGCAGCCTCGGCTGGTCGGTGCGCCCTGTTTTGTCTGTTAATTCAGTGTTCTGCCAAGATTTTCGGAGCTCTCTAACAGAGACAAACTCCTAAACATCAGGGAAACAACTCATGTGGATTTATTTCCCAATTTTCTGCTTCCAGTGGCTGAATTTGTGGGCATTTTAGTCAAAGCCGCGCTAGGCGTTGCTCATGCAGTGAAACGAAGGGGAAAACAGGCTGGAGCTTTTGTCTGGCTACGCAGACGTGGGATCCGGACAGTGCTTCCAAGCTTGCTTCCTCTCCAACATACATTCACTGTGCAACCAAATGGACAAACTTCAGCTACTGATGGTGAAAAACAGAGACTTTTCCTCATCTTCTGTTTTGCGCTTCACGGAGACATTCCGGACACTGCGTTACAACTGGCAGGCTTCCAACTGGTAATGGCGGATCAGGCCATAGCTCTCTCCGGAAAGACACAAGGCGGTGGTATTTGTTTTTATACTAACATTGGCTGATGTGGAGATGAGTCACAGTGATTCTGCAACATTGTTCTCCGGATCTGGAATAATTTTTTATTTACTGTAAACCTTTCTACTCGCCTCGCAAGTTTGTGTTTTTGGTCGGAGTTTACTTGCGGCCGGGTCCTAATGTTAAAGAAGCCCAACGCATGCATGCCGACCAGATTCTGAGTGTGGAGCAAGCAAATCCGTATTCCCTGGTTATCGTACTCGGCGACTTTAACAAATGGAATCTCAGCCACAAACTCGCCAAAGACAGACAATTCATCAACAGAGAAGAGAACACTCTGGATCACTGCTACACTACAGTCAGCAGAGCCTACCATGCAGTCCCTCGAGCAGCACTGGGCCACTCTGACCATGCCATGGTCCACCTGATTCCTGCATACAGGCAGAAACTAAAGCTACGTAAACCTGTTGTGAGGACATCAAAACAGTGGACCAGTGAGGCTATGGAGGATCTGCAGGCGTGCTTGGACTGTACTGATTGGGATATGTTCACGACGGCTACCAATAGTCTGGATGAACTCAGACTGTTTGCCCTCCTCCCCTCTGGGAGGCGCTACAGGGCCCTCCGTTCTCGTACCGGCAGGTTCAGGAACAGCTTCTTCCCTGCGGCTGTCACCCTGCTGAACTCTGCACCACGGAGATGGCCCCCCTGATTACCCCCTCACACACCCTCCTCCAGTGACTGTACTTACCCTCTACACCATGGCCTGGACGGCCAGTCGGCCATGCACCTTCTTCCAGCCACTGAACATTTGCACTACTTTTTATTAACTGTACATCCATTTATATACTTAGTCTGTAGTATTCACTGTACCTATCTCTTCATTTTGCACTACCTTGCTGCTGTTACTGCACATATTGTATTACTGCGCATATCTTATTTCTGTACATATCCTTTATCCTTTTATTATATATCACTTCCCTTTATATATATACAGACGTACTTTTACTGCTTTCTTTGCACTTCTGGTTGTTGCTAGACTGCTTTTTTTGTCTTAGTAATTGAACTCTGTACAATGACAATAAAGTTGAATCTCAATCTCAGAGGCTGTGATGTCGTACATCAGCTTCTGTGAGGACTGCTGTTTCCAACATGCACCAGGGTGAACTTCAACAACAACAAGACCTTGTTCTCAGCAAAGCTCAGAAGGTTGAGGTTGAAGAAGGAGGGAGCTTTTAGGAGTGGGGATAGAGACAGATCCAAGGAGTCGAAGAACAGGTTTAGCAAGGCGGTGAGAGAGGCTAAACAATTGTACTCAGAGAGGCTAAAACACCAGTTCACTGCTAACGACTCTGCTTCTGTCTGGAGAGGGCTCAGGTAGATCACCAACTACAAGTCCAGAGCACCCCACACCATTAACGACTCCCATCTGGCCAACGACCTGAACGCGTTCTTTTAGAAAGATTTGAAAGACAATTGGACTGTCCTGTCTCCCCACCTTCAAGAAAAGGCTTAAGACGCACTTATTCCGGGAGTACAATGGTACTTAGGAATGATTGGCTGGACCTGATGTTAGTTTCCTCCAGGAACACAATGACTCTTACTGAGGGACTTGTTGCTCTTGTTGGTTAGTTGTAACTGATTTAACTTATCGTACTCGCTGTGAATTATATTATTGTTGCTTGCTTTTTCTACAGGTACACTCTTGCACTTTTTTGAGGTTCATGTTGTTTAATTGTAACTTGTTTAAGTGGCACTTATTTGCTTTTCACAATCTATGCTTAAAGTTTTGGCTACCCGTAATGTTTTGGGGCTATCTCGTTGTTATGATCAGTGACCTATACACTTTTGTAAAGCTCTCTCTTGGAAGTCGCTTTGGATAAAAGTATCTGCTAAATGAATAATTGTAAATGTAACTACCCCTTCCCAATCAAGAGGCCTCGCCCCCACCCCCACAGTGACGACTCTCTCCGTTCAGGAGGGAGAAGTCAACAGACTTTTCAAGAGGCAGAAAGCAGCTCGGCCCTCTCAGTAGACCTGCCACCCTCAAGCACTGCGCTGACCAGCTGTCTCCGGTGTTCACCAACATCTTCAACACCTCCTTGGAGACATGCCATGTGCCAGCCTGTCTCAAGTCCTCCACCACCATCCCTGTGCCCAAAAAGCCAAGGCCAACAGGACTTAATGATCACAGACCCTCTCCTGGACCCACTGCAGTTTGCCTACATAGCCAACAGGTCTGTGAACGATGCAGTAAATATGGTCCTCCACTTCACCCTACAGCACCTGGACTTCCCGGCATCCTACACCAGGATCCTGTTTGTGGACTTCAACACCATCGTCCCCGACCTGCTTCAGGATAAGCTCTTTCGGACGACACCACCCTCATTGGGCTCATCTCTGGAGGGGATGATTCTCACTATAGGTGGAAAGCTGACAACCTGGTGACCTGGTGTAGCCAGAACAAGCTCAATACTCTTAAGACAGTGGAGCTGGTTGTGGACTTCAGGAAGAAAACAGCCCCACTCACCCCCATTACCCTGAGTGACTCCCCAGTCAACACTGTGGAGTCCTTCCGCGTCCTGGGCATGATCCTCTCCTAGGACCTCAAGTGGGGGGGTATTCCAGGTAGAGAGTTCAACAAACTCTGATCCTAACCCTGAACCCTGAGTTGAGTTACTTTGAAATAGGAATTTCTGAAAACTCGGTTCCAGAACAGCTGATATGATTTAGTTAATTAAACTCGGAGTACGGAAACTCTGAGTTTAGCGCGTGCATGAATACTACCAAAAGCTAACATCTATGGGGCTCTGATACTAAGATTCACCATGGCAACCAACGACAAAAAACGTTTCCTACTTCACCACACTTTAGATCTAAGTTTTATTTTGTGTTTATGGTCAATCTGAGCCCATATTCCGGAAAAAAAACAACACGGCTGTAGCAGCGTAACCTATACAATTGGCGTGGGAGACAATTGCCGCTAAGTCATTGCATATATTTGAATGCCAGTCCATACATTGATCATTTAACCCCACCGTCCGTTAATATTACAGGAGAAAAAGTGGTGGACTTTGTAGAATTACCGAATGTGAATAATCAGCGGTAAAACTAGTGCCATTATAACATAGACTTAATAAAATAGCATGTTCAATGTTATGTTACATATAAAAACATCGGGAGTCAAATGGCTGAGCGGTTAGGGAATCGGGCTATTAATCAGAAGGTTGCCGGTTCGATTCCCAGACGTGCAAAATATCATTGTTTCCTTGGGCACGGCACTTCAACCTACTTGCCTTGGGGGGAATGTCCCTGTACTTAATGTAAGTCACTCTGGATAAGAGCGTCTGCTAAATGACTAAACATATGTAAATAAAAGCATAGTACGAACAGGTAATGCATATTTTGCTTAGTCCTGTCCTGTCTCCCCACCTTCAAGAAAAGGCTCAAGACACACTTGTTCTGGGAGTACAACGGTACTTAAGAATAGTTTGCTGGACCCAATGTTAGCTTCCTCAAGGATCACATGACTCTTGCTTAGAGACTTGTCGCTCTTGTTGGTTAGTGGTAACTGATTTATATTGTTGTACTCGCTGTGAAATATATATATATTTTTTTTATTTTTTTTACTGTTGCTTGCTTTTCTACGGGTACACTTGCGCTTATAGCGATTCATGTTGTGTAATTGTAACTTGTTTAACTACATGCTCTTATGGTTCTTCCCTTTGGCACTTTTTTTTGTTGTTCACAATGTGTGCTTCATGTTTTGGCTACCCACAATGCTTTGAGGCCATTGTGTTGTTATGATCAGTGACCTATGCACTTTGTAAAGCTCTCTCTTGGAAGTCGCTTTGGATAAAAGCGTCTGCTAAATGAATAAATGTAAATGTTATACGCTTGTGATTGTAGCCTCAACGTCACCATGGTTTTAACCATATTCGACATGATACAAAGTCTAAATATCAATTGCTGCAGCAGAAATGGATGCAGAGAATTATGTATGGTAGCTACTGGTAGTTCTCTCTCGATGTACTTTTATTTACAGGCTTGTGTGGAATTGTCAGTTACACTGACATTATGAGAATAATGGATATAAAAACGAGTTGCACATTCTGACAACAGGGCATGGATGCTGTGTACAGTGAGATGTTAATTTAATGGCAGGTGAATTCTTCATATGGAACTGTGGAATGTAATGTAATCTCATGTATTCCCAGTTACAAGTAAATAAGTTGTACAAACTGCATCTCATGAAAAAAGAGAGATGGTGATGGTGTAGGCCTATTTAGGGTAGAAGAATAAAGGCTAATCTTGAAAAAGATTTATTGGAACACCAGTTACAGGAAGATGCATGGTCACAGGTGAGGTTAATAGTAGGAACAATATGAATATTATTAGTTGAATTTTCTGGATTTCTATTTTGACCAAGAGATGGTGTACTTGAAGAAAGGCTGATCTTGTATCTGGATGGAGTCTCAACTTGATGGCTCTCACACCTCATTGTGTAACTTACTGTAGCATTGCTGGTCATGTTGATAAGTAAGGATCAAGATTGTGGTGTGATTGTAGTTGTTCTTGGGTATAAATTAGGAATTGTGAAGCATTGTTCTGTGGATTATTGATCTCCTGAGACGTTCTCCTCAGCTCTGGCTTGTCCTACTCCTTCTTCCTCACCTCTTGCTTTCTATCTCTGGTTTACAATAATCATAGTAGAGTAGGTAAGAGTTAACCTTCATTGATTTCATTCATTTGCAATATGATTAAATGATTATATTATTTAACCTTAATTTGACCATTCTTGCTCTGATTTAACCCATAGAGTCAAATAACTGTAATTCCATTGGTATTGGCATTATTTGGTTAATGTTAATACACTGTTCAGTTTCCCATCTTCCTTCAAACCATAGGGGAATTAGTTTCGGTTGTTTGGCCAATATTGACCCCCTACAATCTTGAAATAGATTTGCTGAAACACCCGTTACAGGACGGTACATGGTGAATCATGTAAATTGTAGGAACAATAGCCAATAAAAATACACATTAGATTTATATTTGTAGGCAATGAAAAAGACCAAATACAATTTCAATCATCTCGTCAGTTCTGACTTCTGAGTGTAACATTAGCGTTGAAGGCCAAAGGGCTTAGAATGTAGTTAACATAAATTACAGATTGGGACGGGAAACGGCAACGTTAACTTAGGTGTCCATCACGGAATTGAAGCACATCAAATCGCATTCTTAAAATCGTCTCCCAGCGTATTACTAAGCGAATTCAATTTTGTTCAAGATCGCTCGGCTGAACCAGGAAAGGATATCTCGTCTGCCAAAGCTAGCTGGCTCAGAAAGTGGGAGGGGATAGGTAGAAACGCAGAGTTTGGCATGGAAAACCTGCTAGCAAGCAGGTTAGTTTCACAGAGTAAGTTACCATGGAAACTTCCCAAGAGGTTTCGTTACCTCTCTTTCTGGAACGGAAACCTTGGAGTAAGCCTCTTTTCAGGTTTGAACAACTCAAAGTTTTCACTAAACCCGTTACCTGGAATACCCCCCAGCTCCCTCACCAAGAAAGCACCTCAGAGGATGTACTTCCTACAGCAGCTGAAGAGATTCAACCTGCCAAAGACAATGATGGTGCACTTCTACACAGCCATCATTGAGTCCATCCTCACCTCCTCCATCACCAACTGGTACGCTGCTGCCACTGCCAAGGACAAGAGCAGGCTGCAGCGTATCATCCGCACTGCTGAGAAGGTGATTGGCTGCAATTTGCCTACCCTTAAGGACCTGCACACCTCGAGGACCCTGAGGCGAGCAAGGAATATTGTGGGGGACTCCTCCCACCCTGGCCACTCCCCTCCAGCAGAAGGCTGCGGTCCATCAGGACCAAAACCACATGCCACATCCGTTGCTGGCCTCTTCAACAAGGCCAAGGGCTCACACAGACTTTAATCAGTATCTGCACAAATACACCTTGCAATATTTGCACTATGTTACTCTATTTGTATATTTGTAATTTTATATTTTATATTATGGCTATTTTATGTTTTATTTTATTCAAAAATATACATACATTAGCCCCTTCGTATTAGTTAGACTTTGTACCTTTAGTATAGTTAGACTTATACACCCCATATTTAATATTTAAGATTCCTATATGTTGAATGTATGCACCTTCCTGCCAAAATAAATTCCTTGTCTGTGCAAACTTTCATGGCGATTAAAACCCTTTCTGATTCTGATGCAGAATTCAAGATCGGTGTTGTACCGAAATCGGTGACCAGGGGGCGCTGTTCTAATGGCTTTCTATACTATTCAGCAAGTGTTAGGGTCTCACCTCGCCCTGCCTTGGTCTTGACTTGGTCTCACCTCGCCTTGCCTTGGTCTTGACTTGGTCTCACCTCGCCTTGCCTTGGTCTTGACTTGGTCTCACCTCGCCCTGCCTTGGTCTTGACTTGGTCTCACCTCGCCCTGCCTTGGTCTTGACTTGGTCTCACCTCGCCCTGCCTTGGTCTTGACTTGGTCTCGACCCCTCAAGGTCTTGGTCTTTTCTCGGTTTTGATACACTCTTGTCTTGGTAATGACTTGGTGTCAGATTTGGTGCTCTAGACCACAACTTTGGTCTCTGATGCAATGAACATGCGTGACCGTCTGTACCTGGTGAGATGTGGAGGACTTAAGCGATGTTGACTCCAAGTCTCCAGGAGAACCTCCATCTGCTGCTCACCTAACAGGAGAACTAAGGCCCTTATCTAAGACCTTATAAGATTTAGTTCATGACTGAAACTTTTGATTCAAGTACAGCTTGATTAAAAATTCTGTGTGTGTGTGATATGTGTCCACGTGGGTGCGTGTGTACCATTCAGACAGATGAGAAACTTCCTGCTATGTCTAAGACTGGAGGCAAGTGAATCCCCACAGGGGCTGATATTAGCAACTCTCTCATTATCATCATTGTCTCTCATTTTCTCCCTCTCTCCTCTCCCTCCTTTTCCCATTGGCGATGTGTAATCATGTGAATTATCAATCATTTCAGCCAGCCCAAGGCTGGGAACAGGAATACCTGAAATGAATTAGATGATTCATATTTTCTCATTAGAAAGGCACAAATGGGTTTGGGAGGCAAAAACGTTTACTCTTTTACTTTTCTTCTCATGAGGTGAAATGAGGTCGTCTTAAGGGACAGGATGTATATAAACAATACCAAGAGTGTAGGACAGTGACCCATCTTCACAGATGTGGATGAGTCTGTCAGCACTTTGGATTTGACTACCTACTGCACAGTGACAGATGAAAGAGCAATGTACTCCCCCACAGTTTTTCACAGTAATTGAGGTATTTGTGTGTGTACTTAATGCATGCATTGGACAGCTGTCTGCTGACTGTATGCTTTGCCTTTACAAGACTGCTGTTGGGGCTGTAAAACAATAGATTATAGAATATAAATTACTGTGCAGCATTGCAACATTCCTGGGAATGCCTAAATCAACAGTGTGGTTCATTCACATGAGAGAGGAGCCCTTGTATCCAGATGACGGAAGTACCTGAACATGACCCCAACATCACAATCACTCTCATGTAGGTCAAGCTTTTGTTTTGTTAACTGAAGGCAAAATGCCTTTAAAAATAAAGCTGAACTGAATATGCCTGTACCAATACTGGAACTGAATATGCCTGTACCATAGGTGGAACTGAATATGTCTGTAGCATAGGGTGGAACTGAATATGTCTGTAGCATAGGGTGGAACTGAATATGTCTGTAGTATAGTGTGGAACTGAATATGTCTGTAGCATAGGGTGGAACTGAATATGTCTGTAGCATAGGGTGGAACTGAATATGTCTGTAGCATAGGGTGGAACTGAATATGTCTGTAGTATAGTGTGGAACTGAATATGTCTGTAGTATAGCGCAGGCATATCGGTGATGTTGTCTATGGGTTGCAGACTCATACAGTCACTGTCTGCAAGGAATGCTTGGCCAAATATTAAGCATAGTAACTGACCACCTTCCAGCTACTCCGCAAGAAGCTGGCAAATCAAGACATGACATACAGTATTACTGCATTTATTTAGATAATTCAATCCATTTAGCCCACTGACTCCAACTGAACTTCAGTAAGTGTACAGTGAGATTGTGTGTTGATGATGGTTTGTATCAGCTATCCCAATACTGGAGTTGGTGAACTAAGCCATCTTTGTTTTATTTTTACAAATTTCCTTTTTGAAGACCCTTTAAAGTATATGCGAGTATATTTTAGTTCTATTTTGTAAACCTGTCATTTCAGTCCAGACAGTCCTCTGTCCAGCCAGTCGTCTGTCCCCACAGTCCTCTGTCCCCACAGTCCTCTGTCCCCACAGTCCTCTGTCCAGACAGTCCTCTGTCCCCACAGTCCTCTGTCCCCACAGTCCTCTGTCCAGACAGTCCTCTGTCCAGACAGTCCTCTGTCCCCACAGTCCTCTGTCCAGACAGTCCTCTGTCCAGACAGTCCTCTGTCCCCACAGTCCTCTGTCCAGACAGTCCTCTGTCCCCACAGTCCTCTGTCCCCACAGTCCTCTGTCCCCACAGTCCTTTGTCCCCACAGTCCTCTGTCCCCACAGTCCTCTGTCCCCACAGTCCTCTGTCCAGACAGTCCTCTGTCCCCACAGTCCTCTGTCCAGACAGTCCTCTGTCCCCACAGTCCTCTGTCCAGACAGTCCTCTGTCCCCACAGTCCTCTGTCCCCACAGTCCTCTGTCCCCACAGTCCTCTGTCCAGACAGTCCTCTGTCCAGACAGTCCTCTGTCCCCACAGTCCTCTGTCCAGACAGTCCTCTGTCCCCACAGTCCTCTGTCCCCACAGTCCTCTGTCCAGACAGTCCTCTGTCCCCACAGTCCTCTGTCCAGACAGTCCTCTGTCCAGACAGTCCTCTGTCCCCACAGTCCTCTGTCCCCACAGTCCTCTGTCCCCACAGTCCTCTGTCCAGACAGTCCTCTGTCCCCACAGTCCTCTGTCCCCACAGTCCTCTGTCCAGACAGTCCTCTGTCCCCACAGTCCTCTGTCCCCACAGTCCTCTGTCCAGACAGTCCTCTGTCCCCACAGTCCTCTGTCCCCACAGTCCTCTGTCCAGACAGTCCTCTGTCCAGACAGTCCTCTGTCCCCACAGTCCTCTGTCCCCACAGTCCTCTGTCCAGACAGTCCTCTGTCCAGACAGTCCTCTGTCCAGACAGTCCTCTGTCCCCACAGTCCTCTGTCCCCACAGTCCTCTGTCCAGACAGTCCTCTGTCCAGACAGTCCTCTGTCCAGACAGTCCTCTGTCCCCACAGTCCTCTGTCCCCACAGTCCTCTGTCCAGACAGTCCTCTGTCCCCACAGTCCTCTGTCCCCACAGTCCTCTGTCCAGACAGTCCTCTGTCCCCACAGTCCTCTGTCCCCACAGTCCTCTGTCCCCACAGTCCTCTGTCCCCACAGTCCTCTGTCCAGACAGTCCTCTGTCCAGACAGTCCTCTGTCCCCACAGTCCTCTGTCCCCACAGTCCTCTGTCCAGACAGTCCTCTGTCCCCACAGTCCTTTGTCCAGACAGTCCTCTGTCCCCACAGTTCTTTCTTCTCCATTTTCATCCTCTGCTCCACTCCACTCTCCACGCAGCTGTAGCCGGTGTGTGGTGAAACTCACTCCTCAAGTATTTCACAGGCCACCCGCGTCTACCAATTGCTAGCTTTTCGTTGGCGTAGTTGGTAGTGGTGGCGCTTGGGAAGTCAGAGGTGGTGAGTTCGACTCCCAGTGGGAGTGGACGGTTGCCTGTATACCTCTGACGGAACTTGCAAGACCACGTCTGTTACAGTGGTGCCGTGACCCGGATCACTAGGTTAGCATCAGCTAGCCGGCCGGAGTGAGTTTGAGGGGTGAATGTAGCCGGTGTGTGGTGAAACTCACTCCTCAAGTATTTCACAGGCCACCCGCGTCAGCAAATTGCTAGCTTTTCGTTCGCGTAGTTGGTAGTGGTGGCGCTTGGGAAGTCAGAGGTGGGGAGTTCGACTCCCGGTGGGAGCGGACGGTTGCCTGTATACCTCTGACGGAACTTGCAAGACCACGTCTGTTACACAGCAAACATAGCTCGCAACAGTTTCATCTTAATTGGAAATGTTATAAAAGTAGAACAAAAGCATTGGGCCAGATTGTTCCTTGTTATCAGAGATCGCTGAGTTGCAGTTATGTTATATTTCTCCTTAGGTGTCCTTACTTAATGTTGCCAAAGTTGTTTTTTGAAAGGGGCAATTGACTGGGTTTTTTGGGTATCTTACACTGTTCCTTAAGGTCTCCGAATAGGGTATGTAGCATTGGTTGGGTTGAAAATGGCCCGGGTGCCCTGGGAAAAACACTAGCTTTTCTCCTTTTATGGTAAGCTCATTAATAAATGTATTATGTTTACACAACACTGTTTTCAACAGATTGACTACATATAATTTGAAATGATAACATTACTTGCTGGAGCGGTTCGCAACCGAATGTGAAGCGGCTGGGATGCGAATCAGCACCTCCAAATCTGAGGCCATGGTTATCGACCGGAAAAGGGTGGAGTGCCATCTCCGGGTCGGGGAGGAGATCCTGAACCAAGTGGAGGAGTTCAAGTATCTCGGGGTCTTGTTCACGAGTGAGGGAAGAATGGAGCGCGAGGTCGACAGGCGGATTGGTGCGGCGAGCCCGCAGTGATGCGGGCTCTGCATCGGTCCGTCGTGGTGAAGAAGGAGCTGAGTCGAAAGGCGAAGCTCTCTATTTACCAGTCGATCTACGTTCCTACCCTCACCTATGGTCACGAACTATGGGTAGTGACCGAAAGAACGAGATCGCGAATACAAGCGGCCGAAATGAGCTTTCTCCGCAGGGTGTCCGGGCTCTCCCTTAGAGATAGGGTGAGAAGCTCGGTCATCCGGGAGGGGCTCAGAGTAGAACCGCTGCTCCTCCGCGTCGAGAGGAGCCAGCTGAGGTGGCTCGGGCATCTGATTAGGATGCCTCCTGGACGCCTCCCTGGTGAGGTGTTCCGGGCACGTCCCACTGGGAAGAGGCCCCGGGGAAGACCCAGGACACGCTGGAGGGACTATGTCACTCGGCTTGCCTGGGAACGCCTCGGGGTCCCCCAGGAAGAGGTGGTGGAAGTGGCCGGGGAGAGGGAAGCCTGGGCCTCCCTGCTTAGGTCGTTGCCCCCGCGACCCAATCCCCGGACAAGCGGAAGATGACGACGACGACGACGACAACATTACTTGTTTCCACTTCTGTTGTTGAAGCAAACTGGATTGACTTGGGTGGGTAGAACGTTAGGTTTAGCAACCAAACCATATCGTGATTCAACTCGGCTTCAGTTAGCTAGCTCTAGATATCTTGCTGAAAAAAAACCTGACAAAGATCTGGAGAAACATGCATCTTTAATTGTAGATTTACATGACACAGGTTATTTATTTGAGTGAAACACAGTCAGGAACATGAAACAACGTTAGCCCCATTGCCAATAAACTAGGCTAAATTATCACACATTCTACCTATGCTCTTGCGTTAGCAAGCTATACTAGTTTACATGCCTACTACAGTCTAGGTGTTACTAGTAACAGTTAACTACTAGAAATGCTAACGTATCCTGTATCTAGCACCTGACTTTCTCCAGTTCTTTCATAGATTATCTATACAGGCGTTAGCAATAAGCCAGACTGCTGTTCGTTTTTTTGGAAGCTTCCCTTCTAATGCCGACTACAGCTAGTCTAGCTAGAGTCATTTGATGTGTGTCGAAACGTATTTAGCATTCTACCTGGTATGCTATATACAGGAAACGTTAGCATTGCTAATAACTGTTAGCACAACATCATACTGTCCTTATAGCTTGCGGTTGCAATGAGCATACGGTCGGAACAGCACCTCTTTCCAGGTTCAGCTTCCTAGCAAATCCTGCTTGAAATTGTCCAAGGTTGTCAAAACTGTCTTGGGTGAAATGTTCAGAGCAAATGAATGATTGAGTGTTGAACTTTGCCGGGATCTTCTCATAGACAACAGCAGCCATGTCTGTTGAATGTTTGGCTCCTTGGGAAGACTGTGAGTGTTAGCCTTCCCTGTACAGCCTGGAACACAGCATTTACGACCGTGGTCCATTTTCAATATCCTTGTTATAATTCAAAACATTCTTCTTTGTAATTCCTTATAAATTGCCTACACAGAGCAGCGCGCAGCTAAACTAGTATCGGAGATAGACTCTACCTCTGGCTGGTCTGGATGTACATTTTGGGGTGTGACAAAGATACCTCGGGCTGGTCTGGATGTACATTTTGGGGCGTGACAAAGATACCTCGAGCTGGTCTGGATGTACATTTTGGGGCGTGACAAAGATACAGACCAGAGGTCCCCGGTCCTACGTCACACCGGTGGCTTTGTTGAAAAGCTAGCGTTTTACAGCCAAATTTTTTCTTTTTGGGATTTGCATAGGAAAGAGGTGTCAATGGACTTTGATATTCACTGTATGTTCATTTTACCCACCGAACTGTCGTTATTCAACTACGACAAGGTAAAATCGGTTTTGCAATCAATTGCCCCTTGAACTTCCATTTAAAGTTAACAACTATTGTATCTAAAGTGGCGTTCATCTTCAATATAGGATAATTAACAAAGCAATTCTAAAAAATACAGGATTTATAGACTTAACAAGACAGCTAGCTATTTTGAAAGGGACTAAAAACTGGACTGAGACTCAGGCAGAGAACTTGTAAATGCAAAAGCTCTGGGGTTGAATTGAATGTGCTGCACTACCAGCTCATGCACTGGGGTAATATATAGTCTAACAAAATGAAAATTATTTGGTATCTTGCTCAGGCAATTAATCCTGAAGTCGGTGAGACAGGCTCCACCATGTGGGTGGAATAAATTAGTAAGTGTCTGGTACCTACAACCATCAGGTACCTTTTGGTACAAATGGGCTTGTGTGAGCAACAATACAGAGATTAAGACTACCTCAATTCATCATGAGGCTGAGATGTAAGTTCACCAACACAAAGATTATTTTCATTTATTTAAGAAGATGCTCAACATCCCCTATATCTACAACTGTGTGCAAGGATGTAACAGAGTAGTTCAGTCTGAGTCTGTAGAACACCTTATCAACATGAAGCCAGGTTCAAGACCTCTGACAGAGTTTAAAGTGATAATCAGGTCTACTACCTCAGGTATGCTCTGAACGCACAATACACATACTGTAAAACTTCTATTGATGCAAAACCAAGTCACCAGTCAAAAAGTAAAAAAAAAAAATACCAATAATTGTGTTTAAAGTAATCAACTGATTAGATGTATAAAATTGATTATTCCTGAATAATTAATACACTTTAAATTAAACATAAATTACATGAATGAATGTCACTCCCATCATATATGACATGGATGAGAACCTGTGGCCAAATGTAGAAGACAGGGTTGCCTATCATTGCTACTGTATCAGTAAATGGTGTACAAATTATTGTATTTTGTACTCAATGTCAAAACATATTGGCGCATATCGTGTCATGTCTGATTCCTTCCTGTGTGGCAGGGTGCTTCCGACTACGCCACTCTCACAGATGGGGTGAGAGACCCTCAGTTGAGAACACTGTAACTTAAGGCTAGGTTCCCTACACGTGTCCTGTCCAATCAAATGAACTATTACAGAGGCGGTGGTATCAAAAATATATACAAAGTTGATTACATCCAGTGTTAAAATCAGATAGTACAGTCTATGAAAATAAACATTTAAGGGCAGGGGCATAATTGTGGGCCTATGCTTGGGCCTTCAGCCCAGAATGGTTGGGTGAACTCCCAACCTGAGGAATACTAAGACACACGTAATCTAAGGATGCATATATATATAGCCACATCTTAATATCACAGCAACCAGTAGACATCATAGAATAAACACTCACAGCAAGCACATCCCCCAGGTTAGCAAGCCCAACGAATGATCACAAGAGTAAACCCCAAAACAATAAGCACAGAACAGCCCCTTAAACAAAGACAAAACTGAGAACAGAAAGAAACTAAAACGTGGGCAAAACAGTGGCAGTTGCTCCACACTACCGAGGGCTGTTGAGTTTGTTAGCCCACGACTCCACGCGGAGACTGTCGCTGAATCACCCGGAGCTAATGCCTAAAGTATTCGGTAAACCGCCCAGCAACTAATTGCATCCGGTACGAGCCAATTTAAATTTTTACATTTTACATTGCGGGCCTCATTAAGGAAACAGCACGTCAGCTGTGGGATGCCTACAAGCACCTGGGTCCTAAAGCTACCCTGTTACACATGTAAGATATACTGCAGTGAATTCTAATCAGTAGAGAGGTATCGTTGTTGTTTTGTAAGGACATTTGACAAAAGATAACATTGTGTAATGCTACTTGTTGCCGATGTTTTTAGGTCAATGTTTTATGGGTAACAGTGTGTTTGTTGGGTGACAACCCTTGTTAGACGGAAGAATGAGTTGATATAAGACATGTGTTTTGGTAGTTATAGTGCATTTTGGATGGAAAAATAACTACTGTGCCAACCTGAAAATTGGTTACCAGAACTGTATCAAGAGTTTTGATAATGTGACCTAAGTATTAAAGAATAGGTCCTAGTGATTGTAAAAAAAACAACTGTTGTAGATAATCACTGTCTCCTATCATGAAACTGTCCAGCTTCTGGTTAAACATTTTGGAATGTAAAATAATCATGTGCTGAGCCAAGGTAATGGCATACAAACATATCACATATCAAACAACCTAAACATAAACACAATGGAAACTGTTGTGATTCACATTGATGGCATATTGCTCTAAGAATAAATGTGCTTCGTTGACTAATCAATTATCAATTTAAATTAAATTTTTCCAATTTGGGATTTTGAAATAAATTATGTGTAAAAACCTCTGATGAAGATGCCATTTGTGAAGAGGAGCAGCACTGCTCTTCCAACACCATAACATGTCATCCCTCTCCATACACACCATAACCTGTCATCCCTCTTTCCTACACACCACAATATGTGATCCCTCCTCCTTACGCACCAATAAACACCATGAACAAAAACAATTATCATCAACATCTTAGACGTCTTGTAATCAAGCAACATGGATATTTACCGGCATTCTGTATCATAGTAGTGTTACGTAGTCATTGTGTTCACAGGCACAGTCACAGTTGGGAAACCCCCTTATGAGCCAACAATGGTGAAATGATGGTAATGAAAGAGAGCTACTAAATGAAGTGTAATCAGAAACATTTCACTCAGCTGTCTGTCCCGTTCAAGAAGCGAGTTGAAAGTTGTGAGGTGATTTGAGATAGTCACTGGAGAACTATGCCTACCTTGGAGCCATGAGTGTGCAGTATCACATATATAACTGAATAATGCATGACTCCCTCACAGGGCTCATAATAAGTACTCTAGAACTGTACTACATACTATAGAGAACCTACAGTTTAGTCTCTGTGCTGGCATGAGAATGCAAGACAATAGACATCTCAGTAAGAGAGCTTTGCTCTAACAAGTTCGCAAATGACAAGTTCACTTAAGTACATGGTCAGCAAAACTGTTATGAACAATGACATTGATTTCTCAAAGACAACTGTGCAGTTAACACTATTATAGATAATAATTTAACTTGACAGTGTTTCAACCAAGTTGTTACATGTCTTTTGGAATGTTTAGAAACTTGATAGACTGGCACTTTACATTATCCACTGATACTAATTTCATGTCACATCAATCACAGGTTTAGAATTATAGTAGTAGTAGTACACATAGTGTGTAAAACATGATTAGCCCAAATGCTAAATACTACCAGGTTAAATTAACTACCATGTAACTCTGTGGCAATACCTATTGTAACAACATTGTAGTAGTAACATAGTAACTACTAAGTAACGTTGTGTAGTGAAGATGCATTTTCCATGTGTCCATACTACATTTGTATATTGTTATTGATAAAATGTAATTTATCTGTATGTGTATTGTCTATTAGGCCTTATATTTGTTTTTTTATTGTTACTCTTAAATTTGCTGAATGAAATCTAACCAAAGGGAAAGTCACCATAAATGACGGGACCTGCCACATTGTTGTCTTCAGATGGGCTGACCTTGGCGCGCCATCCCTGATGCGGTAAACCAGCATCCTTCTTTCTGATGACCACAGCTGACATCAAGAGACACGGCAACTTTTATGATGGAGGGACGGATGTCATTTAATTTTCTCTCTTTCCTCCTTGCTTCTTCTTGCAGTTCATCTTGTTTCCCCCCTCTCCTTTCCTTCCCCATCTCACCCGCCCCATCAATCGCCCGTCCAATCCCTCTTCCTGGCTTCTGTTCCCTCCCTCCTTGCTCGGTGGTGTGATCCAGTTAGCCACCAGCCCCTGTGGAGTGTTCATCAGGAGTGGCAGTGTGGAGGGGTGGGTGTTGTCCCAGCCCCCCTGTCTTGGCTTCCATCTGTCTAACAGCAGACTCTGGACGGAGAGAGAGATGGGCTCGACATCAGTGTGCCGTCTGTGTGTGCTACTCAATGAGTTTTAGGAAGATTGTGAGGAGCCACCACTGCAATCAGGCCTGCCTGTAAGGAACTATCACTGCCCGTGAGAGTGTATGTTCATGTGAGAGTACATGTCTAAAAAGGCTATTTGTATGGTAAACCAGATCAGACACATTTATTGACATGAAATAACCCCCCCCTCCCCTGAGATGAAACACTCGCTTTGTCTCAAGCCGAGGTCTTCACTGACCTTGTCTGTGTGTGTGTGTGTGTGTGTGTGTGTCTGTGGGGGGAGTATTTGTCTGTAAAGGTTGTCTTAGAGGACAAAGGGGAGATACTGACAGATTTATTCCAGCCTGTCTCTGCTTTTTGAACTTTGTGCCTTTTTTGTATGTCTCCGTCTGTCTGTCCCTCGCCATCAAGACCACATGACAGGAAGGCTGAAGGAGATGAAGAGGAGGAACGAAGAGATGAAGAGGAGGAGGGATAAGGAGACAAAGAGGTGTTTGACGGACAGAGAGCTTTGGGATAGAAAGGGGTTTAGAAGTCAGACAGGAGTGAAGGAAGGGCAGGGACGAGAGAGGGTGGGGAGATGGAGTGCAGATGGAGTGTTTTGGGGTAGGACAGGGAGGACAGAGGATGAGGAGAAAGGAGAGGAAAGAGAGAGAACACAAAGGAAAAGCGGTTTAGTAGCTATGGGAGAGTACTGGGGAGGGGATAGTGATAGAGTACTAGTTAGTGGGTATGGGAGAGTTGTTTGGGTGAATTAATTTGGTGAGGATGGAGGAGAAGGGTGAAAGGGAGGAATGGAGTGTGTTTGAGAAGATGAAGGGGAGGGAAAGTATTTCTCTCATCTGTCATGTTGCACACCTGTTCACTGCAGCGTCTTCAGAGGAATACTGATCTCCCTCTGCAGGGTGGTGTGTTGTCGGGGTTTGGTGAAGAGGTTCAGGGAGGGCGAGGCGTCTTCATTTAGGGGCGTGTGTATAGAACAGTGTTATCACTCATGTATAGGTCACCATTGTAAACACTGGAGTGTGAAAAAGTTTAAAGGTAAACACATCTATGTAAAGCACTCGAACACACTGAAAACAGAATGAACAGGAAATGAGCCGTAAACTGTTAGCTACATTTGTTCAGGGTCATGTTGTCACTGTGCTTTGGTTAGAGAGTATGCAAAGAGTGCATAGTACAATAAATACTTTATCAGCAAAAACAGAAAAAGAAAAAGAGACACACACAATATACACTATTTACTGTGTATTAAGACAGTCAGTTGGTGATGGTAGCTGCCTTCTCAGCGTCTCAGTGTCACTGGAAATGCACACATCTTAGTTTACTCTTTCAAATCAAGGTTCCTACACTCAGCAACATACAACTACATCATCAATTCTTCTTAATTAGCAGGGATACCCATCACCATTCTCACTCTGTATCCCAGGGGTCACCAGGTCACTGCAAAAATATTTAGATATGTATTTAAATTGCATATCTGACCTTTTCCACCCGACAGATCTGCCGACGGGTCAGGACTTTTTCACGTTTTAAAAGACGTTGGCCTGCTTTCAGGCATTTTGGAGTTACACATCCTTTGTCTCAGAATCCAGTCCTTGTCTACATGGCTCTGTAATTAAATCTAACTTTAATGCTGTAAAATGATTATTGATATTTTGTTCTAAAGCTAGATGACTTATTACTCTAACACATACGTTAATAAACATTTACATTTACATGTAAACAAGTCTCTCAATAAGAGTCATTGTGATCCTGGAGGAAACACCAGGTCCAGCCAATCATTCCTAAGTACCGTTGTACTTAGGAATGATTGAGGAATGATGCCTCGCAAATGCACCTTTCTCTTTGTGTGTCTGCATGATGGGGATGTAATCATACTGAAAGGAGGTGAGTGTGGCTGTTTTTTGACCCACACACTCAACAACAATGTCCCTGACCCTGTCTCCTCTACTGTCTCTGCTGCTAATAACTAAAACTGGAATTCAATAAAGGGGTGAAGGTCTCTTGTCTCTGCGTGTCAGACTCTGACCCCTCCTCTGTGTCTCTCCAGCCCCCATCTGGACCAGGACCCTGCTGTCCCCCCACACACAGCTGTGGAGCCCTGGACCAGGACCCTCCATGACAAGGTCAGGTTCTCGCTGTCCTCCTGAGGAGTCTGCAGGGATGGTCAGAGGGCTTTCATATTGAAGTCCACTTGCAGGACATACATAGTCTCTCTCTTTCTCTCTGTCTCTCTCTCTTTCTCTCGCCTAATTTGTGGGACATTGCTGGCTTAGTAGTAAATATGGTGATGACTTTGAGAAAAGGCAGGAAAAGTAATTTGATGGAAGCACTTGAGGTGGATATTGAGTTATTATTTCTGAAGAGGTCTGAGCAATGGTGTGATTCAAAAGAAAAAAACATTTGTTAGGTCATATTCTTCGAAGATTTAAATAAAAAATGCTTCACTGTATGTTTTTGCTCCATGGGCACAAACACCTCAAAACGTTCTACACGCAGTACTCATCTCATATCAACTTTACATTTAACACAGATTAAACATTATCTTTGAAAATTGCATCTTATAAAAAAAACAAAAGAGATTTTACTTATAGATAGGGAAGTTTTTAACTAGGCTATATCACTTCCAAACCTACTGTTTAAATGATGATCAATTGTCCATAACATTCACATTTTTAGAAAAAGACAAGCATTATCGTGGGGTGTACTCACATTTTCATGTTACTTCGATGACAAACACACTGACATTACTGTTTATTTAAAAAAGTGTACATCAATCAGCTGTAACATTATGACCACTGACACGTGAAGTGAATAACACTGATTATCTTGTTATCTTGGCACTTGTCAATGGTGGGAACATATCAGGCATAAAAGTGTACATTTTGTAGTCAAAGTTGCTGAGTTATAAGCAAGAAAATTGGGCAAGCATTACAATTTGAGCAACTTTGAGAAGACCCAAATTTTGATGGCTCAGAGCATCTTCATGATAACTCTAGTTCTTTTACATCAAGTGGATGGCCAGGCTGTATGCGTCGCTAACCTGGGGGAACACAACACCAGGATGCAGTTTGGGAACAAGGCATGCCGGCGGAGGCAGTGATGCTCTGGGCTTCTTCTGCTAGGAAACCTTGTGTTAGGGCTAGCTGGTAGACCCACGTGCACGACACAAGCCAAGACACACAGTGTCAAGGTTCAGGGGGTTTATTGAGTAGAGCAGACAAGACAGACCGGGTGGACAAGGAATTGGGCAGAAAAAAGCAGGTAGGCAGGGTAGAGTGGATGGCACCGGTGAGTCTGTAAACAAAAATAGTTGTATTTTACATTTATTATTCATGAAGAGTGCACAAATTAAAAAGTAAATTTGTGGCTTCTTGTTTAAGGGTGAGGCTCAATTCATTTTGCTACCAACATAGCAAGCTAAAATTTACATTAAAATACTGGGTGTTGATATTGCAGGAAAATTAGCTAGCTACATTTGCAATATTTTCACATTGTGCCTGTGGTGTATATTCTTACTGCAGCTAGTCATTTCCAGATTTCGATAGGTAGCTATCTACTAACTAACTAAGCTAGCTAACAGAAAGCTGGGAAACAGCTGCGGAACAAACAGGGTGACAGATGTAGTGAGCTATGTTTCCTGTGAGATCACCACGTAAGAGAGACTTCAAGGTCTGATGGAAACTTTGGAGTGCATCCTGGCTCTGCAGATGATACGCTCTAGCCAGGTAGTGTGTGATATGTCGTTGCTGAAGCACCTGAGCAAACAGGGCGGATACGGGTGGAAAAATTCATCATGACTTCCTGTATAACCTGAATGTTGCAGGATTACACTTCCTCACCAACAGTCTGTCTTGTTTGTAGTAGCCCCTAGAGCCGTTTTCCACCTCACTGGCTGGCAAAAGCTGTTTAAACAACTTTTCCAGTGTGACATCTGAATGCTGTTCAGACACCAACACTTTGAGAGCAACGGGTAGGGAGTAATCCATCATAAGGACACCAGGAACGTCAGAACCCGAGCAAGCGGAAAAGAAGAGCGCACAAAAGCGAGTGACGGCACAGGCGAAAAACACGACAGGGAATTCCCGGCTCTGTTATGGGGATTTCTTGGGAGCAGAGTGGAAGAGACCACAATGGGTGGAGATGCGTCAAACTGGCCAGGTTGTTGCCCAGAATCACCTGAACGTTGTTCACTGGCAGGGACGGCCGAACACCAACCACCACACTACCACTAATTAACTCTGACTATGCAGCTAAACCTATCAGGGGATAATACGATTGTCTCACAGCTGTGCAAAGAAAAGACCACACGTACCAATCAAAGTCCTACAAAGCATATCCAGGCCGTGGAGGAAGAGAGAATGTGTGATACTCCAAGTTACACGACTCCCAGAACGCTCAAATGTTGGATGAACACCAACAGTGACCTAATCAGACACCTCACTCAAACAAACGTCGGTACCACAGATATAGAAGTACCAGGCATACTCTATCCCAGTGGTTTCCAAGTGGGGGTCGCGAGACAGCGAGCGGAGGTCGCAAGATGATTTCCAGAAATCAAGGAACATTTTTTAACTATTAGAAATAGCATTTTTGTTTTTACAAAAGTTAACAATAGTAGTTAAATATATTTAAATATATTTTTTCTTTACTGTTGCTTGCTTTTCTACAGGTACACTTGCACTTATAGCATTTCACGTTGTTTAATTGTAACTTGATTAACTACGTGCTCTTGTGGTTCTTCCCTTTGGCACTTATTTTGGTTGTTCACAATATGTGCTTCATGTTTTGGCTACCCGCAATGTTTTTGGGGCTATCCTGTTGTTATCAGTGACCTATGCACTTTGTAAAGCTCTCTCTTGCAAGTTGCTTTGGAAAAAAGTGTCTGCTAAATGAATAAATGTAAATGAAATTGCACATGGTACTTCAGAATGATGTAACCCTGTTTAACTAAACAGATACTCAATATCAAGACAGTAAGATTGACTGTGGCAAGATTTAAACCTACAACCTCATACTTTGCAGGTCACCGTCCCAGCCCATTGAGCTATTCTCAACGTTGAATATTCTCTTTGTCAGTTACTGTATAAAAAAGTAAGCTGATTCTCCTGTGGTAAGCGTTGAAACAGCTCCAGTTCAATCATATTTTGACATACCAAGGTGAAATTGTTTATGGTACTTCAGAGTGATGTCATCTTGAACCATATTAGGTTTGAAAAACCATCAGTCTAAATTATATTTGATTTATTGACACAAAGATATTGAGGCAATGTGGATATTTACATAAATACACCCCTTTCAGCTATTTTGAAGAAAAAAAACATTTCTTATTCCATGTCACCCTATATAAAGACATTCTGCACATCTGCACAACATTTCAAGTCATTTGGTTTAAGAGGAGATTAATTTAGAAGATTTTCTCAAGTTTTCCATCAAAATCCATCATGGTGGACCTTATGGGTCCTTGAGGCTTTTTTGTTCCCTATGAGAAATAAGGCATGTATACCAAATTTCAGAAGAATTGGAGTAATGGGGTGGAAATACCATCACTTTGAAAAGTGAGTTTAGGGCTGTGGCAACCCCTACAGTTGGAGGTGTCCCATATTTGGTATTGGGGTACCCACTTGGATGTAGAATCAATGTGACAAATTAGAACATTTGTGACCAATAACATTTTGAGTTATTGTGGCGCAAGGAGAAGAAGATTAACAATAATAATAACAAATATAGCTGCAAGCAGCAATGAAGGGGCCAAGCAGCATTCGATATGAAAATTCAGAAGCTAAAGAAGCAAAGCAAAACTTTTCATAAAAAACATTACTGTCATTTTGAGACAAAATTCGCTGGCTAGATGTAGCAGCATTATGTCTACAAAGCACAATAAATCTGACTCTTCTTGAGTATAAATGTCCTGAGTGTACTGTTCTCTCTGCGTGTTGTGCTTCCTAGCGTCAACGTAGATTCAACAGTGAGCCAAACTCCTTTTTCAAGAGCCAGGAAAATTAGCCTCTTGCTCCTTTGTTGACTATTAGTCATTGACAACATTGAAATGGAGTGAAACTACAAAATAAAAAGAGAAAGTAGAATAATGCTTAGTTATAAAATATTTACATAACTGATATTACTAGCTCTAAGCTAGAAAACTTAATGTAACATATGCGACAGTAGTATTTAGCAATTGTAGCGATTAAGTTTGACTACAACATCCAAATCATCATCAAGGTTACAATATAACTCATTGTATTTAACTTAATGTACATATTACGATCGTTTAAAACTTACAGTCATTGCTTTCTTTAAGATTCACACAACGGATTGAAAATACATAAAATTGTTATTTTGCTATGTGACAGTTGATAGTTGCTATGTGAACGATGCCTGGTTTGTTTACATTCCACACATACAAACATTCCAAACTTGCTTTCATATCAAACACATTACATCACGTGAACATACAAACTTTTCAAGTTAGATTAACCCAATACATAAAACACATTATGGACAGAATAAAAACATATTATGGGCAGAACACTGAGAATGAAACATTATCGTTACCATTATAATTATACTGCTCGACAGCGACTGTGGCATACCTGGCTTCGCTAAACAGATAATCTGGTTTCAAGACTTGCTTGATGACTGTGGCTGGATTCGATCCCACGACTTTGCGTTTCAAAGGAGCCCGTCTTATCAAAGTGAGATATTCTCACTGCTGGGAAATGCTTAAGTATTAAGGTGATTGTGGGAGGAAGATGATTAGATGACATGCTTGTGATGACATTATCAAAGTTTTGTCTCCATATGGTAAACTGTTGCAGAGACAAGGCCTCACGTCCGCTTTGGTGTGCTCCTTGTCAAAACCGTTGCCGCATTACTCGTGAACGGTTTGACATATCGATAACATTTTTATAACTTTTTGTCAGCATGGTCTGAAGATCTGTTACGATTTTCATAAAAATCGTCTTGTTGCAACAGCCTAGGAGGAGTTCGAAAAAGTAGCAATTTCTTAAAATACAAATGACGGAAAAACCTTCGGGACGACAATGACGCCATAGGGTTCAGTCGAATTGTCTGCATCTATGGAATCCAATGAAACCTCATTTAAGAAAAACGGTCTCATGGTTCAAAATGTATGGGCGTAAACGCACCTCCAACTTTGATGCCTTGGTGGCGCTATAGTGCTTCAGGGATCGACATTAAACTTGGTGACGATAATCAGGAGACCGTTCCAAATCTGTGTGCCAAATTTCAAAACTTTGCACCAATCGGTTCTATAGACTGCCATGACTCCTAGTCCTAAGTATAATAATAAATATAGCTGCAAGCAGCGATGCGGGTTCCTCCACAAAATATTATAAACATGTACACTTTAGAAGATCGAAAGTTGGACAACAAAAGAGCAAAACTACTTCATGTTTGGCCAACAACAAGCTGAATGGGGATTTGAACTCATGAGCATAAGGTTACAAGTCAGTCTCTCTATCCTCTCTGCTACACACCAACTGTTGAGATTGTATGAATAGAAAGGGCAGAGTATTAGCTTTGGTCAGCTTTGGGATAAAGGTTAAGAAACGGTTAACATTTCAAGGTGAAATTGCATGAAATTGTGCATGGTATTTCAGAATGATGTCATCCTATTGAACTAAACAGATAATCAAAATGATAACAGGCCAAAAGATAATGGCTGGATTCCAACCTACTACCTTATACTTCACAGGTCACCATCCCAGCCCATTGAGCTATTCTCAGTGTTGAATATTGTCATGTTCAGTTACTGTATTAAAAAGTAAGCTGTTTCTCCTGTGGTAAGCGTTGTTAGATTCAGCCAAAGTTGAAACTGCTTACATTTCCTATGAAAATGGGACAACGGGATGACTGGGTTGCTGCTGTAAAGAATAACGTTTTTTTAAAAGGTTGTTTGGAGTGCCATAACTTGTCATGGAAGGGAATTTAAAATCATGCCTAGCATCAGTGGGGATGTGTCCTGGCTTAGGTTACTGAAATGAATTTGTGCAACAGACAAGGGATCCACCTGAACACTCAATTTACTTCATTAGAGATAACCATTAGGGTTATCTCTACCATGCGTAGACTACAAGTAACTAGCTACTGTGGTGAACCTGACTTGTTTTGCAGTGGTTTACATAGTCACACTAAATAGATGATTGGAGTGTTGTGATGGGCTCAACTAAACACGCATTGCTATGTTTTACAACCGGAGGATTTATCTGAAGACTAGAAACCGTTTTGTCAGAATAAAAAATAAAAAACTATGCCTCTGACTGGTTTTGAACCTACAACATCTCAGCCAATTGAGCCATTCCCAGGCATGGAATACACAAAGTTCAATAACTGGATAATTAAAAAAAGCTGTTTCTCCAATGGCGAGCATTGGCAGAGTTGGTCCAAACAGCTGTAATTCAGTCATATTTTGACATATCAAGATGAAACTTTGCATGGTACTTCAGACGCATGTCACCTTAAAGCTTATTAGGTTTGAACCATCCTTCAAAAATACATTTGATTTAGTGACACAGACATATTGAGGAAATGTGGACATTTACATAAATACACCCATTTCAGCCATTTTGTACTTGATTCAATTGCCTTAAGTAACGTTTTTAAATACGTCAATGATACATATCTGTACCAAATTTCAAGTCAATTTCACCTTTAGTTCAAGAGAAGAGGAATTTTGAAGGTTTTCCCAAATTATCACAGTACAGGAAAATCCATCATGACGGACCTTATGGGTCCTTGAGGCTTTTTTGTTCCTCATGAAAAATGAGGCATGCACACCAAGTTTCAGAAGAATTGGAGCAATGGGGTGGAAATGCCATCACTTTGAAAATTGGACTTTTGGGCGTGGCCTGTGGCGCCCCCTATGGTCCGATGTGGCCCATATTTGGTGTGGGGGTACGCACTTGGATGTAGTATCGATGTGCCAAATTAGAATATTTATGACCGGGGACTTTTTGAGATATTGGGGCGCAAGGAGAAGAAAAATAATAATAAGAATACCAACAATAACAATAGGTTCCCTCCTACCGGAGGAACCTAATAAAACTGACAATTCCAATAGGTGCCACAAACTAACTAACTAACAAAAACAATAGGTTTCCTCCTACCGGAGAAACAAACATTAAATACTAAATATTGATGAAAATAAAACAAATAGATGTAATTGAAAAACCATATGCCTGCTAGCATCTCTAAAGTTCCAACATTCCACACGAAAGGTTCTCTAGCAAAAGCAATGTCCAATGCCTTTGTCTAGTAGTTATTCACCTCCTAATTAACACCGGTGAGGCCATACCAATTAATCATTCCAGGTGTCAATAATCAGTTCTGCCAGCAGGGTCATAGGCTCAACCTTTAATTCAAAGAAAATCTATCTAAAGTACAAATGGCTCCTACACAACCAAAGCTAGTTTTTGTATCCTTCCTGGTTGCTGCAAAGGGATGGAAAACGAGGATGTTCCCATTACTGTTACACTCATTTCTGTTCATTTTTAGCCCTTAGGGGAGAGAGAGAGATATGAGGAGATGAGGAGGGAGGAGAACTCTGTACACCCAGACAGATCAGAGGGTCCTAGCACTGTTAGCTGTGTTTGCCCCAGAGCCACTGAATGAACATCTAACATCAACATCTACTCACACACAAACACACACACTCCAACACACACTCATTCTAGCAGAATTGTGTGTGTGTCTGAAAGTATATGAAGACAGTTTGATGTGCTGCAGGTGAGCTTTAATTGGCCCTGTGTCTTTTTTGTCAGCTGATTAGATGTGTGTTTAAGAAAGGCAGATGAAATAGACAGTTGATTCTAGCGACCTGTCACATCCCCAGCAGGCTTGGAGAGGGGGGCTTAAGGAAGGAGGGTGGGGGCCGGCTGATGTGATTGAGCTAATAAGCTCTAATAAAGATGTGGAGATGTCTGTCTGTCTGTCAGCCAGCCAGTATGTTCAAAGTGGGTATCAAAGTTCACATGGCCTGCGCCCAGTTATTTATTTTAAGAAGCTATTATGCTGATATATTTAAATACATTCATAATTAGACAACCTCAGTTTAGTGTGGACTGTGGCTCACACATCATGTTTTGCAGATTCCAGTTGTACCAACAGAAAGAGCGGATCAACAGTAAAAGTAGACAGCAGTGGCTTCTTAGCAGAGTGTATGAATCAAACACTGCACTTCTGTCGAGCCATTATGCCTGAAAGGGAGCAAGCTTTGAGTGATAGTTGAAACCGTATATTGGTTAGAGTATAGCGAAATGAGGGCAAGAGTTCACAAGATACTGTACATCTAGAACAGTAATACACCCACGCGCACGCGCACGCACACTCACAAACACACAGACATGGTGAAATCCCTCCTGGACTATAGAGCCACTCCTCCACTCCCATTTCATTTCATTTGCAGCCCTGCCCTGTCCTGCCTTGAGGGGTTTGAGGACAGAGAGGAGATGGGAGGAGATATGTCAGGTATGTGGAGCGTGACGCTATTTAAATGGTGCAGAGTCTTCCATACAGCCCTAACCAAGACCATCAGACAGAATGCGGGGGAAGTTGCATGGAACTCTTTTTTGTCATATTACACATCTACCCCCTTTAGCAACCACAACTGCAGCCTCCGCGCTCCAGATACACACACACATCTGAACACAAACACAGAAGCAGTGTATTCCCACTATGGTAACAACACTGGAATAAGAAGATTGTCAGGATGCATACACACATTTAAATACCAGGAATCTATGTCTGTCTGTATTAGTGATTTGTTCATTCTGAACGAATCTTTATTATGACTCGGGAGTAACGAGTAGTCTCAGAGAGTGATTTGTTCATTTTCCCGTGGCCGCACATCAGGACTGTTGAGGCTCAGGCCCTCATGTGCGTACACTTGCAAACGTAGCGTTATCAGCACCATGGCCAACCCGGAGAAAGCGCACGCTGTGATACTTCAGCTTATGGGCCCTATCTTGCACCCAGCGCAATTGACTTAGTCAACGACGCAAGTGTCATTCCTAGTTTGCACTCGACGCAAAGCCGACTTTTCCCTCCACAGACGCACATCGAAATGACTTTGCGCTCCCGTGGGCGGTTCAGCGAAAAAGGAGCCGTGTTCCGGCGCAAACGTTCCCTGGTGCTATCTTGCAGTTTCCGAAAAACAATTCCGCTACTGACCAGGAAAAATGTTGTCTAAAGTCCATGGCACATTATTCAGATGCTATTTTAAGGGCGCAAGCTTGGTCCGTGCGCACGGCTGGCGAGGCCAGGGTCTTCTTTCTGCGAAGCTATGTTACATTGTTTTGATTTATGGCGTGTTACATTTCTTCAATGATTATAAAAAGATTTTCATAAGAAATGTCTATGTATGTGAACTTTATTTGTAACAACTGTGGCAATTTCCTCCCGTGACTGTTTAACCGAAGCTAATTAGGTTAGATTTCTTCTCCCATGCCCATCAGAATCCGGTTTATTCGCCATGAAGCTTATGTTACACAAATACTCGATTTACTGTGGCAGGAAGGTGCAAACAATAAACGGGTATAAATTAAGTACATTAGTTAAACTAATTCTAAGAACTCAACAATTTAAAAATATAACAATTAAAAAAATAAAATATGTGTAAAAATAATAATAATAATTTGAATGAACAGCATGAGCTGGCAATTTAGTGCAATGAGAAAACTGCTCTGCCTTTCCCATACAATGTCATTTCTCTATCTTTTACGGCTCTGACGAGAACGTCGGTCTCCTCCTGTGAACCTCCTGGTGTGCCCCTGCCAATCCGCCGTTATAATAGCAAATCGTCATGGAGCAAGCGCTGCTCTTTAAGGGGAATGTGAGATTATGCTCTGATGGGTTTATTGCACGTTACGCCCAAACCACACCCATTAGTAATGTACTTCAGACCAACCCTTTTTAGATTTGCGCCAGGCGCAAAGTCATTTATCCCGCGGGCAAAATAACAACCAAGCTGAAGTCACGCCCACAAAGTTACTTGCGCTTTGCGTTTTGATACTTGCGTTTCAGATCGTCAAAATAGGGGGGTATGTCGTATTTACCAAACCTGCAGTTCATCGGGTAAGCAGTGCCTTTCTCCGCCCACTATAACGTAAATTGCGAACATTTAAACGTGCAACTGATTTGGACTCCTCTCTTTCTATCATGGATCAGCCACCAAAACAGCGAAAACAAAGATTTTGTAATACCTAGTCTTGTCTGTTAAAACGCGCTATTAACGACGTTAACGCAAACCCATTTTAACTTTAATTTTTAATTTTTTTATCGTGAGATGAAGTTTCTTTTTGGCCAAGCAAACTTTGTAGTTTTTTTTTCACATGCTGTTGCAACAAACTACAACACCACACGGGATCTAACTAGACCGGAAACAAAACAACAGGCGCCGCACAAACTTGTTTGGGCTTGCCAGCCGGCCAAAGAGTAGTATCAGAGCCTGTTTAATATTAGACATTCTCTGATAGTAGGCTAACGTTACTTTTTGAGTGGATGGTGAGCGCGAGACGCCAAAATGGATGCCAATAAGATTCTGAATGGAAAGGTTACTTAAAAAAAGTTGCCAAATGGTTCCATTGACAAGACCAAAGTCATCTGTGTGTTCTGTCGTTGTGAACTGAGCTATCATCACAGCACATCCAGTCTGAAATACCACTTGATGGCCAAGCAGAAATCAATGTTGTTTTCAATTTAAAAAAAAACATTTGCACCAAGCAATCCGATACACTTTTCCATGTTGATAAGAGCATTAATGAGAAAAAATAATGGGACAAAAAGAATTGCAATTAATCGCAAGTTAACTATGACATTAATGCGATTAATCGCGATTAAATATTTTAATGGCCCTTTGCTAAATGAAGTATCATACTGTGCTTGTATAACACAGGGATCACTGAGTACAATTCAGGCAATTAAAAGATACTAAAGCATTTCCATGTTACGGTCCCTCGCTTCTTTCTGCTCCATCTGTGCTGCCTTAGGTTTCTTCAGTCAGGTTTCTCAAATCAGCAAGAAGACATGTTCCTGAGCAACCCAGCACATCGGAGATGAAAACTGGGATACCTGTCAGTCTAGCCCTGGGTTCCTACCCCTGGGTTCCCTCCACCCCCTCTCTCTCTCTGCCACCCTCTCCCTCCCTCCCTCCCTCCCTCCCTCCCTCCCTCCCTCCCTCCCTCCCTCCCTCCCTCCCTCCCTCCCTCCCTCCCTCCCTCCCTCCCTCCCTCCCTCCCTCCCTCCCTCCCCCTTTTCTTCACTTCCTCTTGCTCCTACTCCTCGACCTCCTCTCTTTCCCCTCCCTCTCGCTCCCGTCTCTCTTCCCCTATGCCTCTCCTCCCTCCCCTTTACTCTCTCTCCATTCCCCTGTCCCTCCCTCACTCTTTCTCCTCCCTCCTCCCCTCTCTCCCCTCCCTCTTCCCCTCTCCCTCCTCCCTCCCTCTTCCTATCTCTCTTCCTCGTGTGTAAGTCTCCTCTCCTGGTCTCTCATTATTTGGAAGTCCCAGGGTTGGGCTTCCTTTCATTTAGTTCACTCCATGTGTGTGTCTATCTCGTTCTCTGTCTTTCTGTCTGGCTCCCCCCTTCCTCCTGACTCTCACTTGACATGTAACATGGACTGCAAATGGCTCACCATCCTGAACTCTGACAATTATGCTAAGACCTGTTTCCTGTGCCCCACAAATAAAGAAACCAGAAATATTACATTAGATTGAGTGAGAAATAGAAAATGAGAGCGAAAGAAAGAGACAGGGAGGGTATTAAGCAGTTTCACTCCGGAGAATGTGATCCTGCCTCTTAGGGTTAGTGGTGGTTAGTGAGGGCAGCTGCGATAGGTGGTGGGTTGTATTTATTCATTTAGCAGGTGCTTTCGGTCTCTCAGCTTTACAATCTGGGTTCACCATTGTGAGAACTTGATGACCTTCAGCCTAAATGTAGGCCTCTGTGGGAACAATAGCAATACAAATGTTAGAGAAATGAAAACTGATGCAAAGATGAAGTGTAATTGTGGACACAAGCGTAAAGAAAATCCCAGATATGTTTAAAGTAGCACAGTAAATAATAAGTATGCTTCCTATGTCAACCACACATCATGCCATGATTTATTAGGACATAAATATTGATCCACTGAAAATGCCCAATCGTGTGCGTGTGTGTAGGTGTACGCGTGTGTGCGTGTGTATTTGGGTGAATGAAGTCTGAAGGTCAGAGAGTCCCAGTCCACACTGGGTTGTGATCGTTTCTCTGATTGGAAAGGAGATTTTCACTGGCTGCTTCCATCATACTGATTTCCTCTGGGGTTAGAACTAACCTGGACTCATCTTGGGGTGTACTCTGGGTGTGTCCTATCACCCTGCTGATGCTGAGGCGAATCAGAGCTGCACCAATATAAGGTTTTAGCTGTTGTTATGCTCGGATTCACATTATGAGGCCATTGTTATTGTTTTTGCAGAACCCACACAGGGTCAACATATCTAATTTAGCTCTA
The DNA here is from genome assembly GCF_054491055.1 of Hypomesus nipponensis. Lineage (NCBI taxonomy): Eukaryota > Metazoa > Chordata > Actinopteri > Osmeriformes > Osmeridae > Hypomesus > Hypomesus nipponensis. The sequence continues at coordinate 17,914,964 of NC_140373.1, forward strand.
ATAACTGTGAGACTGTACGTGTGGACTCCCCAGGTCCGGCAGGATGAGAAGAAGAAGCAGCTCATTTGGACAGGCGAGAGAGGAGCTGGAGAGAGAGGAGCTGGAGAGAGGAGCTGGAGAGAGAGGAGCTGGAGAGAGAGGAGCTGGAGAGAGGAGCTGGAGAGAGGAGCTGGAGAGAGAGGAGCTGGAGAGAGGAGCTGGAGAGAGAGGAGCTGGAGAGAGAGGAGCTGGAGAGAGAGGAGCTGGAGAGAGAGGAGCTGGAGAGAGAGGAGCTGGAGAGAGGAGCTGGAGAGAGAGGAGCTGGAGAGAGAGGAGCTGGAGAGAGAGGAGCTGGAGAGAGGAGCTGGAGAGAGGAGCTGGAGAGAGGAGCTGGAGAGAGGAGCTGGAGAGAGAGGAGCTGGAGAGAGTGGAGCTGGAGAGAGAGGAGCTGGAGAGAGAGGAGCTGGAGAGAGAGGAGCTGGAGAGAGGAGCTGGAGAGAGAGGAGCTGGAGAGAGGAGCTGGAGAGAGAGGAGCTGGAGAGAGAGGAGCTGGAGAGAGGAGTTTCAGAGAGAGAGGAGCTGGAGAGAGGACTTTCAGAGAGAGAGGAGCTGGAGAGAGAAGTTTCAGAGAGAGGTTAGAGAGAAAGGAGTTGGAGAGAAAGGAGTTGGAGAGAGAGGAGAGACTGTCTGGCTGTTACGTGATACTGTAAGTCGGATTTGATTGGCTACTCAGTTGGGGAGCCATATTGGGGGGTGAGACTGGTTAATTAGAGGGCTATGGGCTTGGCTCTATCAGGCTACTGACTACAGCTTTATAGGTGAGAGTGTCTTATTGTCAGGCTGTGCCCCGGTGGTAAAGCTGGCCTTGGCCCTTGTCTGTGTGTTTGTGTGTGTGTGTACATTCAGGCACATGGACAATATGTGTGTGTCTGTGTGTGTGTCCATGCATGTACGTGTGCCCATGCGTGTGTGTGTGTGAATCTGTGTGTGTTTGTGTCAGTGTGTGTGTGCATGTATGTCAATCTGTGTGCTGTTTATGTCTATGCATGGGTGTGTCCATGCGTGTTTGAGTCTGTGTGTGTGTGTCCGTGTGTGTGTGCCGGCCCTGTGACAGGGAGGTGTGGGCTTTGTTAATTTGCTGAGCTGATCAGTGCCAGATCCCCTCAGGTGCTCCTTGTCACCTTGGAAGGACAAGGAGACAAGTGACAGTGTGTGTGTGTATTAGAGGCTCTAACACAACACAATCCTCATATCTACTCTGTTGTTTCCATGAGGTTTGGAGGCGTTCCGTGAGCAGAGCTGCTGTGGTGTTCTGCGTCCCTGACAGCACTCATGATGTATGGCCCGTGGCCGCGCCGAGGTATGGAGCCCACAAAACGCAGAAGCACGGCTCAAATTGGTCCTGAAACTCATTCAGAAACTGGTGAGCCACAGAATTGAATCCCTTGGCCTAATATGTGATCGGTGACAGTCTGAGAGAGATTAAATATCTTAGGTTGCTGTTGGTTGTGTGTCTGGAAAATATCAGATCAGAGTCAGCAGAACGTCATAATCCTTCGAAACATCTACATTCCGTGGGATTCACAAAGGTAAAAATGGTCATTTTGCATGAAGTATTAGATAAAATGGCATCTGAAATGAGAAGACAAATTCAAAACTCCATTTACCACCACAAGCAGTGTAGTTTCACAAGTTGTGTTGATCTGTCTCATTATGTAAAATACTTTCTTAGGCTGCGTTCACACTTGACTCCTTTTTTCTGAAAAAAGCGCTGCCTTCAGCGCCTTTTGAGTGCCTTTTGAGCGTCTTTTGAGGGCCTTTGAGCGCCTTTTGAACGCCTTTTCAGAAAAGCGCTTGGTGACATCAAGCGCCTTTTTCTAACGAGAATTTTGTAACCTGAACGGGAATCATATAGTCTAGCGATACATTATTATCCGTTATTTTCCGTTGGTTACTTATCGACAGCTAGCTACTATGGCCAATAAAATGCCGTTACTTGCTTTAGCTTTGGCGTTTGAGGAGCCGTAGCCCTAGCCATAGCCTGATAACTTAGGTAGGATACTCGGGAAGGTACACTCGTACCTACTCTCCACGTCCTGATTGGTCAGCTGTCAAAAAGGCGCTTGACGTCACCCAGCTTTTTTCTGAAAAGTTGAGAAAATTGAACTCAAAAAGGCGTAGGGCTCAGCGCTTTTTTGGAAGTTTTTAAAAGGCAGCCGCTTTAAAAAAAGGTGTCTGCCTTTTTCGTTTGCCCATAGGGTTGCATGTAAAAAGGCGCTGAACAGCGCTTTTTTCTAAAAAAAAGAAGTCAAGTGTGAACGTGGCCTTAGTTAGTTTGATGTAGCCTGAAAACCAGAACTCTAAACTTTGCAAAGTCTGAGAAGTAAGTTCTTAATTCTTAGTTCTTACTTGAAGTTTCATGTGTGCAGCATGCTGGTCTCCCCAACTATGGTTGGACCCTTTTGATCCTAATATACACAGAAACCAGATTCAGATCTAAGTCTTGAAATCTTCACAAATGGAATAATGAACTCATTCTCATTCCTGCTGTTGGGACAATTGAGAGACAGTCTGGAGGTTGCCAAGGTAATTAGCGTTCCCACAGGCAGATCCAATCAGGAAAGACATGGATTGGATTCTCAGGGTTCTTTCAACAATTCGTTTGGTGGTGTTTTGGAATGTTTCTGCTTGCACACCTGCAATCACAGCCCCCCTTCTGTGATGCAGTGGTTGTTTTTTTATCTTGTATTATTTCTTGTCTTTATCTTTACTTGATTAAAAAAAGTAATATTCCGTCCGATTCACTTTGTGACAAGGAAGGTTTATATCAGTTAAAAATAAACGACAGACTCATTTACTTGTATCCCCACCTTTGTGTGCTCCTGAGCTACCTGCATTCAGCAAAGTCTAATCCTCTCCATCTCTCCTCCTTCCCCTTCATATCTCCATATCCTTTCCTCCCACCTGCTCTCTCCTTCCATCCTAGAATATCTGAGGAGCTCATCTAGCTCCCTCCTACTCACCCATCTCCTACATCTTCCCTCTCTCAAACCTCACTCCACCTCTCTGTTCTCATCCTTCCTCCGTCAATCACCCCCCGTACCCCCCCATTCCCCTCTCATCTTTGTCTCAAGGTGACTCTGAGCGTCTGGAGCCGTTTTACGACATGGGCCGCAATTTATTCACAGCCAGGAGTGTGATGAGACTGGACTATGCACCTCAGATGACAATTGTGTGTCTGTGTTGTGTGTGAAAGGGTATAGATGTAACCTGAGAGGTTCACTGTGTTCCAGGTTATACAAATTTGAGCATGATGATTGATAAAATGTATAAACAATTATATTTAAGGTGTGACACGTTTAGTGTGACAGAGGTGTGTGTTTGTATGTGCGTGACTATATCGCTCTGCATGATTGACATGCCTGCTTCCTGGGTGGTCCTGACTAGTTTAATGACTATTTAACCCTGATTGGGACACAGGCACTCTAAACAAGTCTTATCCCTTTCTCTCCCTCCATGTTTCCCCTCTTTCCTTGTTCCGTCCATTTGGCCCTCTCCTTCATCATCCCATATTCTACTCCTATCTTTACACCCTAATGTGCTCCTGGGCTGTTATGTGACCCGTGTCTGCGTGTGCGCGTGTGTGTATGTGTGCATGTATGTACTTGTTTGTGTGTGTGTATGCATGTGTGTACGTGTGTGTGATTGTGTGTGTTTGTAACTGGTCCCAGGTGCTCCATTGATGTATTCATATGCACCAGTCCTATCATTCATCATCCTGCTAGACAGCTCTGCCACTTCATCAATCTCCCACCTCCCCATACACGCCAAACACACACACATTGATACTATATACACTAACAAATTTGTTTTTTTTCACACCATTTTTTGTAAAGAGAAAGTATTGAGACTAAAGTAGGAAAATGACTCAGGCCCTCGTATGTAAATTTGCAAACGTAGCGTTATCAGTGTCATGGCCAACCCACCGATAGCGTACACTGTGATACTTTAGTTTACGTCGTATTTACCAAACCTGCAGTTCATCGGGTAAGCAGCACCTTTCTCTGCCCACTATAGCGTAAATTGCGAGCAATTAAACGCACAATTGAATGGACCTCCTTCTCTCTTTCTATCGTGGATCAGCCACCAAAGTCAAAACAGCGAAAACAAAGATTTAGTGATAACGAAATTGATGTGCTTATTCATGAGGTAACAGCAAATTTAAATATTATACAACTTTGACGAAAGATTCCGTTGATCTATTTTTGTTGGATGATAACGAAACCATTGATTCTACTCTTCTTCAAACTGACAAAAGTAAAGCCCAATTTATACTTAGGTTGCAGACACTTTTGAAAAGGTCGCCGACAGAAATGGCGTCAGGGTCGTCACTTTTAACCGTCGCTTGAAAGTGTCGCCTACCAGGAGAAATTTCTACTGGTGCTGATGTCGTCACATAGTGTCGCGCAAGTGTGATTGGATAGTTAGACGGCACGCGTGTTGACTGCATTGTTTTGAATTTTTAGTGAACGCTCAACAGCTGTTTAAGATGGAAGCAATATAGCAGAGATTGGCAGAGCAAGTTAGAACATATCCACACCTTTATAATGCCTCTCAAAATTAGCTACAGCCATTTTCTCCGATCGATCACCTAGGGTAAAGCATAAACAATGTAACCATAGCTACGAATGTAACAGTAAAATGATTCAGTTTACGTCACGCAAACCTTGAGCACAGGCGACTGTTTCCCGAAGTACAGTATAAATGCAGCAGCCTGAGCGACACTTTTTTTTTTCTTCGTCTGCGACCATTTCAAAAGTGTCGGCGACATAAGTATAAACTAGGCTTAACGATTGTGCGATTTGCAATAGTTCTTACTTGTGACATATTGTTATGTTGTGATCTAAATTGTTGATGTTTGATTTTAGTTTACAAATGATTTATTAACCTAACCCGCAGACTGCCTGTCGCGGAAACTGAAAATGGCAAATTGCGCTTTTTGTGTCATGCACATGCATTCACGGGAGGGTCAAGGGGGAAGTGGGAGTTTCCCATAAAGAGATGGGAGGGGATGCGTTAAGTGCGCCTAATTATGTATTCCGCGGTATGTACAAAAACCGCCTGCGAAAGCACACCTCTATTTTGCGATGAAAATTTTACACTTTATACAAGCAGGCGTAAACCAGGATGCGCATATGCCTCCTGGTGAAATCACACTTTTTGAATTGAGTGAACACAAAATCATTAAGTGTTACAGATTAAGCAGTCATGCAATATTACAGTTACTGGAAGAAATCAAAGATTACATCAAATCTCCGACTCAGCATTCACATTCCATTCCAGCAGTTGTTAAACTCCTCGCTACATTACAAATATTGGCTTCAGGATCATTTCAAACAGTCATGCTGTTTCGACTTTGGTGGCTGATCCATGATAGAAAGAGAGGAGGCCCTTTCAATTGTGCGTTTAAATGCTTGCAATTTGCGGTATAGTGGGCGGAGACAGGCGCTGATTACCCGATGACTTGCATGTTTTGTAAATACGACGTAAACTGAAGTATCACAGCGTGGGCAATCTTTGGTTGGGCATTGTGCTAATAACGCTACATTTGCGAATGTACGTTCATGAGGCCCTCTGTCTCTCTCTCCCTTCCCCTCCCCACGCGCTCTACACAGCCATTGTGTAGCTCGCTCTCATTAGAATCTAGGCCTACTGTACTAACCCATAACTTATCTGGTATTTGTTCATTAAAATTAAATTTTCTTAAATAAATAATTGTGTATTGTCATGGCTGACCGGTGAGGGAGTTGGACTATGAATCAGAAGGTTGTTAGTTCGATACCCGGCCGTGCCAAATGACATTGTGTCCTTGGGCAAGGCACTTCACCTTACTTGTCTCGGGGAGAATGTCCCTGTACTTCCTGTAAGTCGCTCTGGACAAGAGCGTCTGCTAAATGACTAAATGACTAAATGTGTATAATACTCGTGTATCTTTCACATTATCTCATCTGCTCTACTTTCATATAATTCACTACTTAAGATTAGACTGATTATTACGAAGGCAATTGTTCAATAAGGTTTCCTCAGTCCCTTTAAAACACATCCTGAGGTGGGGTCCTGTCAACTAAATACTTTATTATAGATTAAGTATTTCTTATCTTAAACGTGTAAACCCCGCTACATTTGCATAATTTCTTCCTTCAAACATTTCTTTCCGTCAACACATGTTGTACTCCCATCTCTCCACTCTGTTCTACCCAGCTAGTGTCCTACTTCATGATCATAAACATTCCCCCACCAGCCAAGTTTACAGGCTTGGTTCTGTTGGATAGATGGGTGAAAAAGAGAGAGAGGAGAGAGACACACACCAACTTATATTCGTCCAAAAGGCTCTTTAATTGGTCCAAGTGATTAATTACAGAGTGGAAGAACCAGGTAATACAGATACTAGAATAGCTTTCAATTACCTCCTTTAAAATCCAATCATTAAACAGGGAGGGCGGGGGGACGGAGGGAGGGAAAGGAAAAGAAGAGTAGAGAGAGAGAGATATTGATGAAGATAGAGGAAAGGAAGATCTAGAAATAATAGAGAATCAGAAGTAGACCTACTGTATAGTATATAGACAGAAACACCAAACGAGAGCTTGTGGCTCGACATCTCTGTCAGTTAGAAAAGAGGAAGCAGAGGCAGAAGAGAATACAAATATCACTCTGGAATAGATAAATATACTATAACACAGAAATCAACATCAAATGACACATCTAATCGATATATTCTCCATATATAGTATTTAGAATACATAGAAATATATTGTGAAGCCCTATATGACAATGTGCTGCTGTTCATGTATGACCACCTCCCTCACCAGGTCAGCCTCTACTGTAGGTAACCTGTCAGCCTCTACAGTAGGTAACCTGTCAGCCTCTACAGTAGGTAACCTGTCAGCCTCTACTGTAGGTAACCTGTCAGCCTCTACTGTAGGTAACCTGTCAGCCTCTTCTGTAGATAACCTGTCAGCCTCTACTGTAGGTAACCTGTCAGCCTCTACTGTAGGTAACCTGTCAGTCTCTACTGTAAGTAACCTGTCAGCCTCTACTGTAGGTAACCTGTCAGTCTCTACTGTAAGTAACCCGTCAGCCTCTACAGTAGGTAACCCGTCAGCCTCTACTGTAGGTAACCTGTCGGCCTCTACTGTAGGTAACTTGTCGGCCTCTACTGTAGGTAACCTCTCAGCCTCTACTGTAGGTAACCTGTCAGCCTCTACTGTAGGTAACTTGTCGGCCTCTACAGTAGGTAACCTGCCAGCCTCTACTGTAGGTAGCCTGGCAGTCTCTACTGTAGATAACCTGTCAGCCTCTACTGTAGGTAACTTGCCAGCCTCTACTGTAGGTAACCTGCCAGTCTCTACTGTAGATAACCTGCCAGCCTCTACTGTAGGTAACTTGTCGGCCTCTACTGTAGGTAACCCGTCAGCCTCTAGTGTAGGTAACCTGTCAGCCTCTACTGTAGGTAACCTGTCAGTCTCTACTGTAAGTAACCTGGGGGAGAACGTTTCAGTCAATCAGCTTTCCAAAGACACACACACCCCACAACTAGAACTGCTTTATTGCACTAAACAATATATCAATATATGACTCTATTCAAGTCCCAAGCTGTGAACTATCACAGTAGCTGCCCACATACACACACACTCTAACTCACACCCACTCTAACTCACACACACTCTAACTCACACACACTCTAACTCACACACACACACACACACACACACACACACACACACACACACACACACACACACACACACACACACACAAACACACACACAGGTTCAGACTGGAGAGGGGCTGCTCAGACAGCCCTCGTCTACAAACCAGACTTCTAAGATGTCTGTCTGGCATCATGACCATTGGAACATCACCATATTGCCATCGGATTGACTAGTAAATCTTGTGCACTTCATTGATAGAAAATACATGAACAAGTTTTTGTGTAAGCAGCAACAACACAATCTACTCTACAATCTTTTCACAAGTCCACTCCAGACTGAGGAAGTGTCCCACCGCGGGCTGGTCCTGCTGTCTCTCAGAATTCAGCCTGGGCTCCTGGTCTGGGCCCTTTGGTAGCAGACATCTCAGCGAGGTGACTGTGTGCGCAGTTATAAGGTGGAGTCAACAAACAGATCATCGCCCTCGATAAAGTCTTGTGTTTCCAGTGCCCCCCCCTCCCAAACACCCCCTTCCCAGAAGCCGTGATGTGTCATACATAAATAAGAGGTGTAGTGGTTGAGATGTTTTCCTTTAGTTAAACCTCAGACTCCAGACTGGAGACTCTGCCCCAAGACCTGAGCAGACAAGGACTGTCCTGGGGCCTCCCGGTCACCCCCTGCCCTGGCTGGGCCTCCAGTCCTGGCCTTGAGCCCTGGTAAACTCCATAGGCTCCATATAGGCTGTCCTGGTACAGCAGCCCTCGCTGGCCCCCACAGTGCCCACCTGCACATGCCAGCAGCTGGCACACCGGGCTGGAGCTGGGCTGGCCAGCGGGGGCCTGAGTGTGTGGCTGCAGGTCCAGGGGGCTGTGGTAGAGGGGTAGGCCAGGGTAGGAGCTCAAGTAGTGGGCGTACTGTCTGCTGAGCAGGCTGGTTGCTCTCTGGACCACCCCTAGGCCCTGTCCTGCCCCACCCCCCTGCCGTACTGCCTCCCCATAGGTGGGGAGGTGGGTGGAGTGGGAGTAGCGTAGCCTCTGAGCCTTGCGGCCCCGTCCGTTGCCCCGCCTCTGGTCCTGTCTTAAATGCAGGTAGGCGTGGTCTCGTGGGTAAAACAGGTTGTTGTGGTTGTGGGCGGGGCTATAGGTTTTCGTGGGTGTGGTTTGAGCCAGCATGCAAGGGAAAAGATCTGGTAGGGTGGAAGGTGATTGGCTTGAGGGGGACAGGGGGGAGGGGTCTCATGGTGCTGGTGGATGCGCTCGCTGCCCCAGGTAGCTCTCAGGAAGGAGGCCCGGCGGTGGAGCCTGCGTCTGCCAGCCAGCACCAAGTCCTCCATGGGCCAGGAGCTACAGCTCTCTCCCCCAGGACAGAGCACCTCTCCTGGGTAGATGAGGTCAGCACTGGGACCCGGGCTGTGGTTCTCAAAGAGGTGGTTGGCTCTGAGCTCGGCCAGACACACAGTGGACTTGGGGGATTTTTCCTTGTCCCGGTGCTTTTTCCTCTCCCTGCCCGGCTCCTCGGACTGGAAGCTTCTGGACCTCCGCTTCCTCCTGGAGGGCCCGTCTTGGAGAGGCAGGTGCTGGGGGGAGAGGGAGGAGGCATAGATGTCAGGCAGCTGCAGCTCACTGTAGGGCACGAAGGAGGAGCTTGGTGGGGGCTGGGCGTCCGCGTACAGCCTCCCTGTTGTCTGGTAGAGGTGGGGCTTGGGGTGGGGCGGGGGGTCTGGGGAGGCCAGGTGTGGGCTGCTGAGGCTGGACATGGGGAGCGTCCGGTTGTACAGGAAGGAGCTGGAGCGGGCAGGGAGGGTGTAGCGCAGGGGCGTGGGCCTGGCCAGCCCCCTCTGCTGCTTCAGGGAGGTCACGGTCGTTAGCGGCTGGGGGCTGGAGTAGGGCAAAGTCAGTGAATGCTGGGGGATGGGGGAAGGGTCCTCTGTGACGTAAGCAAACCCCCCTGGCACGGTCTCCGTGGTGACCTGGGGAACACGGAGGGGAATGCTGCTGCCGTGGCGACTCCAGTGTTCTATGGCCTTGGTGGCGTTGTCCAGTGAGTTCTCTACATTAGCTGTGGAGACCAGGTCCTTGGCAGTCCGAAGCATCTTTAGCATGTTAGCCTGGGCATAGTTGGCGGTGAGGTCGGGGTTGGGCAGGTTAGAAGAGTGACCTGGATCCTCCACTCCATTGAAACAACTGTAGACACCCTGAGAATGAAGGAGAGACCATCTTTCAGTTTAAACAATGAACCTTGCTGAATGTGTTGCTTTTAGGGCTATGAATACAATTCAAAAGTTACATTACAACTGAAGAAAACACATTCCTCACCTAAAAGCATGTTTTACTGTGTGTGCTCTAGCTAAACACAAACATCCCAGACAGAGAGACACAGAGGAAACGTTCTCTAACTCGTCAGACAAACAGAACTGGGTCCCCCGACTGTGTCACTCACGGATGGCTGAAAACCTGACAAAGCTAAATTTAATTTGGCCCATGGGGCCAACCATAAGGATTAATTATCAGATTGTCATTTAACTGCTAATCTGATAAGCAAGGCACAATGGTGTAATTACACAGGCTGAAGCAGGAGGATGGTAGGTGGGTAAATTGTGTTGTTGACTCTATATCCACTTCATTGGCCATGCAGGCAGTCTCTCCCCCCTCCTCTCTCCAACCACACACACCGCAAACAAATTGGGTGTTGATTTACGCTAATGTTGGACTGGAATTAGAATCTTCGCTCACACTCATTAAATGGCTGCTTTTTGCAGATTTTAATTCAGTCATCTAAATGATGTACTGGATAAACATCGATAGCTGTCTGTGCTTTTTAATTGGATGCATTTCGAAGTCAGACCTATAATTTAGGAATACAATGTAAATGACAAACAGTATCTTATTATTTTTATAATTATAAGAATATGATTGCATTTGCATTTACATAGACTTTCTAAGAATAAGATATTTTTTCATTTAACACTGTATTACTTGTTACAATCATAATTACTTGCAACACATTAAATAAATAAATAATGCAAATTATGAAGTTATTTAATGGATCATTATAACATATTATTTGAAGCCTGCTTGTACTACAATAAGTTTAACAGTGTCACTGGACTAGACATCATGCTAGGATATCAGGTTTAACTGTGTCACTACACCAGACATCATGCTAGGATATCAGGTTTAACTGTGTCACTAGACTAGACATCATGCTAGGATATCAGGTTTAACTGTGTCACTACACCAGACATCATGCTAGGATATCAGGTTTAACTGAGGACAGGCCGTCACTGGCAGGTTAACACGCAAGACAGAAACATCTTTTTATCTAACATCGTCTGATGGTATGGGTGACATACCAGTTTGATCACAGATATTATTTTGATCACAGATATACAGTTTGAAACCAAATCTATTCCGCTACTAAGATAGATAGACTAGAGGACATTTTCACCCTGGACCTCTCTTCCTGTGCAGAGTTTGAAAGACCTCTTTAGAAAGACCTCTCAGTGTGTTCATAAACCTTTTCTATCTTTCCACCTCCTTTGTCATGGTGACAAAAGAGACGAGAGGTTCAGATACTGTGTTAACATCAGTGTTATGTTTCTAAACCCTGACCATGTGTTTAATGTTGTGACCAATGACTGGGACCACAACAAACAAACGGAAAAGGAAAGATTGTGATGACAATGGCTACCAGCCAGCAAATGAAAACAATCACCCACTCAATCAATGAACCAATCAAGCTCTGTCAGCTCACCCTGCTGATAGCCAGTAGGACGTCTAGTTTGGGGGACTTGTGGAGGGAGTGTCGTAGTTTCCAGTAGAGCAGGTGCTCCCAGGAGAACACCAGCAGGCTGAGGCCCATGGCCACCAGCAGCATGTAGAACACTCCTGCCATGTTGTCGATGTCCAGCTTGCTGCTCATCACCTCGTTCTTCTCATTCTGACAGATCCCAGACAACCACACCGTCTCCAGGCGCTGTGTGTCTCCTGGGGGAGGGACAGGGGAGGGAGAGAGAGAGAGGGGAGAGAGAGAGAGAGAGAGAGAGAGAGAGAGAGAGAGAGAGAGAGAGAGAGAGAGAGAGAGAGAGAAAGAAGGAAAGGGGGAGGAGAGGAGGAGGAGAGACGAGATGCTGGGTGTGACAGACACAGGGCTTTGGACTCACATTCAGGTGGTCAAGTAGTTGTTATGAAAGTGTGTGTATTCCTTTCCTGCTGGGTCCTAGAGGAGGTGCAGCTGGCCTGGTGGACCTGACCTGCTGTGACAGGACTCCTCAGGGAGTCTGGCCATCACACATGAATCTAGCATAATACATCTGATTCAACCTTTATTTATACACGTTGTTCTCATTGAGAAAAATCTGATTTTGTGATACAAATTTTCATACAAATACATCATACATAGAGAAACACAAAATATCATTAGTAAAACAGCTGTGTCCTAAAGGCAGTGACATTCTTCTATGGTAGTAACATCGGTCAGCTGTTTAAATTCTACCAATGTCACCAGATCCTCCAGCTCTGTAGGTCACACAAGTAGATGATCTGACAATTTAAATTTATATTCAATAACTCATAAAAAATGATGTATTTAAACAATGAGTAACGGTGCAGACATTTAGATCAAAAGGATATTCACTTGATCCACATTGACTGTGCAATACGAGTGTGTGTGTGCATGTGTGTGTTTGAGTGTTCTCATATTCCTACCTGCTAACTACCTCCTGCTGGACTAGAGGATATTAACTATTCTGTAAGCTCCCTCCCCTGGTACTGCTGTCTACTATCTGGATCCAGTCCAGCTCATGGTGTGTGTGAGTATGTTAGTGTGTCTCAGCCCACCATCTCCTAGGAACTGCAGCAGGGCCAAATCTATGGGCCGTTTCCAGCGTGAGTCCTTCTGGAGTGCAATGCCGTAACCGGTGGTAGCGAAGACCTTTCCACTGCCTATGGTGACCAGCTTACAGCCCTCGTCCTTCCCAGCCATGTAGTTCAACACTGCTGCGTCATAGATGAAGGCATCCAGCTTCCTGGATGACAGAGGGAGGGGAGGTTTGACATGACAGCAACAACTTCAACTCAGCCCTGTCTGGGGTGTGGTGGTATCATGGAAGCTGATTGGGATTCAAGAAGTGTTACAGTGAATGTGGTGTTTAGTGTGGCCAGGTGTGTACCCTGTTTTAAGGCTGTTGAGGGCCTCCTCCACCCCCTTCTGGTTGTACTTGACCATGTGTGTGTGCATGTCTGGGTAGTTACTGCGGATATTCCTCTCTGTGCTCCCGTTAGGCACCGTTCCAAACCGGAACGGAGGATAATGTTCCTGCGGCTTCTGGAACTGGAACATTCAACAAAGAAGATCCCATGAATTAGACACTTTCAAACTAATGTAACTAAACTGCTTTAATCCATTCAGTTTAATTTAACCGAATGGCAATCAACTCAGTTCAATTTGATTCCATTTGCTTTTGGTTGTGAATGTCAAGCCATTTTTAACAATCATGTACCTTTCAATTATGTCAATGTAGTTGAAGTCATGACCACATGAAACAGTCCATAGTCATGTACATGTAGAGAGCTGAGAAGGAAATCTTTAAAGAGAAGCACTGAATCTTGAAAATCAATTTAACTGTAAATAAATGCAAATGTTTCTTGCTTCCAGTATTGACCTTTAAAGCCCATCAGGATGAACATGGGTGAGTGGGTGTTTAGAGCACATGTCCACACACGCAGTTCATCACAGAAATGATCCATGTTTTTAAACAAATCGAATCGTAAAGAATCCTATTGGACCCAAGGTTGTGTTTCTGCTTGAAGGAGGGTGTTTTTAGCCAACATATCAATAGATTTCCAGTTCAGTTCCTGTTGGCTCAGAAAGCCCTGAGTCGGAGTTGATACAGTTCTGACACTAATCCAGCCATTCTGGTTTGGAGGGTTTGGAAATCCTTGCCTAAGTTATGTTCAAGGTCAGCGAATAATGAGATGCTTGTTTTGTAAGGTATTTCAGTGAGTGTGGAGAGAATGTGTTCAAAAAACAAAATACCTAATGTACATGTTATATGTATGACAACCCCACCGTCAAGGTTATGGTTAGGGCTGGGGCTAGGAGGCAGGAAGATTAAAAGTACATTTCCAATATAACAACAAAGCAATCACACAGAGCACTCTTACTTCCTACTTGAGTGTATTTTAAACAGTCAGTGAGTTTGGCCATGTTTGTAATGGACTAAAAAGTTGAGAAAAGCTTTTGTAACCTTGCAGACAGCTGGATTTGTGAGATCACGACCACATGAGAATCCATCCTGCCAAGCTCTTCTCTGGTTCAAACCAGTCAGCGTCCTCTAAGAATCTACTGGCATCTACGGGCGACGTTGAAGTTAACCCGTGATAGACGGTGATAGACAGATGGTTCATCCAATCACACCACAAGTATTTTTTTTTAAGTGCCTGCCTTTTCACAAACGTTTTCCAAGGACGACTTCCCAGATATATGTGTAAGAAACCATATGGCGAGTTAGGTCAAAACCTTTGGGTCCATATGGATGATTAAGACCAGTCAGAGCACAGATATTTCCAAACTGTTTCCCAGCAGCCTATCAGTGTGATCTGTATTCAGTACTTCACATCACATATGCAAAGATCTTCTGGCAAGAGTGCAAACAAAACCCCGGGAAAACAGAAGCACAAAGCTTTCACTTCTCACTGCTGCTCACACTCAAATCACTTTTTTAATTAAAGCCAAATTAATGAGTAATGGAAAGGCAATTGGACAATCACATTGCAGTTTTCTGCATGCTTCTGAATGGTTGCACAAAAGGAATACATCTTATTTTAGTGAGCTGGTCTGTGGTCCATTGCAAAGCTACTTGTTTCAGTCACAAAACACAGAGAATTTGATTGGTTGCATCATAGTTACATCGTTAATGCTAATGATTGTGGAAGCTAGTTGTTGTTTTGTTATGTTCTATATCTTAATATGATGACTGACACTCAAGGAACATGGGGGAGAGCAGGAGAAAACAAAACACAAGGCTCAAAAAGGGCACAGTTGCCATCTACACAATTATCTGAAAATTAACATTGCATAACTAGTTGTGTGTATTCCAGTTTCAAGCTACCTCAACATCTAGGCACTCATGAATATATAGTTCACACTGGATTTCTTACCTTCTTGTCAGAGAGTCCTGACACTGTGTCTATGTACTGTTCCTGGATCATGAAGGCGGCAAGGTTGGCGGTGTAGGAAGCCAGGAAGATGACAGCGAAGAAGGCCCAGACCAGCACCATGATCTTACTGGTGGTGCCCTTGGGGTTCTCTATGGGCACAGAGTTGTTGAACACGATGCCCCACAGTAGCCATACCGACTTGCCAATGGTGAAGGTGGGGCCATCAGGAGCTGGGAGGGGAGGAGGTTCACAATAACCTGAAATACTGTAGTGGCTCAGCACATGAAACCTAAGATTAAATATTCTGCTAAACATAACAAGTTATCTCTCTTTCTTTAGCCTATTATTAGTTATTATTCTCCCAATTGTAAAAGCTGTTCGTCAACAAAAACTTCTGTCAGCTTTACAGCTTGTGGCCTGTTTCTGCTTCTTTTTGTGGTGTGCTATATCAGAGAGCCATCAATCACAATCTGATCTGACTAGCTACTGGCGCTACAGTAATTAAAACTGGGGAAGTGACCTTTCAGACACGGAGATGTGGCTTGCTCGTGCTGCATGGCATGCTGGGATTGATTAGCTTCATCTGCTGGAAATTGTTCTGGAACTCTTTGATTGTCACAGGAGCAGTGGTAACATTGGAGCCAAAACATATTTCATTCTGACCTTCTGAGAGTTTATTCAAGAACTCCTACAAGCGAAAAGTAAATGTCTGTGGACATGACCTTGTGTTAGTGAGAGGACATCAGCCAGGGTGTGTAGAATAGAGGGTTCACTCTCACCACCAGCTAGACAGCCTGGAGCACCAAAGTAAGCCACCTCTACCAGGCCAGACAGAAAGCAGACAGGTGCAAGACTCACCTTTGGCACTGACCAGACTACGGTTGTAGCCCACGGGACTGCAGTACTCAAACACGAACACAGTCACAGCCACGACGGTCAGACACATAACGAACATCATGACCCAGACTGCAGGGCTGTAGGGCTCTGCAAGGAACATGACGTAACAGGGGATGGAGTTAAGCCAGCTCTGATATACTCAGGCACATAATACATCATTTGAGAAACAAAGGTTATTCTTAAACTGTGCCTGATCAATTGTAGTTGGTATTCTGGTAAGAAAGTAAGGTAACACTTAAGATCCAAGTGTTTTTTAACCTTATATGTTAATAGTAGTACTAAGGCTACGACTAAGGCCGAATACCAATACTGTTACCCCTTACCCCTAGTCCTTAATTTTGCACGTTCACGTGACAGTAAGTGGTGTCTCTTTTTGATACTCTTTTTGATTTTTTCTTTTTGATTGAGGGGTAGGGCTAAGACATACACCCCTTCAAGACAGAAAGAATGAAAGTTGTACTTGAACCATTTGGAGTACATGCATGATTGTGGTCTCTTTTGAAAGGTGACACTCTGAAGTTCTTTACCCTGTTGTCAGGACCCCTGTCAGTCCTACTGGTGTTGAGTAATAAAAGCTTGAACACAAGGAAATTGAAAGTTTCTATTTCCGCCTAGATTTTGTTTTGAAAACAGAGGACTGAAGAGGCCCAGAAATGGTAGATATTAGCTGGAAGACAGAATTGGACCACAGTTTGAAGCCTTACCCAATTCAAGTCAAAAGTCAAACATAATCCCACAATATATTCATATTTGACACATGTTTTTATAAGAGTACATCCAGGCGTTTTCTAAAAGGGCCTTTTGGAGACTCCAAAATGACCCTTTGTAACCAAGGTCAAATACTTCAGATAAAAAGTAGGGCTGTCAAAGTTTGCGTTAGTTTAACGTGACGGCTCGGTTGACAAAACGAAGGCTGTGTGTACTGATTGTCAGGCTGAGTTTCAATATCACCGGAGTACTTCCAGCCTAAACTATCGCATGCAAGCAAAGCACACAGCTAGCAGCTGCGGTAGCGGTAGCATCAGCAGCAGCAGGGTTCGCTCCGGTAATATATGGCAATATAACACTCGCAAAAGAAGCGAGCAGCTGACTGGGTTCAACAAGATAGAAACTGTGTTCAATATTAAGGTCAATCTGTGGTTTCTTAAGTATATTAAGTATGTTTGAGTGAGATTTGAATATTATGGAGCAGGATATCATAGTAGGCTACCTATGGGCTAACACGTCTTAAATGTATTTTATATTCCAGAATAAGTCAAATTTTGTGGATGTTTATTATACAGCAGTATAGTTTGTGAGTGAATAAAACTCCCTCACAATTTAAGTTGTGTTCCATCTGAACTTGGACATTATCATCCAGTTAGGCCTATCTGAAGTTAAGTACACCCTTTTAATGTTATTTCCACTAAAACATAATTTATTGGGGTAACATTTTAACAGATTAAATATAATTAATAATTTTGCGATTAATTGCAATTAATCATATGAAAATGCGATAAATCACGATTCAATATTTTAATCGCTTGACAGCCCAAATAAAAAGGTATTATTTTTCATAATTGTTATCTCTAATGAAAGGTGGTACTTAGAACTATCATATAATATAGCTAAATCCCCCATTAGTATTGCCGAAACACAAAAACTGAAGCATGAACACTTTGGAGTGCTTTATCTGATTTAGCAGGATTGACGCACAAAAAACCCTACTTGTGTCATCCATATGGTGCCTGGGATTTTATTTTGAAGGGTCCACAGATACCAAGCATGTTGGGTATTAGCATTTGCAACATTTTCTTAGCTACAAGGCTAATAAGCTCATTTCAGAGCCAGTCAAAGCCAGTTTGATAAATGTGTTTAGAACGAGTGTGTGTGTGGGGGGGGCTTTAGAGGGCTGTCAACAGGGCATGGAAGCCCCTATTGAGTCAAACAAGGTGTCAATCGAAAGGGCAGAGTGTAGCGGCCATCTTGACACCCTGCAATCGTAAATATTCGAATAATCTCTTTCCATGAGCGATAGTGTGTGAGAGAGTGCAAACATGTAATAGGCGAAAGCAGACTGAAGCAACAACATTGTGGCTATGTGTGGATATAATTAATTGTTTTGGAAGAACTACTCAACATGGTTAGATAGTTTGGACCGTTGGGAATGTAACCAGACCATGTTTTTTGGGATCTTTTGCATACCTACCACGCTGAACCTTTTAGGGCGAGTAGAGTCGCTTTTGCTTTGTTTACATATTTGTGACTGGATAAAGACGTTCGTTAAACTTGCTGTTGCGTCTTGATCTTGAAATGGATTACAGCAATGCAAGCACGAGAATCGTAGCTTTCCAATGATGTACAGCATTTGTAGCAGTCTAAAAATATATTTTTTTGTATTGAGTGCACAGTAACTGTCGGTACTGGCACGCGGGCCTCTCAGGAACGGCCACAGGTTAAAACCAAGTGTTTTCGGAAGCTTACTTGAAACCAAGGGGTATGTGAATACTGCGCAACCTGCAACAATGGCTTCCAGATCAGCCAGAGACTCCCATAAATGTAACATTTTAAGCTTAAATAATTGATTAAAAAATTACGACAGTCTTGTTTTGTGTTCTACACAATCAGTCCTGTACATATATATTTGCAACCACGTTTTTTAAAAACCCTAATTTGCTACGTTAACGTTACATTGCTGATTTGCCCAACAGTCCCGCATTTTTCTGATTAGCCTTGAATGGACTCCATGCATGTCGACAGTTTTAACTAAACTCCATCAGCGAATTATGTTTGATATCAGTGCATAACACTACTTGCTTTGGAGACATTGACGTAACCGTAACCAAGTGGTGTCTCATTTCATAGGGCTAGCCCTTACCTCTCTCAATACAATTAAACGACATGGCAGTTCCAATGTACAATACTATGTAGTTACATAGTAGTAATGCAATCTTAATGTAAAGTGTTGTTACATTTGAGAGTTGACATGCTTAACTCTGTCTGTTAGCATGTTTAGGAGGGGAATCCAATATACATTTTTTGTGAATGGTTCTGGATGAGTGATTTAAACCAGCATGTCTGCAAATCCCCCCCAAAATAATATAATATTTGCAAAGGACAATTTTGAAAGAGGACATTTTACCCATCTGTTCCTCAAAATTGTCCTTGTCAACCTTTTATTTAAAAAGGAGAGGAAAAGGTGCAGTGGTCAATTTTCTTTCCAGAGTTGTATATCTCTAATCTGTCAACTTGAACAATAGATAAATAGTAATATATATATATATATATATATATATATATATATATATATATATTACTATTAGTGCTGTCAAACGATAAAAATATCGGGATTATTCGCATAGTTAACTCACAATTAATTGCAATTAATTGCACATTTTAATCTATTCTAAATGTCCATTTATTTATTTTTGTCCTATAATTTTTTCTCATTTTGATGCTCTTATCAACATGGAAAAGTGAATCGGATTGCTTAGTGCAAATGTTTTTTTTAAATTGAAAACAACGTTGCAATCGCCTTTGACGAGGGGGCAGAGAATTCGCATCAGCTGCGTGCTTGGCCAGCAAGTGGTATTTCAGACTGGACTTGCTGCGATGACAGCTCAGTTCACAACAACAAAACACACAGATCACTATGGTCTTGTCAATGGAACCATTTGGCAACTTTTTAAAAGTAAATGTTCCATTCAGAATTTTGTTGGCATCCATTTCGCCGTCTTGCCATCCACTCAAAACATAATGTTAGCCTACTACTCTTTAGCGGCTCGCAAGCACAAACAAGTGTGTGCTGCGTGCCTGCTGTTTTGTTTCTGGTCTAGCTAGATCCGGTGTGGTGTTGTAGTTTTTCTAACGTCAGTAGTTGCTGCAACAGCATGTGATAAAAACAACAAAGTTTGCTTGGCCAAAAGGAACGTTAATCGCGTGATAAAAAAAATTACGCAGTTAAAATCGGTTTGCGTTAACGCCGTTAATAACGCGTTAAACTGACAGCATTAGTGCTGTCAAACGATTAAAATATTTAATCGCGATTAATCGCATTAATGTCATAGTTAACTCGCGATTAATCTCAATTAATCACACATTTTTATCTATTCTAAATGTCCCTTGATTTCTTCTTGTCCCATAATTTTTTTTCATTTTAATGCCCTTATCAACATGGAAAAGTGGATCGGATTGCTTGGTGCAAATGTTTTTTTTAATTAAAAACAACATTGCAATCGCTTGGCTTTGATGAGGGTAAATTCGCATCAGCTGTATGCTTGGCCATCAAGTGGTATTTCAGACTCGACGTGCTGCAATGATAGCTCAGTTCACAACAACAAAACACACAGATAATTTTGGTCTTGTCAATGGAACCGTTTGGCATCTTAAAAAGTAACCTTTCCATTCAGAATCTTATTGGCATCCAGTTTGACGTCTTGCGCTCGCCATCCACTCAAAACATAATGTTAGCCTACTACTCAAGCCGACTCGCAATAGCCCAAACAAGTCTGTGTGGTCGGCCTGTTGTTTTGTTTCTGGTCTAGCTAGATAGGGAGTCAGATGGCTGAGCGGTTAGGGAATAGGGCTAGTAATCAGAAGGTTGCTGGTTTGATTCCCAGCGGTGAAAAAATGACGTTGCGTCTATGAGAAAGTCACTTCACCATACTGGCCTCGGGGTAGGTCCCTGTACTTACTGTAAGTCGCTCTGGATAAGAGCGTCGGCTAAATGCATAAATGTAAATGTTTAACTGACAGAACTAATTCATATTATTTGTTTTCTTTTTTTTCCCACCCCTAAGGATTCCTTAATATTTGGACCACATAGACAACGTCAGTGTCAAAAGATTTGTTGCTTGTATTGGGATTTAAGTTCTGTTGCATGGTTTAGGCTTGAATTATGTTTTTGTGGCAAAAAGTGCCTTGTGTGCACCAGGGGACCTCAGTGCTAGCCTTAAGTCACAACATCAGAACATATTAGCAACGACGCATAGATACGCCGTTCTTTTCGTGAGCAAATAGTTATTTAGCACTAGCATTGCTTCCTGCATATACCTACAGCTGGCAGCTGTGCTCTGTTTTGCTCCTAGATTCAGACCTAACCCCTGAAAATTGTAGAGCTAGGTAACTACTGACTTTTGCTGCGTGGGAATCGCAGGAGCTGTAGGTCATGTAGCGAGGCCCCACTAAGAGTGAATATAGCACTCGAGCCCAGACTCTTAGGAGACAGTAAGAGAGGAAAACATGTACGAATAGGGACTTACATATGAGTAACGACTTGTTCACCTGTTATACGTTCTAATGTATCAGTGCACTGACCATTGAGACCCGTTAAGGAATCAATTCTGTGCATTCTATATCTGTACTGTCCAGCTACTGTTTTTTAGCATGAGTCTTCACTCATGCTATCATATTCATATTATCATGAACTGATTGTGTGATCCGGGCAGCTCGACTAATAAACCCAAAGTCAACTCCTTTCCATTGTCGTGCCTACTTCCAACCTCCTCTCTGACAGAGAATTTAACCAATCACAGTCGAAGCACTTACAAAAAATACAGGGTGTTGATATTCACAGCCTGGAAACATACCCACCTGCAACCGATGCAAGCCCACCCCGCAATCCCCACAAATTGCACCCTCTCTAGTTTTTCTTGAACTTGCTGTCAGGTTTTTGTGTTTTCTCATTCAATTGAGTTGTTCAAAATGTTGTTCTGACAGGGGATTTAGTTGTTATCTGTCTACCCTGGGATGAAACTTTAATCAGAACTTTCCTGGAGCGTCTCTGGACCACAGAGACAGAGCTGCTTAGTAAAGTAGGCCACAAGACTGGAGAGGCCCAGGGAGGCTCGCTCTCCTCGGAGTCTGCAGGGAGGTCTGTATGGCTGAGAGGCTGGGCCCCTGCAGGTAGACGCCAGCCTAGCGCACACCTGAAACCTGAAACCCGACCCTCCCAAGGGAGAGGCTCACCTGATCTCAGAGCCACGGATGGGGGACATGTGAGGACAAAGAAAGACAGAAGGAGGTTTTCGTACCAAGAAAGGCAGAAGGGGACACTGTGCCGTTGCTACGGGCGACCATCACGCTGATGCCAGTCTCCACAAAGGGCACAGAAAAGTCAATGATCTCAGAGCGCTCTTCGTTGATGGTGAGAGAGCCGATGGCCATGTCCGCCCGCCTGTAAAACACCTGATGAGGCAAGACGGACGGAGAAAACAGAAATGGAGGATTATGAAGAGGAAGGCAGGAAAATTGCCATTTTCATTTCCCTCTCTAGCACATCTAAGAACATGAGGAGATACTTGTAACACCTTATGTTTTTCCAATTTTACTGCAGTCTGTCTTTGTGTGGCAGATTTTGGGAACATTTGCTTCTGAATAGACACACACAAACACACACACACTTGCAAGCACACCCACACCCACAGAGAAGAGCCTCTGGGCTGGACTGCAGGCAGACAGAGTTAGTCTCCAGAGGAGAACCTGCACTGGGCCCTGTGGACGCAGCTGTGTTTCATGTGTGTCTGTGTTAGTGTGAGCTTCCACAATGTGTGCAGGCATGTCCCACATACTGCTACAGTAATCTAGTCAGAGCCCGGAACCTGCTGCCCTGTTTTGCTGCTGCCACCGTGCTCCTCACCTCTCCTATCATGCCGTTCCAGGTTCCCCTGACCATCTTGCCGTGCTTGCCGTTGGTGACCAGGTAGAGGTCGTAGGAGAACTTGATGGTCTTGGAGAGCTTCTTCAGGGTGTCGATGCAGAAGCCTTTACAGCAGAGCTTAGTGTAGGGTTCAGAGTGACCCACGATACTGTAGGGAGGGACAAATACACACACACACACACACTTTACAGCAGAGCTTAGTGTAGGGTTCAGAGTGACCCACGATACTGTAGGGAGGGACAAACACACACACACACACACACTTTACAGCAGAGCTTAGTGTAGGGTTCAGAGTGACCCACGATACTGTAGGGAGGGACAAACACACACACACACACACACTATCATAGTTCTGTGTCTGCAACCAATGCTAGATTGTTTTGAAGAACAGGCATCGCCAGGATGCCTGAGGACGTAGTTCCTGTGCAGCGTTAGGTGGAACAGCACGGGCCGTTGGTTAGGAACAGGAAAGAACAGCTACAGAAACAATGTGTGGGGATCCACCCCACTGACTGAGGAGGTGTAGGGCCACAACACAGTCAACAGGCATGAGGAGAGAGATACAGTGATTGTGAAACAGGAAGAGCAGAGAGAGATGTAGAAGGTGGGGTGGAGCTTGAAAGAAAAGAGAAATGGCTACTGACAAGAGATAGACTAGCTCTGAAGGAGACAGACAGGCAGTAGAAAACGAGGAAGGAAACAATTCTGGAGAGAAAGAAAGAGACAGAGAGAGGGAGAGAAAGAGAGAGAAAAAGGAGAGACGGAGAGAGAGATACAAAGAGCGACAGAGAGAGGGAGAGAGAGAGACGGTTATATTGTTGAGAGTGAAAACGAGTCCCATCCTCCCTCGTCTCACCAGCTGTGAGATTGTGTGGAGGGTTAAGAGCTTTCAGTCATCTGTGAGGGACTGAGCATACACACATGCATAGAAGCACACACGCATACACTGCCATTTAGTAGCAACACCAGTCAGTTGACGGAAAGTGTTTTTCTGCAATTCATTACAGCATGCAAAGAGACACAATGTAACCACCATGGCAACATCATAGACACTTCATAGACAAGGCACCAAGAGGAGAACACACACACATGCTTGCACCCCTGAGGGTTCGCAGCGACTGTGACACCACATGTTCCTCCAAACATCCAAGAAGCAGAGCAGCATGGAGGGACAGGTCCTGAGGGAGTCACGGATGAGGAGAGACAGAGTCACTCTGGAGCGAGAACAACGCCAGCTAACGACAGGAAACATCAACAAGCCAACAAGTCAAAGGTTTTGGATTGGATTGTTTTTAGGGGAAAATTATCACACAATATTCTGTTGAAAATGACCCCGTAGAAATAATGGAAGTAGTAATGATGTCTGCTGAGCAATCAGCCCATCTGGCCCACCCCGGTCCTTTTCCCAGTCAGCCAGTGGGTGCTGCTAGGAATGAGTCCTGCCTGGTGCTCCAGTCTCTGGCTTCAGAGGTCTTCCCATGTCCACAGAGCAGTTTAAACGAGCAGGGCAAAAATTGTTCCATTACGCTAAACATCTGCTTCATGGAGAAACTGTATAGCTAAAACTGACAGATTCAATTTGAAGTTTGTTCACTCTCTGCCTGCTCACTCTCACCCTTTCCCCTCTTCTCTTTAGGTTGCTTCTCTCTCTCCTCCTACCTGATCTTTCTCTCTCAGTTTGCTGGGGTTGCAGGACCGAGTGATGAGAGGAATAAAGTAAAAAGAGAGGGGGGGGGGGGGTGGAGTGTACGCTGTTTCTATCTTGACATGATATATGTGCCAGAGTTGGAGATATAAATCTTATTTACAAGCAATCAATGTCCCGTCGCACTCAACAACAACACACGTCGTTGTCTGTGATTAATATGCCAACCGTGTCATTTGCTGTATAAAGAGGGTGCATTAACCATGAACACACACACACATGTCCCCAGTACAGACGTAGACAAGCCATGCTCTGTAAATCAATGCATGATATAATGCCCCAGATATGTATTTAGCAGCACGTGTTTTGACAGGATAATTGTGAAATGATTATTTTCGTCTTAATGGCTGTGAGGTGTGTGACGCAGCAGGTGTGTTATGAGAGTGTGTTTAGAGGGTCAAACGGCAGCTTCTGAAACTGTTCAGTCTGCGCAGTACCAGCAGATCAATGTGCCCTGCCTCTACATCAAAATGACATTGTTTACTTGTTAAAATGCAAACAAGTGTTTGTGTGTTTGAGTCCTATTATGGGCCTCTTTGTGGCCCACATAAAAAAAATGTGTGTGTGTGTATGAGAGTGGGTGTCTCTGTGTCTGAGTGAGTGTGTGTCTGCGAGAAAGTGTGTGTGTGTATGAGAGTGAGTCTGTGTATGCGAGTGGGTGTAAATTGGCTGCATTTCTATTACCTTAGCGGCACTCAAAGCGCTTCACATTTTTGCTTTCATTCACCCATTCACACTCACACTTACACATACTGAGGGCAGCGAGCTGCCGTGCAAGGCGCCGCTCTGCCCATCGGGAGCAACTTGCTCAAGGATACTTTGGCACATGGCCTGGGAGGAGTCGGGGATCGAACCGCCAAGCTTGTGATTAACAGACAACCCTCTGTACCCCCTGAGCCACAGCCACCCTGGTATGTGTCTGAGAGAGTGTGTGTGTGCCTGAGAGAGAGAGTGTGTGTGTGTGTGTGTATGAGAGTGTGTGGTGTGTCTGAGAGAGAGAGTGTGTGTGTGTGCGTGTGTGTGTATGAGATGTGTGTGTGTATGAGAGTGTGTGTGTCTGAGAGTGTGTGTGTGTCTGACAGAGTGTGTGTCTCAGAGAAAGATTTTGTGTATGAGAAAGAGAATGTTTGTGTATGAGAGTGTGTGTGTGTTTGCGAGAGAGTGTGTGTGTGTATGAGAGTGTGTATGTGTATGAGAGAGACATTGTGCATGTGTGAGAGTGTGTGTGTGTGTTTGAGAGAGTGTGTGTGTGTGTATGAAAGAGTCTTTGTGCGTCTGAGAGAGATATTGTGAGTGTGTGAGTGTGTGTGTGTGTGTGTTTGAGAGAGTGTGTGTTTGAGAGAGTGTGTGTGCGTATGATACCTCTCTGTGCGGTTAGACTGGCGTCGGCAGGGTACGGTGTTGCGTACGCAGGTGCCAGTGTCGGGGTCCACGTTCTCCACGATGACGAAGGGCCGCTCCTCCAGAGTGGCGACTGTCAGGTGCCGGTCATCCGACACGGGCTCCAGAAAGCTGCCGTAGCGCGGCCACACAGGGTAGCGCACCTGGAGGATGCCCCGGGAGTACGTCCCCACCTGCAGAAGAACAAGGGGGGGTTACTGACCCAGAGAGGGTGATTGTCCCAGGGAATTACTGACCCATGGAGTGACTGACCCAGAGAGTGACTGACCCAGAGAGTGACTGACCCAGAGAGGGTGACTGAGGACTGTGGGAGGGGGGGTATGGAATGAATCATCCCACCCATAAAGTAACAGGAAGAAATAGAACAACAGAGAGAGTAAGAGAGCGGGGTGAGACAGAGGAAGAGAAGAGAGATGGGAAAAGAAAGAAAGACAGGGGGAGAGGAGTGAGAGAGGAAAAGAATGGAAGAGACAGAAAGAGGAGTGAGAGAGGAAAAGAATGGAAGAGACAGAAAGAGGAGTGAGAGAGAGAAAGAATGGAAGAGACAGAAAGAGGAGTGACAGAGGAAAAGAATGGAAGAGACAGAAAGAGGAGTGAGAGAGAGAAAGAATGGAAGAGACAGAAAGAGGAGTGAGAGAGAGAAAGAGAGGGTGGGGGGGGCAGGCCTGAAGAGCAGGGGATGGAGAAATAACAGAAGACATTGGGTGCCAATGTGAGTGTGTGTGAAACAGACAGCGCTCCAGGAGGAGGTGGAGGTAAGGGGGGGAGGAGGGCCATGGATGAAAGGTGGGAACCAGAGGGACACAACATCCTGCTGAGTCACCCCAGCGCTCAGACTCAGACGCCGGCTGATCCAGCTAATCCTCCCGCAGCTTGTGGGAGCGAGGTGGCTGCTCCCTCCCAGCCTGGCTGGGCCTCTCCCTGCAGCGCTGTCTGACTGCACTACCCTCGACGCACTGGGATGAAAACAACACACAACCATGTCAGCCACCCAGGGCTCTGGGAGGCTCAGGGCTCCGAAGCTGGTCCCTGTTGAAATCCAGTTTACACTTCTCCTGAAGACTATGTGATGATGCTCTGATGATTGACACCATCCATAAACTGTTTGCAGAATGTCAAGTACAGCTTCTGATATATTCAATAACTGGTGAGGGTGAGTGGGTGGGTTAATTGATATGTAATTTACAATTTGTTGATAGTTTGAGTGTACTTCGAGCATTCATAGATAATCTCCAGATTGACTTCAAATAAAAGAAATACCAACATTGACTGTTCTTATTAAAATCCAGGATTTGTTATCTTCTCCTCCCTCTCTAACCCTTTTTCCCTCCCCTCCCTTCCATCTCTGTCATCATCCTCTCTCTTCTCTCCTTCACCTCTCTAAGAGGAGATCCATTGAATTCCCTCTGCTGGTGTAGGAAGAAAGAGATTTGAGAGAGAACTCCGATAAGGAAAACCATGTTGAACTGTCAAAGTGTCGCTGGGGGAGAAGGACTTTGAAAAGAGCACGCCACAGCACAACCGATCTGCCTAATGAATGAGCTAGACACAGGCAGGTGGGGCAGGAGGAGGTGGGGGAGATGAGGAGAGGTGGGGGAGATGAGGGAGATGAGGGGAGGTGGGGGGAGAGATGGGGGGAGGTGGGGGGAGAGATGGGGGGAGGTGGGGGGAGAGATGGGGGGAGGTGGGGGGAGAGATGGGGGGAGGTGGGGGGGAGATGGGGGGAGGTGGGGGAGAGATGGGGGGAGGTGGGGGGAGAGATGGGGGGAGGTGGGGGGAGGTGGGGGGAGAGATGGGGGGAGGTGGGGGGAGAGATGGGGGGAGGTGGGGGGAGGTGGGGGGAGAGATGGGGGGAGGTGGGGGGAGAGATGGGGGGAGGTGGGGGGAGAGATGGGGGGAGGTGGGGGAGATGGGGGAGAGGAACAAAGAGAAGGTGATAACAGAGAGAGAAAGAGGATAGACAAGAAGAAAGGAGACAGAGACTTCATCTGGTCAGAAACTGTTAAACTGAGCCAAGTCTCTCTCGTCAACTGTGTCACGTCCACTGACCCCTGTCCCAGTCTGGAACACACTGTCAACTCTGCAACATGACAACATCAAACTGACCCACAGAAGTCAAGATGGAGTTTTGTGGTCCTTGTCTGCAGAATTTAAAGAAACTTCACAAAGAGAATAAGCATGCACACCATAACACCACACACACACACACACACACACACACACACACACACACACCTGCCAGGCAGTTCTAGTGATAAAGTAGCCTAGCTGTGTGAGGGCAGGAATAAATGAGTTCAATAGAAGCAGTGAGATTAGGCTCCAGCCTTCCTCTGTAGGATCACACTTCAACATACCCTTGGGTGTGTATGTGTGTTTATTTGTGTGTGTGAGAGAGAGAGAGTTTGTGTGTGTACGTATCTTGGGAGCTTTTGTCCTTACTACAAGGGCAAAAGGGTGAACAAGACAGAGGTGGAGAGACCATAAGATAAGATTAACCACTTGTTACAACAGACAGACCACAACAATTATGTTATCCTCTTTTCACACCAGGCTAACAACACAGATAAACACAGGAGAGCCTTTGGTTCGATTAGGTTCAACTGATGTGAGGTATTAAATGGCTTGAAAAGACAAAGTAGTTCAAGAGACTTCAACATGTCACAGACACTGCTCTGCTGTCACAGACACTGCTCTGCTGTAACAGACACTGCTCTGCTGTCACAGACACTGCTCTGCTGTAACAGACACTGCTCTGCCGTCACAGACACTGCTCTGCTGTAACAGACACTGCTCTGCTGTCACAGACACTGCTCTGCTGTAACAGACACTGCTCTGCCGTCACAGACACTGCTCTGCTGTAACAGACACTGCTCTGCTGTCACAGACACTGCTCTGCTGTAACAGACACTGCTCTGCTGTCACAGACACTGCTCTGCTGTAACAGACACTGCGCTGCTGTCACAGACACTGCTCTGCTGTAACAGACACTGCTCTGTTGTCACAGACACTGCTCTGCTGTCACAGACACTGCTCTGCTGTAACAGACACTGCTCTGTTGTCACAGACACTGCTCTGCTGTCACAGACACTGCTCTGCTGTCACAGACACTGCTCTGTTGTCACAGACACTGCTCTGCTGTCACAGACACTGCTCTGCTGTCACAGACACTGCTCTGTTGTCACAGACACTGCTCTGCTGTCACAGACACTGCTCTGTTGTCACAGACACTGCTCTGCTGTCACACATACTGCTCTGTGGAACACTGTGGGAATCCTTCACAATTAGTTTCTTGTTTGTAGGCATGATGGCGGAAGTGCATAAACCTTGAAATCAATTGATCTCAGTTGGTCCCAATATCACGCAACATTGCACACGCAGCATCACACACGCAGCATCGTACAAAACCCATGAAAATGACATTTTTTCACAATTGTTTTCTTGTGACAGTCATCCTTTTTTCAAAACTGTAAACACAAAACCAAATCTTCAATCCGCTAATTAACACTAGGGCGGAGTAACACTCAAACTAAGGGCGGAAGAGGCCGATTGCCCAACGAGGATCTGGTCAAAAATGAACGTCATATAATAAACGCCGTAGCATTAATTCGAAATACGATATCAGAGGAAGGAAGTTTTATGTTAGTTTAGGAGAACATATGTCTAAGACATGAAAACTGCTACGGGGTTGCTCAAGAAAGCTGCTCAGGTCCATTACTTTTTTCTCTTTATATGTTACCACTCGGCGACATAATCAGAGAACATAACACAGATTTCCATAGCTATGCGGCAAGGGTGTAGCCAGAATAATATTTTTGGGTAGGCCTACAAAAATATGGATAGGTATCTTTTCAGTTTTTTCTTCTTATTGGGTGTGCTCACCAGTGATGTGTCGTTCGTGAACAATTCGTTCATTTTGAACGAATCATTAGTACGTCTCGGGAGTAACGAGTAGGCCTAGTCTCAGAGAGCGATTCGTTCATTTTCTTGTGGCCAAGAAAAAAAAAGTAAAAATAACTTAACCTATAATTATTACTTGTAAACGGATATCATTTACGTCTTACTAAATCTAGTCACGCAAAAGTGAAGGAGGTAAACAAATCCTTTCTGTTTCCTCTTCTGAGCCTATGCAGGTCACATGAAAAATTATCCAAAGAACTGGATCTGAAGACCCAGTCAAAATGAACGAATCGTTTCTGTTTTTGCAAGCGACCAGTACTATGCAGGTCACGTGAAAAATGATCCGAAGACTCCGGCAGATGAACGAATCATTGATCCGAAGACCCGGCTATCAGAAGAACGAAACATTAGGTGCATTCGACATGGACTGCGGCTGCATGAAACGACCCGCGAGAGTAGCCGCTTGCAGTCGGGTAGGAGTTGAAAACGGCTCTGTGAAGTCGGACATTCCAGCTTCTCGTGGTTTGCTGAGTTGATGTCAGTCATGGCCGATCAAGCGCTGTTTGCTTACCTTATTTTATTTATAATTAAACTTAGTCTTTCCGTTAGTGAAGAGGATGACTAAAACCTTTTTCTTCAACACATTTTTAATTCAATTAACTTTTTTGAGCGTTAGCGAAACTGAAGGTGTCCGAATATTACAAAACACGCGTCAAAGTTGTCGTGTGAGTCTGGCCAATCATGAAATAGCTGTGTCGTCACTTGAAACCGTGCAGTTGCTCTTGAGAAAATTCGCTCGGCTACACAGCCGGCAGTTCTGGTATCAATCTCACGGTACTTTGATGGCGACGTCACAGTGACGTATCCTCTGCGCCGTCTCAAGTTGGACAAAAGTCGAACCAGAATTCACTGTCTCAAGTCAGCCGCCTGCAACCGGCTGCAGCGCCGCATGAAGTCGGGTCATGTCGAATCTATTCGGTGACGTGAATGATATTCGTTCACAAGTAATAATTACAGGTTTTGTTATTTTCACTTTTTTTGTCCTTTACTTATATTTCAGTGCAGCGTAATTGTTTTCCGTGATAATTAAATGCTAGTGTGATAATAAATTACCATTTAAAATCATACAAACTGTCATGATACATTATTTTAAGAGCGCATTTTCCTGTATGTATGTATGTATGTACCCTATTCAATGACAGCAGTGATCCAAGCAAGGCACGGACAATTTTTTTCCAAGGGTGTGTTCTTCATGTTCGTATGCTTCATCTTTTGGTTAACCGCTACCCCCAATGTTTTTGGTGCTAACTGTTAATGATCATTGACCTATACACACTTTTGTAAATCTCCTCTTGGAAGTCGCTTTCGATAAAAGCGTCTGCTAAATGAATACCTGTAAATGTAAATATTCTGCCCTGTAATGTGTTCAGGTTTGTTGTTACTTCATGCACGTCACTACATTTAAGCTTGTGCTTTCTTTTTCCCGTAAGAAGATCCATGACAGATACATGCGGGCCCATTGTTTGCTCTTTTACAGGCGCGCTAATTACACTAATAGGCGGAGTATATGCGCTGATTGCCTGATGAGTTTCAGGTTTGATAAATACTATGCAAAATGAGGAACCATAGCGGGCGCTATTACCAAATCTCAAAAACACAGGCAGCGTAAACTGCGCCGTTGTTAGTAAATGAGGGCCTGTGTGTTTTGATTCTCTTGAAGACTGCGGCTTGTATTTTGTTGAGTTACATTGTTTTTTTGTTTTTTTAAATTACTTTTATCACTTGGGATAACAGGGATAAAAACACCAGACACCAAACATACACACACTGTTTGTGACAT
This sequence comes from Hypomesus nipponensis, assembly GCF_054491055.1. Lineage (NCBI taxonomy): Eukaryota > Metazoa > Chordata > Actinopteri > Osmeriformes > Osmeridae > Hypomesus > Hypomesus nipponensis. The sequence continues at coordinate 17,946,189 of NC_140373.1, forward strand.
TCTCTTTCAGTCATGCACGCATTCATACACAAATAGGTACCATACACTACCTTGTCCCACTGTCTTTCTCTGTCCAGAGCGATGACGACCATGGATGGGTTGGCGAGGAAGCCGTGATTGTTAAATGACAGGTCTTTTCTCTCCCAAGTTACGTTCAGCATGTGTCTGTAAGACACCCACAGACAGACACACCCATGGTGAACTGAGCATCCTGTAATTAAGGTGGCAGAGATCCCCTGGGAGTCTGATATAACCTGGAAACGTCTGGAAGCTCATTAGCACATGACAGAACAGTTGACTGATAGCAAGGAGGTAGTTCCTAGAGACAAAAAGAGAGAGGAAGAGAGCGAGGAAGAAAGAGGGAAAGAGAGGAAGAAAGAGTAAGAGAGAAAGGGCTGTCTCTCAGATGTGTGATGGCAGGAAGAAGTAATATAGGTCACATGATTCAGATTTCACAACTGATGGAATAGAGTACGGTGTCAAGTATTCAAATGATTGTCTCTGAGCTGTGTTTTGTGTTCTCAGCAAGAGCCAACATGAACAGTGTGTATGTGTGCTGTACGTGCACTTTCACACACTCACCTGAAAAGTGTGTTGTTGTTGGTGTGTTTGGTTACTTTGTTACAGTCACTGTGGCCCTCAGCCACAACTCCTTGCTGCTTCCTGAAGCTCTCTGCCCCTTTGACCACGATGGCCACGCCTTCCCTGACCCTCTGCCGCAGACTTTTCCTCCAGTTGTCGGTGATGACGCCAATCACCCCCACTGGGAAGCTTATTGGTGGAAGTCTGTCAGGGTTGCCCACAGCCAAGCTGGGCAGGATCCAGATGTAGCCAGGACCCAGGAGGCCCACCTCCCCAGCCTGGAAGAACAGGTACTGGGCCTCCTCGTAGGAGCAGTAGGCCAGCAGGACCTGGGAGTCCACCTGCAGTAGACACCGTCACAACCTCATTCAGACCCAAAGACCCACATGCAGACCTGTAGCCTGAACCTCAAACCATCACAACCATATACATACTTATAGATCAATGTACATACTCAAAGCCTGAACCCAGTGTTTCCCCAATATGTATCTGAAATGTGACAACTGCTGCTGAATAGCAGGCTTCATTTGATTTCTAACATTTCTTAAATACAACTCTATTAATGTATTACTAACGTTATTACTTTTGCATATTCAGGTCAAATCACACACCTGTGATTTGGAATACAGTTACACACGCAGCCGATATATGCCAGCCGGCAATCGCTGATACTGAAGAGGCTACTGTGACAGGACACATTTCACAAGTGTAAATAACCCTATCATAAATAAAATAGTCCTATCCCAATTGTATAAAACACCAACCAAATAGGATGTAATTTAAAACTACTGTAAATAATAATAAGAAAGACAGACATTTTCTCTGCTCATTCTTGAACACAAATATAGCCTACTGTATGTACTGTATGTGCCCAATGGCAGTGTTTCAAGAAACACCAAGGGTATGGCATTATTCTCTCTGGTCATACAAGAACAGCATTTCCTAGTAACAGAACCATAAAACCATATTATATCTAAACAAAATATATTCAAAAAACTCCACCATTAAAGAATGCAGTCCACAGACTTACAGACAACAACAATACAAAAGCAATAAGGGAGTAGGTTTGATTTCAGCTTGGGTTGGGGCAGTCAATAGTTACAAAAGTGCAAATACTGTTTTATTTTGCTTTATGTAATATAAACATTACATTGGACTCATTGTTATTCTGTGCAGTCAGACCTCAGTTTGTAAATTTGCTTTGTTTACTGTGCAATTCAGTGGGCAAGTGAGCTGTGATATTTGACAGAGTTAAAGCATTAGACTGCTTGATGCTAACTAAAACTCACAGTAAACATTAAAATAGCATTTAAAAAAAACCCACATCTTGCCTTTTGTCACAGTGCAGTTTTTATTCCATAGTAATAGTGTAACTTTTGCAATAATGTACAGGCCTCCATCTGGGTAGAGGATTGAGGGTAGGTGAGATTGTTATTGGATTTTATATGCTCATGTGATTTTAAAAAAAACTTTTACTTTCCCAAAACACCAGTAAAGAACTACATTACCCCTAATCCTGAAGCGGGATCCAATCAGAGAAGTCACAGTTAAGATTGTAACAGCAGTGCTCATCATGAGACCTCCCGCGACCATGAATTGTCCCTATTAAGAACATTCCAATAATCATTTCTGTTCTTCAAAAATACAAATATGATCTCTAACGAGCATCATCATGAGCTGTTTATATGCCCTGTTTTGTCTGAACACCAGGGTATGGTGATACTACAGATACTAGAGGCCACAGTCTGCTCTGCCCTTCACTCCGCCCCCCTGCTAAGGATGGCATGAGAGAAGGGCAGAGCCGCCCCCCTGCTTTCTGGTTCCGGTGTCCTATAATGTTTTGCTACCCATCAGAACATACTACCACCAGGTATTGTGCTCTGATGTTAGGATCCTCCCCCCCCCGGCCGAAACAAAGTGCTAACCCTTACCCCATATTTCGGAGCAGGTTAATGTAATAGTCTAATAGCTAATGTAATATTGCTCATATTTTTGTCCTATTTCCCCTACATAAATACAGTTAGGCTACTTAATGACACCTTACAGTCATAAAGTAGGTTCTAAATGGAATAAAGGCTGCCAATTAATAATTGACGTAACAACTTATTGTAAATGGTCAGTAGTCTAGCCTATCGATTAAGGGGCCACTCGAAAGTATGTACACTGCCTGCTTCATTTGCTTTTGATAGGCTAAGGATTTCAGTAGCTAATAATAACAATATACCCATTATTTATTAATTTACACTACTTCAGCATAATAATGCACTTAAAATACAAACGTGAGCAAGGGTAGCAATTGCTATCGAATTGACATGTGCAATTTCGCTAGGACGGGAAAAATAGCCTACAAACAACGAAAATCACCAGTTAACTTATTTTAGCACATTTGGCGTCCTCGGCGCCATGTATGAACAGCAACCCCCCCCCCCCCCCCCCCCCCCCCCGGGGCGCCTCCCAACCGCAACACGGATATGTGACTTGGCGCCCTCTGCTGGTGGTGCGGGACGATTAATTATTGGATGAACTTTGGAATTTGCCGCCCCCCTCTTGATGCCCCCATGGACTAATACAATAACAGCCTTAAATTATCTGACAACATAAGTTATACGACTTAGCTCTACAGTTCTCAAGGACGCACACGCGCAAGCTCAACTGCGCTGTGAAGCGCGTGTCTGTGCTATCCTCCGATACACTCAAATTTTGTACATCCCTATTTCTGATACCGTGGCGGCAGAAATTTAGCCGTGGCGGGCTGCCACGGAAAAATAAACATAGCGGAAACACTGGCAGCACAATCTGATGAGGAAGCAACAAATGAAACCTGCAGGCGTGGCCTGGAGTGCATGAAAACACACCAACAACATTAGTACAAAGCCTTGGTTACTACAACTCCATCTTAGGGGGAAGACTGCTGAACCTCAAACTTTCACAACCATAGAGAGTACACACCCATAGCCTGAACCTCAGACCATCAGAGCCATAGAGAGTACACACCCATAGCCTGAACCTCAGACCATCAGAGCCATAGAGAGTACACACCCATAGCCTGAACCTCAGACCATCAGAGCCATACACTTACTCAGCTTTTGATAATGATAACCAAACAAGAGAGGTAAGCGGTATGATGAGAGAAGCTAGCCAGATAAGTCAAAGCTGAACAAATTATTAGTTAACCATGAAGTTAGACCCTTTTTACATTTATGGCAACAAGAAGGCAATAAACATGTGAGTTTGAGTAACCAGACATGAGTTTGAGTAACCAGACGTGAGTTTGAGTAGCCAGACATGTGGTACAGAATGCAGCCTACCTGCTGGAGCATGCGCTTGGTCCGCAGGTCGTTGGCACCTACAGACATCTCCAGGGTCAGGACGTCCTGCAACTCCCACAGGAAGTAGGAAGTGTCCGTGTAGGAGCGTACATAATCCACAAAGGTGTCGTATCCCGGCAACAGGCTGGTGATCACCACAAACTGGCCCCAGTCGTACTCTTCCATCACCTTCAACAGAAGAACACCATGACACTGATCGCATTGAAAGTGTGCTAAAACTTAATAGTTTAAACGTAATAGCGTAATAGTTTGATAACGTAATAGTTACGTAATAGTAATAGTTTAATGTAAAGGTGCATATTCTGATTAACTCATGTGCTTGTGATAATCATAATGAGCAAAGTGGCCAATTTAATTGTCGCCACAGGCAACACATTTCAGTGTAGCAGTGACTGGACCGTGTCCTACACAAGGGCCCTGTGTGAAAACCTACTGGACCTCCCACGCAACAGGGATTCTATCACATTTGAATAGGTATGGAACTCTCCAGTCGTGGTCATGTAGCAGTACTCTACCTTACACTACTAACCTGACCTTCCCTGTGACACAGACTGTTCCTTGGCATTAAGCACAGGAACACTGTTCCAACTGTCCCTTACGGTCCTTGATTATCTGTAGCTTACTATAGGCATTTTTGTATGTTGTTTTGGATAAAAAGTATTTACTGAATGTAGAAATGTATATGTATTTTAGGTTTTTCTTTTTTTAGATCTTTTGTCATTAGGCATGCAATTTTTTGTCCAAAAGTCTTTGTCCAAAACCATCTTTTTCTCAACGTTGCACTTTTATGTAGCCGCAAAAATGCAGCAGACAAACATTTTGACAATATTCATGAAAATTCTTGAGTGCCTAAGACTTTTGAACATATACTGTGAATCAATTTGTTTCCAAACCATATTTTAAAATCACCTTTAAATACCCAAGTCTGCAGATGCAGATGACTGAACTGAAATGGTGCTATGGTCAACCTGACGTGGTCCAGAGTGGGTGGCTGAAGCCTCCCACACACTTCAATTCAATCTCTCACATGGGGACACTGTTTCCCCTCGTATATATTATCTCCCCTACATGATTGTTGGGTATTCTTATATGCAATCATCTCGACTAGAGTTATTTTGACATACATGTGGATTAATGATCAGGCCTTCAGGATATAGCTGTAGACTTGCTGTAAATGTGAGTCGATCTCGGATGAGATGCCTCCAGGATTCACACACGACCTGAAGGCTACACACAGCCATGTTTAAACTGCACGGCAGCTGCCCCACAGCTACACTAGCGACACTGCACTTAATCCAACAAGTGAGGGATGCAAGGAGGTAGAGAGTAGATGTGGGGGCACCTTGAACATGCAGGTGATCTGCTGCTCCAGGGAGGCTCCCATCTGCAGGAACGTGGATCCTTCAGCCTGAGGAGAGACCAGGAAGAGGCAGACAGGGTTGAGGGAGAGACCAGGAGGAGGGAGACAGGGTTGGAGGAGAGACCAGGAGGAAGGAGACAGGGTTAGAGGAGACACCAGGAGGAGGGAGACAGAGTTAAGGGGAGGGACCAGGAGGAGACAGACAGGGTTGAGGGAGAGACCAGGAGGAGGGAGACAGGGTTGAGGGAGAGACCAGGAGGAGGGAGACAGGGTTGAGGGAGAGACCAGGAGGAGGGAGACAGGGTTGGAGGAGAGACCAGGAGGAGGGAGACAGGGTTGGAGGAGAGACCAGGAGGAGGGAGACAGGGTTGGAGGAGAGACCAGGAGGAAGGAGACAGGGTTGGAGGAGAGACCAGGAGGAGGGAGACAGGGTTGAGGGAGAGACCAGGAGGAGGGAGACAGGGTTGGAGGAAAGACCAGGAGGAGGGAGACAGGGTTGGGGGAGAGACCAGGAGGAGACAGACAGGGTTGGAGGAGAGACCAGGAGGAGACAGACAGGGTTGGAGGAGAGACCAGGAGGAGGGAGACAGGGTTGGAGGAGAGACCAGGAGGAGGGTAACAGGGTTGAGGGAGAGACCAGGAGGAGGGAGACAGGGTTGGAGGAGAGACCAGGAGGAGACAGACAGGGTTGAGGGAGAGACCAGGAGGAGGGAGACAGAGTTGAGGGTGAGACCAGGAGGAGGGAGACAGTGTTGGAGGAGAGACCAGGAGGAGACAGACAGGGTTGAGGGAGAGACCAGGAGGAGGGAGACAGGGTTGGAGGAGAGACCAGGAGGAGGGAGACAGGGTTGGAGGAGAGACCAGGAGGAGGGAGACAGGGTTGAGGGAGAGACCAGGAGGAGGGAGACAGGGTTGGAGGAGAGACCAGGAGGAGGGAGACAGAGTTGGGGGATGGACAGAAGAGGTGGTCAAAAGCAGATATAATATGATAACATCTAAGTGGTATGGGTTTTAAGATTCTGGAGCAGCAGTGCTCATACTCAACAAGATACTTCTGCTAAAGTCTGCTACACATACTGCACACTATAGGAGATATAGACTATATACTCCACACTGTAGGAGAAATAGACAATACACTGCACACTAAAAGGGATATAGACTATAAACTCCACCCTACAGGAGATATAGACTATATACTCCACCCTACAGGAGATATAGACTATATACTCCACCCTACAGGAGATATAGACTATATACTCCACCCTACAGGAGATATAGACTATATACTCCACCCTACAGGAGATTTAGACTATATACTCCACCCTACAGGAGATATAGACTATATACTCCACCCTACAGGAGATATAGACTATATACTCCACCCTACAGGAGATATAGACTATATACTCCACCCTACAGGAGATATAGACTATATACTCCACCCTACAGGAGATATAGACTATATACTCCACCCTACAGGAGATATAGACTATATACTCCACCCTACAGGAGATATAGACTATATACTCCACCCTACAGGAGATATAGACTATATACTCCACACCCCATCACACAGATCCTCTTCTGTTGGTTTCTTCACTGGGAGACACATCAATGCTCAAGTACTGCTAACCCTTTTACTTTTGTGATTGTGTGTGTGTGTTTTTTGTATTTCGAAAATAACTAGAAATAACAATGTATTGAGCATGACAGACAGAGCTATGAGCTGAACTTGTGTCCTTGAAATAACCTGCAAGAATCAAAGTAGGCTAAGGGCAAAAATAAGCACAGAAAAACTGACACAGAGAGAAGGAAAGGAGAGGAGGACATCAGAGATGGAGAAAGAGAAACAGAAAGGAATACAAAGGGGGGCAGGGGAGGTACTCTGGGATGTTTTCCCAGTCTGGAGTCTAGACACCTCCAGAGACCTATCCCAGTCTGGAGTCTAGACACCTCCAGAGACCTATCCCAGTCTGGAGTCTAGACACCTCCAGAGACCTATCCCAGTCTGGAGTCTAGACACCTCCAGAGACCTGCATGACACAAGAGCACCACAGCAACCTCTCACTTTCTCTCTCTCGATTCTTTTCAGTCTTTCTTTCTCTCTCTCACTCTGTTTCTCTCTCTCTCATGCTTTTCTCTCTCAATCCTTTCATTCTCTTTTTCTCTCTCATTCAGCAGCACGGACATACACTTTTTTGTCTGAACTGTCTCTTTACTATTGCTGCTGAGCGGGCATTACCAGCCAGTAGCATCTCGACCAGCTCTTTACCACTGTTGAATAGCAAGCTTTATAAGCTTGTTAAATGTCTCTTGGGTTCTATAATGCTGTTTGTGTCCTATAGTGTTTCAGGTAATTTAGGCCCATTTAGGCATGTAAGTATAGGCCTCAAACCAATATTTTGCTTTAAAATGCTTAGGGCCTCATTTACTAAGAGGATTACGCCCATTTCAGTCGTGAAATAGCGGGTAAAGACATAACACCGTATTTACAAAGGCAGCACACTTGAGTAAAAACGCAGATTACCGCTGCTGGAAGGGTATAAGGGAAAGGGGGTGTAGCTCCTGTTCACTTTTTCTTTTCTTTTCCTCAAATCACCCATGGTGGCAGTAACATCATGCGCGCAGATGGCACTGGGGACGGGGGGACATGTCCCCCCCAGATTCCTAGTGACCCCGATCCGTCCCCACCACTCTCCTTACGTAAGGCCACAAGCATCAGGTAATAACTGCGCAATAAAGGCGATATTAGCGATATATTAGCGTGTGTAACATTGTTAGCGTGCATTAGCGTGTGTAAGGTTGTTAGCATGTATTAGCAGGTAGAGGCACTTGTAAGGTTTCTGATGGTGGTGCCCATATCTTCTGCGGAGGCAGAGCACAGTTTCAGTGCGTTGCGCAGATTGAAAACATGGTTGCAATCAACCATGACACAAAAAAAGCTCAATGGCATTGCTGTGTGCCATATTCTCCAAGTCGTAGCCTACTTGACAAACTGGACAGACAAGATATTGCCCAGCAATATCTTCAGGGAAATGAAAGGAGGAGAGATGTTTTTGGGACCTACTGAGTTGCTTCTAGAGAGTACATTTGTTTGGCAGCAGAGAGATTTTTTTTAAATCAATTTTGTTTATTATTGGAAAACATTTACAATGAAAAGTCATACTTGCAGAGGGAATTCCGAATATTTAATTTGAAGTTTACATTCTATTTCACATTTCATGGTATGTAGGCTATACTTATTTGTATTTATTTAAATCTGTTTAAGTGTTTATACTTCCGTGTTCATACACATTGTTATATTTGTAATCATTTACATCCTGGTTAGATCAGCAAATGTTTAAATAAACCTTTGCAGAGGGCAGTTTTGGTGCGTGATTGACAAACTAATGTTTATTGCAGCTTCAGTATATATACATATATATTACACAAAATTGAGTTGGAACCATTTGCTGACAGCTTGGTCCCCCCCAGTTCAAAAATTCCATCTGTACCCCTGAGTAACATGCAGGCAATTTTTCCTGCCGTAACGGCGCGCTAATTAACTCTAAAGGTCGCTGATTGCCCGACGAGGATCTGGTTTGATAAATACCACGCAAAATGCGGAAAAACGCTGTCCGCTATTTGCTGTTGGGCAAAGGCGCAAATTAAGCTGCGGTCGCAATGTTAGTAAATGAGGCCCTTTGTGTGTGTTTTTTATGTATATACTCTTAATGCACACAATATTGGTCTTTATTTTATTTATTCATTTTTGGATAATGTATTATGTTTCTTATGATGTAGAATTCATCCATGTGTGTGCTTTATAATATGTTGGCACTTCACATTCTCCAGGAGTGTGCTGGATCGTCTCATTTCAGAGAGGTCAGGGAAGAATTTTACAGTACTCCTATATTGGCCCAAATGGGTGATCTGGTGGTTTGCTTCCCTCTGGAAAATAAGTGTCAAACATCAGTGTTTATATCCCCTCCCCCTTCTTCCCCTCTGTGTTGTGTTGAATATCTGTCTCAGTCCTTTTCATTTTGTCTCTCTCTCTCTCCCTTTCTCGATCCCTTTAATTCTCTTTCTGCCTTTCCTATCCTGTCACTTACTCGTTCCCATAGGAGTAATCTACACACTCACAAATAATCTCACAAGGGCATACATTTGCTATGAACATTGATGGAACACTTTTCAGCCTTTTCACTTTAAGTGAATGTTTAAGAGGCATTTGAAGATTGATTTGTTTTGGTACAGAAAGACAATGTTAGCATCCACTTAGCCAACCTCCTGAAGAGCCAACCTCCCCACACCAAGCTTTACTTGTTTACATTTAAATGTAAAAGTTATTAAGGCAGCTGAAAAGTTAACGTAGCCTTGGTGTGAAGAGTTGCCTTCAGGTAAGACACTGGACCTTCCTATGTTCAGTAGCTCGCCTCACTCACTCAGCAAGCTGCAACAAAACTGAAACTCCTCCTACCTTCCCAATCAGAAGGAGCAGCAGAGCGTTCTTTGGTTCCTGATTGGTTCAAAGTGTGAGCAAACAGAAATATCACCCACTGATCAAGATAGTTGGGGACATCTCTCTCTGTCTCTCTTCTGTTTGGTTTCCCACAATTCAGTGAGCTTCATCTCCCTCCGCCCTAAAGCTGAGGCCCCAGAGGACACACGCTGCTCTGCTCCAGTGTCACTGCTCTCCTTCTCTTTACTCTCCCTCTCCCCAGGCCTTTGAAGTGTGACACACACAGACGTAATTAGCTGCCCCAGTGCAGGGGTGGGGATGTGACAGGATATGGTGGAGATGGTTACAGCTCACACACTCCTAAATCCCTCTATGGGCTAACCCACTCCAGAGAGATGGGAGCCTGGAGGAGGGTCACACACGTGTGCGCACACACACAATCACATAGGTTTGTTTTTCAATCCTAGTGGGGCCCGACTATTCACTCTAGATCTAAATCATGGCATCTCTAACCACTAACCCCTACCTAGCTGTAAAACTCCCTGAAACAAAGGGAAAAGGGCCCCACAAGGTCAAGTTGTTCATGTTTCACTATACCTAGGTAGGGTAGTTAAAGACAAGAACACACATTCAAAACCAAAAACAGTTCCATGTGGTCAAATAAGGTTTGTGAGAAGCCTCAAAAGGACATTCAAATAAATTGGGTGGGTAGATTATAATGACTGGGGTGTGTAAATTATGGTGACTGGGATGGGTAGATTATAATGAGTGGGGTGGGTATATTATAGTAACTGGGATAGGTAGATTACAATGACTGGGGTGGGTAGTTTATAGTGATTTGAGTGGTATATTATAGCGACTGGGGTGGGTAGATTACAGTGATTTGGGTGGTAGATTAAAGTGACTGAAGAGGAGAGATTATTGTAACTGGGGTGGGTATATTATAGTTACATAGGTGGGTAGATTACAGTAAGTGAGATGAGTAGATTACAGTAGAGATGTAGATATATTATATTTACTGGGTATGGGAAGATTACAGTGGAGATGTAGGTAGATTATTGAAGACATCTTTATCAGGGTTTTTCTTCATCTTTTGCTTCATCGTATCTGTTTATTTTGCTTTTGATCTTGAATCAACAACAGCTATGATATTTCGACTGGTTAGTAATTAATAGATGGCTGACAATAGCCATCTCCCCTTCCTTACTGATCATTAATATTTTAAAACTGATTATATTTTATCAGCTTCCTTAACCAATCCCAAAGTAATCTCTGAGCCATTGGAAATGAACTCTATATTTTACATGGTGGTCTGTGTCTGTACCACTGTAAATGGCAGATTGAAATGGGTAATTCTGTGATCGTTTGTGAAGACTTGCTTGATATTATCTCTATGGTTTTTGACCGGGATGTTTAGAGAGTTTTGGGAAATAAATTCCCACTGTGGGCTGTTGGTGACCTGGTTTGTGGAATTCTGGGTGTGATTTCTGGACTGTGTGGCCAAGCAAGGGAGAGGGAGAGGGAGAAACAGGTTGTGTGTGGACACAGCCTGACCCAGATACACACACTCACGGATCATTGGGCTTTCAGTTGGATCAGTTTATCTCATTGCATCACACACATATTTTATCAGACTCTGGGTTTATTAAATATCCCGATATTACAAAATGAGCCACAATGAAACCAAGCCACAAGCAACAATTTGGGGTTGGAATCATATCAAAATGAATCCACACAGAAACAGCATAATAATTGCTAGTGTACGGACGTTTCTCATGTGCACACAGTGAGTGTTCACTGGTTGTTCACTGTTGTGAGGATTCTCCCCTGTGGGAGGGAACTTTCCCTCAGTGCGTCCTGGTGTCGACCAGCATCAGTCCCATGGCACCACGTCTGCATACAGCACTGTCTAATGATCCCCCAGCAAACAGCCATGAGTCACTGCCAGCCATGTGCACAGGCACACAGACACACACAACATTACCTCGGAAAAAAGTACTTGTTTTTCCACTCGCTCTCATTTTCATTTGCTTGAAACGTCCATAACCTGATGTAAGATACACAGTTCCTTTTCTCTCCTCAACCTTTTCATCTTTGTGTCAACCTCCCATCCTTTCTCCTGTGAAGCACAGATCACTGACAGACACCATAAATAGGAACCTCAGATGTGCTTCAGCTTCCTTTTGAAAACACAGCATCAAACGTGCTCATCACATCATCAACATCATCACCATCTTCCTCCCTCCTCACCATCCTCATTCTCATCATCAGTCTATTGATAATCAAGCACTATTGAGGCCTTTCATCCTTTAATAGGAAGACACATGTTTCCCACTCCACGCTTTTAAACACCTAACAAAGGACCTAAGAGACAGAAGGTGAACTCAGAAAGGCTGAACTCATCGTGCCACATGGAGAACTGTCACTCCACAGTATTTTCATTTAGTTCAATTTATATTTACATTTTCATAAAAAATGACGGAAATCAAACAGTTTCTAAAGCCAAGGATGAGCTTATCCTCTCTGGCAGTTCGGCCTACTCTTCTTGTGCAAACAACAATCTCCCAGATTTTAAGACTGCTTTACAGTTCATTGTTGGTGCCTTCAGAACAGCCCAGTGATCTGTACTGAACCAGTGATCTGCCCTGAACCAGTGATCTGTACTGAACCAGTGATCTGTCCTGAACCAGTGATCTGTCCTGAACCAGTGATCTGTACTGAACCAGTGATCTGTCCTGAACCAGTGATCTGTACTGAACCAGTGATCTGTCCTGAACCAGTGATCTGCCCTGAACCAGTGATCTGTACTGAACCAGTGATCTGTCCTGAACCAGTGATCTGTCCTGAACCAGTGATCTGCCCTGAACCAGTGATCTGCCCTGAACCAGTGATCTGTACTGAACCAGTGATCTGTACTGAACCAGTGATCTGTCCTGAACCAGTGATCTGTACTGAACCAGTGATCTGTCCTGAACCAGTGATCTGTACTGAACCAGTGATCTGTCCTGAACCAGTGATCTGTACTGAACCAGTGATCTGTCCTGAACCAGTGATCTGCCCTGAACCAGTGATCTGTACTGAACCAGTGATCTGTCCTGAACCAGTGATCTGTACTGAACCAGTGATCTGTACTGAACCAGTGATCTGTCCTGAACCAGTGATCTGTACTGAACCAGTGATCTGTCCTGAACCAGTGATCTGCCCTGAACCAGTGATCTGTCCTGAACCAGTGATCTGTACTGAACCAGTGATCTGTCCTGAACCAGTGATCTGTACTGAACCAGTGATCTGTCCTGAACCAGTGATCTGTACTGAACCAGTGATCTGTCCTGAACCAGTGATCTGTACTGAACCAGTGATCTGTCCTGAACCAGTGATCTGCCCTGAACCAGTGATCTGCCCTGAACCAGTGATCTGTACTGAACCAGTGATCTGTCCTGAACCAGTGATCTGTCCTGAACCAGTGATCTGTCCTGAACCAGTGATCTGTACTGAACCAGTGATCTGTCCTGAACCAGTGATCTGTCCTGAACCAGTGATCTGTACTGAACCAGTGATCTGTCCTGAACCAGTGATCTGTCCTGAACCAGTGATCTGCCCTGAACCAGTGATCTGTACTGAACCAGTGATCTGTACTGAACCAGTGATCTGTACTGAACCAGTGATCTGTCCTGAACCAGTGATCTGTCCTGAACCAGTGATCTGTCCTGAACCAGTGATCTGTACTGAACCAGTGATCTGTCCTGAACCAGTGATCTGTACTGAACCAGTGATCTGTCCTGAACCAGTGATCTGTACTGAACCAGTGATCTGTCCTGAACCAGTGATCTGTACTGAACCAGTGATCTGCCCTGAACCAGTGATCTGTCCTGAACCAGTGATCTGCCCTGAACCAGTGATCTGTCCTGAACCAGTGATCTGTCCTGAACCAGTGATCTGTACTGAACCAGTGATCTGTCCTGAACCAGTGATCTGTCCTGAACCAGTGATCTGTACTGAACCAGTGATCTGTCCTGAACCAGTGATCTGTCCTGAACCAGTGATCTGTCCTGAACCAGTGATCTGTACTGAACCAGTGATCTGTCCTGAACCAGTGATCTGTACTGAACCAGTGATCTGCCCTGAACCAGTGATCTGTACTGAACCAGTGATCTGTCCTGAACCAGTGATCTGTCCTGAACCAGTGATCTGTCCTGAACCAGTGATCTGTACTGAACCAGTGATCTGTCCTGAACCAGTGATCTGTACTGAACCAGTGATCTGCCCTGAACCAGTGATCTGTCCTGAACCAGTGATCTGTCCTGAACCAGTGATCTGCCCTGAACCAGTGATCTGTCCTGAACCAGTGATCTGTCCTGAACCAGTGATCTGTCCTGAACCAGTGATCTGTCCTGAACCAGTGATCTGTCCTGAACCAGTGATCTGTCCTGAACCAGTGATCTGTCCTGAACCAGTGATCTGTCCTGAACCAGTGATCTGTCCTGAACCACTCATGGGGAATTCTGAAGTGTGTTTGTGGTCACGGTCTTCCTGGAAGACTCATTTCAACTCTCATGGAGACCAGCTGACACTAAGTTCAACCAGCTTCAACCCTACTGTGTTCATGTTCACCTCATCAGGCTCTGTGCCAAGCAGCCCAAATCTCCTAGCCTTGTGACCTCGTTGTTTGGCTGTTTGGAAGGTGTTTACTTTGAATACTTGGTTGTTTTCTGTTAACATAGCTCTTATTTGGTCACGTCTATTGTCTGGACATTCAACCCCTAATGTAGGTTTGTTCAAGTGTGTCATGACCAACAGCTGGCATCTTACAACTCAAACAGTCACACCTTGTGTAAGGTAACTCTGAATCTTTTTGGCAATCAATTCACTATTCGAGCCTCGAGAGGGACACAAACCCAAAATGTGGCCCTTGTCAATGAACACAGTAGACTTCAATGGAAAGTAGAGAAAATGACAGAAGGAGAGGAGAGTGAATGAGGAGAGGTCCCAGAGAGAGAGTTAAGTGCCTGAGTGATGGCTGCAGTGGGGAGTCGCTCTGTCCTCCAGGCTCTAATTAACAGTTTAATGGAGTCCTGGAGCTGAGAGGAAGCCATAGACGTCTCTTAGACACGTGTGCACGCAGACACACGCAGATACAACCCTGCTTTCTGCTCTCGGGGCCTGGGTCCACAGTAATGAATTCAGCCCTCTCACAATAGGACACAAAACTGTTCCAAAATGTGAAATAGATGGGGATGGAGATGAAGCTGGAGGAGGGTGGGAGGGAGGGAGGGGGATGGGACGGTGTAATAAAGAATGTTGAAAAGAAGAATAAGTGAAGGACCAGGTTTGTAACAAAGATGGCAGAATATGGTCATATATGGATGGAAGAGCGATAGGAAAAAGCAGAGGGTAAAAGAAAGATGGAAAATCAGTCAGAGCAACGGTCCTCTCAGATTTCTGTCTGAAAAAAGAGAGATGGTTCTGTGAGGAACATAAACTCAGCCTCCAGGCTCCTGTCAGTAGCACTTCATCTGAACGTATCTCTATCTCTCTCTGTGTCTCTCTCTATCTCTCTCTCTCTGTCTTTCTCAATCGCTCTCTCTCTCTCTCTCTCTCTCTCTCTCTCTCTCTCTCTCTCTCTCTCTCTCTCTCTCTCTCTCTCTCACACACACACACTTTACACTGACAGGCAAATCTGTCACCGCCTGTGGCTATATCTTACTCTTTTTGATCTCTATCATGAAACTTGCAGAGAGAATCCAGATGTAACAGGCAACATGAAATGGATCACATGGTTAACATTCTGTGGTGTAAGCAGATGCTACACTACCCAACCCACCGCTACCTGAAGGGGTGTGTATCATTCAGAAGTCTACCCTGAGAGCATGTGTGAAAGTGTGTGTCTGTGTGACTGCATGTGTGTCTGTCGGTGTGTGTGTGTGTGTGTGTGTGTGCATGCCTGTGTACTGTACTGTACACACGTGTTTGATAGAGAAAGCTTTCTGCCGGCTCCAGCTATAAATACAGGGTGTTGATGAAGGGAGTTACCACATTACATCCTCTACAGAGAGGGAGGGATGAGGTGCGGAGACTCACTCTCAATTCCAGAAAAAGACCTGATCACATCCATCACCTGACCTTGTTAGGTGCTAAATACACAGCTCAGTGCTCTCCATCTCCACTCTTTAGAGGGATACATTGTAAATCATTCAATCCAAATGTTTTCAAGCGTACAGGAAGGATTAGTTGAAGCCTTTCTGCTCTTGTGATTTCCATCTGTTGGTTTCTCAGCAGAACTTTCCCTGACTGCACTCTCATCTCTGCACTCACTACCCATGTTTCCTACTCGAGTTATGCTTGCCAAAGGACCTTTGAGTTCTACCTGAGGAATCTAAATGTTAGCTTTAGGATATACCATACATTGGAACCCACAATGCCTTCATTCATCTTTATGGGAACCATCAGGCTGGCTTTCCTTTCATTGGCTTTCCATTGTTAAGGGCTTTGAGAAAGCCAATCAGATTGTGACTGGTTTCTGCACCCTTATAAATCATCTGACAAATCTGCTGTGTTTCACTACAGGAGAGAGCATACCTTGTGAGGTATCACTACAGGAGAGAGCATACCTTGTGAGGTATCACTACAAGAGAGAGCGTACCTTGTGAGGTATCACTACAGGAGAGAGCGTACCTTGTGAGGTATCACTACAGGAGAGAGCGTACCTTGTGAGGTATCACTACAGGAGAGAGCGTACCTTGTGAGGTATCACTACAGGAGAGAGCGTACCTTGTGAGGTATCACTACAGGAGAGAGCGTACCTTGTGAGGTATCACTACAGGAGTGAGCGTACCTTATGAGGTATCACTACAGGAGAGAGCGTACCTTGTGAGGTATCACTACAGGAGAGAGCGTACCTTGTGAGGTATCACTACAGGAGAGAGCGTACCTTGTGAGGTATCACTACAGGAGAGAGCGTACCTTGTGAGGTATCACCACGGCGGAGCCTCCACTGACGCCCACGATGGGCAGGGCCGTCTGCGTGGACAGAAAGTCCAGGATCTGTGCCACCTCTGCCACCTGAGAGAGAACACACATCGTCAGCATGTCACACATGGTGGGCACCCACCCTATGTAACCCACCACACAGAACCAAGGAGCTGGCCGAGTCAAAGCAGTAAGCCTGCAGAAGTTATCTGTAGTCTAAAACAGCCCAGAGGGCAACAGCCCTGAAAAGGTTGAGGGCTGTTGTGACACCTGCAGTGGACCCTGGCTGTGTGTCACCTGAGGCCCCGCCCCCGAGCCCACGTCGTCCTCAAACACCACGCCGTGTAGCCGCTCCGTCGCCATGGTCTCACAGAGGCGCGTGAGGAGGTCGCGGGGGTTGGTGTCGTTGACGAGCACAGTGACAGGGTTGACCTCCAGGGGCAGGTCAGAGAAGTTCTCTTGGCTCACCCGACCTCTGACCTCACTCTGGTAAGTGGAGCCACTGAACACCACCGCCACGTTGATGGAGGGGTGGAGGGTCAGAGGGCGGGCCCGCACACAGGACGGGGAGGAGAGGAGGAGGAGGAGGAGGAAGAAAAGAGGAGGGTGAAGAGGCTGTCCCGGACGTGTGGCCATGTCAGCCCCCTACTTCCTGTAAAGATTGTTGGATGAGGGAGTTATGGAGAGAGAGTGGAAGTAGGGTGGGAGGGAGAGAGGGGGGACAAAAAGGTTAATTTTCCCTCCACTTTGTTCAGCTAGTCTCACATGCAAGGCAGCTTTCCTCTAAAGGTATTTATAACATAATGTGTGTGTTTGAGTCTGTGTGTGTGTTTGTGTGTGTGTGCTTAATCCCATATACTATAATCCTTACACCGGTGTCATGAATGTAATCACCTCTACTCAACTCACCCTCAGCTCACACACAATTACACAAACATGTGCACACACACAGGAGAGACAAGCTAACCAGACACACACAGGAGAGACAAGCTAACCAGACACACAGGAGAGACAAGCTAACCAGACACACAGGAGAGACAAGCTAACCAGACACACAGGAGAGACAAGCTAACCAGACACACAGGAGAGACAAACTAACCAGACACACACGGGTGATACAGGCTAACCAGACACACAGGAGAGACAAACTAACCAGACACACAGGAGAGACAAGCTAACCAGACACACACAGGAGAGACAAGCTAACCAGACACACACAGGAGAGACAAGCTAACCAGACACACAGGAGAGACAAACTAACCAGACACACAGGAGAGACAAACTAACCAGACACACAGGAGAGACAAGCTAACCAGACACACAGGAGAGACAAGCTAACCAGACACACACGGGTGATACAGGCTAACCAGACACACAGGAGAGACAAACTAACCAGACACACAGGAGAGACAAGCTAACCAGACACACACGGGTGATACAGGCTAACCAGACACACAGGAGAGACAAGCTAACCATAGTCAGGACATACTGAGTAGTTGGAAGCAGCTCTGAGATGTTGACCGCTAGATATCTAGTCTTTATATCTGAAATATAGTTTCGCTTTTCAATACTTAGAAATGTCCCCTAATAATCCCTCATTATGGACAGTGAGTATCAAACAGGTGGGCTTTGATGAAGGGTGAGCTTTGATGAGGCTTTCATGTGAATGGAAGGTGTCGTCTTCCAGGTACACATTCTGTGGCTGTTAGATGTTCTGTAGTGACCAGGTGGTTGATCTGTGTCTGGTCTGTGATCATCAGACACATCTTTCTGTACAGGACCACCAGCCCTCCTGCCTGCATGTTCTCATCTCTGGCATCAAACATGGCTGGCTCCTCCTCTCCTCTCAGACACCCAGCTGAGCCCGCAGCTGCAGAACCATGCTCTCAGTCCAGGTTTGAACTGGCGAGAGGCTGTATGGATCAGAGGGGATGACTGGTGTGATGTAGACCATATTACTGATCCTTCAGAGAAAGTCATTAAGGACCCCCTCTGGGACCATCCCTCTCAGAGGGACCATCCCTCTGTCTACCAACCAACATGTTTTTTCTACACGGTTATCTACAGGCGTGTACATGATGCTGAACCTGTCACAAATTCAGCTCACAGGTTGATTATGAGTAGAAGCCAGTTTGAGAGGAGCTGCCGAGGGGTTGTATTCGGTGTGAGAAAGTGACGTCAGTAGAGTGAAGAAGAAACAATACACCTCAGAGAGAAGAAGAGATGGAGGTACAGGAATGAGACAGGGGAATGGAGGAGGAAGAAGAGAGGGGATGCAGGAGGGAAGAAAGAGGGGGAATGGAGGAGGAAGAAGAGAGGGGATGCAGGAGGGAAGAAAGAGGGGGAATGGAGGAGAAGGAAAGAGGGGATGGAGGAGGAGGAAGGAGAGACGGGATGGAGGTGGGGAGGGAAGAAGAGGGGAATGAGAAAAGTAGCAAATAAGGCTAAAGAAACTAGAGATTAGAGGCTGATTTGAAAAGTGGAAAGCAGGTAAAATATGGTAACACTGTAATCTCAATGGAAGTTTACGTAATGTACCTCAGATAATGTGTGTGTGTTTGCACGCGCTGGCTACAGATTAGGTGCCTTACATTGTCCGAGACTAGGATTATACACAGTCGACTAGGAGATAAAAACCAGAGTCAAAGACATGCTGAACATAGCATTACAACAGCGCTGAGACTGGTCTGAATGAGCCAGGTTAGGAGCACTTTGAAAGGAGTTTTGTAAAAGGGTTTATGAGATGACCATCTGACTCTGAGTTTATAATCACGTTATAAAAACACTCCCACTCTCCGACGCTTCAAATCAATTACGCTGAAGCATTCTCCATAGAAGGTCTCTACAACACAAGCGTTTGCATCATATGTGTGGACATCTGTGTCCACCCAGGCCTTTGTGTTAGAATCTTTTTCAGTATTGCCATGGAAGTGAGTGGGTCCAGATGGCGAAGGCTCCGTAATGAGGGATAAAGATTCTTGTCTTGGGCTTTACCTGCGTCAGCGCACAGCCACACAGCCACACAGCCACACACACTCAGCCACACACACACAGTCACACAGCCACACAGCCACACAGCCACACAGCCACACACACTCAGCCACACACACTCAGCCACACACACACAGCCACACACACACAGTCACACAGCCACACACACACACACAGTCACACACACTCAGCCACACACACACAGTCACACACGCACACACAGCCACACACACACAGCCACACACACACACACAGCCACACACACACACACAGCCACACACACACAGCCACACACACACAGCCACACAGCCACACACACACACACACACACAGCCACACACACACAGCCACACACACACAGCCACACACACACAGTCACACACACAGTCACACACACACACAGCCACACAGCCACACACACAGTCACACACAGCCACACACACACACACACACAGCCACACACTCAGTCACACACACAGCCACACACACACACACACACAGCCACACACTCAGCCACACACACACACACACACACGCGTCCACACAGGCGTGTGCATACACACCCTCAGTATTTATCAGACAGATACATGCAGTACACCCTACATGCTGTGTGGGCCCATGTGTCTCTGAGTGTCTGAGGCTGGCGTCGCCCCGGGGGCCACTTCTGCTGAACGCCTCCAGCAGAACTCAACATGGCTGTGGAGGATCTTGCTCTTGAAGATTACTGGAGATCCATCAACACGTCAGTTTAAGGGAATCACAACTCGTACTCTGACATTGTCGACTCATGTCTCCCTCCTCCTCCCTCCTCCTTCATCCCCTCCTTCCAGACTTGTGGTAAAGTATCCGACAGTCAGTGGCAAGATTGGATTTGTAAACTTGAATGGTACATTGTTGGGCATATCAAGTGTGATGATGATATGATTGTTTACCCCAAACACTAAAACACACTAATCAAAACGTGTAGACACACACACACACTCAAACACACACACAGACAACACTCACACACACAGAGACACACATACACACGCAGACAGAGACCCACGCACAAACACACACAGACACACGTACATGCCCAGAACATACATACCCCACACTTAACACAAATTACACAACTCTCATAACACAGAAGCAGACACATGCGGAAAACTGTTAGGATACCAAACAACAGCACAGTAAGTTGCAATAAGCTTTCCCCTGTAAACACCAGAAAGCAATCTCTCCAGGAATCTATCTCTCCACAACTACGCTGCCGCCAGGTTTAACCAGTAACACACACACACACTCTCAGTGACTCCAAGCTCACAGTAGAGAGACAAGAAGAGAGAGAAAAGGGAGGGAACCAGGAGAAATAAGAGAGAGAAGAAAGAAAATATAAAGGGAGAAAGAGAGAATGAGGGTTTGGGGCAGAGAGAGAGAGAGACAAGGAGACAAGGAGACAGAGAGAGAGACAGAAAGAGTGTGAGAGAGAGAGAGAGAGAGAGAGAGAGAGAGAGAGAGATAGACTGTATTAGGGTTAGAGAGACTATGTTACCTGTGCCGACTGTCTTTGTTCAACTGTAGCTCCCTGCGTTTCATCCTCCTGGTGTTGGTCCTCCCTTCGTGTTTCACTGTTGAATCTCTCCTTCTGTTGGTGTCCTACCACCCTACCTCCTGTTGCAGCACTTGTAGGAATGATCTGGTGACCAAGAGAGCATTCTCGCATGTGTGTGTGCTTGTTTGCTTGTGTACATGTGTGTATTGTTGAAGTGATGGCTTGCATGCTCTTAAAATTTAAATCACAGAACTGTGCAAGCATAAGGACTTTGCATTTGTGTGTGTACGTGTGTAAGAATGCGCCTGTGTGTGTATGTGTATGTGCACGTCATTCCGTGTGTGTGGCTGAGGTGAGGACAGTGAGAATGAGAAGCCGAGATTTGGAGAGGAAAGTTGAGAGAGCGAGGGGCGAGGGCTGACAGGAGGAGGAGAGGGCTGTCCACACACCCCTGCGCAGACGGAAGGTGTGAAAACTCAGATGAGCAGCCAGATGTGTGTGTGCATGTGTCTGTGTGTGTGTGTGTGTGTGTGTATGTGTGTATGTGTGTTTTGGTAGAGTAGAATCACAGTTTATTTCTCTGTCTCACTTGGTCAATGTCCCAGCCCCCTGACAGCTGACAGACAAGAACGAAGGATAGGACCAGGGAAGGGAGAGCAGAGGTAAGACCAGTCATCATCCTGCTGCTGAAGTTTCTCCACCTCTGCTTCTCTCTCTCTCTCTCTCCAGCAGAAACAAAAACAATCCATGGAAAGTGGAGCTCAGTTTGTTCTCTTCGGCTGTTCTCCCTTCTTGCACCTCGTCAGGTTTGGTGTTGGGGTGCTCTGCTGGGGTCACGGTGTTCCCGGGCGTCCTGTAGGTGTGGGCTGAAGGAGCCCAGGGGACCAGGACCGACAGGAGCGTCAGCACACGAGGACAGGCTGCTGGGTCACGCAGCGCTACAGTAGCGGCTCCTCACCCTGTTGCATGGTAACAGATCTCCTGCTTGCACCAGGAGGATTCCGGTACAATGTCACTCTGCCAGAGCTAGCGGTAAGCAATTCGGCTTCTCCTATCCCTTTCCAACTCTCTCTCTCTCTCTCGATCTCTCTCTCTCTCTGCCTCCCTCTCGTTCTCTTTTTCTCCCTCCCTCCCTCCCTCCCTCCGTCCCTCTCTCTCTCTCTCCCTCTCTCTATCTCCCTCTCTCTCCCTTCCCCTGTAGGAGGGGCAGTGGTTCCTGATTATAATGGTGGTGTGATTTAGACTCTCTCTATCCCCTCCTTCTCTCGCTCTCTCTCTTCTATCTATCTGTCTCTATCCATCTCTCTAACCCTCCTCTCTCTTTTCTCTTTTTCTATTTCTCCATCCCTTTCTCTCTCTTTCATTCCCTCTCTCTCTCTCTCTCTCCTCTCTCTCCCTCTCTCTCTCTCTCCTCTCTCTTTCTCTCTCTCCCTCTTTCTCCACCTTCTCTCTCTCTCTCTCTCTCTCTCTCTCTCCCTTTCTCTCTCTCCCTCTCTCTCTCTCTTCTCTCTCTTTCTCTCTCTCCCTCTTTCTCCACCTTCTCTCTCTCTCTCTCTCTCCCTTTCTCTCTCTCCCTCTCTCTCTCTCTTTCTCTCTTTCTCTCTCTCCCTCTTTCTCCACCTTCTCTCTCCCTCCCCACACAGCTTCTCTCCTATCCACCTTCTTTCTCCCGCTTGCTCCTGGCATCATCCCACCTTTATCCCACCCCTTCGCTTAGGCCCCTCCTTCCTGCTCTCCGTTTATTCTGAGGGTTTATCTATTATATCTCTCCTCGTGTCTCTTCACCTCTACTATCATGTTGTCTGTTTTCCAGCCCTCTCATCTCTTGGGTGCAGAGACCACTCCTAATGATGGTCCAGGAAAATTACATGTCTGTAACCCCTTTCCATCTGCTTCTCTCTCTCTCTCTCTCTCTCTCTCTCTCTCTCTCTCCTCTCTCTCTCTCTCTCTCTCTCTCTCTCTCTCTCTCTCTCTCTCTCTCTCTCTCTTTCTCTCTGTCTTTCTCTCCCCCCTCTCTCTCTCTCACTCATTCTTCTCTCTCTCCTTCTCTCTGTTTCTGGTTTTGTTTCCAACTCCCTCTGCTGTTGACAGTCCAGAGACAGAATATTGACATGTGAAACATTGTGACTGAGGGGGCACACGGCAGGGCACTGTGTCATTCCTTTGTCTCTGCTGGTCTGTGGATGTAGGCTGGTCACAATCAGAGCTCTGCCCCCGACTGCTGCCAACCTCCTTCAAGGCTGAGAAATGCAGAGAAAACGATCCCTCGTCACATCTCACGCCCTCAACTCTGGAGCCAAGATGTGTATTTTTAAACAAGTGTGTCGACACGTCTGTCAGTGACGTTCTAGCGTGCATGCATGTGTGTGTGCTTGCTTGCATTTAACAGCCATCCGGCACCACTGTCTGATCCTATTTCTTTTCTTTTACATCTACTTGTAAAGACTTACGTTCCTTATGTCTTATTATTTCTTATGCTCTCCTCCCCTCTCAGCATTTTCTAGTTATCACACTGGACAGCCATTTCACAGGTTTAAGGACTTGAGTCTCCTCAGGTTAGCGTCACTTCTAAAAGATGTCTGTCGTTCGTCTCCATTGCTTTATCTGCAGACAGGCCTTTTTAACACAATGCTAAAAATACAGTGTTTAAAGTGTTTAAATAGACCAAATACAGAGAGAGAGAGAGAGAGAGAGAGAGAGAGAGAGAGAGAGAGAGAGAGAGAGAGAGAGAGAGAGAGAGAGAGAGAGAGAGAGAGAGAGAGAGAGGGAGAGGTGTGACTGTGGCACCTTGAATAGCTGTGACTGTTTACTGGTAGTAGATATGTCATGTTGTTGTGGACTCACTAGTTAGCTGTGGAGACAGCAGACTGGCATAAACATTCCAACACATTACCAACTGTATTCTGGGTTACATTGAACATGCAAAGAACATGGACTACATGAAACATGAAGAACTATGTTCAGCAGTCCGTACTTGATTGTCCTGGAAGGGTTAGTTAGAGGTAACATGGTGCTTGGTTGGAGAGCCTCTGGTCTGGGTCAAGCTCTCAGAGGAGTGAAACACGACCGTGACCACTTTTCTCATCTCCCACTCGGCCTGTCTGTGGGCCTGGCCTACATTGCCTTCCTACGACAGACACACTTTGAAAGCAAAAAATAACTTCAGAACAGAAACACACAAAACCTGTCAGGTGCATAAATAAATCTGGTCTTTGTGCTAGGGTTGACATTTCAGTGCCTACTGGGTATTAATAACCATTCCTTCCAACTCCAAAATGAGAGAGAGAGACAGAGACAGAGACAGAGACAGAGAGAGAGAGAGAGAGAGAGAGAGAGAGAGAGAGAGAGAGAGAGAGAGAGAGAGAGAGAGAAGGTAACTGTCCCCTGTGACATAGCTGTGTTTCTGTCTGAAGGTACTTCACCTGACATTCTGACATGGTCATAACCGACTACCCTCTGTATCTTTCAGAAATGCTTTGTGAAGTGAATATAGTATGTGTGTGTGTGTGTGTGTGTCTGTGTGTGTAGAGGGTGTCTGTCAACTTACTAATAGCGTATTGGATGATAAACAGTTCTAAATATCTTCAGATGAATACTTCAGGTTGGATTAATCTTGTAGGGATCAAAAGCCAGAGTGGTAAACCAAGGAATTACATTTATATTAGCATGTCAACTCACTGAGATCTTTTCTTTAGTCCTCACAAGTTCAAGTGATATTTCTAGGGGCCTTTAGGGGCTACAGGGTTAGAATTCCATGAAGGTTTGGGGTTAGATTTTAAGAATCATTTTAGAGTTAGGGTTTGAAGCTACAGTTAGGTTATGGTTAGGGTGAAGGAAAATAGACATTTTAATGGAGCTGAATTTTCCATCCCCACAAGAACGTCCACTCACACTTGTGTGTGTGTAACTTGACAAACTATGTGGGGATATTTCTTTCCCTGAGGTTATTATAGGGTTGTTTCAGCAGTGTATGGTATCAGCTTGGTCAAACGACGTGTAAAAGAAAGAAGAGATTAACAACAGGTGGGGTGGAGGAATGAGAAGAAGGAAAAGAAAAGTGGTTAGTAAATTCTCTCTCTCTCTCTCTCTCTCTCTCTCTCTCTCTCTCTCTATCTCTCTCTCTCTCTCTCTCTCTCTATCTCTCTCTCTCTCTCTCTCTCTCTCTCTCTCTCTCTATCTCTCTCTCTCTCTCTCTCTCTCTCTCTATCTCTCTCTCTATCTCTCTCTCTCTCTCTCTCTATCTCTCTCTCTCTCTCTCTCTCTCTCTCTCTCTCTCTCTCTCTCTCTCCCTCTCTCTCTCTTTCCTCTCTCTCTCTCTCTCTCTCTCTCTCTCCCTCTCTCTCCCTCTCTCTCTCTCTCTCTCTCTCTCTCTCTCTCTCTCTCTCTCTCTCTCTCTCTCTCTATCTCTCCCTCTCTCTCTCTTTCCTCTCTCTCTCTCTCTCTCTCTCTCTCTCTCTCTCTCTCTCTCTCACACACACACTTTACACTGACAGGCACATCTGTCAGTGCCTGTGGCTAACCGCTCAGCCGTCTGACTCCCCAAATTATGACAGGCCAAAAGACAGTGCCTGGATTTGAACCTGTGACTTTGCTCATAGCATTGAAGTGCTTCTCTTGCAAATGTTTTCACAGTTTTTCATTTGTTGCACACATTTTTCACACCCTTTGTCAAAACAGTTTCCACAGATCTCATTGAAAGCCCAAACTCTATTGGATTCACTGTGTTGAACAAAAGGAAAACATATATTCACAGCTGATAGAAATTACTTGCATAATTATAAATCTCTTTATCTTCAGGCAACAATTATTGACCATTTCATCAATCATGGCTTCTCCTTTAGAGAGGCTGGACAAAGGGTCCAGCCCATTCTGAGTCAAAGCATTGTGGCATCTATTGTCAGGCTTTTTCGGAATGAGAACAGGTACAGTCACAGTGTTACTGTAATGTATACCACTGTGTATTTCAGTTTTACTGTGTTGCCATGTTAGCAGAACAAACTGTGTCTACAGTAATGTAGATGTTTTATCAATCCCATTTATGTGACTAAGACTCAAACAGTAATGTCAATTTTGACATGCTTTTTGCTTTTACTTTATAGAATCCACACAGTACCACACACTGATGGCAGAGGAAAGATCTTTAGTGTTGAACAGGAGTCTGCCATTGTATATATGGTTGTGGCAAAGAATGCAATCAGACTGTGTGAAATCTAGGCAGCAGTAATTGCAGATCAGGGAGCATTTAAAAATGTAAACCGTGTGAGTTTGGCAACTATTGATAGAGTCCTTAAACGAAACCATGTCAGAATGAAGCAGCTATACACAGTTACATTCCAAAGAAACTCTGACGTCGTAAAGGAGGCAAGATTCCAGTTTGTGCAGGTACTGATGTTTTATTGTAATACCTTGTTTTACCATACAGTTACATGCAATTGGAATACTTTGCTTTATGAATTTGCCCTTTTTCTTAGAGAATAATGGAGCTTGACGCTGAAGGGGCACATCACAAATACATTTTTGTGGATGAAGCTTCAACCTCTGTAGAGTGAGGAGCCACAGGAGGAACATCATTGGGCTGAGGGTCGCTGTTACAGTGCCAGGTCAGAGGGCTGCTGTTACAGAGCCAGGTCAGAGGGTCGCTGTTACAGTGCCAGGTCAGAGGGCCACTGTTACAGTGCCAGGTCAGAGGGTCGCTGTTACAGTGCCAGGTCAGAGGGCCGCTGTTACAGTGCCAGGTCAGAGGGCTGCTGTTACAGTGCCAGGTCAGAGGGCCACTGTTACAGTGCCAGGTCAGAGGGCCACTGTTACAGTGCCAGGTCAGAGGGCCACTGTTACAGTGCCAGGTCAGAGGGCTGCTGTTACAGTGCCAGGTCAGAGGGCTGCTGTTACAGAGCCAGGTCAGAGGGTCGCTGTTACAGTGCCAGGTCAGAGGGCCACTGTTACAGTGCCAGGTCAGAGGGTCGCTGTTACAGTGCCAGGTCAGAGGGCCGCTGTTACAGTGCCAGGTCAGAGGGCTGCTGTTACAGTGCCAGGTCAGAGGGCCACTGTTACAGTGCCAGGTCAGAGGGCCACTGTTACAGTGCCAGGTCAGAGGGCCACTGTTACAGTGCCAGGTCAGAGGGCTGCTGTTACAGTGCCAGGTCAGAGGGTCGCTGTTACAGTGCCAGGTCAGAGGGCCGCTGTTACAGTGCCAGGTCAGAGGGCCACTGTTACAGTGCCAGGTCAGAGGGTCGCTGTTACAGTGCCAGGTCAGAGGGTCGCTGTTACAGTGCCAGGTCAGAGGGTCACTGTTACAGTGCCAGGTCAGAGGGTCGCTGTTACAGTGCCAGGTCAGAGGGCCACTGTTACAGTGCCAGGTCAGAGGGTCGCTGTTACAGTGCCAGGTCAGAGGGTCGCTGTTATAGTGCCAGGTCAGAGGGTCGCTGTTACAGTGCCAGGTCAGAGGGTCACTGTTACAGTGCCAGGTCAGAGGGTCGCTGTTACAGTGCCAGGTCAGAGGGCCGCTGTTACAGTGCCAGGTCAGAGGGCCGCTGTTACAGTGCCAGGTCAGAGGGCTGCTGTTACAGTGCCAGGTCAGAGGGCCACTGTTACAGTGCCAGGTCAGAGGGCCACTGTTACAGTGCCAGGTCAGAGGGCCACTGTTACAGTGCCAGGTCAGAGGGCTGCTGTTACAGTGCCAGGTCAGAGGGTCGCTGTTACAGTGCCAGGTCAGAGGGCTGCTGTTACAGTGCCAGGTCAGAGGGCCACTGTTACAGTGCCAGGTCAGAGGGCTGCTGTTACAGTGCCAGGTCAGAGGGCCACTGTTACAGTGCCAGGTCAGAGGGCTGCTGTTACAGTGCCAGGTCAGAGGGCCACTGTTACAGAGCCACGTAAGATTTGCTGTTTTTGCTAATGCTGAATTGTCTTTAGCATACATTACATTCATTACAAATGTAAAGTTAAACGTGTTAAAAGTTCACTTGGGGAAACTGACTTCACCTTCAGAGGCTCAAGGGCTGCTCAGTCGCTCCAGTCTTTGCCGGGATGCAGTGCCACCGCCCCAGACTTGCTGTGTGCAAGTCAGACTGTGAATGTCGCTCTGCACGTTTGATGCAGGGACGTAGCTAAGTATTTGAGGGCCAGGGGGCTAAGAATACACATAAAATGTAATTGTTAACTTTTGGCAAATGTATTGTTCAGTGCAATGTTTTGTGAAGCTTGTGGACATTAGTTAAGTGCCAGTTAGTTTTTACAAGTACAGTTTTTGGATCACCAGTTAGGGGGGTAGCTGGGGGGGCAAGGCTCTTTCCCCCCTGTAGATCTGCCCATGACTGCCAGGGATGGATGCGCCATGCAAGTATATTTCCCTCGGTGCATTGCAAGGGAAAACATTACAGTTTTTCACAATTGCTAAAACACTAAACCACATTATCTGAATCAAATGTTCAGTGAACTAAACCAATTTGTCAAATCAGACACTCGTTTGGCAAAACTCTAAACACATTCTCATTCACTAAACACATTTTGCACTGTGATGCACTTGTGCTGCAAAATGGTAACACGGGGCAAACAGTAAACACAACTACAACACTGTTGTCATCTGTAAAACACAATGACTCAAATCTAAATTGTCCACACTTGTTTCTAATGCTGGTTTGGGACAATGTCAGTTTTCACCGTGGTGTCCAAATACAAGAATAGTTCAACATCAACCAGCATTTTTTACTGTAAATGGTTGCCTTCCATCATACAGCCCTTTTCTCAACCCAAATGAAGAGTTTTTCTCTGTGTGACGGTGGAAGTTGTATGACTAAAACCCATATACCAGGGTAAATCTCCTACAGTCAATGGAATTGGCCTGTGGTGACATAGGTGTAGAGTGTTTTTTCTTTGTTCTTTGTTGACAGTACTCAGTTGTTATGGTTACTGTAATATTTTCAAATCAAACCAAATGTACAGTATTTGTATAGCCCTTTTTACAAGCAATGTTACAGAGGGCTTCACATACGCCGATAGAACTGCCCCTCAGCCAACCTCAACCCCCAAGGAAAACTCTCAGAACAACTCACTAGAGGAGAAAAAAATGGAAGAAACCTTGGGAGGAGCAATTCGGTGAGGGATCCCCTCCTCCAGAGACGGTTGGCAAAAGAGAGGTGCAGAACACAGGCTAAACATAGTCATACGTCAGGAAAGTGTCAATGGGTGTTGAAACACCAAAATTCAGTGTTTCAAAAATCCAAAATGCATTTTCTTTATAGCTACGTAAATGCATTTACTGTTTATACATGAACAAATTTGTCTTTACAAATAACTACATGGCCTGGCTTCTGTGTTCTCCATTTCTTTGTGTTGTGTCTAATGCTTGCTCCATAGTGTTTATATATTGATTGGTGGTGTTTATGATCTGAAAGCATAGTTTGATTTTGAAAACAGGTTACATGGTTTAGGAGCGAGTGTTTGATTTTGCCAGAAGAGTCAGAGATTTGGGAAATTTAGTTTGAATATTTGTTTTTGTGTTTACAGTTTTTAGAAAAGGATTGACTGTTTCAAGAAATGTGTTTTACCAATCGTGAAAAACTGTAAATGCGATGTTGATGAGAACCTGTGGCATGATCATCAAAAACAAATGGACTAAATGTGAAAGATATATATCTATATATTTTTTGGGCATTTCCACCCCTAAGTTTCTCTGTTGTAGACCACACTCACCTGAAGACCACACTCTGCTGTAGACCACACTCACCTGAAGACCACACTCACCTGAAGACCACACTCAGCTGTAGACCACACTCACCTGAAGACCACACTCACCTGAAGACCACACTCAGCTGTAGACCACACTCACCTGAAGACCACACTCAGCTGTAGACCACACTCACCTGAAGACCACACTCAGCTGTAGACTACACTCAGCTGAAGACCACACTCTGCTGTAGACCACACTCAGCTTTAGACCACACTCTGCTGTAGACCACACTCAGCTTTAGACCACACTCACTCAGATTCAGAATACATGGAGGACAAGGGAGAGGAAGACCAAGGGCGGTGTTCTTTGATGAGATAAGGGCCACAATTATGGTCAAATACAGGAGAGAGGGGGAACTAGAACCCTGAGTACTGTACAGCTTGAGTGATTATGCTATACTGTAATCTGTTGTGTTTTTGAAGTTATCATTGCAACTGTATTATCATTGATAATTAGTTTTGTTTGTTCCTTCTTTTTCTTTTTCGCAAGTACACAAATATATGTATTACATAATGGATACTGAAATAAATTGCTGTATTTCGGATTCATTATTGTATAGCCTTTAGTAGTCAAAGTGAAAACAAAATATTCTTGTTCTATCATGAAATATTGAAAAATAATTTCAACTTCAAA
Organism: Hypomesus nipponensis; assembly: GCF_054491055.1. NCBI lineage: Eukaryota > Metazoa > Chordata > Actinopteri > Osmeriformes > Osmeridae > Hypomesus > Hypomesus nipponensis. The sequence continues at coordinate 17,976,753 of NC_140373.1, forward strand.
GATTTTTGTAATGCTCCCTGTAGTTAGTGTTTTTTAGGTTGGTATGTTATTGTTGACAATGTTTGCTTTCTTAGTGAGAATTATTGACAGTGTCATGTTCAAACAAGATCATTTTGAGACATGCACAAATTGTATGGGTGGTTTGAGTGAGTTTTGGAGGAAAGATCAACCGTTCCACCTGCATGTGGTCTACAGGTGACTGTGGTATATATGTGGTGAGTGTAGTCTTCAGCTGAGTGTGGTCTACAGCTGAGTGTGGTCTTCAGGTGAGTGTAGTCTTCAGGTGAGTGTGGTCTACAGGTGAGTGTGGTCTACAGCTGAGTGTAGTCTTCAGGTGAGTGTGGTCTTCAGGTGAGTGTGGTCTACAGCTGAGTGTGGTCTACAGCTGAGTGTGGTCTTCAGGTGAGTGTGGTCTACAGGTGAGTGTGGTCTACAGCTAAGTGTGGTCTTCAGGTGAGAGTGGTCTGCAGCAGAGTGTGGTCTTCAGGTGAGAGTGGTCTACAGCAGAGTGTGGTCTACAGCAGAGTGTGGTCTACAGCTGAGTGTGGTCTACAGCAGAGTGTGGTCTTCAGCTGAGTGTGGTCTACAGCTGAGTGTGGTCTTCAGGTGAGTGTGGTCTACAGCTGAGTGTGGTCTACAGCAGAGTGTGGTCTTCAGCTGAGTGTAGTCTACAGCTGAGTGTGGTCTACAGCAGAGTGTGGTCTACAGCTGAGTGTGGTCTACAGGTGAGTGTGGTCTTCAGGTGAGTGTGGTCTAAAGCTGAGTGTGGTTTACAGCAGAGTGTGGTCTAAAGCTGAGTGTGGTCTACAGCAGAGTGTGGTCTTCAGCTGAGTGTAGTCTACAGCTGAGTGTGGTCTTCAGGTGAGTGTGGTCTACAGCTGAGTGTGGTCTTCAGGTGAGTGTGGTCTACAGCTGAGTGTGGTCTTCAGGTGAGTGTGGTCTTCAGGTGAGTGTGGTCTACAGCTGAGTGTGGTCTTCAGGTGAGTGTGGTCTTCAGGTGAGTGTGGTCTACAGCAGAGTGTGGTCTACAGCAGAGTGTGGTCTACAACAGAGTGTGGTATATATGTAGTGTGTGTGGTCTTCAGGTGAGTGTGGTCTACAGCACAGTGTGGTATATATGTAGTGAGTGTGGTCTACAGCAGAGTGTGGTCTTCAGGTGAGTGTGGTCTACAGCAGAGTGTGGTATATATGTAGTGAGTGTGGTCTACAGCAGAGTGTGGTATATATGTAGTGAGTGTGGTCTACAGCAGAGTGTGGTCTACAGCAGAGTGTGGTATATATGTAGTGAGTGTGGTCTTCAGGTGAGTGTGGTCTACAGCAGAGTGTGGTATATATGTAGTGAGTGTGGTCTACAGCAGAGTGTGGTATATATGTAGTGAGTGTGGTCTACAGCAGAGTGTGGTATATATGTAGTGAGTGTGGTCTACAGCAGAGTGTGGTATATATGTAGTGAGTGTGGTCTTCAGGTGAGTGTGGTCTACAGCAGAGTGTGGTATATATGTAGTGAGTGTGGTCTACAGCAGAGTGTGGTATATATGTAGTGAGTGTGGTCTACAGCAGAGTGTGGTATATATGTAGTGAGTGTGGTCTTCAGGTGAGTGTGGTCTACAGCAGAGTGTGGTATATATGTAGTGAGTGTGGTCTACAGCAGAGTGTGGTATATATGTAGTGAGTGTGGTCTTCAGGTGAGTGTGGTCTACAGCAGAGTGTGGTATATATGTAGTGAGTGTGGTCTACAGCAGAGTGTGGTATATATGTAGTGAGTGTGGTCTTCAGGTGAGTGTGGTCTACAGCAGAGTGTGGTATATATGTAGTGAGTGTGGTCTACAGCAGAGTGTGGTCTACAGCAGAGTGTGGTATATATGTAGTGAGTGTGGTCTACAGCAGAGTGTGGTATATATGTAGTGAGTGTGGTCTACAGCAGAGTGTGGTATATATGTAGTGAGTGTGGTCTACAGCAGAGTGTGGTATATATGTAGTGAGTGTGGTCTTCAGGTGAGTGTGGTCTACAGCAGAGTGTGGTATATATGTAGTGAGTGTGGTCTACAGCAGAGTGTGGTCTTCAGGTGAGTGTGGTCTACAGCAGAGTGTGGTATATATGTAGTGAGTGTGGTCTACAGCAGAGTGTGGTATATATGTAGTGAGTGTGGTCTTCAGGTGAGTGTGGTCTACAGCAGAGTGTGGTATATATGTAGTGAGTGTGGTCTTCAGGTGAGTGTGGTCTACAGCAGAGTGTGGTATATATGTAGTGAGTGTGGTCTACAGCAGAGTGTGGTATATATGTAGTGAGTGTGGTCTTCAGGTGAGTGTGGTCTACAGCAGAGTGTGGTATATATGTAGTGAGTGTGGTCTACAGCAGAGTGTGGTCTACAGCAGAGTGTGGTATATATGTAGTGAGTGTGGTCTAAAGCAGAGTGTGGTATATATGTAGTGAGTGTGGTCTACAGCAGAGTGTGGTATATATGTAGTGAGTGTGGTCTACAGCAGAGTGTGGTATATATGTAGTGAGTGTGGTCTTCAGGTGAGTGTGGTCTACAGCAGAGTGTGGTATATATGTAGTGAGTGTGGTCTACAGCAGAGTGTGGTCTACAGCAGAGTGTGGTATATATGTAGTGAGTGTGGTCTACAGCAGAGTGTGGTATATATGTAGTGAGTGTGGTCTACAGCAGAGTGTGGTATATATGTAGTGAGTGTGGTCTTCAGGTGAGTGTGGTCTACAGCAGAGTGTGGTATATATGTAGTGAGTGTGGTCTACAGCAGAGTGTGGTATATATGTAGTGAGTGTGGTCTACAGCAGAGTGTGGTATATATGTAGTGAGTGTGGTCTTCAGGTGAGTGTGGTCTACAGCAGAGTGTGGTATATATGTAGTGAGTGTGGTCTACAGCAGAGTGTGGTCTACAGCAGAGTGTGGTATATATTTAGTGAGTGTGGTCTACAGCAGAGTGTGGTCTACAGCAGAGTGTGGTATATATGTAGTGAGTGTGGTCTACAGCAGAGTGTGGTCTACAGCAGAGTGCGGTATATATGTAGTGAGTGTACTCTGATATTCTGAACCATCAGAAGGTGATTACACAGAACTTGGCTCACCACATTCAACCTTGTAGGTTTATGATGCAGTACCACTTCATCCTGGTCCTCTGATGTGCACCAGCCTCCACCTAGTGGTCACTTTCTGACAACAACACGCAGAAACTGCTGTGTGTGTTTGCACCATGATATTACCTCTGCTGCATAAGCCATACAAATCCAATTAATAGGACAAATATGGGATGAATTATCTTTTACAGTCATTTATAGTCATTTATTGAGGCACTTGCACAAACCATTGAATGTTGAAATAAACACAAATACAGTTACCATAGTTTTCTCATTGTTGCATCTGTAAACATAGTTAAGGTTTACACCTCATTGAAAATACACTACATAATATTATACATCCCATGGGAGTCTACAAGGCAGCTGTTAAATGTACAAAACAGCAGTAAAGCCCAATACAAAATGAAATCCTCAACCCATGCTGTCAATGTCCACAGACAGCACAGCAGACTTGATCACCATATAGCTAACACTTCACCTAACCCTAACACCTCACCTAACCCTAACACCTATCCACTTCTTCTATATTTGTATAATGGCTAAGAACCATTAGAGGGAGTGTGGGTCCATCTGATTATAGTAGCAGCACAGAGACACATCTCACAGAACTCCTGACATCAGAAAACTACAATTTCACTGTCTAAATATATGTATAAATAAATATATACATTCTTTATGCTCCGTAAAAATGAAAAGAAAAGAGACCCAGAGGCATGTGGATAGTTGAACGTTTGCACTGTTCTAGAACGTGGGTGTGGATGTTGACTGGGAAATGGGACTCTGCGAAGCCGCATCACTGTGATAAAGGGTCTACAGCTAGCTAGCTGTCCTTTGGGTTTCAAGGTCATGTCACTACACTGCATCATACGCTGCGAGTGCTTGTGTGTGTGTGTGTGTGTGTGTGTGTACAGGACACAAACAAAAGCACTCTGACGTGTGGGTTCAGTTCAGTCTGTGGATATTACAACTTGGTACCGATCACCATGAGAGAGGCTTGGCAGTGGCTTCAAAATACTATAATTGGATACCCACCTCAGTCAGCTAGTTAGATAAAGTAAACCCACCTCAGTCAGCTAGTTTAAACCACATTGAGCAGCTGGTGAACAGAAACATAAGTCACTGCTGACCTGCTGACCGGTCTAAACTCTTTAGGGGGTCATGTAGGACTCATTATCAGGCTACGATAGGGGTACATTCAGGATAATGGCTTGGGGCTAGACCAGGGCTCGATCAACAGACAGCCTCCAGATGTGTCTGGGTCTCTTCTGCCCCCTGGGGCTGTTTGGGATGTTACCCAGTGCCATCCTGGGGGGTGAGGCTTTCCCACGGACAGATGATCTCTTTGACTCCTCCTCCCCGGGAGGCTGGGCCACTCTCCTCGTCCTCGTCCTCAGAGTCGATGGGATAGATACGACACTCAGGGGGGATGTCCACCTTGATCTGGAAGAAGCTGCAACAGAGGTCACATACAGATGTGTTTATGGAGGTGCTGACAGTGGAGGGGATTGTCTGGGGCGGGACATCTCCCTGACTCACTTAGCAATCCGTCGGGGTGGGGCCTGGCTCGGCCGGGCTGTGCTGATTGGCTGGACACGGCTAGTCATCCCAGCGGGGGCGGGACATTTGGGAGACAGGCTGGCAAACACAGTGGATGGAGTGCAACCCCGTCGGAGCAAGCGGCCCAATGAAAGGGCCACTCGGGTTCGAGACAAGCCCCCGACCCCCCCAGGCCTGGCCTCGCCCTCGGCCTCGCCCTCGGCCTGCCGGCGTTCCGGCCCGGGGGTGCTGTCTATGGCCACACTGATTGGAGAGGGACAGGCAGGGGTGTGGGGGAGGAGGGGAGGGGTGCTGGCCGACGGAGGGTCACTCATGCCTGAGTACACGGCCAGGTGGGGGACGGGAGCAGTGAAGCGGCACAGCTGTAGGGGTCAAAGGTCAAATATCAGGGGGCAGCAGCAAGGATTGGAAGGTCCCGTCCATGTCTGATCTGATCAAACACAACTGGTCAAAGTAATCCAAAATGACACTCAACGGAACAATCCTACTCCTTTAGGCTTCTCTCCTTTACGGCCTACCCCGTCTTCCAGTGTGTCCCTCTGATTCCCTCCCTCCCCCCAGGGTCTTCATAAACAGACTGCAGTGAGGAGAGTGGTGAGAGACTGAGTTGTGAATGAATGAAAAGAATGTTGGATGGCACAGTAAAGATGACAGGACACAGACACATGAGGTGGCCTGACGTATTTATTACAGCAAAACAAAACACGCTTTAATGGAACTTGAGCAGTCTCTAAAAGTAAACGATCAAGCAGAGAACACAGAGACAGATGGCATGGTAGGTGGATGGAAAATGAAACACATACTGTCGATGACACACACCCCGTGATACATGACATGTCTGTTCAAACAAACACAACTCCACTGCTCTGCTCCCTGACATCTCTACAGACAGTCCTTACTTTTGCAGATATATCTACTGACATTGCCTTTCACAGCTGCTGTTCTGCCATGCACAAGCCCACCTGCCAAAGCGTGTGTCCTGGTGTGCATGTACAGTGTGTGCGTGTCCTTATTTCTTGGGGGGCACCTCCTTGCCCTTGTTGCTGAGTTTACTCATGACCTGTGTGATGTCCACGGGGCCGCTGGCGGCGAGCTTGGCCCTCTGCTCCTCCTCCTGCTGCCGGAGGACGATGGGGCTGATGCTGGGCCTGCGCTTCCGGGCGTTCTGCTCCAGCTGAACATCACTGGGGGGGGGGGGAGGGAAAGAGAGAGAGGGAGAGACAGAGACAGTGGGGAGGGGGGAGTGAGAGAAATACAATGATGGCCCCAAACTTGAATGTTTGATAACATTTACATTTAGTCATTTAGCAGGCGCTCTTATCCAGAGTGACCTAAAGGAAGTACAGGGACATTCCCCCTGAGGCAAGTAGGGTGAAGTGCCTTGCCCAAGGACACGTCATTTTGCACAGCCTGGAATCGAACCAGCAACCTTCTGATTACTAGCCCGGGCCCCTAAGCGCTCAGCCACCTGACTCCCTAACGGGGGTGGAGAGATCAGCCCTGTTGATGGAGACTCACCTGAACCTGTGTTGATCAGGGTTGATGGCTCTCTTCTGGGTGTCCTTAAACACTGGAGACTTCAGGTACCGGCCGTACGAGTCCTAGCAGGCCGACACACACACACCCCCACACACACACACACACACACCCACACAAACACACACACACACACACAGACACACCCCCACACAAACAGACATACATACAAGTTAATCCACTGAAAGCAAACAAACATTTCAGGGAAAGTAAACTGCTCCATAAAATCTTGAGTTATGTTGAATGGTTGACGGTGTGGCCCACCTTCTTCATCAGCATGAATATGTGTGTCTGAGCCGCGTCCAGAACGTATCTGTGGGGGTGCTTCAGACCTTTCACTGTGATATCCATCGTCTTCCCGTCAATGTTAATCCAGCGGGGGGCGCCACGAGCCAGGAAGGTCCTGAGGAGACAGAAGGTCCCACAAACACTCGATACTACACCACCGACCACGGGACACTTCGTCAATGTCACAAAATCGTTTTTAGAACAATGAAACACTTTATTCATGTAATAAAAACATTTAGATTTTGGGCCAGTTCATAAGAGACACATTTTGTGGTTAATGCATCTTTTGGAAAATGCGAAAACTCTACATGTTGACCATTCCCAGGAATATTTAAACTTACCAATTTCACAAGAGAGAAAGGGCCAGAGAGAAAATCATTTGAACAAACTAGCCGGCTTAACTTGTTTTCATCACCGTTGATGGGTGGACAAGTTGAACAGTTTGTCAATTGACATGTGAGCAGGAACTGTGTCCCAGCAGAGGAGCTCTGGACTCTTTCAGCTTCAGACACTGGAGGATATCTGCCTTTACATTACTGTCTGAGTCACCTTACTTTCTGCCTTTACATTACTGTCTGAGTCACCTTACATTCTGCCTTTACATTACTGTCTGAGTCACCTTACTTTCTGCCTTTACATTACTGTCTGAGTCACCTTACTTTCTGCCTTTACATTACTGTCTGAGTCACCTTACATTCTGCCTTTACATTACTGTCTGAGTCACCTTACTTTCTGCCTTTACATTACTGTTTGAGTCACCTTACATTCTGCCTTTACATTACTGTCTGAGTCACCTTACATTCTGCCTTTACATTACTGTCTGAGTCACCTTACTTTCTGCCTTTACATTACTGTCTGAGTCACCTTACATTCTGCCTTTACATTACTGTCTGAGTCACCTTACTTTCTGCCTTTACATTACTGTCTGAGTCACCTTACATTCTGCCTTTACATTACTGTCTGAGTCACCTTACATTCTGCCTTTACATTACTGTCTGAGTCACCTTACATTCTGCCTTTACATTACTGTCTGAGTCACCTTACATTCTGCCTTTACATTACTGTCTGAGTCACCTTACATTCTGCCTTTACATTACTGTCTGAGTCACCTTACATTCTGCCTTTACATTACTGTCTGAGTCACCTTACTTTCTGCCTTTACATTACTGTCTGAGTCACCTTACTTTCTGCCTTTACATTACTGTCTGAGTCACCTTACATTCTGCCTTTACATTACTGTCTGAGTCACCTTACATTCTGCCTTTACATTACTGTCTGAGTCACCTTACATTCTGCCTTTACATTACTGTCTGAGTCACCTTACTTTCTGCCTTTACATTACTGTTTGAGTCACCTTACATTCTGCCTTTACATTACTGTCTGAGTCACCTTACTTTCTGCCTTTACATTACTGTTTGAGTCACCTTACATTCTGCCATTACATTACTGTCTGAGTTACCTTACTTTCTGCCTTTACATTACTGTCTAAGTCACCTTACATTCTGCCTTTACATTACTGTCTGAGTCACCTTACATTCTGCCTTTACATTACTGTCTGAGTCACCTTACATTCTGCCTTTACATTACTGTCTGAGTCACCTTACATTCTGCCTTTACATTACTGTCTGAGTCACCTTACATTCTGCCTTTACATTACTGTCTGAGTCACCTTACATTCTGCCTTTACATTACTGTCTGAGTCACCTTACATTCTGCCTTTACATTACTGTCTGAGTCACCTTACTTTCTGCCTTTACATTACTGTTTGAGTCACCTTACATTCTGCCTTTACATTACTGTCTGAGTCACCTTACTTTCTGCCTTTACATTACTGTCTGAGTCACCTTACATTCTGCCTTTACATTACTGTCTGAGTCACCTTACTTTCTGCCTTTACATTACTGTCTAAGTCACCTTACATTCTGCCTTTAAATTACTGTCTGAGTCACCTTACTTTCTGCCTTTACATTACTGTCTGAGTCACCTTACATTCTGCCTTTACATTACTGTCTGAGTCACCTTACATTCTGCCTTTACATTACTGTCTGAGTCACCTAACCTGACATTCTGCCTTTACATTACTGTCTGAGTCACCTAACCTTACATTCTGCTTTTACATTACTGTCTGAGTCACCTAACCTTACATTCTGCTTTTACATTACTGTCTGAGTCACCTTACATTCTGCCTTTACATTACTGTCTGAGTCACCTTACATTCTGCCTTTACATTACTGTCTGAGTCACCTTACTTTCTGCCTTTACATTACTGTTTGAATCACCTTGCATTCTGCCTTTACATTACTGTCTGAGTCACCTTACTTTCTGCCTTTACATTACTGTCTGAGTCACCTTACATTCTGCCTTTACATTACTGTCTGAGTCACCTTACATTCTGCCTTTACATTACTGTCTGAGTCACCTTACATTCTGCCTTTACATTACTGTCTGAGTCACATTACATTCTGCCTTTACATTACTGTCTGAGTCACCTTACATTCTGCCTTTACATTACTGTCTGAGTCACCTTACATTCTGCCTTTACATTACTGTCTGAGTCACCTTACATTCTCCCTTTACATTACTGTCTGAGTCACCTTACTTTTTGCCAGTGACAATGACAATAATTTCAGTCTGTCAGTGGACTACACGTCCCACTAACAGACAAGGCATCACCAGACAGGTCCTGGACCTCCAAGGTCTTCTTACTTGTAGATGTGCTGGGCTTTCTCCTGCATGGTGTCAGCCGTGCCCCACTTCAGGTCCTCACAGGCTTCCCAGAAGGCCAGGTTCTCACCTGGACACAGGGATGGGTTACCCCTGATAGCCAATTACTCCTGGCCAGACCGGAGGAGAACCTCCCCGTAGTGGCCTGGTGTTGGGTTAGCCTAGCTGGCTTACCGCTGAACTCCTTCTTGAGGAACAGTCTGAAGTCAGCACGGCCCCGAGGGTCAGAGAGCAGCTCCCCAAAACTGAAGGTCCACCTCTCCACTCGCATCTTAGTGGGAATCTCCACACTGAGACACACAAACACAGAGGCACACAAACAGACGCACAGACACACACACACAGATGCATACAGACATACATACAGACATACACAGGCACACACAGGCCATGCACACACACACAGCAAATATAGACACACACAAACACACAGACGCACATTCACATTAATACACACTCTTTGCTTTTTCTCCTCAGATCTCAAACCTGTAGCAGATACAACAACAGTGTGATGAGTGTTTGCTAGTGTCTCATGTACTTAGCCATGTTCAACGCCCAGAGGGTGACATCATCAGTGATCCAGGGGCTGCTCGGGAGACAGCTGCTAAGAAACGGGTCGTGGTGCTTGTATGTGACGGAGTACTTCACCAGCCTAGAGGGAGATCCAAAGTCATCGTCATACATGCTCACAGATGAACACACTCCATCCACAAGACACAACAGTGTGAAGGAGCAGACCCACACATAGACGCACACTGTCCCAAACACTCAAACCTGTCACACACACACAGCTTGTAGTTGTCCATCGAGGCCGATGATGACGTCCACCTCTCATTTCACCGGTGGATTCACTGGTGACTGTACAGTCGTTTTCTGGATCCACAGATTTTGTCACATGTGGGACATGTGTATGTGCTAGTAATGGTACTGGCAACCTTGGCTGTGTTTCCTCTACGCCTTCTTTCCCGCCTGTCCTGTCTCCTGGCTGTCCTGTCCTCCTCCAGTGCTTCTGTCCCGTCCCGGCACACCTGGCGCCAGGTGTTACGGTCAGCAGCCAAGCCCTCCAGGTCCCCAGGTCTGACTTTACACCTCTTCAGTGCTGTTTTTATCTGATCTTTATAGCGCTTCTTCTGCCCCCCCAGCAGAGCGTTGGCCTTGGGCGAGCTGGCCATACAGCACTTTGTGAGGCAGCCGATTGAGGGGCATCCTTATAACGTGCCCCAGCCATCGTAGCTGATGGTGGGTGATGGTGGACTCAATGCTCTTACAGCCTGCTCTCCTGAGGATCTCAGTGTGTGGCACTCGGTCACGCCAAGTGATTCCTAGCATGCGCTGGAGACAGCGGATGTGAAAATGCTCCAGGAACTTCACATGACGGCTGTAAGTGACCCAGGCTTCGCAACTGTAGAGGAGGGTGGTGATGCAAACGGCTTGATACACAGAGATTTTTGTCTGGAGATATAAGTTCTTGTTTTGAAAGACCCGGCGCCTGAGTCTCCCAAAGGCAGCTGATGCTTGTTGGATTCTGTTCTGGACCTCATCGTCGATGTTATTGTCCTCAGAGAGAATGCTCCCCAGATATTTAAATGATGGTGCGACAGACAGATGCTTATCAGTGATGCTGAAGATGGGTGAAGTGGAAGGGATGTTGTTGCTCCACTGACAGACTACCTCTGTTTTGGTGATGTTGATAGTCAGCCCCATCCTGCTGTAAGCCTTCACAGCTGCATCCAGGACAGCCTGGAGGTCTTGTGGACTGTGAGCCACAAGAGCGCAGTCATCTGCATACTGCAGCTCAAGGACCCTCAGTCTGTGCAGCTTGGTGGTTGCTTGTAGCCTTCTGATGTTAAAAAGATTACCATGTAGTCTGTAAACTACTGTCACCCCGCTGTTGTCCTCAACTTCTTTATGGAAAAGTTGGGTGACGCAAAGGAGGAAGATGTTGAAGAGCACTGGTGCTAGTACACACCCCTGCCGGACCCCTGTGCACACAGGGAAGGAGGCAGACTCTTGTCCTGCTATTGTCACCCTAGCATTCATACCATCATGAAACTGACGGAGGATGTTAACAAACTTGCTAGGGCATCCAAACCGGAGCAAGATGTCCCACAGTAGGTCTCTCTGCACAGTGTCGAAGGCTTTGGCCTTCACACAGACACACACACACACAAGCACTCCATCCACAAGACACTCCAGTGTGAAGGAGCAGTGGACGTACGCTCCGATGGACACAGAGGACTTCACCCTGGGCCTCATGATTGACTGCTGGGTGAAGATCATCTGAAGGACACAGGGAGACGTCATCAGACACTCACCAGGAAGAAGACAACAAAAGGTTTGAAATTACAGTTTTTTCGTATGGTTAAGGCACTATCTTTGAAACTCGGTTATTTTTGCTAACCTCTACACGTTCACCACAAAACCTTACAACAAACCAGAAAAACATTACACAAAACCAAATATTGGAAAAATCTCTCTGTAAAAACATAATGCTTTGGCTTCAATACAGCGTAAATTCCCGACATAACACACTATCCAAATGAGGGAAACCCCAATTTTTCGTACATTAAAATATTCAAACACTCCTCAAACAACAACATGGTCTGGCAACTGAGATTCTTTTTTAACCATTTCCCCTTATTTGTATCAGGGGAAATATAAATATAAATAGTGTGTGGAAAAACGCATTCATACTTTACACATTTGAATCACTGTGTGTATACAGTACTACATGTATGACAAAATCTTATGATAAACTGCTGTGGTGCCATTCTGTTGGTGCTTTGTGCGCCTATTCAAATGATGGTTTGTGTGGACTGTACCGATGCAAAGACGCTTTGCAAGAATTGCTTGCTTTTCCAAGAGATATATTGTCAAATGTTTTGCGGATTTGGTGTAAGTTGATGTGGTAATTGTGTTGAGTTTAGCAAAAATAGTGTATGGTTCCAAAGATAGTGGCTGAGCAATAAAAATAAAAGATTTAAATGTAAAAGGAAGTGAATTCATTGAATGATGTGCCCTCAATTCAGAGGGATTTGAACAATAATAGTATTTTATTGGATCTTGACTTACAATTCTTCTGTAGACATCAGATGTTTTTTTCTGGAAAACAAAACAATGTTGTTTTTAGAAAGCTTCATAGCAGAGACCAAGGTTGATTATTTAAGGTTTAAGATTACTTGGCATTTTGTGTTCCTTTCTGTGTGCTTGTGTGCCTGTGTTTGTGCAGGCACATACGTGTGTTGGTTTATGCGTGTGTGAGTGTGTTGGTTATGATGTGTAATATATGTCACCGGTTCATATTCAAAGCACACAGTAGCACCTGCACGATGATATCAAACCTCTGAACGCACGGGAGAACTTTCCAAAGACTTACAACGGACACAGGCGTTCACACACGTCATGCAGGCGTCTCGCTGGTGATGTGCACACGTATTTTAACGACATGTGCACAACATGTTTATACGCACACCAAATTTTCTATCAAACTGTAAGATGTAGTTGGCTATTCATTCTGCGCTTTCTACAACTCGCCAGAGTAGCCCATGCGTAATTCACCCGTATCAGGTACAAGGTGAACGCACTGTGTGCAGCTACGCAGACTCTCATTACACCCCATAGTTGGTTTGTGTGCGTGTGTTTGTGGGTGTGTGTGCGTGTGTTTGTTGGTTTGTGTGTGTGTATGTTGGTTTGTATCCAATCTTTAAAGCTGAGTCTGTAAGCACATGAAGATCCTTGTAGAAAACCTGCAGAGATAAAAATATGAACAAATATACAATGAATACTCATTCACACCTGCAGATAGCAGTGAACCAATGATTGATCAGGCTTGAAAGACAGGGCTTATACATGAGGATGCTTGGTGGTTGGCTGATTACGAGGACAGGCAGGAGGACAGAGAGGGCTGTGTCAGTAGACAAAAACAAGCCTCTTATCAAATCTAATCTGACTGACGACAGCCCTTGTGCATGTCCTTGGTACAGCTGCAGACACAGAAGGCCACTCTGACAGCCTCAGCCCCTGGCTCACCTGTTACCTCCTCTGTGTTGGGATCTATCAGACGGTCCAGTCCATACTCCATGGCACTGACTGTACCTGGCTGGAAACACGCACACACAGAGAGACAGAGAGAGAGAGACAGAGACAGAGAGAGACAGAGAGAGAGAGAGAGAGAGAGAGAGAGAGAGGGAGAGGGAGAGGGAGAGGGAGAGGGAGAGAAAGAGAGAGACAGAGAGAGAGAGAGAGAGAGAGAGAGAGAGAGAGAGAGAGAGAGAGAGAGAGAGAGAGGGGGGAGAGAGAGGGAGAGAAAGAGAGAGAGAGACAGAGAGAGAGAGAGAGAGAGAGAGACAGAGAGAGAGAGAGAGAGAGAGAGAGAGAGAGAGAGAGAGAGAGAGAGAGAGAGAGAGAGAGAGAGAGAGAGAGACAGAGAGAGGGAGAGAGAGAGAGAGAGAGAGACAGAGAGACAGAGAGAGACAGAGAGAGATAGAGAGAGAGAGATAGAGAGAGAGTGAGAGAGAGAGAGAGAGAGAGAGAGAGAGAGAGAGAGAGAGAGAGAGAGAGAGAGAGAGAGAGAGAGGATCTCTGTGTCAGTTGACTGTCACTTTCTCCCAGTGAACATCCTACCCCTTCCCATACATTTCCTTTCTACAGTATATGCAGGCTACCACATGTACTATCGTAGATCAGAAAGATTCCAGACTGCTGTTTGTGCATGGTGTTTGAGGCATCCAGGTGTGTTCTCAGACACTACTGAAATATTAACCAGCTCTGCCCTTTCCTCGTCACTGGCCAGAGGGCTAATGAGGCCCCATGGGGGGCAGTAATGGGGTGTGGTGGGGGAGTGAGGAGGCCCCATGGGGGGCAGTAATGAGGTGTGGTGGGGGAGTGAGGAGGCACCATGGGGGGCAGTAATGAGGTGTGGTGGGGGAGTGAGGAGGCCCCATGGGGGGCAGTAATGGGGTGTGGTGGGGGAGTGAGGAGGCCCCATGGGGGGCAGTAATGAGGTGTGGTGGGGGAGTGAGGAGGCACCATGGGGGGCAGTAATGGGGTGTGGTGGGGGAGTGAGGAGGCCCCATGGGGGGCAGTAATGAGGTGTGGTGGGGGAGTGAGGAGGCACCATGGGGGGCAGTAATGAGGTGTGGTGGGGGAGTGAGGAGGCACCATGGGGGGCAGTAATGAGGTGTGGTGGGGGAGTGAGGAGGCCCGATGGGGGGCAGTAATGGGGTGTGGTGGGGGAGTGAGGAGGCCCCATGGGAGGCAGTAATGAGGTGTGGTGGGGGAGTGAGGAGGCCCGATGGGGGGCAGTAATGAGGCGTAGAAGGGGAGTTCATGGGGTGCTGTAGGACAGGAGACTCTCACCAGTTTCCTCTATCCAATAGGATCGGGATAAGGATTGCCTATCCGTTCCATTTTAGCATGTGCTGTTATCATCCAACTGTTTTTGTTGACTGCTACTCTGAATGTGGGGGACTGTGGCTCTACATGTGTTCCTTACCGGAGGCCTGTGGACCACCCAGTACGCTCTCTCCTGACAGTCAAACACCACACGGTCCGGCTTCTTCCTCTCCTTTCCAGCTCTGGACAAACACACACAAACATACACAGACAGACACACAAACATACACACACACATACACAAATGCATACATTCACACACAAATACATACACAAAAACACAGATACATCATACAGAATATGGCATCGTTCTATTAGTGACATAGGAGCAAGATTGTTGTCAAGGAGGAGACAGACTGACCTGTACTGTTCTTTTGCCTGCATCACAATGAAGTCCCATTTATGGTTCATCCACTTGTGAAGGGTGTTGTACTTCTCCTGAAGGTAAAAAGCAACAGGAAAATTGTTATGTTCAATCTTGAAACAGGATTTCAGTGTACTGCAGCCAGCCATGCGCGTGTTCAGGGGTGTAAACATCTCTCATCTCTCACCTGCTCATGCAACTCCAGGATACCCTTCTTGCGTATGTTTCTCTTTGCCAGATAGATTGCTTGAAAACAACAGCATTTGCTTTATGTAACATGGTGACTCAACATGTGAACATTAGCCAGCAGCAAAGCGTTGTCTGAACCACCCACCATAATCTGTGTCTTCAACAGACCACTGCTGGGCAGGCCAGAAGTATGGGGTCTGAGAAAAGACAACATTTTGTTTACTGACATGTTACGTAAAGGAATGTGCGTGTGTGTGAGCGTGTGTGTACCTGAAACCGGTAGAGAGAGGTGTCTGGTTTGAGAATCAGGCGTTTATGATCCTGGAGTGGATATATGAATCCATATGAAACCATCATAGTTCCCAAGGTGCAAGCCTCTAAGTTGATGGAAAGACAAGCAGAGCGATAAGGGAAAGTGCCCTGAGATTTCACAACAGTTATGGGGCATTTGAAAGAGACAGGTGATGGTCTTACCTTGGGTTTCCACAGTGAAGCGGTTAGCTAGCCATGCCACTATATCCTCACCTGGTAGAAGGAAATACTTGAAGATCATTTAGATTTGATATAGCAATGCATGTGTGTGTGATGTGCATGTATTCATAAGAAATGTTCTGTCAACATGTACCTGTACCTGCCAGGTTCCTTAGAGTGGGGAGGGACGGGGAGGGGAGGGGAGGGGAGGGGAGGGGAGGGGAGGGGAGGGGAGGGGAGGGGAGGGGAGGGGAGGGGAGGGGAGGGGAGGGGAGGGGAGGGGAGGGGAGGGGAGGGGAGGGGAGGGATTACAGCCTCATCCAGATGAGGCTTTATTTATAGAGTGATCAGAGATTAGCATGATTAGCAGGAGTCTGTCCAGAACACTCCATGATCCCCAAGCATCTACCTTGCTGCCTCCTGAATAAAGTACCACCATAGTGAGTCAGATTCCAGACCCAGACCCAGACTCCAGACGGGAGTGTTTGATTTGAATCATGTCATGTCTGTAGGCAGATCAGGACCAGATCAGCGCTTTCCTTTGGAAGGAATATACTTTTTTCTTTACTGTGGCTCTCTTTTCATCCCTCCACTTTCCCTATCACCCTTTCCCGCTCGTTCTCCACTTCTTAATCTCTCTCTCTTACTTTGTTCTCTGACACTGAGACCATCAAGGTTGTCATGGAGAATCTTAAACCGTTGGGGTGAAAAAATATGTTGGAGAGCTCTGAAATTCTTAAGTGCGGCTAGTAACCAAGCCCAGATACTGTATATGTACAATCCTGTAAGACTGTGTGTCTGTGTGTGTGTGTGTGTGTGTGTGTGTGTGTGTGTGTGTGTGTGTGTGCGTGTGTCCTTCCTTACCAGTCATAGCGTGGGGTATAGTAGTGATGACCAGTCTCTGAGGCTGAGACTTCACTCCTGCCTGTGGATCCTGCATCTCCAGCATCACCGCCTCCAGCTAATATGAGCAGACCACCATAACAACCAGTCACCAGAACAACAGGTCACCGTTTCAGCGGTAAAAAGTGATACTTATTACGCAAGGATAGGATTAAGATGAAAACCGTCAGGAGTTAGGTCAACACCTACACTTCACCCCATACTTTGACCCTGCCTTCACGGTGATGGAGGAGGAACGTTCAGGAATGCTGAACTGCTCGTCTATCTTCTTCATCACCAATCTCAGTTGTGTGTCTTAGCTCTGTTACTCTGTGGCTGTTTGAAGTGGCTTTGTGTCATGTGAACATCTAGCGCTTTGAAGCTGGTCTAGGGAGGACCTCAGAGCAGCAGCTTCAACTGGACCAAAGGGAATTTCATGAACCCTCCTGAAATGATTGAGGGTGGTTCAATAATTTCTTGAACCACAGTTGTACCAACTCCTGGCAACACAACATTGCACCTTCAAAGCAAAGCTGCAGGAGGCTTTGTCTATATGCTTGTGGTGCAGCTATATCCTCTGGTGTGAGGGTTAGCATTGAAGGTAATTATGAATGTGCCACACTTATCCAAGCTAATGATTATTGCACTAAAACTATGACTGAGTAATCCAAGTAACAGAGCCCCACTCAATCATGCAGGAAGGCATTCCCTGCCATTTACATGACTGGCATTTCCAGTGTTGTTTTGTTTTCTTACAGTGAGCCAATGAACTTTGCACTTGCATTTGAGGTAACACAGCAAAGATATCTTTGTGTCTTGCCAACTTTCATGTTTTGATAAAATACACTTTACTTTCAGAAAGATTTATCAATACATTTAGGCTATAGATCTGGATTCGAGATAAAATCATTATGAATGAGTACAGATTAATATCATAACGTGGTTTATATGGCATGTTATAAAACATGAGTCGACAAAGAAACGTGTGTTTGAAACGTTTAGAAAATAAATCGATGTCCTCAGATGAATAAGCAGTAGGATGTGACAGCCTCAACATTTTTATATGGATAACCTACCTTCTTTAGACATGCCATCCGCGGACGAAATCTCTGTCCATGATCCCGTACATTTCTGATTGTCATTGTGGTGGCTTTCCACCCCACTTACAGAATACAAGAGGTATAGTCGGTAATTTATCGTGGATGCTGATGAAATTACAACAAACAGGTCCTATTCTAATCGATGCCAAACCGCGCTCCTCAATAAGGATAGAGAGGAGGACAACCCTCCAACCACAGCAGTTATATTCTGGCAGATTAACCTCTACTGTTACGCATTTACGCAACCTGGCAGCAAGATGGCGACATTTTGATCATTGGGGTGTGCTTGCCTTCGGCGAGCACAAACCATTGTTATCTCACATATATATTATTTATTATTTATTGTTTCTTTTCGCCCCCCTTAGGATGCCTCAATATTTGGACTACATAGACAACGGCGATGTCAAAAGGTTCGTCTCGGTAGCGATTGCGTTGGTTGTATTGGGATTTATGTTCCATTGCACGGTTTAAGTAGAAATTACGTTTTTGTGGCAAAAAGTGAAGCTAACGGTGGCTAACTTGCTAGCCACAGTCACTGACGCCACTAACGTCACCAACGTCACGAAAACTCGCGTGACTATCTCTAGCAGAACATTAGTTTCCCATCTGTTAACTTGGGGGATACTAATCTGCAAGGCAGCTGCAGAAACGCCACAAGCAAAGAGGCCAGGGTGATATTTAATCATTTTACTTTGTGGTGTGAAACATAATTGTGAAATGTAATGTACAATATTAGCTGATATTATTAAGTAAGTAGGCCCACATCTACTTTCGGAAACGGTAGTCTACTATTTCACTGAAGCATTAGCATCATGACATTAGCCTCTGTTGCTTGGGCAACACATACTACAGTGGTCATGATGCATCTGTTTTCAATCGTTAAAATAAACATTCCTCACAAACACGTTTTTGTTATAGGATTTATTTTGACATTAATAAACGATTTGTTGGTGAAATGACCATTACCTGTGGTTTCAAATCAGTGTGGCGGCTCACTGCAACGCTGTAGCCTACCCGAGACACTAATGAGTAGCTAACAAAAACATCTCTTTAGAGATGTTTAGAAAGTCAAACGGCGACGGAACATGTTTGGCTTTCCCCTTACTCAAAAGTTTTTCAATAGGTGAAAGTATCTGACTACTAACCTGAACTTCATTGCCACAGCCTAAACTTTGTCAATGTCAAAACTTTGTCTGTTCATGAAAATAATTAATGTCAGCCTGCTTCAGCCTTGCTTAGCTGTAGGATGTACATTTTACTGGGTCTTGCTGCGCTGCTTGATTTATTGAAATTATTATGAAATGTTATGTTTTACTAGCCATTTGCCTTCTTAAGCAAATCACAGTATTTCCCACCCCTCATGGTGTAACTGAGACGACCGTAAATAGCCTAATTCATCTTTCAAGTAATAAGCCCCCGTTGAAGTGTTGAGCAGGAAATTAGCTGGTCTGTAGAGATCTTGGGTTGGTGGTTTTACTGATGCAGAATTCGCTCAAATAAAATCGATAGACGTAACAAGTGGCACATAACGTGAAGTAGGCCTAACATTGCATTTTATTTTGTTTGAGTTTTAATAACTTGTCCAGTGCATCGGGGCAAGTAGCACTAGCCTAAATTGATCTTCCAGACTTGCCGTAAAAAAAAAATGTACTCTTCCCGGACAAGCCTTAGCTACATGGCTAGACTGTTGATCCAGATCAGAATCCATCATATGTTGGACACTCAAAATCAGCGAATCTTGCAGCCAAATCAAGTAGCCTATATTTATAGGCCTTTATATGGCTACAAACTTCTGCTCGGTTTCTAGCTGGCTACTTGTTACCAAGTTACAACTTTGTTGCAGGGGCATTCTTTGTCTACATTGCGAGCTAACAGTGTCCGGTAATTATGTCGCTATAAATAATGATGTTAAACCGAGACCACTAAGCCCTCAAAGAAAATGTAAGGTCAAAGAAACAAAAGAAAGGTTTGAGGTTACTCTGAAAATTATTAATAAAATAGGCTTCTAATATTAAACTGCTAAATCCTTCTCTAACTAGGCTCCTCTATGATGCATAATGAAACTTAACGTTTTTTAAGTAATCAATAAGCCTACGCTTGCCCTCATTACTCAAATGATGCCGTTCAGGGCGTTCAAATTACATAATAGGGCGATGATAGGAGGATAATAGGACATAATAGGGCAACCAACAAGTTGTTTATATCTGATTACAATTTAATAAGTTATCTAGCGCTGCATCTTCATGAGCTACATTTGGCCTCCTTCTCTTCCAACCAACCAGTATCACCTCTCCTCCATCTGAGTGATGCATGTCATTTTTACAAACTTATTATCAAGGGAACACAATGGTCAGAACTGTAGTCATACACTTAAATGCTTTTTGAAATATGTAAACACCAGGAGTGTATGGAAAGCTGGGGCAGCCACAAGCACACCCTCACAATTTCCCCAGAAATTGTATGCTCTCTAGTTGTTTTTGTCATGACGAGTTGAAGCGTTATCTGGGCCTATCATTTGTAAATTGTGTCTATGGCTGCAACTGTGTCTCTGAGTCTCAATGACAGTAGTGTTTTTTTTTAGGTAATACGCGTTTACATTTGAGTAAGCTTACTCTTACCAGGAACGCTATTGTTAATAAATGTGCTTATTATATGGCAACGACAGTACGAGCGTTCGGATTGGCTAATGGGTAGTCATGCCAGCCGCGTATTGACCTCATCGCCGGTCCGCGGTCTGATACGGATTAATATTGCCGGCCTCTGACGTCATATTCAAAATGAGCGATATGAGGAGTCAGCTGAGTTTTACTATCCAGACGATACTGAAGACATCAACAGCGACGAAGAAATTGAACTGCGATTAGACACAGTGATATTATAATAGTATATACATTTAAGGACATAAAAAAAATATAACATACAACTGTATGCCATATTCTATTAATAATCGAGATCTCTAACGTCACGTCTAATCTCTGACGTCACGAGAATGGTTGGGCTCAATTTCAACCCGCCAAACTGCATTAAAAATTGAAGAAAACCGATCCATCATACCTATCCCTGTTCATCCTATGGCATATGCGTTTGAACCCATACGTAATTATCTACCCACAGGACCGCAGTTGTTCCATATGATGCAGAATATGTGGTTTGGTCGGAAGATATAAATATAGTTGATTATAGTCTGATCCCAGACTCTGCGCTACAGCTAGCAGGTTTCAAACTGCTGAAAGCGGATCGTGACCCTGTGCTCTCTGGCAAAACGAAAGTTGGTGGTATTTGTTTTTACATTAACAGTGGCTGGTGTGAAGATGTGACAGTGATTCTGCAGCACTGTTCTCCTGATATGGAATCATTTTTTATTAACTGTAAACCTTTTTACTCACCACGTGAGTTTGCTTCATTCATACTGGTCGGCGTCTACATGCCCCCTCAGGCTAGCGCCAACGAGGCTCAACGTGTGCTCGCCAACCAGATATTGTGCGTGGAGCATGAAAATACGGATTCCTTGGTTATTGTGCTGGGCGACTTTACAGTAACAAAGGCAATCTCACTCAAGAACTCCCCAAATACAGACAATTCATCAAATGCCCTACCAGAGAAGGGAACACTTTGGATCACTGCTACTCTACAATCAGTAAAGCATACCATGCGGTTCCCCGAGCAGCACTGGGTCACTCAGTCCACGCCATGGTTCACCTGATTCCTGCATACAGGCAGAAGCTTAAGCGCTGCAAACCTGCTGTGCGGACATCGACACAGTGGACCAGTGAGGCTATGGAGGAACTGTGGGCGTTCTTGGACTCTACTGACTGGGATATGTTCATGACTGCCTCCAATAGTCTGGATGCGCTCACGGAGGCTGTGACATCATACATCAGCTTCTGTGAGGACTGCTATATACCAACACGCACCAGGGTGAGCTACAACAACGACAAACCTTGGTTTACAGCTAAACTCAGAAGGCTGAGGCTGGACAAAGAGGCCGCGTTTAGGAGTGGGGACAAGGACAGATTCAAGGAGTCGAAGAACAGGTTTAGCAAGGCGGTGAGAGAGGCTAAACGACTGTACTCAGAGAGGCTGAAGCGCCAGTTCTCTGCTAACAACTCTGCTTCTGTCTGGAGAAGGCTCAGGCAGATCACCAACTACATCCCAGAACCCCCCACTCCACTAACGACTCTCGTCTGGCCAACGACCTGAACGAGTTCTACAGTCGTTTTGAAAGACAATTGGACTGCCCATAACTATCCCGTCCCTCCCCCCTGCTCCCCACCAACTCAGTGACAACACTTTCCATTCAGGAGAGTGAAGTTAACAGACTTTTCAAGAGGCAGAACCCACGCAAAGCAATTGGGCCAGACGCTGTCTCCCCTTCCACCCTCAAGAACTGTGCTGACCAGCTGTCTCCGGTGTTCACCTACATCTTTAACACCTCCCTGGAGACATGCCATGTGCCAGCCTGTCTCAAGTCCTCCACCATCATCCCTGTGCCCAAAAAGCCCAGGCCAACTGGACATAATGACTACAGACCCGTCGCCTTGACCTCTGTGGTAATGAAGTCTTTTGAGCGCCTGGTGCTGGCACACCTTAAATCCATCACAGACCCTCTACTGGACCCTCTGCAGTTTGCCTACAAAGCCAACAGGTCTGTGGACTACGCAGTTAACATGGCCCTCCACTAGGAATGGGCGATACGATATGCAATATAAACAATAAAAATTGGCCTACGATAGAGATTTAAATCGCGATAATGCATGTAGGACGCAATCTACCCGCGAAATTTAGAGAGACGAGCTGCAACGCATCATCGTATTAATCATCTTGAGTAGCTATGGCTGAAAGCGAAAGCTGGTGAAAAAGACCGGTGCAACATCCATTATTCAGACTTGATTTGGATTTAAGCCGTCCGACGAGCAGCAGCAAACTACTGAGGAGGGTTGTTACACAGAACGTTACACATAAGCTTTTTTTAAATTAAGTATTATATCCTCTCCTACTCTTTCTCAAAAGCCTAACAAATCTATCTCTTTCTCTCCCTGACCCTGTCTTTCTGCTTGAGCAGCACTGTTTGAAACCCCAAAATATTGTAAACAATTTCTGTATATATCATATGTAGGTAGCAACGCTAGTGCTAAATAAGTATTTAGTCGGCTACATGACGCCGGCTAAGTAGGGCTCGTGAGACAGCTCACCAAAAGAACAATGGGGAACCCACTTGTTTAGCATATGAAGACATGTTCGTAGTTACCTAGCGAAAAGTCACCTCAACTTTCCTAGACTTGTAGCTACGGCAGCCTACTAATGCTGAAGGCTCGCTGACATTGCATAGCGTCGTTGCTAGCGTGTTCTGACGTTATGACTGTGTGTGCGTGTGTATGTGAGTGACAGAGGGAGAGCAGGGAAAGGAAATGCAGCTGAACTAATACGCTGCTTGTAAAAAATAAAAAACGAAAAGCACTGTGGCGGCCGGTGTTGATTCTGTGGCGCACCGCCACAAATTAGTCTATGTGTGGGGAAACACTGGGGTCTGTGTAACCTGAAATGGCTATATTATAATTTATACATCGTGATATATATCGTTATCGCAAGAGGCTGCAATGTATATCGCAATATGGATTTTAGGCCATATCGCCCATCCCTACCCTCCACTTCACCCTACAGCACCTGGACTCTCCAAGACCCTACACCAGGATCCTGTTTGTGGACTTCAGCTCTGCCTTCAATACCATCATCCTGGCCCTGCTTCAGGACAAGCTCTCCCAGCTGAACGTGCCTGATTCCACCTGCAGGTGGATCACAGACTTTCTGTCAGACAGGGAGCAGTGCGTTAAACTGGGAACACGCGTCTCTGACTCCTGGTCCATCAGCACCAGATCTCCTCAGGGCTGCGTCCTTTCTCCTCTGCTCTTCTCCCTGTACACCAACAGCTGCACCTCCAGTCATCAATCTGTCACTGTTGCTGAGGTGAGTGCTGAAAGGTGACAGGTAGTTGAAGATGTCCCTTTGCTTATTGTGAAGTTTAGTTTTCAAAATATTTTGATGTCCAGCCCCTCGGTATATGTATAACAACTATGGTAATAGTTGTGGTAAATGCACCAGAATGCGGGAAATTGCATCTACATCTTTAAATGTCGTCCCCCTGACCCCCTGGCAAAATGTTTCCCCCCCACTCTCAAAATGCTGCTGACGCCCATGGTTAACACTGGCAGGTTGAACAACACGGGTGGTGTGCTTGTAACTAGCTACTTGTCGTAACTGCACGACAAAGCCAACAGACAGAATCGATCGGATCAATGAGGCAGACCTGCATGACCTGGGTGTTGGTGGTCCACCAAAATGACAGTTCATCAATGAGCACAGGCTCTTTCCCATGCTGTGTGACCTATGAATCATAGTATGTTCTGAGTAGGCTACTTATATGTCATGCTATGCCAGGTTGCCTTGCGTTGTCCTGTCTGTCCTAAGAATATCAGTGCTCGGTCTGACCCTGTGTTGTTCTGTGCATCTGACAATAAAAGACTTGAACTTTAAAGTTTGGAGCGCCCTATACATAGCTAGCTTTGGCTACATGCAGATTTGAATTGAGGAGCTAGAACTAGCTAGCCTAGCTATGTCAAAAACGCCAGTGTGTGTATGTAACGTTAGCGTATTTAAAAGGTTTACAAATATAATCCACTTCTACTTCATACTCCTGGGCAGCGGTTCACCCCTACATCACCCCTACATCACCACAAGTCAGCGCCAGCCGCCAGAAGTGTTTCTAGCATGAGAATGGAGGGTGATTCCTGTATCACATCTCCCCTGAGGGTAGGATCTCCATAGACAGAAGTGCTCCATAGTGATGCACAATCACAAGTGACAATGCATACATAGGTTGCATGCTAATTTATGTGGACATTTAGACTTGAAGCCACCTAGGACTTTGGTTAGAGGGATATAGGAATTAGGTGAGAGGAGCAGGACCACAAATTCAAATGTACCTGTAGTGTAGCCTTCCTTGTTACAAATGAACCCCTTGTAAGTAGATGATGGGCATCCAGTTATTGTATGCTAGACATGCCACAGTAAAGCTAGCTCTCTGATGGTGCAGGTGGGTGGTATTTAAACTGGTAAGCTAACCAATTCAACTCAATATTATTATCATGTTCTTCTTCATTGGTCAGGTTCAGTAAACAGTAGACCTGATCCACGTAGAAGCCCTAACTAAGTCTCCTCAAGGTCTTCTACAGGCTGACTGTGATCCAGGATGTGATGCTGCAGACTTACGCAGACCTACTCTAAAGCATTAAGGATTTTAAGTAGTGCCAAAGAAGAGGACATTCCACATGTAAATAGGCAGTTCTTCCTGTTTGAGTTTTCTCTAGTGGCTGTTTGTCAGAAATCCGACCTGGCAGAACATTCTGGACTGTCCCATTGCTTTCAGAAGTGTACAGTCATCTGAGATGCTGCTTGAAGAATGGAGAGGAAGGCAAGGTCATTATTCGTTCATATTCAGTTTTATTCATTAACTGGAGATGAGCATTTTCATAATAGTTTTCCCCTTTCCTCTTTTTCTATTGCTTACTTTCGTCTTGTCATCTCTCACCCTTTCAGTGCCCCCTCCTTTACATCTCATTCAAATGTTCTCTTTCCATATCTGCCACTGATTATCAAGGTTGTCATGGCAATGGAGACTTTAGCTCTTGTTACAGTGTGAACAGTAATGGCATGGAGCAGAGCCTGTCCTATCTTCATGTCTCTTTAGATATTCTGCTGTCACTTCAGGTTAAGAAGGTCAATTTTTGAGTGCGAAAGGATACGTAAAACCAATCAGAGTACAGACGTTTCACAACTCCAACACAGACGCCATGCACACTTGACATAAAGTACTGCACAACACAAGCAACCTAGCAACCATAAGTGGAAGGAACGCTGTCTGGAATATTTGTTGGTTTGGGGCGTCAGAATGTGGTACAGAATAGTAACGGACTGGTACTGGCATTTGAAAGACTTTATTAAGTCACTTTATCAGTTCCTTTTCAATTTCACGTACGTAGGAGGTTTTACTTTTGGCCAAACAACCAAAACTATTCCCCTAGGTTTAAAGGAAAAGGGGTCAACTGAACAGTGTATGAATACTAACCACACTTTTTGGAATGGCAGTTATTTGACTCTATGGGTTGAACCAGAGCAAGAATGGTCAAAGTAAGGTTCAACAAAATGTATAATTAATAACATTGCAAATTAATTAGATAAATGTACAAGACAAACATGTTACAAATTGAAGGCTTAAAGCTTACCTACTCTACCATGATTATTGTAAATCGGAGAAAGAGTGAGAGGTGAGGAAGTGTGGAGAAGCCATTGTAAATCAGAGAGAGAAAGAGTGAGAGGTGAGGAAGTGTGGAGAAGCCATTGTAAATCAGAGAGAGAAAGAGTGAGAGGTGAGGAAGTGTGGAGAAGCCATTGTAAATCAGAGAGAGAAAGAGTGAGAGGTGAGGAAGTGTGGAGAAGCCATTGTAAATCAGAGAGAGAAAGAGTGAGAGGTGAGGAAGGAGGAAGTGTGGAGATGCCAGAGCTGAGGAGAAACCCTCAGGAGATTAAGAATCTAAAGAACATTGCATCACAATCCCCTGTATACCCAATTATTATCTGTAGAACAACAGACCACATCTTGATCCTTACTAATCATGCAACAGTAAGTAACACAATGACGTATGAGACCCATCAAGCATCTCTTAACTCTTTTGGTGTACTGGTGGGTGGTGTCCCACCAATTGTGGTGGGCCGGTCCGAGCTAAAATGCCAGGGCCATTTGGACCAGTCCAGCCCTGGGGCAAAATCAATGATTTAGAAGTTTAGTAATTAAGTTATTAAACCACTTACTCTATGACAATGTTTTTGAATTATTTCTACCCTAGTTTGAAAAGGTTATATAGGCCTATTCATTTTAGATTCAACCTATTACCGTTCTTGTAAAATAATTATTACTAGCTCATTATTTGGCCGTTTTTCTCTTTCGGTTGAAAAACGAAAATGCAATTTTCTGGCAAAATCTTTGGCGGCTAAAATGTATGTACATCCCTAGTTATTACGATTGTGACGACCCGCAAGGCCTTCTATTTGGTTCTTTAATGTTGTCCCCCATGTCTCCATACCGGTGCAGGTGGAGGCCTGGCTGCGTCATTATGGCTAATGTGCTACACCGGCGTGCAGGTGTGCTCCTGAAGTTATGAGCACAGCTTCCGTGTCTTTCCAGAGCAGAGCAGATTTCCAGTCATTACTTAACAGCACATAACGCACACTACTGACAACATTCTGACACTAGCCTACTGATTACTAACCAAGACTCCCTTTGATTCTTGACTTTGTTCATTTAAGTGTGTGTGTGTGTGTGTGTGTGAGGGGGGGGGGGGACTATCAAATAAAAATGTGGGTTTCATATTCGGCATATATAGCAATATGAGTCTGACATAGGCCTAATGTTAAAGCCTACTTAAAGGTCAAAAATCAATTTTGTGCTCAAATTAACGCAAAAACATGTTTTTGTTACATTTTGAAGTACATATCTAAGCTCACATCAAAACCTATAGGCCTAGTAGCTACTAGGTTTGGGCTAAGCCCCGCCACACAAGCTTCCTTGTACTGCTGCTGCCAGTGCCACCCTAGCGTCCTAAACCCTGTCAACTACTTCCTCTATGATATAAACTCTACAGGGTAACTCTACAACAGTTTTACATGGGTGGCGTGAAGGCCTCATCGATAGAGAAGGAAAATCCAACATAAATTGTATTCCCTTAGGCTATTAAATAGGCTATAAGCCACTACCATGTTGCGTATCTACGCAATTTGACCAAAAGATGGCGACATTTGATAGCTTTTGTAATTATAAACTACAGCCTAGTTACACAAAAACACAATTATTTATAATAACCTATCTCTGTATGTGCTTTAGCGCGTTAGGCTGTTTGCAAGTAGGCCTGTCATCTATAGGCTGTACGAAAATTCTGTACCACATCATTATGAAAACATCTTAATTTATTCTAACTGAAATCTGATTTCGCATGAAGAAAGATTATAGAGCTTGCCTTAGCGCAACATTTGTATCTTATTAATTTTTTTGGTATAGTGGCTCCCGTGAAGAAGTGGGGCTTGGTCCCGAATAGACAGACAGAGAGCAGCGTTTCCACGCTTCACACGAGCGCGCACGGTCTCTGCCGCCTGCTCTGCATCGATGAAGTTTGTTCGAACATGGCGGATTTCCTGCCGTCCAGGTCCGTGTTAAATGTGTGTTTCCCTGCCTGCCTCCTCAACAGTACCGAGGTGGAGCAGCTAAGAAAATCTAAAGAAATCGACAAATGTCTCTCCCGGGACAAAACATACGTAAAGCGGCTTGTAAAAATCTTATTGTTGGGCGCTGGCGAAAGCGGCAAGTCTACTTTCCTAAAGCAAATGCGGATAATACACGGACAGGACTTCGACCAACAAGCCAGAGAGGAGTTCCGAGCTACTATTTACAGCAATGTTATCAAAGGTAAATATAACAACAATAATAATACTACAATAAATGACGGAAAATCGTTTAGTCTAATCTACTGAAGTGACTTTTTTCAAGTTTAAAGTTTTATCTAAACTCAGACGTAAAATGCATCTGTAACATTTTTCTAACAGGCCCAGTTTGAGTGATGTTCGAAAAGTTACGTTTCATAAAGAGCTTAGACTACACATTGATGGCTTGACTGTCTTTAAAGAAGACTACAACCAAACAGCTCGTCTCTGGCAGAACCATCAAACAGCCACTTTCTTGAAAAAATTGGTCAATACAGTAATGGGACTAAAACCCAGTTTGAGTGAACTGTTAGGCAACCCTTTTCAGGTCTGGGTTTCAATCGCCATATCTATAATTCTTTGGGTTTAGAGTTCAGACATTGTGTCCATCCCATTTAAAAATGTCCTAGTGTAGGAGGGTTGGAGTGGATTGTCAAGAGAGGATTTTGTGTGTGTGCGTGTAGTTCAAGTCTAACACCTGTGACTCCTCCAGGAGTGCGTGTGTTGGTGGATGCGAGGGAGAAGCTACACATTCCCTGGGGATGCCCTGACAATCACACTCATGGGGCCAGTTTGATGGCGTTCGACACCAGGTCAGCGATGATGGCCCAGGGCCAGGTGGAGACGAGACTGTTCCTGCAGTACCTGCCCTCCATCCAGGCTCTGTGGGCTGATACAGGGATACAGAACGCTTATGACCGGCGCAGGGAGTTCCAGCTGGTCAGTACACACACTATCTTATTCTTTCTGTCCTTTTAGAAACACGTCCTCTTTGAAGAATGCAGGAATATTTTATTTTTCGAGGACGTCCACACACTGTTATTGAAGGGACAGTTCAACTGAGTTTTCACTGACTTTTGGTCGTTCCTGGCCTCTCACTTGCTTGTCTTTCGCTTTCTTTCTCTCCCTCTCACCCACAGACTGTCTGTGTCTCAGTGTGTGTGTGTGCGTGTGTGTTGTGTGCTCAGGCACGTGATTCAGCCTGTTTCCTGTTTATACCTCACTCTCACCTCCTTGTGTTTTGGCTTCCGACAGCTTCGCTACAGGGATTATGGGGAAAGAATATATGTGAATTGCAATGATACACCATACTAAAACACTCCGTTACTTAAATGTTTAAAATTGTTCACTCAATTGAACAAACAGGTTACTAATCAACATCAAGACACTTAAACACCATAAACACGCTCGCACACAGCTTGCTGCTAGTTGGGAATAGAGCAGTGTGATCTGAGTTGGAATGTTGATCTGGAGTTAAACTGCTTTCTGCTTACAAACAGAACTTCACACACACACACACACACACACACACACACATCATACAGATACATTCAGATTCATAGCCAAATACACATCAGGTGATGTATGAATATAGCCACACTGACACATCTCATAGACTAACTACACAGTGACTCCTTCCTCGACAACAAGAGCAAATATTTATGGTTTTGGTTGGTATGTAAAACAAAGTCCTTCTGAAATGTGTGTGAGTGATATCACAACCCATAAGAGCACTATACCCTTAATGCCTGTGAAGAATCCAGAGGACAATATCTGATCATGTCACAGGCTAGATCAGTCTTCAGGAAATCTAATTTATATTTGCTGTGGTCAGGCTCATAAAGCGATTGGAGAAGTTATGAAACCAGCCTAAGTTTCAGTTTTGCTTTGTCAGGCAATAGCTGTTGGTGCAATCCAGCAAAGTGTGCTCCTAGCTGTAACCCCTGAGTAGGAGGGGGGAGGGTCCAGAACAGCCAGGTTGAGGCCCTGCTGCCTCGTAGCCCCTCCTCTGTGCAACCCTAGCCTCTTCCACAGACTCACACAGGTTTTTCAGGTATGGTGAGTAGAGTCCTGAAAGTACGGCCAGAGAAGGGAACACAGTGGTAGGATCATGAGAAGACAGGAAATAGTCAGACTTGCACTTTAACAGCTGTGATACCAGAATGAATATTCTGCATTTTTCTGTGAACCTCCCATGGTGATATTGAGTAAGACAGCCCGAAGCTGCCCCACACCGACAGAACACCGTTTTCTGTGTTCTGTTTACACCGTTTTTCAGTCTTTTTGATTGTTAACTAGTTGTGTACGAGGTGTTATACTAGCAGTGTGAGAGTGCAGCCTGATAGATAAACAGGCATAGGGTGGAATGTAACCCAGTCCTGGCAGTGTTGAGTCTCGTGTCTGGGCATGCAGTCCTCTTTCAGAAACACCAACAGAACAGCATGGAAATACATCTTCTATGGCCTACGGTTCTATGTTAAGGAAACACCAATCACACACTCCTGTTATGCGTAATCACAGTGATGAGGAGGGTTGCCTAAAAGGTCAACTTCCCTTTTTGAAATAAGCAGATCAGGTTTATTTGCCATTTAAATCTGTGCTAAACTGCCTTTTGCCTTTTTTACGGTGTTGAAGAATCTGACGCATCATTTAGAAGCTGGTTCCCCATTGTCTACAATCCAAACTGAATATTTTTAGGTTCTAAACGATATTTTGTAATGCAGTGTTAGGCCTGTTTATGTGCTGTAAAGAATGCTGTTTTCTCCATTTGTCACAGGGGGAGTCTGTTAAATATTTCTTGGACAATGTAGAAAAACTTGGTGAGCCGGTAAGTCTTTTCTGTGTGTTTTGTAGCAAAGATAATGAGTGATAATGGAAATGTATGTCCATATGTTTTCTTTTGGGGCATTCTGTAGAAATGTTCTTACAAACCCTTTACATTCCCTCCCCCACCAGAACTACATTCCCAGCCAGCAGGATGTTCTTCTGGCCCGGAAGCCCACCAAGGGCATCCACGAGTACGACTTTGAGATCAAGAATGTGCCCTTCAAGATGGTGGACGTGGGGGGCCAGCGCTCGGAGAGGAGACGCTGGTTCGAGTGCTTCGACTGCGTCACGTCCATCCTCTTCCTTGTATCTTCCTCTGAGTACGACCAGGTAAACACCTTCTCACACCCTGCACCCTCACATCACACGTCTCTCCGCATGAAAAGGTGATCATCCAGACAGTCATCTAGAACTTAACAATCATTTATGTAGCTGAGGTGGATCTTACCTTTTGTGCATGTCATCATTGTATTTTTGTTCTCCTTTGGATTCAGTAAGTCAGTTCCCTCATGAGGATGTGACTTTATTATGTTTAGGTGCTGATGGAGGACCGGGAAACCAACCGCCTTCAAGAGTCTCTTAACATCTTCGAGACCATCGTCAACAACCGTGTGTTCAGCAACGTGTCCATCATCCTCTTCCTCAACAAGACGGACCTGCTGGAGGAGAAGGTGCAGAGCGTTCCTCTCAGGGACTACTTCCCAGAGTACACTGGGCCGGAAGGCAGCCTGCCAGAAGTGCAGAAGTTCCTGGTGGACTGTTTCCGGGGGAAACGGCGTGACACGACACAAAAGCCCCTCTACCACCACTTCACCACCGCCATCAACACGGAGAACATACGCCTGGTGTTTCGGGATGTCAAGGACACCATTCTCCATGACAACCTGAAACAGCTCATGCTCCAGTGACCTGAGAGACCTGAAGCAGACCTGAGTGAGGTTGACCTCTGAGAGAGGGTCATAGAGCGACCAGGAGGATCTGCAAGATTCCCCTTCTGTGGTCTCAATGTTTTTATTTGGTTTTTACTCCTTGTTGACGAATGATTGACTGAGAGTTTTTTCTGAGGCCAGTATAGGCTACCTATAGGAGGGACTGAATCATGATGCTGGTTACAAGGACAGGAGCAAATAAATGCTGGATAGGCACTGATGTCAGATCAGAGTGAGCCCTGCCTGCTTTCTGTCTTCCTCTCTGAAAGCACCTACACTCCTATAACCTGAGAACAGCTCTGCTGTGGAGTAAAATAGATTCCCACAGCCCCTTTTCTATCGGTCTCAAGAGACTTATTCACTGCTGAAATGTGGCATTGGGAGGTGTGTGTGTGTCTTTATGTTAGTGTGTGTGTGTGTGTGTGTGTGTGTGTGTGTGTGTGTGTGTGTGTGTGTGTGTGTGTGTGTGTGTGTGTGTGTGTGTGTGTGTGAACAAATGTTTGTGTTTGGTTAATCCAAAGTCTTGTTTCCCAATCAATTGATCTGCATGCTTTATGAAACCTGTGTAACAAGAAAATTCAATTCAAAAATTCAATTTCTTCATGGTCTGGAGCATACACACACACACATACACCAATACGCAGGGCTATTATGGCTGTTGGCCAACAGACATAATATTTTCTCAGGGTTGAATGGAGACCACTGTCAATTGTCATTATTATTATTATTGAACTAAAACTTTCTAATATAAGTGCCTCAGAGTTGTTCTCTGCCTTGTCTATCCAGTAACTGTTTGTGTAGGTGCCTGGTAGTAGTGTTGGTGCCTGGTAGTACATACTGTATCCTCATGGCTTGTGTTCTCTGGAGCACACACAGAGCTGTACTCCTGGATGCTGTTGTTAATAGATGTACAGAGATCCACTGTAGTTCGTTCTGTAGATTTGGAATATGACATGTTTTAGTTCCGTTTCCTGAATGTAATACTATAGCCAGTTTGTATAGTCACATGCAGGCCTTATGTTTAGTTCTGTTTCTATTTCTGCTCTTTCCACCTTCCCTCTCTGACCTGTCTCACACTAGCTTCATCAATGGGTCTGTCTTACTGTAGACCAAAGGGGTTAATCAGCTTGGTTGCTTGATGAGTCCTAGCTGATCCTCAATCAGACCATGCATGCTAAGGTGGAGTGGATGTGGGCATGTGTGTGATTAGTGTGACTGCCAAATTACAGTTTCTTCTTTACTGGCATCAACAGTCAAAGACCCCATTGAATACATCTATTTCCTTCCCTTCTCCTCATGTCTGATCAGCCATGAGACCTGAGTTGCTGGTACTTCTTACCTGGCCGCCTTCTACATATCTGTCTGTACAATACCCCAAGGTTTATTGTCATATGGTTCTTATAAATGAATTGCAGATATTTGTTGTACTTTACTGAACGTTTCAGATTTTGCCTTACTTATGATTAGTGTTTTTTCTGTATGCCTTTGTCATTTCTTCTCCTAAAATCTATTAATTCCTCTCAGAGATGAGTCTAATGCCTAACTGTTCCAATAAATTACATTTTCTAATGGAGTGTGTGACACCTATAGTTCCATTCGGCTGTCTCTTAGCATGTAACGTGTAGCATGCACAGTTGTGTATATTACCACAGCCGTTAATTAGGACTTAGTGGAACTCTGTGTGGATCAGTGTGCTGTGATTCATTTATGATTTTAGGACCCACTTTAAAAGGAGTTTAAAGTCCCCCACTTAGACATAAGGTGACATAACTGTACATCTGTCTGTGCCACCAATATAATAAATATCCCACTATCATAATACCCCCATTTCTTAAATCTGGGCCATGTTGAATCTTGCTTGTTTTTTTGCACAATTAAACTACAACCCGAATTTCGAAGTTGGGACGTTTTTTAAATTTGAATAAAATGAAAACTAAAAGACTTTCTAATCACATGAGACAATATTTTATTCACAATATAACATAGATAGCATAACAAATGTTTAAACTGAAATTTTACACTTTTATCCACTAAATGAGCTCATTTCAAATTTGAAATTTGCCTGCTATAGGTAAATTGGCTGAAAAAGCAAGAAGTTTGGAAAAGATTCAGCTTTGAGAACATCTAGCAGCTAATTAATTTAATGATATCAGGTCTGGAACATGATTAGCTATAAAAGGGATGTCTTAGAGAGGCAGATTCTCTCAGAAAAAAAGATAGGCAGAGGCTCTCCAATCTGTGAAATATTGCGTAAAAAGATTGTGGAATACTTTAAAAACAATGTTCATCAATGTCAAATTTCAAAGGCTTTGCAAATCTCATCATCTACAGTGCATATCATCATCAAAAGATTCAGAGAAACTGGAGAAATCACCGTGCGTAAGGGACAAGGCCGAAGACCTTTATTGGATGCCCGTGGTCTTCGGGCCCTCACATTGAATCACTCATCGGCATGATTGTGTCAATGACATTACTAAATGGACCCAGGAATACTTCCAGACACCACTGTCGGTAAACACAATCCGCCATGCCATCTGCAGGTGCCAACTAAAGCTCTATCATGCAAAAAGGAAGCCATATGTGAACCTGGTCCAGAAGCACCGTCATGTCCAGTGGGCCAGGGCTCATTTAAAATGGACTATTTCAAAGTGCAACAGTGTTCTATGGTCCGACGAGTCCAAATTTGACATTCTTGGACAGACATTCTCGTGTCCTCCAGGCAAAAGAGGAGGGAGACCTTCCATCGTGTTATCAGCGTTCAGTTCAAAAGCCAGCATCTCTGATCATAGCAGCTTGCATGTTTTGGAAGTCACTATGAATGCTGAAAGGTATATACAAGTTTTAGAGCAACATATGCCCCCCTCCAGATGACGTCTATTTCAGGGAAGGCCTCATGTATTTCAGCAGGACAATGCAAATACTGCAGCCATTACAACAGTCGTAGAAGAGTCCGGGTGCTGAATTGGCCTGCCTGCAGTCCAGATCTTTCACCTATAGAGAACATTTGGCGCATCATTAAACGAAAAATACATCAAAGACGACCACGAACACTTCAGCAGCTGGAAACCTATATAAGGCAAGAATGGGACCAAATTCCAACACCAAAACTCCAGACACTTATAGCCTCAATGCCCAGACGTCTTCAAACTGTTTTGAAAAGAAGAGATACACCATGGTAAACATGCCCCCGTCTCAACTATTTTGAGACCTGTAGCAGGAATCAAATTGAGTGCATTTTGTGCATAAAATTGTAAACTTTCTCTGTTTAAACATTTGTTATGGTATCTATGTTCTATTGTCAATAAAATATTGTCTCAAATGACTTGAAAGTCATTTTGTTTTCATTTTATTCAAATTAAAAAAACGTCCCAACTTTTCTGGAAGTCGGGTTGTAGATTTTTATCATTGTTTCGTTAACACTCATAAATAACCGTATGGCTGAGAGCTGCACACCTATTCACTGCTGGAACACCGTGATCATGTTAACGGGTGACACCAGCCAGTGGCCTGATGGTAGACAACCATGAGATGGCCTCAAGGAAAGAGAAGCACCTGGCGATGCGGTGTTCTGACACCCACCTTGCCCTCACCTCCCAGAAAATCAAGGAGATCCCCTTGGACTACCGGCGGACGAGGAAGAACCCCTCAACCACATGGATGGGGCCAAGGTGGATTGTGTGCCTAGCTTCAAGTTCCTGGTCCACAGGTCTGAGAACCTCTCCTGGGACCACTGTAACGTACAGAGCATTCTGACACACAACATCTCAGTGTGGATGGCTCAGTGTCTGACTGGAAGGGCCTGGAGAGGGTGGCAGAGGCCGACACTTCCTTGTACCCGTCACAGTACCCAGCTACGCTCCAGCGAGGACATCCAGCGACAGCGCTGCCTGTGGAGGGAGACAGCCATCTCACCCCAACCGCAGCTCCAGAAGCTTCTGCTATTGCTCCAGTAGGCTCAGGAACAGCTTCTTCACCTCAGCTGTCCACTTGCTGAACTTTGGACTCTAATGCCGCCCCCACCCCTCCCCACCCCCCAGGATAACACTTTCAGACTCTTACACAACCTAACACTTACATTCATTGCACTACACTGTTCTTGCACTTTATTTAATCTGTACTTCAGTACATCTGTTTTTTTTCCTACATTACACTGTTGCCTTGTTAAGCTATTCCTATTTGCACTAAGCTGTTACCATTAGCACTTTTGGTTAGATGCTAACTACATTGCATTGGCTCTGTAGCTACTTGTCCTGTAAACAGTGACAATAAAGTTGAGTCTAATCTAATCTGTGTTTGAACACTCCAAATGACTAATATTGTCACTGATATATATATATATATATATATATATATATATATATTGTTTATAATACATGTTCAAAATGTATAATCTCCCTCTAGTTTGCCTTTTAGTAGACAAATGGCAACAAATTATATTTTAGTGGAAGGTACCACAGTTTGAATAATACACTTCATCCTCTCCCATTAAGAACCAATACATGTGATGTTGTGAGTTAATGGTGACAACTTTATGTAAGGGTAACTTTGGTGACCTATGTAATGTAATGCACTATTCCCCATTTAGAGAATATGGAGTCACCCATATGGAGTTTTCAGCAGGACTCTTACTTTGAAAACCCCCAAATACTTATTTGTGCAGTGGCTTTACGTCACTATGTAAGCCGCTCTCAGAGAAACACGTTTCGCCCGTTTTTAAATGTACAGTAGCTAATGTAAACATGGGAGAAGCCTGATTTACCAAACTTGCCACTTTTTCTTCAGTCGGTGTTTTTGCCGGTCATTCAGTAAATATTGTATTTACATTCAGGCGTTTCATCCTGCTACCTAGAGGGTCTTTACAGAAAAAAGAAAAGATTACGGAAAGAACAGGGGGCGTTTAAGCCTACTGTGTTAAGATGTAGTTCATACTGGGGCATGTCATTTTATATCTCAGGTATGTTCACTCTAATGTCGTCCTCGTCGTGTCGTTTAACATTACAAACGTTGTCTGCAAGGTCAAGAGCAAGCTGTTGTTGGCACGTGTTCCTCCAATTGCATGCAGGCCAGCACGCCCAGTGCACAACGTGCATTTAAGCAGTGCCGAAGTTAAAGACGGAATAAAGAGTAAATAGTTCTAAATAGTTCATAGGAATGTATTAACGCAAAAGTTTAAATGACTACCTAAAAAGCACGAATTACTAATGATAGGTCGTGACCTCCACTGCCCTGTTAACATTGTCCAACGTCAAATTTGAACCGATTCTATATTCTAATTCCGATTCTAACTACTCTCATGTGTGATGTTATTGCCAGCTGAACTTTTTGGCTATGTGCACAATTCTCACATTGACCCCCGACATTTTAAAGCAGTTGCTGCCTAAATTAGTAAATGCTTAATCAATTCAGTTCCTGGTGCCTTTCCACCTGGACTACAGAGATAACGTCATGTGTCTTCTGATTACATATCATACAATGATCCCAGATCTTCTCTTCCAGACATGTTGGAGACATGCCCATTTTGTGGGAAAAGCTTTAAGAGGCTGAAGACCCACCTGCCTCACTGCAAATATGCCCCAGTCTCCCAGGCAACACAAGCCTCCAAGAACCCCATCACAGCTTCCCACTTGCAGAACCATCCATCACCAGTAAACACATCTTCACTACCATCGTTGGCATTGCTAGAAACAGCAAAGCGTGGCAAGAAATCAGCTAAGAAGACTGAGAAACCATCATCGCCACCATCGTCAGCATCATCCTCACCAACTAAGAAGAGTAAGAAAACACTAGAATCTTCATCCCCGGCAGCTTTGCCATCATTACCAACAACCCAGAAGAAGAAACACAGGCTTGACGATGACATCAAGCCTGTCCCCTTGCCTCCTCTCTCCATCAACCCCCCCATCACTAAACCCAAGAAGAAGGGTCTTCGTGCTCCTAAGGAGTACTCGGACTCAGAGACAGGATCTAAAACACTGAGGGGAACAGAAGCTGCTTCCACAGGTCTATGTCTCTCCCCAGAGCCCAGTGTGGCTCCAGATCTCCTGTCATGTACGTCCCCAGTCTCTCACGGGGACAGGGGACGTCCAGTCACATCCTCTAAACTCCAAATGACTGAACACACAGGTAGCACCAAACCTGCCCTTGACCCTGGCCCAGTTAGACTCCAACCCAAAGATGCTTCCAAGAAGAAACCACAAAGACAGAAGGCTGGACTGGCAGTGGAGGCAACGCCTCCTGTCTCCCAGGGTCCTGGGCAGCAGGGGCTGATGGATGGGGGGCTGCAGGGTCCAAGCTGTGGAGGCGGTGCCTGGGCTGAAGGTGCAGAGGTGGAGAGGAACAGAGGATCTTCAGGCAGGGAGGTGGAGAGGATGGAAAGGTTGCATTGGTCAGGTGTTGATCAGATCAGGCCAGTTCTCCAGGACCACACCATCTTAAGCAACTTAAATACTGAAAGTCAGACATCAATACTAGACCAGATTAAATGTACCACTGCAGTCCAGAGTGCGGACCATCTGTTCAACATGATAGACTCTAGGAGACCTGTCATAGACCTCAGTGAAAGCAGCGCTTTACGTCCGCTGGATGTAAAAGTTCTCCCAGCATCCACCCCTGGACGAACCAGGACAGGAAACAAACCCATACTGACCAGCCTGCCGTCCAGCCTGACGCATTCCCCAGGCCTCCTGAACACGTCTCACACACGAGACACACTTCCTGTTGTCTGGAGCTCCACGTTGCCCCCCCGCTCAGCCCCTGTCGTCATGGAGACAGCCCAGAGTTTGAGACAGGGGATGGAGCTCAAGACCAAGGCACAGCAACTTGCAGAGCGGGAGGCTCTAGGTCAGTCATTCAGCCTGCTAATGAGTCAAATACTGCAATTGTATCATTGTGAATGTTTAAATAGGAGTGTTTTCTGTGTGTGTGTGTGTGTGCGCGTGCGGGGGGGGGCAGCAGGTGCTGTGACACAGCAGGCTCTAGGGGAAGTGACACTGAGGCAGCTCCCTGGCTGGCTGGCAGACCAACTCCCCAACCACCCCCGAGAGGCAGCCCACATGCTTCACAGAGGTCAGAGTTCACGCCCTCATCTCAGACACATGGAACACTCCTGTGGAGTCACTGTATTTATGAGCTTAACCATTAGTTGTGCGTGTGTGATAGGCTGGCAGTGGTATTACAGGAGATACATCGATGTCAAGAAAGGAGGTGTTGGAGGAGTGGCTATGCTGTTAGCAGGGTATTGTGTTCTCAGCTACACATGGAATTACCCACACATCAGTAAGTATATGAACTCACATGGAGGTGCTGCCATACCACACAAATACATGGATCAGGTTGCTCTTCTTGCATGATGGGATCCACCCTATCTTGCAGAGCGAGACCGCTGGAGGAGATACCATTGAGGGGGAGGAGCAGTGTGGATATCAGAAGCACCCCTCACCGCGGTCAGACAGGCTGGCCTCAGAAGAAGATAACACTGACATGATACACACCAGTACACGTACAGTACTAGTGTCTGAAGGATGTCTGCACTGCCTTCTGGTTTTCTTCTTAGAAGGATGTCATTTCAGAAGAGAAGCCATAGGTCCAGAACCTACACATTGGTTCACCAAGTCATTCACAATGTACATGAATTCATGTTTATATACAGGAATTACTTTGATATCTGCATGAATTGGTGGTTACATTTGATCAGATTTTTTACTAAATCACAGAAATTGAAAGTCTTCTTCAACGAATGATACACCGAAAATGAAAAGTTTTCTCCTCTTTAGTTACAGGTATGGTTTACATCAGGTATTTGTTGTGACACTTGACGTTGTGTCAAGTGTCACTGGGCAGTATAGCTCCTCCAACACCCCCCATCTCTCCTCATTGATCTGGCTCGAGGTTATATGTCTCCTGGTCCCTAAATGGTTGAAGCAGACTGTTTTATTGTTGTTAATTAAAGATCAAATTCAATGTATTGACCACTTTACAGAAATCATGATGATTAGGTAACTTTTTTTATGGCAACTGGACAGTTCCACAGTTCCAACAAACTACCTGTAGTCCAGTAGGGGTCAGTATTGGAGCATTTTCATTCATTAAAGCCACAGTGGGCTGTCCATAGACTACTTCAACGTCTAATGTCAAAGGTACAGAACATGTTTGTAGTGTGAATGTTAAAACCGTAGTCCAAGTATGAGATAAGGGACAGGTGGGGGGCATGTAGTCTACTCAGGCTGTGAAATGTATGACTGCAGTAGATAGCTTCTGTGATTGTATTCATAAAGAGTTTATTATGGACTTAACTCTGAAGTGAACACACACTAGAACTGACAGTCATTTGTAACAATATTGTTTGGAAATTTTAATTGCCAACAGAATAAAAAATAACTTTTGCTTCCTGTTTTACATTCTTTTTTTCTCCTTACAAAAACTATAAATATTTTGTTTGACTTTTAGGTTTTTTTATTAAAAAAAAAAAACTATAGAAATAAAGTTGAAAGTGAGACATACAAAAAGAATTTGACAGTGAAAATGGGTGCAAATAGATACAAAATAATGGTTCTCCATTGAGAAATGGGCATATGCACAGTAAATTGTCAGTCTTTAGTCAAATATATGGACACAGGCCATACATAGTTACTCTATGGACACAGGCCATACATAGTTACACAACTCATGGTAGCAATCCCACTAGGTAAGACCTATGCTGCTGTAGCATTGCTGCACAGCCCTGTACCAAACTCAGGTCTATTCAATGTCTGTGTTCAAGAGAGGGTTGACATCAACTTCTGTGATGAGCATGGCACAGCCTAAATTTCAACACTAGGCTCTATAATATGTACTATCATATGCAGCCTGGCGCCCTCAGCAAGAGCAGGCTGAACCCCTCTTCCACAGTGTACACAGGGGTGTCTCTCAGGGAGGACCTGCAGACGAGGGGCTCAAACAAGTGGGGTTCAGATGCAGAGAGCTGGAGGTACCGGTCACACAACAAGGCCTAGAGGATGACCTCCCCCAGTGGACTACAGAGATTTGTAGACACGCTGGGCCCTCACAGGGAAGGACAACATGAGTGAAGGTTGATGACTGGGAGGTCATGGACTCACATGACCAAACACGCACCATCACACACGTGAAGAGACGCGGACAACAGAACACGTACTAGCATAGAGCAATATGCAAAGGCTGGACATAAGCAGCCAGGGTCAATCACATGAATCATTCACACATCAACTTACCGTGATCACAAAGCTAGGTCGTCACTTATATCACAAGTGACGTTTAAAAATGACAAGGAGAACGATTCCATCAACACAAAAAAAGATAAAACATGTTGTAACATATCTCCCTCAATCTGAGGGTTTACCCCCCCAAACACGAGCACGCCGTGTGTGTACAGGTGTGTAGGGGGTTCACATACCTTTAAGGTACAAAAGAAAAATGCCAAAATGGATCAAATGACAGAAAACTGGCAGACAAATGCTTTTAGACACATTGTGTGTATGTGTGTGGGGTTAACTTAATTCATTTATGGGAGAAAAAAACCATTGTCATCATAGACGGTTCTAGTCAGCTGACAGGCAGAGAGATGAGATAGTGATGTCATTCCACACTTGTTTTATGCAAATGATCCAATCCTTGTGTGAATGGGGAGTCATCTAAATGGCATGCCTGAACCAATTCATCTCTGCAGAATGTGTTGTACTGTATCATTTCCATATTCCTCTGAGGAACAATCCAAACTTCCCTTCCCAACTCATATCTGACTCCTGTGTCAGTTGCAAGACAATGCTTCTTGTAAACGTGTCAAGGACAACACAGAATTTCTCAGGCACAGAATCATTCAAATTCTCCTCATCCCCGGTCTTCTGCACAGTTATCGAGCACAGCGCTGCGCAGCACAGGGTGCAGGGGTGTGGATAGGACCACAAAGCCAACCTCCAACCCTAAGACACCCAGACAGAGAGGGAGGGAATGTTGAAAGACAAAAAGTGACCAAATAAGAGTCCCACCCAGGAGAGTATGTGGTGAGTGGGTGGAGGTTGGGAGCAGTCGGAAGCAGCAGGTGGCAGGTCTAACATTCCAGAATGCTGTTGACCGCAGCCTCCAGGACCGAGTCTGTGTCTGTGGC
This sequence comes from Hypomesus nipponensis, assembly GCF_054491055.1. NCBI lineage: Eukaryota > Metazoa > Chordata > Actinopteri > Osmeriformes > Osmeridae > Hypomesus > Hypomesus nipponensis. The sequence continues at coordinate 18,018,538 of NC_140373.1, forward strand.
TGGGGGCGAGGACAGCTCTGGGGGGAGGTGGGGCTGGAGGGATGGGGAGGACAGCTGAGACACCTGGTAGTGAGGGGGTCCTGCTGCCAGGGCTGTGGGTGGAGAGAGGCTGGCATGCTGATGGTTGCTGGCAGCTACGAGGCTGTTGTTGGAGCCGTAGGTGTGCCGTGTCCTTTTAAGGTCCAGGATGCTTTTGGCAGATGTGTCTATGTGCTGTGACAGACCCCCCCTTTCCTTCCCTCCTCCACCCCCCCCCGGGTCCCCATACCCGGCCTGGGGGTCTGTCCTTCCTGGCCCCTGGGGGCCCATGCCTGTCTGTCTGCAGCTGGTGGAGGGGGGAGGGAGGTAGGGCTCTGACAGGGCAGGGGACGGCTTCACTCCACAGCAGAACTCCTCCAGGAAGCCATCTGCACAGAGAGCACACTATCAACAGCTGTTCTGACACAAACACCTTTCTTTTTCTGGCTAGTCCCTCTCAGCCTCTTAGCCCAAACTGCAGCAGTCTTTACCCGGGTCAACTAGTACCATCCTCTTGTCCTGGGTCAGGTTACTACGTTCCTCCTGGTTGAAGGTCCTGTCGATCATCACCATCTCTGAAGAAGGACTAGAGCGCTGGACAGGACAGGAAGGACCTTCAGTTAGTAGCAGAACATGTGTGTGGGTGTGTGTGAGTGTGTGTGTGTGTGTGTCCTCACCTCAGCCTCCACCATGAGTAGACGTCTGTATTTGTTAACCATTGCCTGGGTTCTCTTCAGTACTTGCGTAGCCACAGACTCAAACTCTTCATCCACTGTGAACAACAGAACTGTCAGTTCACACACACACACACCTCTCTTTTCAGAGCCTTGCCCATTTCTATTATTTCAATCACAAGGTTGAGTTTACCAAGATAGAACTCATGATTTGGAGCAGCGCCCTGGAACACATGATAGGGCATGAGTCTGTGAAACGTATCTTCCAACGAAGTGAAACGCCTGTAGTCTGTTGACAACACTCCAGAATGATCCTTTCTCAGCTGCTGCAGAATCCTGAAGGAAAGAGAAGGTACACAATCAAAACACTACAGGACACTTGAGGCCTACGCACAGCTGTAACGCAGTAAGAATATGTGGTCAAATGATTTAGACATAAAGGGCCCTTTTCCTCCGGACACAGATGCAGGCTGCCACACAGCCAGTGTGAGCACTCACATGCCTCCTCTGGTGAGCTGGTGGGCTGCTGGACGCTTCTGGGTGCAGCCCTGAGGGAGATCACAGCCTCGTCATCACACTGACCAGCACATGTCACACCATCTCTTCTAACACCCCCACCCCATCACAAACACACAGCAACATCTCTGCTACCTGTGCAATCAGCAGGGAGTCCGGACAGATGGACGTGGTCGTTTTCATTGCTATAACAGCAAACAATGGGATGGATAGTCATTAATACCAGCACACTGAAAACACATCTATTTGATAGGTCACAGTGTGTGTGAGCACACACACACACACACACACCAACTGACAGGGGTCCTGACCTTTGGTGCCAAGGAGGTTGACAAGCTGTGCCTGTGAACCATCCTGGGAAAGGCCAGGTGATGAAGCATCCTGAGGAAGACAAGGACATATATTATGAAGAGACAAACACATATTCCTTAAGTAGGAAAGGCAGGAGGAAAGTAGTGGGAAGGCCAGAGAGAGGAGAGGCAGATGCAGGTGTCTGGAGGTGGCTGCTGTACCTGGGTGTAGTCTTGCTGCTCCTGAGGAGCCGGGCCGGGGGATAGGGAGGAGCTGTTGTGGGTCACCACCAGGCGCTGCACTGGGCTCTCAGAAACCTGCCCCCTGCCCACTCCTCCTGCGGCTGGGCCCACCAGCGTCAGACGCTGGTTACATGCTGCCTGGCCAGGGACAGGACTGCTCCCAGGGAATGTTGACCAACCCCCCACCGGCACACCTGCTGCCACGCCTTGGTTAACAATGAGTTGACCTCCAGCCGTGGCTGTGAAGTTCTGCCCGGCAACAAGCTGCACTGCATTCTGATTGGTGAGAAGGGTGTTGTTGGGGTCTGTGGGGCCATTGTGGACCGTGGTGGCTGGTGTAAGAGACACAGAGTACTGCCCCTGTGCCTGTCCCTGGCCCAGAGGAGAGTGCACCAGGATAGAGCCGTTGGCTGTGTATTGTCCCCCTACTGGGCTTGCTGTGTTAGCCACATTAGCAGTGGTGGTGGCAGGCTGGATGCCCAAGCTGTACAAAGTCTGAGACCCAGACTGGGGGGGTTTAGGCTGGATGGGTCTGACCAGTGTCTGTGTACCTCCTGGACCTCTCTGGATGATTATGTTCTGGAGAGGAATGTTCTTGAATGGCAAGCCCACCTGGCCCAGCTGAGCTGGGGGCGGGGTGAACACCTGCGCTGTGGCGGCCGGGGCGCCGGGCCTCAGCAGGATCTGAGGAGACCTGTCCAGGCTGCTCAACGTCATAACCCCACCGCCACCCCCAAACGGACCCAGTACCTGGATATGCCCGGCCGAGCCATTAGGCAGCTGGGATATCCCCTGGAGGAACTGACCCCCAGAGAAGGTTGCCGTCGCTGTGGTAACGACCCCAGTCCCCCCTCCATACCCCCCAGAGACCAGCTGGGAGGGGAAGGGGGTGGTGGCCTGGACCGAGGGCGGCTGAGAGTCCAGTAAGGCCTCCTGGGCCAGAGTCTGCTCAGTAATGTCTGCCTCAAGAAGGGACTTCTGGAGTATGTCAAAGGGCTGGTCCTCTCCACCCAGCTCCACCCCTCCAGGGGATGCAGCCTCCCCCAGCTCATCCTCGATGAACGACAGGCTGCTGGAGAGCTGAAGGCCTGTCCCCGTCGAATCTTCAGCAAACTCCCCCAGGGAAGAGGGGCCATGCTTGAGGTCAGAGTTGGCTCCAGCCTGAGACAGGAGAGATGGGAAAGGGTGGGATTTAGAGGACAAACCCCAAGAAAAGGGATGTAAATAAGCATACTATACATGTGAAAATATGTCAACTCACAGCGCTTCCAGCAAAGAAGCTCCCCGCAGGCCCATACGCTGCATTACTCACATCGTCCTCCTCGATCTGCAGAGACCAGGCTGTCAAGCATGACACAGAAAACATACATCTCCCTACACTTCTAGAATCATCAATGCTAACACCTCGCAAATCTCACAGAGAATGCAGACATTGAAATGTTGTCATTGTTCAGTGCTCAATTGTGTTGCTGGTAGCAAAATGTTTGTTATTGTGTTGATTTGTGGTGATTGTGGTGTGGCGTCTTATGAAAATACAACCCAGAGGTCTCAAATTGTTGACACTGTGGGGACAGTCAGTGGAGCACACTTACAGACTTGTTGTTGGAGCCATGGAGATAGTCATTTAACGCCTGCACATCTCTATGAGGAACACATTGAAGACAAAGGGGGGAAAACCAGATGAAAAAGGACAAAGACACAATGGGGAAGCACACATCAGCATGAGCACTTTTTAAACATGAAATGAGCTTGTAAATGGCCTGTAAATGATGCTTGTGTCTGATCGAAGCATGCAGAGCAGATGGTTTGACTTTCTAGAACTTATTTATTTGGAGTTGTTTACCCAATAATATCCAGAAGACGACGATCTTCCTCATCATCCATGACACCTGACAGAGCGGTGCAGGAGGAAGCCGTACAGGGAGGGAAATGTGAATGTTTATCATTGCCTCAACTAGCAGACACAAGGTTTCATGGTACCAAACTACCCTTTGTTAGGGGAACGTGAATACATCAGCATTGTAGTATGGTAACGGGAAGACAACTGTGGTGTGTTGAAAATATCTTAAGCATTCACTCACAGCTTTCTGGCAGAGAGCATGGAATCAGTCATTGAACACCCTTTATATCCTGTAGGGTGGGAGTGTGTGTGAAAAGACAGCAAGAGAGAAGGGGGGGGGGGGGGTACATTAAGAATAGCAGTACTATAGCCATTAAAAGCCTGTCCATAGGATCCTGCTAGTTATGAGACAGTGCAGCACTTTCTCCATCATCTTCCACACAGCCTGCTCATCCTGTCAACTCAGCTGCCACAGCTGATTGAATATGAAGGAGTGGAGTAATACCAAGGATGTCTTTGTACTTTTGGCATGTACTAAAATATGACCGTTCCTCCATTTGATGCAATTGTTACAACACTATTGAGTGTTGACAGGCATTCAAAGTGTGGTCGTCTGTGTTAGGACTATCCAGCAGACTAGCATGTTTTTTCAAATGTCTAAAGCATTGTTGAATGGAAATTAGAATTGTATTTTAGCAGGAAAGAATGTGGAGTATTTTTTGCACTTTGTAAAGTATAAATACATATTCGGATGACATGTTCGTATCAAATATTTCGTGTAGCGTGCATGTGCTTTCTGCAAAAGCATGGCGTACATGTTGCTTTCAAAATGGCAGCTGCTGCACTAACTCATCCACCATCTTTACTTACGAAAATGTTGTGCCAGCTCACTACATGGCCAAAAACAAAATGGATGTTGCAAGTAAACATGGAATTAAAATGATTTCATTGAAAATGCATTTCCTTTAAGATTGTTTATACATGTAGCTACCTACTGCTGTCTTTACCCAGAAGTGACGAAAGAACAATGAAAATAGAGACAGTAGTAGCTCTTGCTAACACGGCTATCATTTCGATACCTATGCTAACCATCTAACTTCAAATAATGAACCAAGCAGTTAATACAGTGGTTGTTTTATTTCACATTTTCAGCCAGAGCAAATTGGTATCTCTTTGGACAGTGTTGGTATATCTAGCTAGAGATAAATAGCTACCTAGCCAGAACAGTCGACACGGACTACGCATTTTTTGTTGGTTCCATTTTGTTGAGCTAGTGCTAGCTACGTCGTAGTGCTAGCTCAACATTTTTATAAATTAGCAGACTTGTTCGGTAAGTGCAGCCCTAGCAGGAGGTATATGTAACACGTGGATTGGGATAAATTGGTTGAAATTAAATTAAGCATATAAATGTGAATACATTTAGAGGCCGCGGTTTGCAAATATGTTAAATAAATTCTGCCAACCAATCTAATTTTAACACAGATAGCTAAACTTGCTACAGAAGCTCGAGCCTTTAAGTGAAATGGCGACAAAATTACTGAAACAGTTCGTCAATAGCCAGAACCTAGCTCGCTCTACCTAATTAAATAATGGAAGCACATACGCAACTACCCAGCCACACGGGGTTGCAGTAATTTAGTTAGTAGTTCAGTACATACGAATTTGTCGAAATGTTTTACCCAATTAGCTAGCTAACTAGCCTAACTTTCGATATCGAAATAACACCCACCAAAACTGTCCCCCTTAGCATTGTGCTACCCCCAGTTAAACAATCCAACACGGTCGTTTAGCGGGTCAATTGAACTGTATAGAAACGTCGCTAGAGTCACCTAATGTAGCTACAGCTAGCGATTTTTATGTCCAAAAATAGACTGAATCGACAATGATAATCTCATCCGAGCACAAAAGCTTGTCCTCGTCCTCTCCAGTCTCTCTAGCTAGTCGTCGTCGCTGACGCGCAATTTCTCTGCTGGGGTTAGACGAGGGAGGCTTCCATTTCTTCTTTTTAGTTCATCTGCCAGCATGCAAAACGTCACATTTCTCTCGATTTGCTGAACAGACGATTTCAATAGGGGAATTTACGCGAGCATCAAGTCTTCAAACAAGCAGTTGTTCGGGATAGCCACTCCGTAACATTTTACTGGTAACCACCGGCCTGTCAAGGTTGGCTAGCTGGCTACGCTGCCATAGTCTATTTTAGAAACGACGGGTAGAATTCGTTGTTACGGCTAACGGACTAAACAGTGCTGAGCTATAAATATTTATTTCGATTAGCATAACACGAAGACGACCGAAAAGAAGCAAACCCTTACTACTGTCTCACTCCTCTTGAAACCCAATATCTCCATTTGGCAACTTTTAATTTGCTCCCCCCTCCTTCTCCTCCTCCTCCTTCTCCCTCTCCCACATATATTTTTCTCACTGTCTCTCTTCTGTCTCAGATAGATTTTTCTCTGCACTCTCACTCTCTTCCCTCCCTGAAGGAAGAGAGGAAGGAGGTTGTGTGTGTTTTTTCCTTGAAAATTTTATCACAAAATTATAATACACTCAAAGGGAAACTCACCGTCATGAAAAAGCAGTGCCTTGTCAACGGGGTTTCCTCGCCATCACCGCACGGGTCGTCGGGGTAGTGCACAGAAGGCAGCATCACAGAAACCTACAGTACAATAAGTACTCATACAGGACTTACCAGTAAAAGATATCATATCGACACAAAGCTATCTGTTATCATAGATTAATTACCCTCTACATTCTAACCCAAATAATATATATATTTCCGTCCCTATAAAAATGTAAAATTGCAATTGTGGTCTTGACCATAACAAACGGTAGGGGGCGGGCCAGAAATCGATGCCACACCTTAATTTGACAGCAGCTCATAGCCACACACTGGCTACGTTATGGTTCAGTGTGAAATCAGTGGATTCACTAGTTTACCCCAAACATGTATTTGTATTATTCTGTCCCCCTTTACACAGACATAACTTAAACAAAATGTTGTTTGTGTACATAACTGAGTTGTGTCATTGACGATACTTGGATTGCATTCGAACATTTCACTGAAGTAATTTTTTATATCCGTAGTCTAATAATTTGCGTTAATTATGCCTTTATTCCTTTCAAATAAATAGTCACACGTCTTATTGCACGCATGGATATAGACTGGGTTTGCCTCAAATTGTAATACCTTTGTAATAATATTTCTTCACAAAAAAGAGGACGTGGAAATTTGCTATTATGATAGCTGAAATTATTTTATTTCGGCCCAATGTCCCCCCTCTCATTCTTTCATAATGTCAACGCACTGCAAGCCAAACCCAGACCCTACGCACGCGCTTCTGCATTCACCAATCACATTCCAGCACACTTCAGAATATATCCTCTATCCAATGAGAGAGGAGTTTGTTTGTAAGTGGGATCACCACTTCCGTGTTGTTCTTCGGTCCTACCTAGGGTGAAAATCATATTTTGATTCTAGGTTTCTACAGTAGGCCACTACAAGAATTTGTCAGTGGAAATGGATGTTGTGACCAGCGATAGTCAGGGAAATGGTGACTCAGGTCCCAGCGACACTGTTAAAATTCCAGAGAGGCTACTGAAACGTGATCAGTTGAGGATAGAGGATGTAGAAAGGCGGAAGGAAGAAAAAGAGAGCCTATCCGTAACCGAGGAGAGGAGCGAGTTCTTTTCAAGCACGTTTAAAAGCGAGCGGTTGGCAATTGAGAGACTCATGTCGGCCTGCTCTGAGGATGACTGTGCGTTTGCGACGCAAACATTGGAAGAGGTGACACTGAAGACACAACAACTCCAAAAGTTTTTAAACGATAGCATGACATTTCTGACGCAGTACGAGCTGAGACAGGCACAAGCGTCTCTTCAAAAACTGCAAACCTCTCTGGCTGAGAAAAGAGAGGTGGTTTTGCCCAAGAAAAAATTCGCCTTTCGTTCTCGTAATGCTGGTGCAAGTAACCCAAAAGTAACCGCAGTAGTCGCAGATTCCCCTGCATCTGCCACGACTGTCGATTCTGGGGGTGTTAAATTGCCCGGAACTTCCCATCCGGATCAGTGTGGGTTCTCCCGCATCAGTTCTCAGACGCTGATCAAGTCAGCTGAGGAGATCCTAAAACAAGATGTGCTGCTGACACACCTGACTAATTGCAAAGTTCGTCTTTTTGGTGCCCCAAGTACTTTGCATGTTAAACATGTCCGTGACTGTGAGATCTTGTGTGGACCGGTGTCTAGTTCAATATTTGTTGACCACTGTACAAACTGCGTTCTGGTCTTCCCCTGCCAGCAACTAAGAACTCACAACACCACTGACACTGAGGTGTATCTGCATGTCACAAGCCGAGCCATCATAGAAGACTGCCAAAGGGTCCGCTTTGCCCCCTTCTCCTGGTCATACCCCGGTCTGGACAGTGACTTCCTTGTGTCTGGTCTGGACCAGAATAGAAACAACTGGACCCAAGTGGATGACTTTAATTGGCTCGCCACAAGCACCCCCTCCCCAAACTGGACTGTCATCCCAGAACCTGACAGAAGAAATGACTGGGATGTCTAGAAGTACACACCCATCACGAGTGGATTTTAAACAGTCAGTAGATCAATAAAATACTGTTCCTTCAGTCCCAACCTGACACTGTTAAAATATCAAAACTGTTAACTGATGTACTTAACTTCACATAAATTTGCTCTGTGTCTATAATCAAACAATATGAATAAAAATGGCTGATGGCTTGATTTAAATACCTCTTATTTCTTTCTGTTTCGTATTGTATTGTGTGCATGTCTCAAAGTTGAAGCTGATCTATAGAAATCTTCTAGAGTAACATCTAACTTTAATGACAAACTGATGTTAAGTCTCCCTACTTCCTGCTCTGTAGTGTGGAGTGACAGACAGGTCAGAGAGGCTATATGGAGTGCAGGTGAGGCAAACTGGGTCATGGGCAGGTATAGGCATTGGCGTGGTGTGCAGCTTCACTTACTATGAGGGAATTAGAGAGGCATTAGTTGAACAGCACCTTTTTCCTTTGTGTAGAATAACATCCTGTCTGCTGAACTCAGAGACCCCTGTGAATATAGTATTCATGCAGTTGGCTCCACCTTCACCTTCCAGGTGTGGTTAACTGTTAACTGTCCTTATTACTGTGCCCTCATGCTACCATTGGGGCGACCTTAACCACGTGAACATTCAAACCAATTATGGTCCCCTGCAACAGCTTACGATCAGGCTCATCTTCTGCAAATGGGATCAGGCTACTTACAGGGGCTTAGCATGACGTACAGCAACTTTGAGTTTAATCATGAGGATCCTCAGCAATCGTCTGCTCGTAGGGAAAGGAACATCACGATTAGCTTCACCTGTGAGATCAGCCACGTTAGGAGGGAAAGTTTTGGACCAGAACAAATTAAACCGAGAGAACATTACTCAGTGTCCCATTGAGAGTTTTTGGAGATTGATGCGTTATGGGAGACTAGACTTGAGGAATAAACACAATCCCTCTGTTCGTGTCTTCTCAATTTCTTCACTTTGGGATGGATTATAGATCTGGGCTGACTCTCCTGTCCTGCTGGACCAGCCAGAGGAGACCCTGATCACAGACACCAGTCCACAGGACCTGAGGTTGAACTGAGGCAACAGAAGTGAAGACTAAGGGTCCAAGGCTGGATAAGTCCCCTACAGCTTGTGAGATATCTGTGTAGTATCTGTTTAGAACTGTTAAGAACTCATCAAAGGTTAAAAAATGGCGCTCATGAAGGTGAAGTTTGACTTGAAAAAGCGTGTCAAACTGGCCCAGTTTGTCTGGTTTATGTACTGGTTCTCAGTAATGGCCGGGGTGCTGGTGTTCAGCATGGGCCTGTTCTTTAAGATTGAGCTGCGGAAACGCTCAGAGCTCATGGACAACAACGAAAGTCACTTTGTTCCCAACTTGCTCATTGCAGTGGGTCTGCTTGCCTGTGGCATCAATGCCTTTGGAGGCAAGATCTGCTATGACTCCCTGGATCCTACCAAGTTTGCCAAGTGGAAGCCCATGCTGAAGCCCTTCCTGGTGTCGTGCGTGATGTTTAACGCCCTTCTGGTGTTGACGGCTCTGCTCTGCTTTCTTATGAGAATTCCCTTGCAGTTCACGCTGGCAGAGGGGCTGAAGAATGGCATGAAGTTCTACAAAGACACAGACACCCCTGGTCGCTGTTACATGAAGAGGACCCTGGACATGATGCAAATGGAGTTCCGTTGCTGTGGCAACAACAACTACAAAGACTGGTTTGAAATCCAGTGGGTTAGTAACCGCTACCTGAACTTTGGGGCAAAAGAAGTAAAAGAGTAAGTGACCCATCTATGTTGAGCTACACATTCCTAAACCTACCTATGCATTTAGAGCTACCTAGCATCTGGTAGAATGCAGGTCCAACCCAGCACTATATCAGCATGTGTTTCAACAGGAGCAGGAAGTCAGATGGCTGAGTGGTTAGGGAATCGGGCTATTAATCAGAAGGTTGCTGGATTGATTCCTGGCCATGAAAAATTAAATAGTTTCCTTGGGCAAGGCACTTCTCCCCACTTGCCTCGGGGGAATGTCCCTGTACTTACTGTAAGTTGCTCTGGATAAGAGTGTCTGCTAAATGACTAAATGTTAACACTAAAGACTGTTGTCTTGAATGAAGAAAAACACACAGGTGTCTCAGGCTACTTTTGTACATAGATATGACGATGTGTTGACCACATACCCTGTGAATAAGAGTTAAGCTCTGATTTCCAGTTGTGGTAAGAGTTTAGAGTACATGGATGAGAAATTAGGAAAATAGGTCAGCAATATGAGGCCAAATTTCTGTGTAAGGTAACAGAAGGAGTACAGGGTTAGTGGAATCTAGGTGTTAGTGAGGATGTTGGATTGCTGTAACAGGATGGATGGTTTCTATGGATTTTATGGGGGGGGCAGGGGTATCCGGTCAGTATACGTTTTAATTGTTGTGGTTTTACATAGAATGAGGTATCAGGTGGTGTTCTCAGACTCAAATCCTCTTGGATTGCATTTCTTCATCCTCCAGGGTTTACTGTCTTGTCCAATCAGCACTGAACCTGGCAACATGATATGAATAGACATTGCCAGGTAGTTCCTTGCACACACAGATTCACCAATGGACCATGACGCAATTTAACAAATGAGCATCATTGACAAACTGAGAGACACATTTAGACACATTATAGATTGACTGACCTAGAGCTTCTCATAAGAGTGTGTTACTATTGAGAACATAAATAACCACTGTGCCAGACATCGTTTAAAACATTTAAATGACACCCTCCTTACAAAACCTTTATTTCATCTTATTCAGCATTGCTACTTGACGGTGCATTTCTCCAAGGACTTTGAATGACTTAATGCTCTTTCACATACAAAGACACACACAGTCAATGATTGTTTCTCTGTAAGGAGATTGTAATCAGCTCTGTGACCTGTAATGAGGCACATACTGCCTCTTGAGTTAATTGCCTTTGTCAGGGTTAAAGGGGTTAATCCTGTCACATACAGGCCAAGCAGATATGTTGCAGTTTATTTCACTTTCAAATGTAGTCAGATCTCCATTAGCTGTTGAATTAGCCACAGTTACTTTTTACAGTTACATTACATAAAAAAAACCTTAACAGGCAGAGACTTGAATGAAGACACTTATGCTGAATACATTATCTTAGATCAAATACATGTAGATGAAATGGACCTTTGTGCTGACCAATTTATATGTTGATATATCTTGATACACTTTCTATTACAGTAAAAATGTTACAGTTGAATTATTAATCAGCATCCAAGCCATCTGCAATGGCACTGCTTAATCAAATATGCCTTTAATGTAGTGGTGAACACTGCCTCTAATGTAGAGGTGTTTAACACAAGGCCTTGACATTCAGCAGATTAAAGGTAGGGATTGTCATAGTAAGTTGTGGTAGCTTTGTCCTGATAGTGTTTTGTTATTTTGATGAAGTGAATCCTTCAGGTGTCTTTTGTAAGCTCGGAAACCATTTAGGGAAAGGTTTATTATTTGTTGTAGCTCAAAGATATCAAATATTACATACGATACATTACTGATCTCTGAAAAATTGAATGTATAGGATGCTGACCTTTGTCTTCTGCCCTTCCCTCTGCAGTCGTATTGGCAGCAATGTGGATGGTCAGTATCTGATGGATGGGGTTCCCTTCAGCTGCTGTAACCCCAGCTCCCCCAGACCCTGCATCCAGTACCAGGTCACCAACAACACAGCCCACTACAGCTATGACCACTACACCGAGGACCTGAACATCTGGAAGAGGGGCTGCCGCGATGCCCTGCTCTCCTACTACGGAGGCCTGATGAACACCATAGGAGCCCTGGTGTTGCTGGTGACCATGCTGGAGGTAAAGGAACCCACACACAAACACAATGACACAGCCTCTCAACAACTGGGAGGTGCATGCCTTGTTCCCTGATCCCTCTGTGGCCCAGGCTGCTGTGGGTGGGTTGTGGCCCCTGCTACATGTTAGCTCACAAGTGTCCTTAAAGAAGAGCATGACTGCATCTACCCAGCTATCCTTCTGTGTCCATATTCAGCTGTCGCATATCATCACATCCACTTCAAACAGTCACCATAACACCCGTGTGCTTGTCATAATTTCTTCCTTTCTCAGTCCTGTACTTAACAGAATGTGTGCCAAACCTTTATTTTGATACGTTTTGTTTTCAGAATGATTAACTCAGCTCATACAATAGGGATTTGTCCGATCTAGAAATCATAAAATCAAGTAGTAGACTCTTTGTCTCTTTGTTTAATGACTTAGACTAAGACACCTGAAGCTCATCAAAGACAAAAACAACCAAAGAGATCCTACACCTGGAATAGCCATGGTTACGTAAGTGTCCCCAGGGTGGCACAGATAGCTGTCCTGTAGATCCATCAGGGGCGGAGCCAGACACTAACCCACTTTCTGGAATTAATTAAGTACTTGTGTACTATGTGTACTATGTCCACATTATCTGTCATGTTTTGGAATCTGTATTCTTTGTGGTGGTGTTTGTCAATCTTTGATGTTTGTGTGTAAGTGGTCCCAGTAGTTGTAGTTACATTTGCTGTGTGAGTAGAGATTCACATTCTCACCCACAGGTCATTTATAACGATTTTTGTCCTTCTTGGATGATAAATTGTGAGTTACGTGGGCTGTCCAATTAAAACCCATGATTAGATACGGTCTAACCACCAGAGCTCTCTAACCCTAACCCTGGGGGTCAGATGGCTGAGCGGTTAGGACGTTGGGCTATCAATCAGAAGGTTGTTGGTTTGATTCCCGGCCGTGCCGAATGATAGTGTGTGTCCTTGGGCAAGGCACTTCACCCTACTGTCCTCGGGGAGAATGTCACTGTACTTACTGTAAGTCGCTCAGGATAATAGTGTCTGCTAAATGTACATGTAACCCTACGTGTCCCCTACAGTGTTTTTTAACACTCTGCACCGCTTGCCTTCCCACAGTACACCACGCTCGGAGGCGTGTCCGACAGGAAAATACAGGTTCTCTAAGGTCGCTGTTGTAGTCATGGCCAAGCGTGCAGACTTGGGTTCATGTACTCACAATATCGATCAACATACCACTTTTACACAACATTTGTGTAAAAATACACAATGTTTCACTCATGCAAGATTACAGTAGATTACATGTTACGCCACCGTTCACTCAACCAGTCGTGTGTCGGCTGGGCTAGTGAGCTAGCAGTGGCACAGACGTGGCACTTTGAAGTATAAAAACACACCAGGGACACTAACAACATCGGCAATCCTGCACCATACATTATTATTTTTATGTAATCTTTAAATTCAAGCTTGTCACATTATGTAACTTGGTTCTGAACAGGACTGGTTGTGCAGCTGGTTGTAGAGCAATCCTATTGGCCAACGCTAGCGTTTAACGTTCCTCATTTACATAAAGTTGAGAAATTACAGCTTGCAACGCTTCGCTCCGCTTGCCTTTCCACAATGACCTAGGCGAGCGTCAAAGCCCAGTTTCATTGAAAAAGAATTGGAAGCCAACGCCCTGCTCCGCTGTAGTGGACACGCACTCTAACCCAAGCATTTTCACAGGCTTGATGCTTGCTTAGTGAGGAAGCCTGTGTAGAGGCTCAGATTAGAGCTGTCCTGAGGATCAGGTGGCCATGAGGGTGAAGGCTAAGGGGATGCTGGGGGTCTGGGTCAAGGTAGAGTGTGCCACCAGGCCCAGGATGACGACTCTCCCTCTACCCTGCAGGTGGGTGTGATGGTGGGTCTGCAATACGTGAACACCTCCCTCTCCACCCTGGCCAACCCAGAAGACCCAGAGAGTGAGAGTGAGGGCTGGATCCTGGAGAAGACTGTGAAGGAGACCTTCACTGACATCATGGCTAAGATGAAGAACATGGGCAAAGGCAACCAGGTGGACGAGGGAGCGGAGGCTCCTATCGCCACGGTGAGCTGAACAAGCTCCACCCATATAAACTGAAACCACTCTCACTGAACAGGGGAGAGAGAGAGAGAGAGAGAGAGAGACAGAGAGAGAGAGAGAAAGAGAGAGAGAGTGAGATTGGTGTTGCTACTATTTTACCCACATAAAACATACTAAACAATACTATAAACACATTTGGCTTGCTTTTTGATACATACAAACAAATGGACTTCAGTATTGTGTAAAGGGAAGTACATCATAGGTCCCTGAGTACATATAGAAAAATGATAGCAGAATTTATGAAAAGTGTGACCCTTCACACCGAAGACAGAAACACACGCACAGTCTCAGACAACAGCTCTGCTTTGAAGCAAATTCTCATTGTGGGATTCTCTCTTTTTGTTTGATAGGTAAAGAATTGTATTGCTTATTTCATGTTTTTATTTTATTTTTAATTTCCATCCTGTCTATACTCAAATGTGGGAACACAACAAACCAACAAGCTAAAGGTCTAACACCAAAAAATGCATACTATCAAATTATTTGCATTTTACCACAATGGGAAAGTATATTATTCCTTTTAATGTGAAATTTAAGGTCAGTACTACAAGGTCAGGTGAGCAGGTGTGTCGTTTTCAGAGAGGTGTGGGGATGGTGGTTGCTATGCAGCCCCCCCTCCCAAGGTTTAACGGTTAAGGAGTCAAGTTGGTATTGGTAGCTCAATGAGCAGTTTTTTTAATAGTGATTTCACTTGTAGGTAAATAATAGGCTACATGCAAAGAAAATAAATGACATGTCACACAAAACACAGCTCAACTTCCACTGCATTCATCTTAAAAGGCTGGGTTGTGCTACTGAGATGGGGTAGGAGTGGGAAGGAGAGGGGAGCGGTCATTCTGGGGTCTCTCAGGGCTGGGGAGAGGGGGAACTCTGGAGTGTAGGGCTGGAGCCAAAGTGAGGGGGAAGGGGCAGGCACCGGAGGGAACCATGGTAACCACAAAGCTGGGGAGGACATTTGAGATTGGCAGCTAAATCCCTCCCACAGAACCCTGAAATCTGACCCCTCACCTTCACCACTCAGTGTTCCTGTGTCCTATTATATGTGTCTATTTTAGGTATGGACCTGCTGTAAATACCATTCTCACACACTCAAACACCAATAACTGGGCTACTGTCTTTGTAAATAGTGTAGAATTGATACAATACTTTTTTTAAACAATGTAATCAATCAAATTATTTTATTTTATTGACTGTAAAGATTTTTGTCATGAAAAATATTTTTGTCTCTCACTGTACCCGTAGAAAAATAATGATGATTATTGTACATCAGAATAAAGGAACATAGTCATGTGTTAGAAAGGATCATATTAGTGGTGTGTTGTTTCAATGTAAGGTTGTAGAGATCAGAGAGCATGGCATTCTGGGAGCGCTGTGGGAGTCCTGATTAAGTGAATAGGATCAGGATCATTATGTGATTACTGCTTTCACATGGCCATAGGACAAGCTTTCACATGTGTGCTGAAGGACAAGTGTGGCAGGACCACACGCTATGGAAGACAAAGAAGGGGATGCAGTTGTTAAATTCCTTTATCAGATTATTTGGACAATTATGGACTAGTATGCGGTCTAAAGCTTACAACCAATGTCCTTCAATTTTCTCCTTTGTCACAAACAAATTCCTTTGTTTCTCCAATTGTTGAAATGTCTAATTCTGTGGCAAAAACATCCCAAAACAATTCGCATACCAAGGTCAAAAGTTTGTCATGACCATCACCCGTTATGTGTTTGTCACCAGATCAGTGCAGGTAACCCCCGTACTCTGCCTGACAACAGCAGGGAGGCTGTCCTGACCGCTCCAGACTTAGTGGAGGCCCTCTGACAGCTAGCCGCAGCGCTAACCAGGCCAACTATGAGTGAGGTATTTTTGGTTGGCCTAAAGTATCTAACTAGCACTGAGCAGATAAGAGCCATAAGAGGCTTTAGATTAGATTTAGCCCTCAGTCAGATGAACAGATAATGTGCTGGGCAGGAACACACGTCATGTAGAAAGCATGGACGGAAAGAAATCATGTTGGGTATTGAGAAAGGGAAAAAGGTCGATGTTGAATGCTAAAAGTGGGAGTAAAAATGAAAGGAAAGATTGTGTAGAGATACAGTGAGACAAATGATACAAGAAATACAAAATCTAAGAGATAATCGGATAAGATTATCTGATAAGAAAGATAAGATAAGAAGTGTGGTTGCTGACTGTGACTGTATTTGTGTGTGTGTGTGTGTGGGGGGGGCAACAACCATGCCACGTTCAAAGCCGGGAGCTTCTTAACGAATCTGGGAAACGCGGCCAAAGTCACTTAAATCCCCTCCCCCATTCTGATGCTCGGTTTGAACTTCAGCAAGTTGTCTTGACCATGTCTACATGCCTAAATGCACTGAGTTGCTGCCATGTGATTGGCTGATTAGCTATCTGTGTTAACAAGCAATTGAACATGTGTACCTATTAATTGGCCGGTGATTGCGTATATATATGCTATATTTGACTTAAATATAATTTAAATGTGAATTTCCACTATCATTGGACATGGACCTCATAGACCTCAAGTACAATGAGTGGCAGCTTCAATGCTTGCTTCAGGACAGGAAGGTATACAGGTGGATTGCTTAGGTGTTCTCATTTGCTTACTGTACATACTAGAGGAGAATATAACAGAATATGTTTCATTGGTGTGATACTGATATTTGAGATTGCAAATCTCACCAGATGTCACTATTGGTTGTCACCAAATTGGCAATACTGTTGAGATCATGTCACCTCAAATCCTGTCTTAAAAGTCAAAGCAATTACTTAATGTCCCTGTAAAGTGGATTTCTAGTATTTTGTCTAAACACATGTTTTTGATGTTGAAATGTATTGCTTAAACGCATTACAATGTTACATTGTTAACAGGATTTTTTGGGCGGGGATGAAACCATGCCTCTATGATGCAATGGAGGCATTGAGCATAGCCCCTCCCCTAACACTTTAGTAACTAGAGAGCAACTAAGATGTTATTAAAACTAATAAACTTTTATTCATTGATAGCCTGACGTTATTTGGTTAAGTCATGCTAGTTACATATCAATGACATGCTACTCTATCTTGTTAACTTGCATAAAAGGGAGATACAAAATGTCCATTCGGTTGCAGACCGAGAAGGACAAGATTGAGTATAACCCTTTTGTTGTAGTGGTATTCGACAGTTGAGACCGAAGTAATTTTTCCGTGAGTGGACGTGGTTTCAGCGCCCACAGCATTTGAGATATGAAAAAACTGCTAATTTTTTCATGAGTTTGCCAACTTATTTTAGTTACTTGAATATTTTTTTAATCATTCAAATTTGGCTAGGTGGTCAGCAACACATTTTTCTGTGGTGTGACCAACTCAGAACACATATTTTATTGTCACTTTACAGGGACTTTAAAGTACTTTACTTACAGTAAAGTGTCAGACAAATCTTGAAAAAACTGTAAAACTATTATCTTGTGCAAAATTCAATTCAAGTTGTATTTCTGTATTTCTGGTTCACAAGAGGGTTCATAGCAAGAAAAACAAGACAAACAAGTCAAAATATAGTTCCGGCCAAGTAATTTGATTGAACAAGAGGCATTCCATGAGTGCTGACGTAGAGTATTGAAGCACTGGGACTTATAACTTATCATGTTTCCCTCCACCTTGTGAAAAAAAGAGCTCTGTGATAGTTCAATTACTAGTAAGGAGGTCTTTAACACTATCACTCTTATTAAGGTTAACAAATCTCCTGGGGTTGATGGCCCACTTTTATAACCTTGTATTACCTTTTCTGATCTTATTGCCCCCTTGCTTAAAGAGGTTTATACAGACAGTATAGACATCTATTTATATCACCTACTTTAACTCAAGGATTGATAACATTGATACAGAAAAAATACCCATTACTTTTAGATAACTGGAGACCAATTTCTCTGTAAAACAGTGATTATAAGATATTTGCCTTAACTTCAGTTATGGACCTCCTCATAGATTAGGCTCAATCTAGCTTCTTAAATAAAATACAAATAGTATAATATTAGTCGTAGACTTGTTGGACTACTCACATGTAAGTACTTTCTTAGATTCTATAGATAGTGCTCGATACAATGGTTACTTTTTTACTTTTAGGTCATGACAAAAATTTTGATTTTGAGACTTTTTCTGAAAAGCTAACAATGTATAGGAAAGCAAACTGTTGTATTAAACATAAAGGTGGTGCATCTTCTAGATTTGATTTTAAACATGGTATTAGACAAGGTTGTCCAATCTCCCATTACCTTTTTGTGTTCTGTACTCAGCTTATTAATATTTATGTTAAATAAAGCCACTTAAAAGCTATATCTATTGCTGGCAGGGATATTATCATATTCCAGTTAGCAGACGATATTGCACTGTTCCTGAAAGATCATCATCAGGTCTCAGCTGCTCTTATAGATGCCCTTCCTAAAGCTTCTGGCCTTAGTTTAAACATCAGCAAATGTGAACTGCTGTCTATTAAAGACTGTCAGTTACAACATATTGCTAATATACCAGTCAAGGAATCAGTGACATATTTGCGAATTGTTATCTCGAAAGAAAAAAATCTACATGTAAGATACATTTTGATCCCATCCTTCAGAAACCTAAACCAAAGTTGGCTTCTAAAGGGATTCATCCCTAAAAGGTAGAGTTTTGTTGCGTAAAGCTGAGGGACTGTCAAGATTAGTAAATGCTGCCACTTCACTCAATGTTTCTAAAAAGATGTGTAATACTGCGCTATTTACTTTTCTATGGAGAAACAAAACACATTATATTAGGAACTCTATAATAATGAATACTTATGAATCAGGTGGATTGAACTTCCTTGATCTGTACTCTAAACAATGTGTTAAATAAATTGGATGAGACATTTCATTATAAATTCAAATTGTCTTTGGAATTTTATATCCAATTTAGATTCTTTAAATCAACATTTTTTAAGAGGTGTTTTTTAGCACTCATAACACAAATCAATCAGTTATTAAATCAAGAAGATATGTTGCTAACTTATTCTGAGTTTCTTGATGTCCATAAAATCCCAGTGACACCAAGGCAGTTTTCTGTTGTGATGGATGCGATTCCTTGGCATTATTCAGAGCTAATACTCAAAACAGTATTGCGCCCCCTTCTGCTTTTGTTTTATTTGATACTGCAATTGGGAAACTTAGTTTTGCCCCTGAAAATAAAAATATTTATACAACTATTCGTTCTTTACTTAAAAAATACATTGTCACCAGGCCAAACTGTATTTTTTGTTGAAATAGACAGAAATGGTAAGTTTATTATAGAAAGACATCTGGACTTTACCAAACAAATATTTATTGGTAAATTAAGTTAAGTAACTTTCAAAATCTTTAAGATGTTGACTTGAACTGTCCTTTTTACAATCCTTTGGCTGAAACCTAGTTTCACTTGTTTTCTCATTGTGCTCATGTAAGGACATTTTGGACAGATTTGAATAGATTTATAATTGATAACATCGACCCCACTTTGTCTTTGTGTTTAGAAAATGTTTTATTTGGCTCTCTAATAAAGCCAGGAATCTGTGTGTGTGAGAGCAAATTAGAATGGGTTTAGTTTCCCTCAATCAGATCAAGAACTGGGCCCTCTGAAATGTTCATATTCTGCATGTCATCTTTATAATCCAACTGAGTGCAGTGCCATGATGGAAGTTGATTCGAGATAAAATAATGTTTTTTTGCCTCCAGTTTGGTTTGCTCTCTTTGCCTCCCAGCTCCTTCACTCTGATTGGTCCTCTGGTCTGCAGCGAATATTTATATATGTATGTTCAATTGCAGTTCTGACTGTAAATTGACTTTGTTGAAGGTCAAGCAAAAAACCCTATCTTAGATTGTAACAAACTGAGCACACATTTCCACAAATTAGTAATTTGTAGTCTATCAAACAAGTTTCTGACTAATAAATTATGCTTGCAGATCTGTTGTGTAAAATCAATTTCACTCAAAAACTTTGTAGGGTCCTGAATGATTATGCATCTCGCCCACAGATGTCCTCTGCTTCCCTCTCCTGGTGGCTAAAGGGAAGCCTGATCTCAGTAGAACACAGAAATAACGTAGGCTGCTTGGAATGCCTGGAAAATCCACAAATATTTCTGAACTCTCCATGTTGATCAGCTCCCTCCATTTATTAATTTACACATATAACTGTAACTACATAATTCTGTTACCTATAGTTGGCATTATTCGATTAATAAATCGAATAAATTACCTCTGATAACGAATACATACTACAGTAAATAGTTAATGAAACCTTCATTGCACATCTAAGTATTGTAAGCAATGTTTTATCTATACTTTACTAAAGCCATTCACAATCTGACCTCAAACTGCTCTGAGGTCAAACAGCCATGATCAGATCAGGACTGACTAGATCACACAAACCACTGTGTCTTTCATGGCTTACAGCAGCTAGACAGAGACACTGAGGAAAAGGTCACTCCTAATTATTTAAAAATCTGTATTATTACTAGTGTTGTGTATGTGTGCCTGTCTGTCTGTGCGCATGTGTGTGTTTGTGTGGCTTGTGACTGGTTGATTTATACTGCTCAGTGGGACATTGTTTGAGCCAGGCCATGAGTGGACAATGCACTGCCCTTACCCAGAATGCCCACCATGCCAGCTGGCTATTACCAACACTGTTGCCTCTTTACAATTCCTCCCTCCCCCCGATACCTTACCACCCACCCACAGGCACGCACACGTGCACGTGTACGTGCACACACACAAACACCCCGCCACTTGGCTGCCCACAACCCCAACCCTACATTGCATTAGCTAAACACACACATTGTGTGATTGTTTCGTGGAATGCGTCGTGTGGGTGGGGGCTGTGCAGCAGAGCAGGGACAAGGTGAAGAGGGGGGAAGAAAGAAGGAAGAGAGAGGGAAGAGAGAGGGAAGAGAGAGGGAAGAGAGAGGGAAGAGAGAGGGAAGAGAGAGGGAAGAGAGAAGGAAGAGAGAGGGAAGAGAGAGGGAAGAGAGAGGGAAGAGAGAGGGAAGAGAGAAGGAAGAGAGAGGGAAGAGAGAGGGAAGAGAGAGGGAAGAGAGAGGGAAGAGAGAAGGAAGAGAGAGGGAAGAGAGAGGGAAGAGAGAGGGAAGAGAGAGGGAAGAGAGAGGGAAGAGAGAAGGAAGAGAGAGGGAAGAGAGAGGGAAGAGAGAAGGAAGAGAGAGGGAAGAGAGAAGGAAGAGAGAGGGAAGAGAGAGGGAAGAGAGAAGGAAGAGAGAGGGAAGAGAGAGGGAAGAGAGAAGGAAGAGAGAGGGAAGAGAGAAGGAAGAGAGAGGGAAGAGAGAAGGAAGAGAGAGGGAAGAGAGAGGGAAGAGAGAGGGAAGAGAGAGGGAAGAGAGAAGGAAGAGAGAGGGAAGAGAGAGGGAAGAGAGAGGGAAGAGAGAGGGAAGAGAGAAGGAAGAGAGAGGGAAGAGAGAGGGAAGAGAGAGGGAAGAGAGAGGGAAGAGAGAGGGAAGAGAGAAGGAAGAGAGAGGGAAGAGAGAGGGAAGAGAGAAGGAAGAGAGAGGGAAGAGAGAAGGAAGAGAGAGGGAAGAGAGAGGGAAGAGAGAAGGAAGAGAGAGGGAAGAGAGAGGGAAGAGAGAAGGAAGAGAGAGGGAAGAGAGAAGGAAGAGAGAGGGAAGAGAGAAGGAAGAGAGAGGGAAGAGAGAGGGAAGAGAGAGGGAGGCCAACATGAACATTGACTCCGCTGTCTTTAGTACACAGAGGAGCTACACAGTGGGATGGTAGAGCCAGACAATGGACACATACACACATACACACATACACACATACACACATACACACATACACACATACACACATACACACATACACCCACACACACATACACACATACATACATACATTCATACATACATACATACATACATACATACATACATACATACATTCATACATACATACATACATACATACATACATACATACACACACACACACACACACACACACACACACACACACACACACACACACACACACACACACACACACACACACACATACACACAAACAGAGACACAGACACGCACACAAACATATAGACACACACATACAGAGACATACCATCACATTCAGACACATACACTCAGATATTCAAGTATAAAACACACAGATACACACACATAGAGACACACATATACAGAGACACACACACACACACATACATACAAACAAAACAAACACTTTAAAAGGATGATGCTCTGAAAATTGGTGTGTATCTCCAGTTGTTGTTTGACTTGTTTTCCATCAGTGTCATTACTGTCATAGTCTTGCTGAAGGATAACCACTGTCCAGTAAGTCAGCTTTCTGATGGCATTTGCACCGCTGACTGCACAGAAACACTTATCAAGCAAATTAAAGAGTGATTGTCTAAACCTTGGCACACAATTTCCAGATTATTGCCATAAACTCAAACGATGACAGGGGTGTAGCATAGCCCACTTTTATATGTGAGTCCATCACACATACACTTCCAGATATCTCGCAAGAGTGATGGACAGCAACAAGTGTTGGTCGAACAGGTGTGCATACCTATGCATTACAGGCCTACTTGTCTTTTGTGTTTGTGTGTGCGTTTAAGTTTGTGTTTGCGTATGTTTGTGTCTCGAGCACACGCCTTCGGCCCCAATGTAACCGACGCGCGGCGCGTTCCAGTTCCGACTCGTGCAAACTATCATATGATAGGTCTGAGCCTGCGGCGGAACACACACTCACACTTGGAAGGACAATTTAAGCAAGAGATATCTGTCACCTTTACTGTTATGTACGTGAACCAACACAGAAATACCAAAAACCGGAGATTCTAATAACTCTTGAGCGGATCAGAGTTTTTTGCTTTGAGGTTTTTTTCATCTCAGATTTGTCCGGAGAAAAACACAAAGGTGCATTTGCAAGTGAGTGTAGAGACGCATATAGTAAGAGTCGGAATAACCAACCGTTTGATAGCATTTATTGTTTGTTTGTTTGTTCTCTAGCTCTGTCCTTGAACAGTTTCCGCATGACTGCGGGACAGTCGGTCCAGAGTGGCGGCTGATCAATTCATCTCGTTAGCGGAGGCAGAGTTGTCGCGGTTGGCATCATTGTTGGAGTGGGGAGCACGGACTGTCAATAGAAACCGGGAGACTTTCATTTGATTTACTTAGACTTTATTATAACTTTTTATATATAAATACCACTTTTAAAGAAATTGGTTTACATTCAAAGCCGAAGAAGTTGACTTTTCTTTAGTGAACACTGTTTGCCATGGTGGGTGAGATGGAGTTAAGGGACCGACCCAAGGCCAGCCCGGACTACCTCATGCAGCTCATGAACGACAGGAAAGTGATGAGCTCGCTGCCCAACTTCACTGGTATCTTCACACACCTGGAGCGCCTACTGGATGAAGGTACTGAACAGTTGCACAGGAAACTAGAGGTTCAACAGTTTAAGGTTGAGAACATATTTTATTGTTTTGTAGCCTCTTATGTACCATTAGCTTGAAGGTTAAAGTGGGCCTAGTTGGAGGACAGAATAACTGTTGTGGGGCAGAGGGCTGAACACACAGTGGGCGCTGGAACAAACAAGACAGTTGTTTTTCCCGGTGACCTAATGCACAAGCTGGTGTGGACGTAACAGGCCGTCCCCGGACTGGCACGAGGACAGTAAGACTGAACATGTCGGAGCTGGAACATGTTGCGCTGTGCTGCTTTACAGTTCATTGTTTGATTCAATGTTTTTACTTTCCACAGCTCACAGGTGTCTTTAAAAGTGAGTGAGTGTGTTTGTTTTGCATATGTAATATGACCATGGTCCAGTGTATCTATGTGTGGCAGCCAGGTTGAAGTGTTTACATGGGACCTGTCATAAATTCATACCCCCTACCCCACCCCCCTTGGCCTCTGCCATTCACTCTAAAACATGTTTCTAACTGTCTGTGTGTGCGTGTGTGTCAGTAATTGTCACCTCTGGGTCTGAGGTCAGCTTGTTATTAGGAGATCATAGTTGTGGTTGTAGCTGTGGGTGTAATTATAGTCCAACTGTAGTTATTATGGTTGGAATTATCACTTGAGAGCAGAGACGTGTCTGCAATCTTACTGAGGTCAGAATATATTTTTGCTTCAGGCCAGTCACTGTGTATATGTGTGTGTGTGTGTTAGCATTCTGTTACAAAATGAATCATTGGACAAATTGGACACCAGAGTCAGCCATAAAACAAACACAAATAAGGCTTAGTGTCCATGGTGTAATGACATTAATGCTAATGGTGTTAGCATTCTGTAACTGTTTCTTTGTGTGGTCCACAGTGGTCTCTAAACCATACATCCCATGTTGTTCCTGGACTGTAGTTTGGTCATACTTGTCCCAGACTGTCGCTAGTTTTTTGTTTTGAGTAGCCTTTTTTCTGACACCCCAATGTGTCGAATATATCCTGCTTGTTCACAATACATGCACCTGTGTGTGTGTGTGTGTATGTGTGTGTGAGAGAGAGAGTCTCATGTAGGATGTAACTTTAACATGTGTCAGTCAAAAGTTATATATCTGTTATTTGGCTGTCTAGTTCGTTCCTAGCCCTCTGTAAATCTACACATATTTACCTTATTAATAGGGGTAGCACATTAATCAAGGTGTTATGCTTTCACCCCCTCCCTCAGAGATCGGAAGAGTGCGCAAGGACATGTACAATGACACCATGAATGGGGGTGTCAGTGAGGGGCGGGGCTCTGAAGAGCTGCCTGATGCTATTGGTCCAGTTGCTCAGCTGCAAGAGAAACTCTACGTGCCTGTCAAGGAGTACCCTGATGTGAGTGGATAAACCTGTCCCCTACATACGCTGGTTAGGATGCTCTGGGCACCCATGTTTCCCTGTGCTGGTAACAGGGTCACACAGAATACGTGGGTACTAGTAAGACCTCAAAGGACAGACCGTTGATAACAACAAATGTTGTTTTTGAAAAGAAGGCCCAAGTTAGACTGTTCAGGTGGTTGAGTAAGTCTTTTCATTAACATATATTAGCTATGTTTCACATGTGATACACACACACACAGTGGAACAGATTAGGTCAGGGTATTATATATAGTATCTAGTCATGGTCGCTGTATGTTAAGGGTTGCCTTCAGGAATGTAAAGAATGTGTTGCAACCTTCACAGATAGAAGAGGTTAAGAAAACAGCAACAGTTTGTCTGGAGTGACAAGTTGGGGGGTACTGGGTAGACAAATGTTGAGCAAGATTGAAAGAAAGACTAAAATAGATAGAAGTATGCAGTGATATGAAAGAGAATGAAAAGGAAAGAGAGACACAAGAAAGATAGAGAGACAGATCGATATAGAAAAACAGAGAAACAGCAAGGTACAGACAGGCTGTAGGACAGAGGAAAAGACAGAGGCAGCTGTCTAGTTAATCACTCAGCTTCAGTGACAGATAAGGTTAAGAGAGTGTAGCTGTCCTGCCATACCACCAGCCAACACATAATGAGCTATTCCTGTCCCCCTGCCCCTCCCCTGTACCCAAATACAAACACACGCACACACAAAAATACGTGCACACACACTCAATTTTACTGAACGTTCTTTTCCTGTTGACTGTTTCATTTTGTACTGTTGTCTAGTTTAACTTTGTGGGGAGAATCCTGGGTCCAAGGGGACTGACAGCCAAACAGCTGGAGGCAGAGACAGGCTGCAAGATTATGGTGCGAGGAAAAGGCTCCATGAGGGACAAGAAGAAGGTACACACACACACCACACACAAACACACACACGCACACACACGCACCACACAGAATGAGAATGTTCTGGTCCTGGATCTGTATTCAATCCTCTGTGGAGGTAACCAGACAAACGCCAGGTGGAGCAAGTCCAGCATTCCTTCCCCCTCTCTCCGGAACATTCCCAACCCACACTTTAAGCCCTGAGGGGAAATAGAGGATGGGAGGAAAAGGGCCAGGGAAAGAGAGGGGGACAGTGGAACAAATATTAAAATATTCTCACAGAAATGCACACTTACCCTAACTGTGTGTGTGTGTGTGTGCTGCAGGAGGAATTGAACAGAGGGAAGCCCAACTGGGAGCATCTAAGTGAAGACCTTCATGTGTTAATTACTGTTGAGGACACCCACAACCGAGCCCAGATTAAACTGCAGCGAGCCACAGTGGAGGTCAACAAACTGCTCATCCCTGCTGTGAGTCACAAACTACTGGATGTGTGAGAGAGATAGAGAAGAGAGAGAGACAGAAAAAGAAAGTGTTTCTGTGTTTGTGTGTGTATATGTGTGTGTGGGGGGGCTGTGTGTGTGTGTGTGTGTGTGTGTGGAGAGGGGGGGGCTGTGTGTGTGTGTGGTAGGGGGTAATCAGTAGTGACACGTATAAAAGAGTCACCATGGTAACCTATGGTGGTGTGAAAAGCTATGGGGATGAATTGAGAGTCTGTTCACTCTTTCTCCTCATTCAAGATTTCACTCTTGTGCATTTACATCTATACTACACAGGCTACAGTATTTCACTCTTGCACATTTATATCTATCCTACACTGGCTACAGTATATCACATTATCTTGTCCTCCTACTTGAACACACTTGGAAAAACACGCTTAAACACAGTTTTTGTCTGTGCACTCTTAACTCTTAACCTAACAAATTGTACCAAAAACTGTTGAATACGTTTTCACTGATTATGTTTACTCCTTTTTTATTCTCTAGTTGCCATATTTCATTTATATTTAAATGTCCTTTCATCTGTTTCTAAAGCCTGTGTGTAAGTTAATGATAGCTATTGGGTTAACTTAGATGAACCAATATGTTTTTCAAACCCACATTTCTGTTATATATAAATCTTTATTTCAGACGCCAAGTTCCATATAAAATAACAGACTTAGAGCTATAAAAAAGAGAAAAACAAAAAGATACAACATACATAATACAGTGCATTAAAAAGTATAAAGACTTTTGTGCCAATGTCGTCTTAAGTTCGAAGTAAATCGATAGCAGCTCTTTAAAGGGTTGACCTCCACTATACAGTTCTCAGACTTGTCCAGTCGACACATGAAACCATACATCAGTCGTCTCAAGAGTGCCTTACAGGTTGGTACGTGCTTAGACACAAACAACTGACTAGCACTATGCCACCTAGGCACATTAAGTAGCAATTTAAAAGCATCATTGTAAGCTATTTTCAGTCTCTGTATACTCATTTTCCTGTAAATAGACCATAAATGAGCGTTGTACAATGGTGTTATGTAGGTTCTAAACAGGGAAAATTTAATTTAATCTGAGCACATAGAAAACTTTCTTAACATATTGACCTGAGAATATGTTTTACAACGCTGTCAATATCGTTGTCATCTGTCCAATCATCAGAAATGACATGGCCCTGATTTTTTATTTCCTCACAAACACCAAGGGGACTGTCAGATAAATAAAAGGTAGGCAAGGTTAATTTCCTGTCCTGATTACTTCTGACTATCATTATGTGGCTTTTCTTTGCATTTTATTTTATATCATGATCTATGCCATACTGAGAGCACTCCCTCAGCATCTTTTGCAACCCAGCACTATATGGGCTGAGTAAGACCAAATAATCTGCGTACATCAGGTGATTGACAATAGATTCACCTACAAGCCTGTATTTGTCTTATTCAGCTGACTTGATAAGTCGTCCATATACACATTAAACAAAAAGGGAAATAAAATTCCTCCTTGTCGAACTCCGTTACCAACATGGAAAGGAGCTGATACAGCATTGTCCCATTTAACATGAAAAGTTTGATTGGCATACCAGAACACCAAAATCCTCACAAGAGGTCTAGGGACACCTCTCGCTAGCAGCTTCATAAACAGTTTTTCATGACAAATTCGATCGAAAGCTTTGGAAGCATCAATAAAGCATAAAATTACAGATGAATTAAGACTTGTGTACCTAAAGACAATCTCCTTCAGAGCATAGATACAGAGATCAGTACCATGTTTTCTTTTAAAACCTGTTATGTACTGTAACCCAAGCTTAAAGAAACGGCAACTTGATTGATACTGTTTTGTGTGTGTGTTTGAGTCCGTGTGTGGTAGACTGGCTTAAATGACATTATATAGGATTTGTGTGTGTGTAGGCTGAGGGAGAGGACAGTCTGAAAAAAATGCAGTTGATGGAGCTGGCCATTCTCAATGGAACCTACAGAGATGCTAACATCAAGACTGGTAAGTATGACATCATCACCAAACGGCTCTTGTGTTTGTGCTGGAGGTTCACTTTAGAGATTAGGGTAAGGGGATGTGTGGAGGAGGTCAGCTGAGGTTAGATGATGTGTGGAGGGAGCAACTAAGGTTAGGGGATGTGTGGAGGAGGTCAGCTGAGGTTAGGGGATGTGTGGAGGAGGTCAGCTGAGGTTAGGGGATGTGTGGAGGAGGGCAGCTGAGGTTAGGGGATGTGTGGAGGAGGGCAGTTGAGGTTACGTTATGTGTGGAGGAGGGCAGCTGAGGTTAGGGGATGTGTGGATGGGGGCAGCTGAGGTTAGGGGATGTGTGGAGTAGGGCAGCTGAGGTTACGGTATGTGTGGAGGAGGGCAGCTGAGGTTAGGGGATGTGTGGAGTAGGGCAGCTGAGGTTACGGTATGTGTGGAGGAGGGCAGCTGAGGTTAGGGGATGTGTGGAGGAGGTCAGCTGAGGTTACGGTATGTGTGGAGGAGGGCAGCTGAGTTTAGCAGATGTGTGGGTGGGGAGTCGGCAGCTGAGGTTAGGTTCACAGTGAGTCTACTGTATTTCAGAATACTTTCCTTCTTGTAATGGATGTTTGTGTGCTTTCTTTTTCTGTCCTGTGTTTTCCCAGCTACTATGGGCTTCTCTCTAGCCTCCCATCAGGCCCCTCGCATCATCACTGGCCCATCCCCCATGCTGCCTTCCACTCTGAGAAACCCCACCCCCCTCAGCACGCCCACCATCATGCCACATCTGATTCGACAGATCCAGAGCTCAGCTTTAATGCAGGGAGCCAATCCCCACGCAGCACTGATGCAGCAAGCTCAAGAATCAGGAATTATATATGCACCCTATGAGTATCCCTACACACTCACCCCGTCAATACTGGAATACCCCATTGACTCTACTGGAGTACTAGGTAAACACACGTGCAAACAAACACTCTCAAAATAACAAAAACATGGAACATCTTGAAAGGCATTACATATATGATATGTATGAGAATGAACTAATTATTAACAATTGTGAAGGCTTTGGTCTCAGCCCTGTTTCTCCCCCACTGCAGGTATGGCTTACCCAACCAAGGGCTAAGATGCTACACACCTCCTGCACAAGATGGCTCTCAGATACAACCCCTTAAATAAACCATCACAAAGTCATTTTAGGGTTCACATTTCAAATGATCTCATTCTGGAAACAATAAGTTGGAATATAAAATGCATGTGCATTATTCCGTCTCATAAATGTGCATCTACTTTTAAGGTTACTGTAAATTTTCTTAGAAAGGTAGCTTGAAAATACCAGATTTTGACACGAGAGGTTTACTGTGTGTATGTCACAATTTTTACTAACTTTTTGTGTTTTGGTCATTGTTATTACACAATGAGCAGGTGCGATGACTGCTAAGGTACGACGCCACGACATCAGACTCCATCCTTACCAAAGGGTAGTGACCCCAGACAGAGGTCAGTTAGTTCACCAGTGTATGTGTGTGTGTGTGTGTGTTTGGACCTATTTATCTGTAGTATGATCCAAGGTTGGTTTCTATGTAGCAGTTGAGTTTGTGTCGTGCTAAGAAGAGCTGGTGAAATGTGTTGAGGTTGTGACAAACTTGAAAATTAGGTTACAGTGGCACAAAGGAAAGGAGTAATGAGACAGTTCTTAGCATGATTAGTGGGCACATGGGGTTGACCCCCAGTATGATAATGGATTGGTCCATTTACTGCAAATGTAAACACAAGTTTACATTTATAATGAAGTCAGTCCATTACAACCCAACCTAAGAGATCAAATAGTTTTATAAACTTAAATTATTGATTCATTTTCATGAACTAGATGTAGAAAAAATTACATATACTTTCATTTGTTGTTGTTTTATATATCAATGTTTTTTATTCTGGATTCTGGGCAAACCTTAGCCCCCACTCAGACTCCCTGTGAGAATGGTTATATGCAGCTTTGGTCATGGTAAGGTACTGTAGTGTGATCCTATAGGGTCCAGTAGTACTTCAAAGATGGTGTCTGACACCTTATTAACATATATTAGCGCAGGTGTAAATTATTTTTTTCTGGACCTTCTCTGATGAGCCA
This sequence comes from Hypomesus nipponensis, assembly GCF_054491055.1. Classification (NCBI taxonomy): domain Eukaryota; kingdom Metazoa; phylum Chordata; class Actinopteri; order Osmeriformes; family Osmeridae; genus Hypomesus; species Hypomesus nipponensis. Next base: position 18,048,905 of record NC_140373.1, read on the forward strand.
TAGGGTTTACAGTCAGAAGGTCTTTATTCCATTTTCAGCAACATTGTCTTAACTGTTAAAGGGAGTATTGTGTATTGGCAAATGTGTAAGAATTACAAAATTAAAAGTAGTGTTTAAGTTTGTGGAAATGTATGTTTTTAGCCACAAATAATAAGTAGCAAAAATGAGCTATACATTGCCACTACATTGCATGTCTTGACTGTGCATTCTAAAAATATATAATAGACCCCCATGGTTATGAAATATTGGAAGGCCTCACAACTGGGTCATCGATTAGGAGGTTTATAGCATTAGAGAACCATATTGTTATTAGTGAAACAAAGCAACAAGCTGTGTTGATAGGTGTTGTGTGTTCTGGTCCTGAGTCTGAGGCCCTTTGGTTCTGCTGGTAAACCTCCTCAGATGGAGGCTCTGTAGAGAACAACAAACAGAATAAAGTCTGAGACAAGTCATTCTCCGAAGAAGAAACTAAAGCCTGCAGTGGAAATTTATAAGTGTCAATTACTTATTAATTCCTTCTAAAATCATATTTCTTAACATGTCATCGCTGTCTTGTGATTAGATGTATCCTTGCTTTCGCACTCCGTTTGAATGCAGTTCTCATATCAAAGTCTGAAAACCATAATTAAACTATAATCTCATCATCGTCTCTGATGGCCCTCTCTGCCCAGACTGATGCTTTACACTAAAATGTCACCGTGTTCCAGTGCCTCCTTACATGTATCTTTGAGTCATATAGCAGATGCTATTATTCAAAGCAATTTACAAGAAGCATGTTTATCAATAGTAAGGGAAGCGACATTCTCAACATCAGTAAAGCTTCTATAAGAACAAGTGACTAGCGGTCACACCTCTATGTCAGATACATGAAGATATCAGATGTCAGATACATGAAGAGCTGGATGGGGTTGAGAGAGAGGTTGGCCCAGTGGATTTGAGTAGATCAGAGGAAGGTGGGGCTTTGATGTTTAATTATTTAGATTATTCTCTCTTATAGTCATACGTGTACCCAAAGTTGAAGATAAAAGTGATTGATGGTTGGAAACAGTTGGGGTCAGTTCCACTGTGGAGAAGCTAATGGAGGATCCCTGGTGGATCCAGGAGCCACAGTTAGGCTGTCAGTGTTTCCAGGGTTTCAGGCTGTGCTAGGCGCATCATCACTAGCACTTGTAGCGGGCATCTGTAGCAAAAGCACTAGTTCTTTGAACCTAATATGCAAATATAAAACCTTTAGTAGCACTGCTGTGAACAATACGCCTGGTATCTGTTGTGTGCTGCAATTGAGATACCTGTACTGGCAGTGATATTGATGTGATTGTTCAGACCATGGTTATGAGCTCATATGCCGCTAATGAAGACATGTTTGATCCTGATGTCTGCCTCACTGCAATAGATCTGTTGTCATCCTTCCGCCACTAGTTGACACTAATATCTTTTCTATCTTTTTTCTTTGTCTTCTTTGTTTCTCCTCGTACCCTCCTCTCTGTCTGTCATCTAACTCTCCAGCTGCCACAGCAACTAATCCATGACCTCTGACCTTCTGACCTTTCCGCCCACTGATGACCCATCCACCTCACTTTGGCTCTCGGCTGCACCCGTGCCCCAGCCCAATCCACCAGAGACCAGCACTGCGTGAACAACCTCTGTCTCTGCCTAACCAGCCAACCAGGGGACATGATAGGAAACCCCTTCAGAGGACTCACTCATGGCCACACCTCCTAACCAGGTGTCCCCGCCCACCCCAAGGCCAAAGTACTTCTACTTAGTTAGTGTCCTCTAACTCTTGCCATGGTATGAGTCCAAGTGATGCATTTATAAAGATAATAATGAATCAAACACTGAGAGGAAACTCTACATGCTCAGGAACAACACCCCAGTCCTCTCACAGTGCAGTAAATGAGGAGACATGTTCTTTTGTCATCATGTTGCCTTTGTATCACCATAGCGTTTTATAAATCTGATGAACAAATAATAATTAATGATACAATACGAGAAAGATGTTACAAATCAGGACAACATTCCTGGCATTGTATTCCTAATGAAATACAAAGTGTCTCAATCAAGTTTTTAAGATAAATCAGGCCTAGCTTGTCTAAAGAGTATTCCCATAATCCTGTGTGTCATATATAAATATTATTTATAAAAACATCTTGGAGCACAATTGTACTGAACCTGTATTTGGGTATTAAGGCCCTAGCTATGCATTGCTATTGGTAGGTTCCTTTTTGGCTACCGTGTCTGTGGTAGTCTTCTACCAATACGACAGGGCCATCATATCAGTGTTAACATTTGTGTTTGTTAATTTGTTTGAGTTTTTTGGAAGAGTGGAAGGTAGATTTGTGTTTACTTGTGAGTGTGCATTGGCTTTCAGGTGAACTGTGTCTGTTGCATTTTGCCTCGGATCAACTTGTACTCCACTCAGTGCCTTCAAGAGAATACAATAATATATTCATTTTTAACATCTGTAACAAGGTTATAATATATTTTTCTATTATATTTTGTAAGTGAAAAATAACATTAAATGACAATGTCAGATAAGAAAAGTATGCCTTATCATGGATTATAATTTCAAATTTTCAGCTATAATAATGAAACTTTAAGCAGCTTTATCACATACTGGTGTGCCAAATGTTTGTAAAGTCCTGATGTAGTGAACATTTTTTTCAGAATTTTTTGTTGGTCTGTGTTGCTTACCTTCTGTGCCTTTTATATATAGATGTGACTGTTAATGGTGTAGTATCACTATTACTCTCCAGTACCAAGTATTACTAACTGACCAACCCAGTGATCTTTAACAGCTTTACTGATATCTGTCTCTGCTTGGATTTCCTTTAGAAAAACACCAGCTGTCTGGAAATAAAATGTGTTCAACATTGAATGTTTAACTTTTTAAACATTATTGGGAAAAAGAATAACTCATTGTACTGGAAACAGCAAACTATTAAACTATTAAAACTAACAAACTTGGTTACTTTCACTCTGTCACATAATTCTGCCAGTGAGCTTTTTTCCTACTAATAGTAGACTGTGGATACTGCAACAACTCTGGAAATACTAGTAAACTAAATGACTACAGACCAAAAACGATGCCAAAGGAAATATATCAAGAAATTTGTTTTTGGAAGGTCATGAAGAAGTTGAATGCAACAATCTTCCCTCTTCCCTTTCTCTCTTTCATACTTTCTGTTCAATCAATTAATCCTTTATTGACATACATGTGTATATTTAACAGTTACACTCACCCTATGAGGACTCACTCACACGCTCAGACAGTCCTCACAAAGTGGAAGTAAAAAGCATGATCTGGAAACCTACTTTCTGCTGTCTAGTAACTTGAATGAGATATTTTCAGAAGTAGTGAGCCTCTTTAGAACATCTGGTGATCTCCTTCCTGTAGCTCTCCCATCCACTACATCAAAGTCCCAAAACTCCCACCACTCACAACTGAAATCCAATCTGAAGGTATGTGTGTGTGAGTGAGGGTACAGTTGTGGTATAATGTACTCAACCTGCCATAAGTGACCATCCTATGTACCTCCTTCAGTTTCCAACCAACTGGCGAGTTGACATTATGTTTTATCATACCATCTAACATCGAGGTAAATCCAAGTTGTTTTTGTGCCAGTTGTCTGAGGACAACTAGTGAACCTGATGTTTGTGTAGACGTTTAAACAAAGCATGGTGACTGATATAGTCATCAGTGCTAGCTCACTGATCAGGCAGCAGAACATGAGTACTGAGTGCTTGTCCTGGTAGGTGTGTAGCTCCTGTCAAGGTCTGCTCTGCAACGTCCATCAGTCCAGAGGACTGACAGTCAACAGCTTGTCAACTTGTACTCCTGTGTCAGGACAAGGTCAAATTCTCAACCAGGTCAGTATGAGACGAGAGAAAGATTGGACGTGTACGCTCGCACACACACACTCACACCTTGGGAATGACAATATGGGATGACGCTCTGGGATGACATTCTGGGAATGACACTGGGATGTCACTCTGGGATGACTCTCTGGGGATGACACTCTGGGGATGATACACTGGGGATGATACTCTGGAGATGACACTCTGGAGATGACACTGACACTCTGGGGATGATACTCTGGGGATGACACTGACACTCTGGGGATGATACTCTGGGGATGACACTGACACTCTGGGGATGATACTCTGGAGATGATACTCTGGGGATGATACTCTGGGGATGACACTCTGGGGATGATACTCTGGGGATGATACTCTGGGGATGACACTCTGGAGATGACACTGACACTCTGGGGATGATACTCTGGAGATGATACTCTGGGGATGACACTCTGGGGATGACACTGACACTCTGGGGATGATACTCTGGGGATGATACTCTGGGGATGACACTCTGGAGATGACACTGACACTCTGGGGATGATACTCTGGAGATGATACTCTGGGGATGATACCCTGGGGATGACACTCTGGAGATGACACTCTGGGGATGATACTCTGGGGATGACACTCTGGGGATGATACTCTGGGGATGATACTCTGGGGATGATACTCTGGAGATGATACTCTGGAGATGATACTGACACTCTGGGGATGATACTCTGGGGATGATACTCTGGAGATGATACTGACACTCTGGGGATGATACTCTGGGGATGATACTCTGGGGATGATACTCTGGGGATGATACTCTGGGGATGATACTCTGGAGATGATACTGACACTCTGGGGATGATACTCTGGGGATGATACTCTGGGGATGATACTGACACTCTGGGGATGATACTCTGGGGATGATACTCTGGGGATGATACTCTGGGGATGATACTCTGGGGATGATACTCTGGAGATGATACTGACACTCTGGGGATGATACTCTGGGGATGATACTCTGGGGATGATACTGACACTCTGGGGATGATACTCTGGGGATGATACTGACACTCTGGGGATGATACTCTGGGGATGATACTCTGGAGATGATACTAACACTCTGGGGATGATACTCTGGGGATGATACTCTGGGGATGATACCCTGGGGATGATACTCTGGGGATGATACTCTGGGGATGACACTCTGGGAATGACACTGACACTCTGGGTTGACACATGGAACCACCGTTGGCACACAAAAAATAAAACTGAACAAAGCGTAATAAGGCGATGTACCTGGTCGGTATTCCAATGTACAACAAACAAAGGAGCAAAGGTGAATGAACTAAATTAATCTATCAGAATGAGAGTTCAAACAATCTCTCAGGGGTTCTCAACCCTGGACCTCAGGGACTCCCAGCCCTGAATGTTTTAGATGTTTCCCTGCTCCAGCACAACTGATTCAAATGAATGGTCGTTCGCAGGCTTCTACTGAGCTAGATAACGACTCAGGTCATTTGAATCAAGTGGCAGCAGCACCATGGAAACGCACATCCCTTCAATCACCAGCAATCAGTGTTGGAGGAGAGGGAGACAGGTGCTTAGTATGTTTGTCTTGCTGACAACAGTCCAGTGCTCCGGTAGACGTGGAGTTGAACTCACCGGAGCACGCAGTCCTTCACAACAGATGGATGGTTGTGCCTCTGCTGGGACATGGCAAGGTGGAGCTGAGCCGGCCGTTGTTTGGGCAGTTGTCTGATGATGATCCAAGGATCTTCAGGCAGGTCTGAGAGGTTCAGGAACCCCAGAGATGAGGGAGCCAAACCATGGAAAGAGTGGGATCTTTGTTCGCCACTGGTGACGAGCGGCGCGAGAAGAGAGATGTGCTGGTCGCATACCAGTTTTGGATCAAAAAGATTGGCAATTGTAAATCTTAATATAAACATGGAATATAGATTTGCATCTTCAATACCTGATTTTCAAAAACGTCAAAAATATTCAAAACCACATTTTCAAGAGCACAGAAAATCTTTGTATGTTGGAAAACCCGATCTTCAAAATCACAGTAAAGATTTGTACGCTTCATTGGATATATAGCACTAAATTATTATAAAAAAGACACCTGCAAAATATGAATTTTGAGTGCCCAGGATGAATCAGAGTGAAGGGGCTGCAACGTGAAGAGAGCATGCCAAACTGGCAGCAAATACTAAATAAAAATTTAAAATCATAATTTTGGCGTCGAAATGATTATCCAAACAACATCAATCGCGGCACTGCACTCCGTTGGATTATGAAGAGGACACATGCAGAATATGAACTAGCAGAGTGTACGGTTATTGAACTAAATGTGGGAAACTAAACCCATTCTAATTTGTACACACACACAGATTCCTGTCAAATTGCCTAAACTCTGTGGCCTTCCACCTATCCACTTCCGAGAGTGATTGTGGTTTACGAGCAAATTCATCTGGAATGTAAGTAATCTAATATTCACAAGAGCGTCAGAGATTCTATTCACAAGTCTGGAAGGTGGGTGAAACTTTAGATGTCCCTTTAGCCAGAGGTTTATCAGCTGCCTGACTACACCTTAACACACCAAGTATATCTAGTCAAGTGGAATTGTGAGACCATTACAACATTAACACTTGTAAAGGGATGGAGACCATGATGGTGCTCTTCATCAACTTGTCTAGGAAAATGCCTCATCTGTTATTACACTGTCTAAACGGGGATATGTCATTCGGTGATTTATGTACACTCCACTTTGAATGTCACGCCCGCCCAGTGATAGTCTGGTGTGGGTGGGATTGTGTTTAGTTTCTGTTTGTCAACCCTGACATTGAATGCACTTATCACACCCGTGATACCCATTATGTGCTTTGGTGTTCTTGACAAATGAACATGCAGGTATGTCACATGTAACTGAAATGTTCCCGCGAGTTTGACTGTTGACTGTACTTGTGTATTGAATAGTGTTTTATTAACTTATTGTTTGAGAGAATATGTATTAATTATTTGATCTGTAATGTACTATACAGCTAATGAAGCAATTCATGGAAAAGCTCAGAACAGCTTACACGAAAACTGCTGCAAATATGCAGAAGAAGCTTCCCTTGATCAGCCAGACACTGAGGGCCCTGTCTGCTCTGGATCCCCTTCTGAAAGGTCACTCACAGGCAACCATCCAGCTGAAGAGGTTGAGTGATATGGTGGCACACCCCCTACCAACTGAGATGCCCATCAAGAAATCATTAGATACAATGTGGATCTGTCCCTGCCCAGTTTCAAGGATAGGGATTGCTTGGTGGAGTGGTTTGGTCATGTCTTTGGGAAGAGAGAGAAATATCCAGCCCTCACTGCATTAGTAAAATGTGGTCTCTTTTTATTTTTCATGGTCCAAGAGTGGAGTCATTATTCAGTCTGATGAATGAAATCATCAACCCCAACAGTGGGAACATGAAAGTTTCAACATTTCAACCTCTTTGGATGAGAGGATGTCAGGTATGGGGAGGTGGATTACAAACTGTGCAAAAACATCCAGTCAGCAGGAGTCCTTGACAGATGACAGGAGAGTCATCTATAAAAAATATAGCTGCAAGCAGCGATGCGGGTTCCTCCGCAAAATATCATAAACATGTACACTGCAGAAGATCGAGAGTTGGACAACAAAATAGCAAAACGACTTCATGTTTGGTCAACAACAGGCTGAATGGGGATTTGAACTCATGAGCATAAGGTTACAAGTCAGTCTCTATCCTCTCTCCTGCACATCAACTGTTGAGATTATATGAATAGAAAGGGCAGAGTATTAGCTTTGGTCAGCTTTGGGACAAAGGCTATGAAACGGTTGACATTTCAAGGTGAAATTGCATGAAATTGTGCATGGTATTTCAGAATGATGTCATCCTGTTTAACTAAACAGATAATCAAAATGATGACAGGTCAAAAGATAATGGCTGGATTCCAACCTACTACCTTATACTTTACAGGTCACCATCCCAGCCCATTGAGCTATTCTCAGTGATGAATATTCTCATGTTCAGTTACTGTATAAAAAAGTAAGCTGTTTCTCCTTAGTTAGTTAGTTAGCCAAAGTTGAGACTGCTTGTACATTTCCTATAAAAACGGGACAACGGGATGACTGGATTGCTGCTGTAAAGAATAACTTACTCATAGTTTTTTTAAAAGGTTGTTTGGAGTGGAATAACTTGTCATGGAAGGGAATTTCAAATCATGCCTAGCATCAGTGGGGATGTGTCCTGGCTTAGGTTACTGAAAAGAATTTGTGCAACGGACAAGGGATCCACCTGAACAATCAATTTACTTCATTAGAGATAACCATTAGAGTTATCTCTATCATGCGTAGACTACAAGTAGCTAGCTACTGTGGTGAACCTGGCTTGTTTTGCAGTGGTTTACACAGTCTCACTAAACAGATAATTGGAGTGTTGTGATGGGCTCAAATAAACAAGCATTGCTATGTTTTACAATCGGAGGATTGATCGGAAGACTACAAAAAGCACAAAAAAAGCAGTTTCTCCAAAGGCGAGCATTGTCAGATTTGGTCCAAGTTCAATCATTGGTAATTTTGTCATATTTTGACATATCATCTTTGCATGGTACTTCAGGGGTGTGTGACCTTAAAGCCTATTAGGTTTGAACCATCCTTCAAAAATACATTTGATTTAGTGACACAAACATATTGAGAAAATGTGTACATTTAAATAAATACACCCCTTTCAGCCATTTTGTATTTGATTCATTTGTCTTAGGTAAAATTTGTAAATACGTCAATGATACATATCTATACAAAATCTCAAGTCAATTAAACCTTTGGTTCAAGAGAAGAAGAATTGTTAAGGTTTTCCAAAATTATCACTGAACAGAAAATTCCATCATGGCTGACCTTATGGATTCTTGAGGCTTTTTTGTTCCTAATGAAAAATGAGGTATGCACACAAAGTTTCAGAAGAATTGGAGCAATGGGGTAGCCTGGCTGCCAAACAAAAAAAATTGTTCGGGAAGTTGGTCTGGAGGGTCTCGTATTGGGGACAACTACAGAAAACCCAGAATCGGGACGGACCAATGAAATTGCCAGGGCGGGCTTTATACGATGATGGACAGATGATCAACAGTAACGTAATCAACAACGTCACGAAAGAGCCCTTGGGTTGAATTTGTTTTCAAAAAACAACATAATACGTTGTTCTGATTGGTTGTAGGTCTATTCAATTGAGCCTAGAGGCATTTGTTTTACGAGTTCGGTTGAAACACGCTCCGTACTCAAAGCCCAACGGAGAGTTTTCAGACTCATATTCTGACTAGAATTATGAGTATGACAACTTCAGGCTAGCAATGGGGTGGAAATGCCATCACTTTGAAAAGTTGACTTTTGGGTGTGGCCTGTGGCGCCCCCTATGGTCCGATGTGCCCCATATTTAATGTGCTAAATTAGAAGATTTGACCAGGGACTTTTAGAGATATTGGGGCAGAAGGAGAATAAGAATAAGAATACTAACAAAAACAATAGGTTCCCTCCTACCGAAGGCACCCTAGAATCAGAATCAGAATCAGAAAGGGATTTATTTGCCATGAAAGTTTGCACAAACAAGGAATTTACCTTGGCAGGAAGGGGCATACAATAAACATATAGGGACCTAAAATTAAAATATGTGGGCTATCTATACTAAGGGTACATAAACTAGCAGTACTAAGTGGAATTATAATTAAATAAAATGTATAATAAAATAAAATATAAGTTGCCATAAAATAAAATATAAGTTGCCAATTACAATATAAAAGAACAAATTAAGAACAAATACAAATATTACAAAAGATACAAATGTACAAGATAGAATTGTGTAAATGCAATGTGTTTTAAGCAGGAAGTCATTTAGAGTCAGTGTGGACCCTTGGCCTTGTTGAAGAGGCCAACAGCGGAAGGGCAAAAACAGTTTTTGTGGCGTGAAGTATTGGTCCTGATGGACCGCAGCCTTCTGCCGGAGGGGAGTGACTGAAACAGGGAATGTCCAGGGTGGAATGAGTTGGCCACAATCTTCCTTGCTCGCCTCAGGGTCCTCGAGGTGTGCAGGTCCTCGAGTGAAGGCAGATTGCAGCCAATCACCTTCTCAGCAGTGCGGATGATACGCTGCAGCCTGCTCTTGTGCTTGGAAGTGGCAGCAGCGTACCAGACGGTGATGAAGGAGGTAAGGATGACTCAATAATGGCTGAGTAGAAGTGCACCATCATTGTCTTTGGCAGGTTGATTTTCTTCAGCTGCCAAAGGAAGTACATGCTCTGTTGTGCTTTCTTGGTGAGGGAGCTGATGTTCAGCTCCCACTTGAGGTCCTGGGAGAGGATAGTACCCAGGAAACGGAAGGACTCCACAGTGCTGACTGGGGAGTCACACAGGGAGATGGGGGTGAGTGGGGCGGTGTTCTTCCTGAAGTCCACAACCATCTCCACTGTCGTAAGAGCATTGAGCTCTAGGTTGTTCTGGCTGCACCAGGTCACCAGGTTGGAACCCCGGACGAACCCTAATGATGTCTATGGATGTGTGTTAGCTTTACAGTAAATGATGCTTTTGATTTATAGACAATAAAGTAGTTCAACACAGGTAATCCCGTTTGTTTAATTGTTTATGACTTATGCTATACAAAAAAATTCTTTATGGTTAAAAGAACATGACATTTTTTTACAAGAGCACAGATTCTACATTGAACTAGCCTCTTAATTTTGCTCTCAACAATTGATGAATTGATGCGGTTAACTTTACAATACAAGAATTTTCCAGGGGAGCATGCCCCTTGGACCCCCCTAGAGGGGCGGGGATGCCCTGTATACTTCTCACCTTTTTTACCCCTGACCTGTTTGCATGCCTGGTAATGAGAGTGAGGGGAAAACAGAAGGGAATACAAGCACACAACAAGACAGAACACACATACCAGCAGGGCGAGGGATGTACGGGGGGGGCCAGGTCAGCAAGCATAATGCTGGGGACAGACTAAACGGTTTTTAGAAATCTTATAAGAAAAATCTTACCAAAAAAAACTGTTAACTCACCCCAGTGGTGTTTCTGTAAATTGTTTTAGGGCTTAGGAACATTTTCATGTTGGAATTAAATGAGAATACACAGTATTTTAAAAGCTACACACTTTCAAACATAACATGACCCCCTCAGGCACAAACTGTGAGAGACTACAAACATGAGGAAAAAAAATCCTAGATTTAGCCCTTCTGCCCCCACAGTGTGTGGTCACTTCTAACACACCTCACACCAAAGGAACATCTGATAAAATAATCTGCGGAACCATCAAGATAATCAGGATATTACCTAGGATTGTCGGAAGGGCCGAAATCGGCCCGATTATCCTGTGGTGTATCCCCAGCATAAGGCAGAGGGTCTCTCTCGTTTGACTAATGCAGCTTTGGCCCTGCATCTGGATAATAAGCTACTAAAGGAGATACACAACATTATATTCAATTTCATCTGGAAAAATAAGACACATTATATTAGAAATACTGTTCTTATGGATTCATATGAAAATGGTGGACTAAATGTATTGGATTTTTATACTTATATAATAATACTGATAAATTGGCTAAAACAATTTTTTGGGAAACCCCTCTTCAGTTTGGAATATGTTACCTCTACATGTGTTGTCTAATCTTGGTGGCTTAAACTTTTTTCTTGCTTGTGACTATGACCTTGACAAAATTCACGTAAAATGATCTGCATATCATCGACAGGCTTTTTTGGCTTGGTTTCTCATATACAAACACAATCTTCCTCATCACAACTATTTGATCTGGAATAACAAGAACATTTGATATTGGGTTACACTCCAACTTGTATTAATTTATTTTTTTCACCCTTATTTAGCCAGGTAGGCTAGTTGAGAACAAGTTCTCATTTACAACTGCGACCTGGCCAAGATACAGCATAGCAATAAGACACATACAACATAGTTTCACATAGAATAAACAAGCATAATAAGCACAGTAATTACAAATAAAACAGTTCAACACTGAGGATAAAAGTGCAGGTAAAAATACTGGAGTGCAAAGGAGCAAGATTAAATAAATAAATCAATACACTATTGGGATGATGTAGATAGATGGGCTGTTTATGTACAAGTGCAGTGATCAACATTGGCCCCTTGGGCATAATCTTGTTAATACCAATATTGGTAGAAATAATAATAGATCTATTCAACTTTGTTTCAGAGAGATATAACTACGGTGTCTTATGTTATTCCTTACTGGAATCGTTTTGTCAATGATATTGTTTGGAAAAATGTCTGGCTTCTACCTAATTTATATTTAGTCACAAATAAAGTGAAGGAATTTCATTAGAACTTATCCATAAATGTTATCCAGCAAAAAGCTATATTGAGAAAAGATTTAAGAAAGACATTGATGTTGTTTGCAGTTTTTGTAATGAATATGTAAATAAATATTTGTGCATTTATTCTGACATTGTTCAATTGTAAAATCATTTTTGCAAAATCTTTGTAAGTTTATTACTGAAAATATTGAGGCTGATTTTTGTTTATTTTGGAAGGAAGTATTGTTTGGGTTATTTGACAGTTCCAGGAAAAACATCTGTGTATATATAATTAGGTTGATTTCAGGTAATGTGGGACACTTTATGGTAGTGGCTCCAGTAGACTTTCAACATAACTGTTAACTCACCCCAGTGGTGTTTCTGTAAATCGTTTTAGGGCTTGGGAACATTTTCATGTTGGAATGAAATCGGAATACACAATATTTTAGAAGCTACACACTTTCAAACATATCATGACCCCCTCTCTCACTCAGGCACCATTTTCAGGTAATGTGGGACAGCTTGTCTGGTAAAGTGGGACAGTCATCGTCTGTCAGCCTAGTCTGCTAATATAATAATAATTAGTTTATATACAACAATGCTAGGTGCAAGGGTGTGGCAAGATTCATTTAGTTGTGGGGTTTGACTTATACAATAGGCATAAAGTGTAACTGATGTAAACCTTAGTGATCTGCAGTCTATGTGCTACCTAGATAGTCCCGCTGGGTTAGCATTTCGTTGGACTAGCGTTTGCGGTCATGCTTACAAGTCTGAAAGCGCTGGTTCAATGACATTGTAAGTTGTTATTTAGTTGGGAACTTAAGTGCAGTATGTTGCATTGGTATTAAACATTTGAGAACTGTCAAATTAAATTACTTTTATAGCATAAACACAGCATTACTAGATGTCCCACTTTACCTGAAAAATGCTGTCCCACATTAACTGACATGATCAGGTAATGTTGGACAGTCACATAAAACGTTTTTTTTCTTTCTAACAAAGCATTATTTTACACATTTTTGTGTGTGTTTCAATCAGTGGTTAAAGCACTTCAATATGCTGCAATAGTTTTAATTGTAACTTAATTTAAATTCCTTTCCCAGCCTTATCATTGAGAAATGTAATGTCATATGCCGCTGAACTTTCGATGCGTTTTTTCTGTATAGACCTCTTGTCAAGCCAGATCACGCCTACTCTGATGATGTCAGACAAATAAAAACCACTGCATAGTGACTAGAAGTGTTGTATTTACGAGTCAAGATCAGCTCTGGTGATTGGATGTCAGTTTTGCACATATTAAATCATCAAAATGCATAACTGTCCCACTTTACCTGATGTCCCACATTACCTGAACTCACCCTAATAATAATTCGTTTGTATACAACAATGTTAGGTGCAACGTTGTGGCAAGATTAATTTAATTGTTGAGTTTGACTTATGCAATATGCATAAAGTGTAACTGATGTAAACCTCAGTGATCTGCAGTCTATCTGCTAGCTACTGTAGCTAGGCCCGCTGCGTTAGTATTTCGTTGGACTAGCGTTAGCGGTCACTCTTACAAGTCTGTGAGCGCTGGTTCGATGATAGTGTGTTGTTATTTAGTTGGGAACTTAGGTGCAGTATGATGCATTGGTAGTTAACATTTGAGAACTGTCAAATTTAATTACTCTTATAGCATAAACAGCATTACTAGACGTCCCACTTTACCTGACATGATCAGGTAATGTGGGACAGTCACATAAAACGGGTTTTTTCTAACAAAGCATTATTTTACAAATGTTTGTGTATTTCTATGGCTCTGGGGTGGTAACATCCAGATTACACAAAGGAAGTGATCCAGGCCTCTAAGGGAAGCGCTAAGTGGAAGATCAGCTGCAGCTCAATCAGCTGGGCAATCAATTGATTGTCGACCCAAAGAGAGCAGATGAGAGGTTTGTTTTAGAAACGGGACCAAAATTCAAGTAAAGAGGCGACATAAACATTATACATTCATTTTTACATTTGGCCCTCCTCTTTTACAGTATTTTAAAAGAGTGTTTCCGAAACAAACCTCTCTCTCTCTCTCTCTCTCTCTCTGTCTCTCTCGCTCTCGCTCCATGGGGTCTAAAATCAAACTGTTCCACTGAGCGTTATTTGGCTTGGTTTAGTCAGAGCCTGTTTAAGGATATTAGACATTATTATTAAACATATTAGACATTCTCTGGTCTAGTTATACGTCTATGAGTGATGCCAACTTTCCGGTTAGCCTACAAAAATACGTCATCACTATGACACTTCAGTTTTAGAGTAGCCTACCGTATTCGTGCTCAACTGTCGCTAACTCGCTTTACTGTAAAGCGTGTTGGAGGTCAAGAGGAAGACAGCGAAATGAAAAAGCAATAACCAGTTCAGTATGAAAATATGAGTGCTTTATTTTCGGATGCGATCTAGATTCAAGGTACATTGATACACTGTGTTTTACACCGCTTAGTCATACCTACCTATGTTTATGTATGTATTTAATCAGTTGGAGTCTGAATCACGTTCTCGGGATAGCAATCTTAAGAGGCCGGATAGTTAGGCTAGTTAGCTGTTCTATCTAGCTAGCTGTCTGCCACATCTTCCCTCAACGATTCGTACTGGAATATATTCAAGTCGCTCCAGACATGGATAACAACGCTCCGGGATCGGGTGGTTTCAAAGGCGGACTCGGTAATCTCTTTGGAGGGAGTGCGTCTGAATATTCCAACACCGAGCTAGCTGGTGTACCATGTAAGTTACATTAACTAGTCGTTCATTGTATTGCTCTAGCACTGAGAGGACAAACCCATTTGAGTGACTAGTCTATCTTGCGACAGCAGATTTCATTCAGTTGTCTCAGACAAACTACTTAGCCTGATTAGCTTCTTCAAAGTCGTCGTTAGCTTGCTAACAAGTTAGGTAACAAACCTTTTACTTAGGTAAGGCTGTTAGGGGCAACAGCTTTCAATAGTTTGATATTTCCCACTGCTACTGTACTAATGCTGTTGTTGGTACTTCTTCCAAGTGACAGGAATGAGCCCTCTCTCTCCTTACCTTAATGTCGACCCACGCTACCTGGTTCAGGTTTGTATTGCACTGCTGAGAAGCCTAACTAACGTTAACAACTACTATACTGAATATCGTATGTCAGTCAGTGTTCCTGACTACGCCTACATTGTGGTTCCACAGGATACAGATGAGTTCATCCTGCCAACAGGAGCCAGTAAGACCAGAGGACGATTTGAACTGGCCTTCTTTACCATTGGTGGCTGCTGCATCACAGGTGAGGCCTCCTTCCTGACCCATCCACACACACACTGTCAGTATCTTTTCAGTGAGCCTCTAGTTTTAGCTTGTGTAATTTGTCTTCTCCCTCCTCATCCCTCACTTACTCTGCAGGTGCTGCGTTCGGCACAGTGAACGGTCTCAGACTGGGCCTGAAGGACACACGGGACATGGGCTGGTCAAAACCTCGTAATGTCCAGTAAGCAACCTCTCACTACCTTCCACTAGTGAAATTAGGATTACACAGGCATGATCAGTTTCAGTCATGGTATGATGCACACTGGTCTAGCCTCATCATTCTTAACAACTGGATCCTGGTTTGACGTTGTTAAGAATGATGACCCTACACCAGTGAGAGGTCTCACCTGGTTTGACGTGACATTTCTTCTTCAGGATTCTGAACATGGTGACTCGTCAGGGTGCGTCATGGGCCAACACACTGGGCTCAGTGGGTAAGCTCTCACCTGCTTCTCCCAGAACACCACCACACTAACTGAACATGTTCTTCCTCCATGTTTAACAGATGTGCCTGTCTTGGTGTGCTGTTTGTTGAGCTGGGTGTGTTCTGCCCTCCTGCAGCCTTGCTGTACAGTGTATTTGGTGTGGCCATTGAGAAGGCCAGAGGAGCCGAGGACGACATCAACACAGTGGCTGCTGGAACACTCACTGGGATGCTGTTCAAAGCCACAGGTGTGTGCTTCAAGTTCAGCCTTTATTTTAACAAAGGATTCGTACTAAGACCACTGTTTTGTTTCTCAGGCCAAGCCTGTAATTAGCCTACAAAATAACTCAAATCAATGCACAGAGTGTGTTATATAGGGTTTTCACCGACGTCACGTTCTGGGCGGTAACCCGGATGCGCGGCCATATTGGAGGCACTCGGTGTAAACAACTGAATGGAGTACAACCAAAGAATTTATATTCTATACTCTTTGGTACATTTGTAGCCATGTCTAAACGACCGAAATGGTCATCAAAACGCGTCCAAGATCCAAAGGCATATAGGGAAGGACTTACACCACAAGAAAAGGGTCGATATTTTGAGACATTAGGATTTATTGGCGGTGCAGATCCCTACCAGTTAGCTCCCTCTACTTGGATCCGTGACGACCCGGTGATTCTGCCTTCAGTTGGATATCCCGATATTGTTAACTACCTGGTTTTCTCGCCGAACCCAAACACATGCAGTAGTTTGATATGAATTATATTATGTCAATGTCAGCTTTACAGTAAAATAAGCACACAATAAAAGCAGTAATTGTTTTTACTATTTACTAGTAAAAATATTATCATTACAATAGAAATTGGTTATGAGCCGCTGAAATAAACATTTCACAATACCTGACAAGAAATGTTCCGAACAAATACGGATGTTGTCCAGATGTTTCCCTCATAGATCTTGGTTGAGCTTTGCCAACTTTTGGAAGTCGATAATATACCAAATGTTTTTCTCGATCTGTCCGATTGGTACAACCTAAAACACGGCAATAATTCAACATTTTCCTTGACGACTTTCGGGATATACTTCAGTGCCTGTGCTTTGTTGTGATGCCGAGTGCCTCCAAGATGGTGACTTCCGGTCAGATGACGCGTTGTGAAAACCCTCTATAAAAGATTGAAGATTAAAAGGGATTGAAATGATTCTCCTGAGATGATTGTCTTTAATGCTAATCTGTGAGAAGGCTCCTTCCATCCATGGAGGAGGACAATGAATGGCTGTCCTACCTGTCTCTGATGCTATGACAATCTGGAATGAATATGCTGAGAAATATCAGTGGTGTTTTAAGGTGTATATATATGCTTGTTGTATCTACGTTAATGTTTGTACTTACTGATGTTGTCACGGTACCAACATTTCAGTAGTCGGTACCAATACCAGTGAAATGTCACTGTACTCTATACCATTTTCGATACCAAAGCAAAAAACAAAAATTGGTTACTGAACAAGTCTCATTTGTTGACAGTAACAGTCACCTACAATATCTAAGGCTGAAGCCTACTAATGACAACAACAGAATGCAATCTCAATGCATGTACGCCCAAAGGCAAAACATGTGTGTGGACTGAGTGTAGACATTAAGAAATGATCTCACAGATGACTGAGATCATTTGTAGAGCTCAAAATATAAATATTGACACAACTTATAAAGTAGAGAGAGTGGATTCAACACGCCTCATGGGGCTCTTTACATTGTGGTTGCGCTACAAGCACAACATGTAAATATACATCCCAAACTCCAAAACCCAAACTTCTGCAAGTATGTCATCTAAAAGCCTGTACGTAAAAATGTGTTAACCTTGGTGTGCCCTCTCCTTTTGTATGCCCCAGTAATATGTGTTGCATTTGCAAGATGTTCTCATTGTCATCTGCCTCACGACCAAAGTCTAATTAAATTCTAATTTAGCAACTTTTCAGAGAGCCACTATTAACATCTGGTGAGATAAGTTTGGAAACACTGTGCTTGTCAGCGTCCGACTCTGCATGGGTACAGGGTAGAACCGTAGTACTGACTTGGTTACATTTTTTTGTGACAACATAACTACTGACTGCAATGGAAAGTAAAAAATACACAATTGCAGATGATTGTGTAAATATGCAGGTAAACTCACAACTCTTCCATCCTGTGTGTGTGTGTGTGTGGTGGTGAACAGGAGGCCTGAAGGGTGTGGCTCGCGGCGGTCTCGCTGGCTTGGCCATGTCTAGTGCCTACGCTCTCTATAACAACTGGGATCACCTCACTGGCTCATCCTCCTCTTCAAGTCTGTACTGAACTCACCACCAGGTGTCCTCAGTCACCTTTTTTAGCTTTCCCAGAATCACTGTCCACTTCTGCTGAGAGGAGCGTTTTGCGATGCTGTTGGAAGCAAGTTGTTGAACCATGGACTGAATAACGACTTGAATTCTACTTCCATGCCCTCCTATAGTATGTGCTCTTTCCCCTCAAGTGTCTGACAAGTTCCCACCATCTGGAGGATTCTCTATCACACACAGTCAAAAATGGAAATTGTATAGTTTTCCCAGCAATTATATGTGAAAACTTATTTGGTAGACATATGAATCTCCTTTGTCTTTACCGATATTAAGCCCAAGTTGTTGTTCCAACTCAGTGGATGTACATTTAAAATTGGGCAAGGTTACATGTCTGATTGCCTACAGTTGGAGTACATAACATTATTGATATCATCAATGTCATCAGCCTAGTAGTGTCATCATAACCTACTGAAAGCATTTCACCCCAGCACAGTCTTAAAAATAATACTGTTGTAATAATAATAAATATTCAGTGGGTACTAGTTTAGTGGTACTTAGACATGGAAGCCTGGAGTGAGTAAACATGACCTCTCAAAGGTATGGTGTGTGTATGTGCGTGTTCTCTTTGTCCATGTCTCATTTACCACACTGTCAAGAAGAACAGATACCACCAGTGTTTTGGTTTTATAAACTTTAATTGGTAAATAAACTAGGTATTGTGTTAAATAAGGAAGTCAGATCCGAGGCTTGTAGAAGCCACTGCTGTGCTGTGCATGCTGTAGTGTGTATCTTCTTTCATCATATTAGAGCTTCAACCTGGGAAATAGGCCAGCTAGCCAGTTTTCTGTGTGTGTGTCATAGATGCTGATATCCTAACCATAGACAAGTCTTACAAGTTCTTAAAATACGGGGACTAGGCAGGAGTATATCTCCATGTCCCCAGACACAGGATGTTGGATGAGGTACGGGATATTTGAAGAGGCTTAGTGAAGGAAGAAGTCTCTGATGCGTGTGGCCTCGATCCAGGGAATGTAGGCTGCTGTGCGCGTAAACACACTGGGCTTGTTCTCCACGGTGCAGCCAATTGGTCCAAAGCTCACCACCCCATGCACCTCCCAGCTGTCATGTCCCACCTGGCATAGCAGAGGACCACCGGAGTCCCCCTGGAGGGTAGGTGGAGGAGGTGGTAAAGCATACTGAACATTGGGACAGCAGGTCGATACTTGTATAAGCAAATAATCACTATGACTTGTCTCCTATCTCCAGTCCTGAAAAAGACATGCATTCGTCCATTTTGTGTACTTTTAGGTGTATTGTATTTTTATTTCTATTGGGTCAGTAAATAACAGGTATTCTAATGCCTGTCATCAGGCATGGAGGGAAAGCTTTTGGAGATAATCTTACCTGACAAGCTGCAGGTGGACCTTCGGTGTCTCTGAAGCCAGCACAGATCATGGAGTCTCTGACACGCTCACCCCAGAACTTCTTCTGCCGGCAGGTTTTGAAGTCAATGATGGGCAGACGAGCCTGGTTCAGAGCCTCAGCCAGGGACACGTTCTCCTTCCCACCTTAGATCCAGGGGACAGAACATCAGATCCTCTCATCCCCTGCCCCTTCTCAACCTTCCACTCATTCCTTTTAACCTCAGCCTTGTTCTCCCACCCCCCTCCTCACATCCCTGTCTCCTCAACCTCCCTCCTCACATCCCTGTCTCCTCAACCTCCCTCCTCAACCTTCCTGTGTCCTTAACCTCCCTCCTCTACCTCCCCCTCTCCTCAGCCGCCCTGTCTCAACAACCTCCCTCCTCAACCTTCCTGTGTCCTTAACCTCCCTCCTCTACCTCCCCCTCTCCTCAGCCGCCCTGTCTCAACAACCTCCCTCCTCAACCTCCCTCCCTCCTCAACTGTCCTGTCTCCCCTCCCTCCTCAACCCTCCTCAACCTTCCTGTCTCCTCACCTCGTGTATCCCCCCAGCCAGTGACCCAGCAGTAGTGGCCTGGTTTGAGACTGGTCTGTTTGCGCGGCAGGCAGGCGTAGCGAATGAAGTTGGATGGCACGATGTCTGTGCCAGCTTTCACCAGGGCAATGTCATAGTCCAGCTCACTGTGGGTTGGGTAACGGAAGTGCTCATGCCTGTAGATACGCTTTACTGGGAAGATCCTTTCAGGTTTCTCAGACCGCTTCAGCTGGTGCTTCCCCACAACAATCCTCCAGCTCCCAGCATCCTCTGCTTTCCCCCTGATAGAAACAGACAGTGGGGACTGACTTGTGTGGATTCTTTCCAGAATTTGTTTATGGTTACTTTCAAAGCATTCAGTAATGTGTGTGCATGAGAGACGATTCTTACTTCTGGAAGCAGTGTGCAGCAGTAAGGATCCAGTTCTTGTGGATGAGTGTTCCTCCACACACATGGATGTAGTGCTTACTGCCTCGAGGACGGACCTGACAGGGATGATACATGACATCATGTCCTCCAGTCACATACACACACGAGTGGTATATCAATGTCAACTTCTTGGTTGAATGTCTGTATTCTTGGCGGATAATCTGTTACCTGCAAGGACACCTGCCACGGCCATGAGTGAGGTCGGGCCTCGTTACCAGAGACGATCCGTTCAGCCATGTTGGGTTTGAAGTGGGACATGCCACAGTCCTTTGGCCAATCTGAAAGGAGAGGAGAAGCAATCCGTGAAGCACAGGGATGCTGATCACAGACCTGGCATGAAACAGTCACAGCCATACACAAACAGCTACTTTTTCATTTCTAACTGATCTCTGGTCAGCAACAAAAAATGAGTGATTACCTTTCAAAGCCTGAGATTCAAGTAACTGAAATCCTGGACTGAAAATTGTTGTCATTTATGTTTGTGTATTTCTGTTATGCATTTGAATATTATTAAGTGTATGTGTGTGTGTGTTTCTCACCCAAGTGCAAGACTTTGTGCTGGGGCTGACTTCCGGGGCTGTTGAGGGTGTGTGCAGCAGCTGGCGGGGAAGCCTGGCCCACCAGCAGCAGCAGCAGCAGGAGAGGGTTCCCAGGAACAGCCTTCATCCTCCACATGATCACTACCCTGTCCCCAGGCCCCACTATTTATACTGCAGCCTCAGGACCCTCCCACTCACACACAATCACACAAATACAAACATACAAACCACCTCTCTTTCACCCCTCACACACACACATGCACACACGAACACACAATCACACAAATACAAACATACAAACCACCTCTGTCTCTCACCTGCGCACACACACACAAATATACAAACGTATCTTCCTGACAAACAGGTAGACACATACAAAGATACAGATGTCGATCAAAACACATTCCTCAACGCACACACACTCATTCAAGACATATGCGTGCTTACAGACTTAAACTCCCCCAAAACACGCATACACATACAAATATACGCCCCTCCAGGGACAATAAACATGTTCACAAAGCGCCAACACTGGATTGTTCTCCTGCAGCCTGGGCTTTCCACTGCTGCTGGGATTCTGGGAGTCCCTTCACAATAAAAAAAAAACATACGTACACACACAGGCACACAGAGAATACATGACCTTACTGTATACATTCACTTCCACACAAACAAACAACACCCACCTCCCCCCACCTCCTGGTTACATGGTGTCATGTCACATGACACACTGGCCCACAGATGAACCTCTTTCTAAACTCTGTTCTAACTAATCTCATTCCCCCTGTCCAACCCCAAACCAGGACACCCTGTGTCTCTGCGCCTGCTGGAACAAGGTCTTTCTAGTTATACTCAAACAGCTAGAGGCATGCAAGAAAAATTGATGAATGGAGAGAGCTCTGGCTTTGTTAATCAACATGGTATCGCACATGCACATGCTCTGTTGGTTCCTAAAGAGTAAAATATGACAACAATAACTCCAATAGAAGCAGCCAGAGAGTGAAGCATTTTAGTACAGTGAATGACAGGGAATGTGCCGGCTCATCTAACAGAAACCACCTGAATGGCCTTACAGAGAACCGTCCACCGCTCTCACCGTCATGGTTCACCAAGCTCACATGCCCAGTGTGTGTTTGTGACAGTGGGTGAGCCCACTAAAATGTGTGTGAATGTGTATGCGTCATATTTTTTAATACACAATAAGTGTATGTTATAGATGAGTGAAAGATCAATAACAATATATCTTTTTAAAACATTTTATTCAGTCATGGTCCAAATAGTAGATTATATTGTTGGACATTTGTCCAGCATTCTTCCATTCTTTATCAGCAGACCATTCTTCTCATTTCTCCACACTTGACATACTGTATACAGTAAGTTAAACCCTACGCATGCGTGCCCCTGTGGGCCTGTCTTGCAAAGGCTGAAGAGAGGTACTGGGAGTAAACCTGGACAACAACAAGTTAGTATGGATGAGTCCTGGTAAATGTCTACTCTAATTCAGTGCTAATTCCCCTCTAGTTAATCTGTCTGATATTCATCTATGCTAGGTATGTTTACAAATACATTAGACGTAACACATTGGATATGAGATTACACTGATTCTTTTTTAGGCAATTGTGTATTTGTTGACAGTAAATATAATGTGTTTCCTTTTCCATCTTTAGCTACTGTGTCAATGATTGTTTGACAACAGGAGGAAACGCATACAAAATGAGAAGTTCCATGTGCCTCCTTCGTTTACAACCACGGTGAGTTTAAACAGACACAGGAGCAGTGGCTGGCATCAGTCGCTGGCTTTGCTGAAGCGAACACAGCAGCCAGGCTTCTTCAGTGACCTCATCACGCTCCTGCGCCTTGTCCGGATTCGCCTTCTCTCAAGGGAGGGCGACTTGTTTGATGTTTGGGTTCCCCCCTCCTCCCTCTCCTTTGCACTGCCATCTTCCTCCTGTACCTCTTTATCTTTCTCCCCTTCTCCTCCCTCTACCTTATATTCCTTTTGCTCTACAACTGCCGGCTCTGCTTCATTCTCTACTGCAGTAGAGAGCTCAACTGGTGCTGAGGTTTCTGGGACCGTGGGCGTGGGTGTCTCAGTTACTGTGGCAGGACTCTTGATCTTGGTGGTTTTGTTCTTGGTCTTGTTCTCTCTGGTCTTGTAGGTTTTCCTCTGCAGGTGCTTCTGTATGGCTGAGGTCAACTCCTCGGGGTCCAGAGAGGCTCCGTGTACATCCCATGTCATCCCATCCTCATCCCACTGCACCTGCTTCATACTGCTCCTCCTCCGTGTGTAATCCCTCCCCCCAGTCCTCCTCCCCTCCTCAGTCTGGACCTTCAGACAGGACCTTCTCCTCCCTCCAGGTGCGGGTGGGGGAGTGCTGACCTCCCACACCACCTCGTCCTTCTCCTCCCCCTTGCCCTCCTCTCCAGAGCTGTCCACACGGAACATGCTGGAGGAGGGAGACACCAGGTTAGAGTGGGAGCCTACTGATGCCCTCAGGTTGAGTCTCGACCCTGGGGGAGAGCCCAAGATGGAGTGGGATCCCATGTAGGAGCCCAGGTGTCTCCCCAGGTTCCACATGGATCCAAAAGGAGAGCCCACCTGGACCGCCATGTCTCTCAGCTCCACCTGGGACGTCATCGTCCATTCCTCCTTGCATGCACCGCCACCCCGACCCTGACACAGCTGTTGGGAGGTCACCAAGCTCGCCGTCTCCTGTTTCACATGGGCAGACTTGAAGAAGCCGCCATCCATTTGTGAGTCACTGAGCGATGACGTGAATTCAGACCTTTGATATTGGGAGGGGGAGGAGGCAGACAGACAGTTTGTTGATAACCATGGCAAGTCCATATGATGCCAAGAGACTCTGTCTCTCTTCTGCAGTTTGTCAAAGGGTACATGAGTCTTGCAGTTCTGTGCTTCAACTATGGTTCCTGGAAGTCCACCTTGGGGATGTGTGTCGCTGGGACTGGTGAACAGGCTGGGGGTTCTCTCTCCGTTGTCCCTCTCTTCCTCACTGCACTCCGCATCCAGCAGACTTCCTCCAAATGTGCCTGTCCCCTCCACATTTGTCCCAGAGGAGCCAGAGGTAGATGTGGGTGAGATGGCTGTGTGTTTCTGTTGTGGTAGTAGCAGTGGGGAAGGGACATATGTGCGTGTATGTGAGGGGGATGCCACTGGGGTCTGAAGGGGTGAAATGAATGGGGGAGGAGTAGGAAAGGCAGAGGCCTGTCTAGAGAAGGGAGATCCAGGAGAATACAGGGCTTGCTCAGTATGACTACAGGGGTTTGAAGTCCCTTCCTTCCATATAACTGTGTCTGGTGTGCTGCTTCCACTACACCCACTCCCACTACACACGTTACAATTCTCACATTTTGCGTTTCCTTGTTGGGATAAGTTTGTGGGTTGGAATGTGTGTGTCTGTTGTAGTTTATGTTTGTTGTGAGGTGTCTGAATGAACGCTTGCTGCAGGGCTTGTATGTTTGGGGCTATAGCTTGACTTGTGTGGGTGTGATGGCTGGCGCTCCGTCTTAGATCCAGTCTTGCCAAGGCAGGATCTCGCAAGAAAGGCATCCCTCTTGTCATGACTATGTCCATGGAGCTCTTGGACAGAGAGAAAATGGGCCCATGCTCCTCCTCCTCTTCATCCAGCTGAGCTTCATGCGAGGATCTAACATGGCCACTGCCAAAGGCAAGATGCTCAGAGAGTGGACGCCTTGCCATGGCAACAAGAATATTTTCTGTAAAAAGGAGAGAAAGATTTCCAAATAATCAATCTTTTAACCTGACAAAAAAATTTTTTTTAAATTTCCCCCAGTCCTATCATCTATCATTCTCTTTCTCTAAGAAACACAAACATGTATGTAAAAAAAGTGAGACAGAGATTAGCCTAATCTTCTCTCATGCACACATGCATGATCAAATACAGTAATACATTTTTCATAGAATTACTATTCTGAAGATTAGTCTACACATCCAAATTGCGGAGCCTAGCACAACATTTTCTTTTGTTTATGTCAACGTCGGCATAGAAACTAACTGAACGCAACTTATAAGCATTTTCTTTTGGCTGTCTCTATTAATAATAAAATAACTAAATATTCTTGCTTTTGTATGTTGTAATTTCTTGGAAAGTTTTACATCCACAAATGTAATTATAAGCTACAAATTGTCAGCCTCTTTGCTCAGTTTTATTAAACAAATTGAAACTTTATTTGAATACATAATTAACATCTGTTAACAAGAAAACAAATCAAGACATCAATACATCTTTTTTACATTTAACATTTTATTTTAATATTTCTCATGCATCCTATATATTTATTTTTATGTTTTTTCTTTTATTATTACTAGCCATCCATCCATCATCTTCCGCTTTTCCGAGGGTGGGTGGTGGTGGCAACACTTTCCAGATCCTCCCAGGAGATCCCTAGGTGTTCCCAGGTCAGAAGAGATATATAATCACTCCAACGAGGTCTGGGAATACACCGGGTTCTCCTCCCAGTTGGACGTGCCTGGAAAACCTCCATAGGAAGGCTTCCAGGAGGTATCCTAGTGACATGGTCGAACAACTGGCTCCTCTCGATGCGCAGGAGCAGACTGTTATTATAATTGGTGGCCAAGCAGCGAAGTTCCGAAACCACCTATTGTTTTTCTTCCTTTTCTTATTATTAAGACATTTCTTGCTTGCATTGGAGTCTATGGCAGCCCTTTGAACCGTAAGGTTAAAAAGTTGTGAAATTTGGCACACTCGTTAAGGACAGCCACCTCATTATTTTCACCAAGTTTCAGCACTCTAGCGCCACCAACGGGTCAAAGTTGTGTGTGTGTTTACACAAGTAACTTTGGAACTGTATGGCCAAATTTTCAAAATTAGATACCGTTGGATTCCCTGGATCAAGAGGGTTATATAGATTTTCTGCCATTTTGAATTGTAAGGGAAAACGTTTTTTCGCTACTCCTCCTACAACCGTTGTCCAATCTTCCCCAGAATTGGCACAGTTCATCGTCAGAGCAATCCTCACTCCAATTATCAAAGGGATTTTAATTTTCTAAACCATTTGTCCTGTACATCTAATAAAAATCTGCAGCAAAGCCTCCAAACAGGAAGTTGGGTTGTTTCTCAGCAAATCTATGATGTATTCGCACCAAAACTTGCTGCATGTACTCGGAACCCTGTTCTGAGGATGTCTAAACTTTGGGTCATTTGACCTGCTTGGCCACCTCATTGCTGCTTGCAGCTATATTTATAATAATTATAATAATTATATAATTTATATTGTTTACATCTTGAATAAGACAGCTTGTTCTTTAACATTAGGCCTATATGTGATATTAATAAATATTTTTTTAAGGTGATAGGTCTATTGTTTCATCGCCAAATTTGGGCTGACAGTTTCAAGCAATCCCACTGATTGGACCAGATCTTCGCATATTACATCAATAGTTCCACAGATTCTTCTCCTAAGTGTATGCTTTGAATTGTTTTGTTATGGGCTCTTGGAAAACAATAATACTACACATTTTCTAAATACAAAATTAACATTCTAAATTAAGAGTATTGAAGTTGTCCTTTTATCGCAATAAATTGGATAGGCTGTATGTGAGTCATTTAATTACGCTAAATGTCAGCCGTTGACGGTGATGATAAGTCATCCATAAGGATTTTCAAAATAAAGGTCAAACGATTACTGTACTAGTAAACCAAGTGTAAACTTTGGTTCCAGGTCCTAAATCCCACATATTTTTCTTCACTTTTGAAAATTGTGTTTTGAAGATACAAATATTTATCTCATGCTTACATGCAGTTTTACACTTCCAAATCTTTTTTACCCTAACTTACCTTATAATAAAACTAGATGCGGTAGTCGGTGTCAAAGAAACAGCTCAAGGGGCAGAAGAGGAGACAGGTGACTCAAAGAAGTGTAATGGTCAATTGATTGATTGAGTCCAGTACTGATTGTGTGTGTGGCTTTGCTGCCCTGCAGATGGCTTTTCAGCTTAACATGGAGAGCTCATTCAGACACTCACGAACATGCATACACACAGACACACTCTTAATCACGCACACCCAGATACCTGCTCACTTTCTTTCATCGAGGGGCAGTTCTATGGGCGTATGTGAAGCCCTCTGTGACATTGCTTGTGAAAACAGCTATCCAATTACACATACCCAGTACAAACATCTGACTCAAACTAACCAACACCAACATAGACACCCTTATCCAAGCCACATACTTTCAAAGAAAGTATACTTGTGTATAAAGTATATACACAAAAACGCACTTCAAACACCTTCGAATCACCTACAGACAAACACACACTTATGTACTTCTTACCTTTGAACAACTGTTGAGTTGTTTCCTCTTTATTCCCCAGTTGAGTTTGGACAACTGTATTCCATCTGAGAGTGTTTGATCTACTCTTCTGTACCTCACACACCTCACAGTATGCCCTCTCCTTCTCTACCTCCCCTCCTCTCTCGCACAAACGTTTTTTGTATTCCCTCCCGTCTTTTGCAACAATTCATTTAATTAACATTTTAAAATGTTCTCCATTCTATTCCCTTTTGGTTAGTATCTTTCTCTGCCTCTTTGTCTTAAGCGCTTATCTTACATAGTGCCAAAGTAGCTGTGTGGGTCATTGACTGTGTGTGTGTGTGTGTGTGTGTGTGTGCGTGTGTGTGCGTTTGTGTGTGATAGCAGTACGTTAGCATTAACTCCAAGGATTAAGATCCTTTCATCTCATTAGCCGTGGTTCGAGCTGACCAATCTCTACAAGGGGATTGTGTGTATGTGCTTGTGTGTATGTCTGTGTCTGTGTGTGTGTGTGAGTGTGTAGGTGGTAAAGGTTACCCAGGCTGTAGTTCCTCTGGCCATAGAGAGGATCAGCCCCCAATCTCTGTAATCGTTAAGACTCAACATATAGGGCATTAAGATCAGGTGTGCATGGTCGAAAGATAGATTAGAAACATAATGCTGAGATGAGAATAGAGGGACAGATGACATGATAAACATCCTTAAGGATAATTAATTAACAATTTGGAATCTGTGAAGAATATCAATTAACATTTTCTGAAAATGTTTCTGAAAAGTGGTGGATGCAACAAAACAGATGCAACAGAATATTATAGATATATTAGAGGCCCAAAGAGTGCATACAATTGTATGCTTTGTTCACCAATAGATAAAAGATTCAAGATAGTTGATCTATCTTACCAATAAAATGGTTCCTTGTTAAATGCAATATACATAAATAAATATTGTATCAACAAGAATTTAAAAAACTCTTGCTGTGGCAACACGTTTGTGCTCTACCAGTATTAGAGTCTTGTCAAATACAAACCGTTCCTTGGCATTAACCACCGTAATATATTTGAGAACTGTGCACTTCTAGTCCAATGATTTAACCAGCACTTTTGGCAATAGATTAAATACAACACCTTAACACTGAGCCTATTTCTCCTGTCCATCAGTAGTCAGAGGGACTATGCAGACACAACTGAATCTGAAGGTTCCTCTGCAGCTGGTCTAGACTGTGGCTCCACCTGTGCCCTGCACACTCCTCCATCATCAACACTTACTGTCATGTTTAACATATTAAAGAGTTTTAAAGAGATAAGGAGCTGCATATAAATATGTCTGTAGGTCAAGATTCCAGTGGAATTAAGTCAACCACTTGCCAAAAGAATATCAGATGTTTAGGTAGTAGTTTGTAGGCTAAAGGTTTCATTTTCTGTTTTCTTGGTTCAGTTAGAAAGGGAACGCAAGGATGGATTCCTGTAAAAGCTTTATATTATGTAAGTTGTAAAGGTTTATATGGGACTGACTTATCCAAGCACCAGGTTCTATTTGCATCATATAGTAGCCAAATATCCTATAAATGACTAAAGCAATAAACCTCGAGAGGGTGTGGTATATCATCAAACAACCCATGGGTTGTGCTGCAGTCATAGGCAGGCACAGCCAATTTGTATAATATGCAGAAACAATGGTAATTGTTCTGGTACTCTGCAGTGCACCAGCCAACATTGCACAATTATTTCCCTCTTTCTTGGAAGATATGAGTAAATACTCATTGTTATGATTTAAATTCCAAAAACATTTGTTATTCCTTTTTACAAGACAAGGAACAACTCCCAAGAAAACTAGCTCACATCTGAACTGTAACACAATACTTGTTTTTGTGGGTTTTTTTTTTACCAACCCTAAGACAAACAAATACATCTTGCACACTGTACAGGAGCTGGCTTTGTCAGTCAGATCTTCCCTGTCTTGGGATGGCATAACTACTGTACGATTAAAATCCTCATTGTTGTTGACATTTGGCAATGCAATATGTTATTAGGGTCTACATTTTGTTTGGATTTCTTTTATGAAATTCGTTTGGTCTTTTATAGTATAATTTCTTTAGTTGCTTCTGCTTGTTCTGCACTACATTTCATTTTATTTCCTGATGATAAAGTCCCATTCAACCATTAGTGGTCTTTTCTTGATTATACATTCGCTGTTTCAATAAACAAAGTCTCCCACTTTTAGAATGGTTTAATCAATATTGTTGATATTATCATTTGTGTTATCTTTTCATGTAATACAAGGTTCCATTGCTTTACAAAGTCAAGTCAAGTCATTTTTATTTATAGAGTACATTTAAAAACAGCCAATGCCGACCAAAGTGCTGTACAAAATCATAAAATATGGCAAAACAACAATAAATAAGAACAACAAACAACACAATTACAGTAGGTACGAGTGACCCTAAACTGACTTGAAAGCCAAAGAATAAAAATATGTTTTAAGACGAGACCGAGATGTCTCGGTGATGGGGAATGACCTGACAAAAATGTGCAGTTTATTCCACAGAGTAGGGGCTACAGCTGAAAAGCCACGATCACCAATTTGTTTTCATCCGAGTCTGTGAAATGGCAAAAAAGAACTGGTTTGATTATCTAAGGGGCCTGAAAGTGAGATAATGTCCCTCTTACAATAATCAATTCAAGACGATAGAAGTGCATGAATAACAATTTCCAAGTCTTTGAAAGAGAGGAAATGTTTAAGTTTTGCAATAGTCCTTAAATGAAAGAAACTACCTTTGACAACAGAATTTGTTTGTAAAATGTTTGTGTTGAATCAAAGATAACACCCAAAGACCCAGTAGACAGATAGGCTACATACAGACATATAGGCTGTCTGATAACCAAAGAATTGTTTTATTTAATTGAAACATTTACTGTTTCATAGCACCACATCAAAATACATCACGGTCATTACCATTCTACACAGGTCTCACTAATATCGATTCCAGACCAGTAGATGGCGGGTTAGCTCGCTTAGCTGGCTATAACGACCAACATCACTGGACCAAACCAACGAACCTAGCAAACAAGGAAGTGAGTCAAACAGTACTTGTAAAGGTAAGTAAATGGTGAAGTAAATCTTAGAGCGCAATGTTGGGATGCTAATAAACAGTTACTTCGCTACCCGTTGTATGACAGGTGGCATACCATGAGAATAAACGAAGATACGTTACTGGAGGGGAAGAATGTTGTGTTGGTGCCTTACAACGCAGATCATGTACCCAGGTATTTTATATTCAAGGTTTTGTCTAGATTTCACTATAGACCACGTCCCTATGTCTGTGCTGCTTCATAAGGGACCTGTAACAACGTCCTCTGTCTACAGTGCACGCGCACTACATCTCCGCACACATTTCAGACCCTATAGGCTACCTGTCCACGCTCAGCTAATTGTTGTAAGCTGTGTCTCATTTATGTTTCTGTGGTTGCTAGGTGTATTTTGTATGTCCCCGTGGTTGCTAGGTATCATCTGTATGTCCCTGTGGTTGCTAGGTATCATCTGTATGTCCATGTGGTTGCTAGGTATCATCTGTATGTCCCCGTGGTTGCTAGGTATCATCTGTATGTCCCTGTGGTTGCTAGGTATCATCTGTATGTCCCTGTGGTTGCTAGGTATCATCTGTATGTCCCTGTGGTTGCTAGGTATCATCTGTATGTCCCTGTGGTTGCTAGGTATCATCTGTATGTCCCTGTGGTTGCTAGGTATCATCTGTATGTCCCTGTGGTTGCTAGGTATCATCTGTATGTCCCTGTGGTTGCTAGGTACCACCAGTGGATGGAGTCCTCTGAGCTGCAGCAGTTGACTGCTTCAGAACCTCTGACTCTGGAACAGGAGTATGACATGCAGAGCAGCTGGCGGGAGGACGATGATAGTAAGCACGCATACACACACACACACACAGCCCAAAGAATCGAACCGGTGATCAGCCTTTATTATTTGGCCTTTTTGTCTTCAGTAGATATGTCTCTCTCTACATCCCTCCTTTCATTCCTCTCCCAGAGTGCACGTTTATCATCCTGGACAAGCAACGCTGGGCTGACCCAGCGATGCAGGAAGAGCAGTGTATGGTGGGCGACGTCAACATCTTCCTGACAGATCCCAGCGACCCCTCTCTTGCCGAGCTCGAGATAATGATCGCAGGTAAACAGCAACAAAATTACAATTGGTTCTTCACCGACTGACCTGAATAATAAGAGCTGATAATGATAGTCTTCTGATGTTGTTCCAGAGCCATGCTACAGGGGAAAGGGCCTGGGGAAAGAGGTTACATGGATGATGATCTGCTATGGTACTGTGTTTCACAGTCAATCATAGACTCCCCCTCTCCTCCTGGATTAGAAGATGTGCTTTAAATAGAGGATCATGTTTATGCTAAAGCAATGTTACAATGTGTTGAAGGTTTTCCCCCAACTTCTGTTGTGACAATGGTGTTGTCCTCTAGGGGTGACTAAACTGGGAATCCAGAAGTTTGAGGCAAAAATCGGACTGGACAACAAAGTCAGCATCGCTATGTTCAAAAAGTTCCACTTCCATGAGGTATGGCAGTCAAAGTATGATCATGTTTAAACGGAAGGAGGGACGTCAGTGACATGGTAGCAATGTGTAGTCATCCTGCTCCAACTCTTGTCCTCCAGTTGTCCGTGAGTGAGGTGTTCAAGGAGGTGACCCTGGGGCTGACCGTGGACAAGGCCATGCGGACCAAGCTCATGGGCGACATGGCCTTCATGAAGGAACAGGAGTACAGGAAGGCCCGCGAGAGCCGGCTGGAAGGGACCTTACCAAACACATCACATGCCTCCCTGTGAACACTGCCCGACAACTTCCTGTTTTCAAACTGGTGACTACGGTCAAAGTGTTCCCAGGCATACAGCTGCATCAGGCTACCATTGACCTGAACTGGAAACTCTTGTTTTTACTAATTGTATGCCCAGGAACTGTACATACACAGGTATGTAGGGTCCACCTCCTTCTGTAGTCCTACATGTTTGTTGTGATGCTGCTCTGGTCAAAGTCAGGAAGGAAGAACATGAGTAGATGTCCTAGACCCAAATATACATTTAGACCAAATTATACTCTTCATACAGGTCTCTGGCTGAGCCAGAGAATGACATAGAATTTTGGGACTCATTTCAGAGGCGAGCCTACTTTTAAGAAATGTACATGTGCCAAGTGTAAGTGGAGTACTTTTCAGTACTTAAGTATTAGTTAACTGTGTCTGTAAATGGTCACAAAGACAGAGAATGGGAAGGTCCATCTAGGGATGTATTCTCTACAGATCTATACTCGATTGGGTACATGATTTTCTGAGGTTCATGGACATCTCATTAATGTTTTCCATAAATATATTGGAAACTGTAAACGATTGGGCTTGGGTAATAAATGTTTACTATATAATGCGCATATTAAATTCAAGTCTTTTTTTTATTACTTTGGATTTTTGTATTTCTTTATTTGTTTTATTGATCGGTTTTAGGCTTCAATACCAACACACCTCGTTAAGATTATTTAGTAATAGAAAACAACTGCAATGGTTGGCCAGCACACAAACGTTTATTGATGTTGACATATCTTAAGTATAGCTGAAACATGATTGAATATCAGCAAGGAAAAATGCTGCTATAGCCATGGACTTGGTCAAGTATTACAGCCATTGCAAAACTTGGAGGCATCAATAGACTTTATAGAGTAGATAGTTAGATGTTATCATTAAATATGTGACAACTCAACATTCACACAGTTTTGGAAAAACTTAGAATGCCTAACACACCAATGTCCTGTATCTTG
This sequence comes from Hypomesus nipponensis, assembly GCF_054491055.1. Classification (NCBI taxonomy): domain Eukaryota; kingdom Metazoa; phylum Chordata; class Actinopteri; order Osmeriformes; family Osmeridae; genus Hypomesus; species Hypomesus nipponensis. Next base: position 18,082,185 of record NC_140373.1, read on the forward strand.
TCCTTCTGGCTCTGGGCACTTCAATGCACAACAGACAAGGCCACTTGTTTGGCTGGGCTTCTCCGACTCCAAGCTGCTCTGCAAAGGGCACTACATAGCCACGTAAGGCTGTAGGTACATGCGTAATACAGAGGTGGCTATTAAGACTATGCCATGATTTAAAAACGAGGACCTTGCACTGAAGAACCAGGACAAAGACAATTCCATAGGAATTTAAGATGATCATCCAACTTATCACCCCCCCTCATCCCAACCCACACATCACAGTCCAGCGAGTTAAAGAATGCAAGGCCCCCCACTGTTATCAAATCCCATACCCCAATGTCCTGTAAAGTTCAAAAGTGAGCTTTGGACTAAATCCATGTTTGAGCATAGTAAAGGCCAGTGGGAGCCCTGGGCTGGTAAAGAGGGGGACATGGAGGCAGAGAGACCATTAGTTTTCAGACGGAGCCTGGCGTTCCAGTAGTTCCTGACCCAGAGTGGACAGCTTGTGCACCAGCTGTCTGACCACATTCTCCTGCTCCCGTGCCCACGACAGGCTGTCACCCACGGCAACATTGATTGGCACACAAACAGGTTCCTTCTGTAGCTCTGTCAGATGACAAGCCCCTATGGCTCCAGCCAATCCCAGCAGCATCAGGAGGAAGATCTTGAACAGCAGGCCAATGAGAGAGCGTTTGGCTTTTGGGAACGAGTCCACCACTGCTTGTTTGTCTTGAGATGTAAATGAAATAAATAACACATGAATGAATGATGAGGTGACAGCAAGTTTACATGGTTTGACCAACAGTGCAATGCAGCTGTCCTACCAGCAGCCTGTCCGTTTCTCTTCTTCTTCTCCTCCTTGTTCTTCTTCTGTTGTTCCTGAGCAGCCATGGAAGCCATCTGAGCGTTGTACTCTTTCCTCCTCCTCTCCTTCTCTTCTGCTTTCTCTCTTTTACGAGCCTCTCTCTCTTTTGCCTCTCTCGCTCTCTGCTGGGCTTCCTTCTTTTTCTCTAGTTCTAGTTTTGATAGTGGAGAGAAAGGAAATAAAGCAGGATTAGCAGATGGACTATCATCAATCCCTCATCTGGAAAAACGTATTTTTTGTTATCTGACTACACTGGTGGGTAAATGTCTTAGCTTGGAAACCAACCTCTAATATTATAGGTTTGCTGGTTTGATTTCATGAGCCAACAACCAACCATCTCTGGGATACATACACTTGCAGTACCCACCTTTCTCCTTCAACAGGCGCCGCTCTCTCTCCTTATCCACCAGCTCCTGAAGGGATCTCATGTGCTGGAGAACCTTGGAAAAAAATACAGCCTTTTCACTATAAACCAGTAACACTGTTTTCAACAAAGCTACTCCAGCTCTCTCATCTCACTGTCTTTGCGGCATTCTGTCCATGACATCTCTGTCTTCTTACCTTAGAAGCACACTGCTTGCATTGTTTCTCGTCCAAACAGTCACCTGCAGCCATTGCTAGCTGTGGTTCTAGAGGGTTATCCTTGAGATCCAACCACTTCAAATTCTACAGACCCACATACAAGCCACAAGGAACATTTGTTTGTTATAAATCCAGTAATAATTCCAGTTTGTACAGTGTGTGTGTGTGTGTATGTGTGTGTGCATACCCTGAGCTCTGAGAAGCTAACAGGTAGGATGTTCAGCTTGTTGTCGTACAGGTCCAGATGTTGCAAGTTGCTTAGGCGACCCAGGTCCTCTGGTAGACTGCTCAGCTGGTTCTTGCTCAGGTCTATCTTGACCAGGTAAGTCAGGTTGCAGATCTCTGGCTGCACACAGTCAAAACCATAGATTCCATTAATAATTATTTGAGGAAAGACAATGTGTGTTAGGATGCAAGTGTTACTCACAGGTAATGAGGTGATGTTGTTGCAGGACAGGTCCAAAACTGTTGCTTTGGGGAATGCGGCCTGTGGTGGCACATTTAAGAAAATGTTACATACAGGTCTGATGCTAAACTAATTGTGAATGTAGTCTTTCTACATGTAAAAAGCACTTACCAGTTCTTTGACCGGTACTTCTGTTAAGTTACAGAGGCTTAGGTCCATTTCGTTACCATTGATTTTGTCTTTCAGATTTATCACCTTGCTTTTACTCATTGTGGCCTTGGCTTGAGAGCTGTATAAGAAACAACTTTTTACAAAAAACTGTAAGCTGATGGACACGGTTGGTTTGTTTGCATAATGGCTAATTTATCGTAAACGTAGGCCTGGTGTTTCCGTTTTTATGCCAGTTAATAATTAAACCGTTTCTGTCTACCTGACTATGTAGCTAATCTGGCTAAAAGGTAACAGTTCCCACGATGACAGGCACAGTGACAAAGTGGGATGGTTTTCAAGAAGGTCCACACTCACCTGGTTTAAGTTGACAGTTTAAAACCAGCAAAAGGAAAGGCGAGACAGACCTCTTTGTAAATATAAATGTAAGAGCTCTGGTAGATCTTGAATTTTCCAGTCTGTAGTTACAATGAAAGTCCACGTCAGTCATTTAACTCGTGTGCTTCAGTTCTTAGCATCGAGTCAACAACAATGCCACATCGACATTGTTGCATACATTGCCCTCTACAGCATTGGAGGACGGTTTCTCTGTTCCGCTCCTGCTGCACACAGCCGTCATCGCCAGAAGTCGACATAGTTCCCAAAGCCCCCTCGCGAGATGGCTCTGGCTGCAGCCTGCAGCCTCCCGTCTCATGCCCTCCCGTCTCATCCCCAAACTGTCCAACGGTAAATTCAGAGGGTCAAAAATACTAAATCGCGAATTATTTTACGGATGGAGTTAAAGGTTCGTGAGCACGTTTGTTGCAATAAATTGAAAACTTTTTATCAATAGGCCTATTATTTGCGGATACCTGGATGTTATTGTTCTGTCCATTATGTTAAGGTATATTTGATTAAACCTGCGATGTCCTTCATTTAAAACTGCATCAGCGTTTTATGTTGACATTTGTTAGCGAATATTAGCTAACGTTACCTAGAGCGATTTATGGTTGCAGACTTTGATGGTTTCTTTTTGTGATTTTCCGTAAGGTACACATCAGTGTCTTAAAAAAAAAAAGAACACACGGCAGGTGACAAAATGCACGGTGTGCTGTTATGTTAGCCCTAACCCCTCGACCTCTGCTACGACTCCTGGCCTTAAACTAATCCTAACCACAACCGTTGTTGTGACGCCTAAACTCAACCGGGCCTCCCAGGCTGCAGCCGTAGAATGGATTTTAGTTTGTAGCTAAAACGTACTCCAAAGTAGGAAGGAGAAATAGCGGACCAGACAAGCTTTTATTTTGAAATGTATAGGCATGAGACGGGAGGGCATGAGACAGGAGGGCATGAGGCAGGAGGCTGCAGGCTGCAGCCATACACTCTTGGGCGCACGAGGGGCGAGGGGCAAGAGTGTGTAAGATCCATTCTACGGCTGCAGAATTGTCTTCCAAATTAAATAAGGTTGCTCAACGTAATTTTGGCAATTCGTAGCATTTCATTAGGACATGTTAGTCTGTAACATGAAGGCAAAACTGATTCAACCATTAAAACCATATATGATATATCCTCTGAAAGCTTATACCCTCAGGATGTTATCTATTGAGACAAGAGACACTTCCTTCTCTCCATATTAGTATGCTGCCCATGCATAATAAATTCGGTATTGGTAAATGGAGTATATGGCTGATACTTTTTTGGGCCATTTAGGGAAACTGATTCAACCACCTCACCCATGTATTTTTTCTGAAAGCTTACATCCTAAGGATGTGATCTGTGGAAAATACTACATGTTTGAACACACATTTGACCATTTCATAACTGTGCAGTCAAGGCTTCTAAACCTATACCAATTGTTAATTTGATACGCTGATAACATTATTTACATATCAGAAATCTTCATATGAACAATCTACTTTGAGCTTATGTCAATTATCAATATGAAAGAATGCTCAATGCATCTCCATGTCTCCTGATATAGCCTAGGTGGTTGAGATTGAGAGTGAGTCAGAGGCAGGGGCAGCATGCAGGGGCAGTGGAGACAGCTCTGTTGCTGAGGTGAGTGCTGAAAGGTGACAGGTAGTTGAAGATGTCCCATTGCTTATTGGGAAGTTTAGTTTTCAAAATATTTAAATGTCCAGCACCTCAGTATATGTATAACATCTATGGTAGTAATAGTTTAATAATAAACCGTAATTCTTCCGCTACTACAAAGTATAGTTCCTACATAAATCGTTGCCACGCAACAGCCAGATGGACACCTTTGCCGTCTTTTTCAATTTGAAATATTCGATGCGCAGTAATATGGAATGTTAATAGCGTGTGGCAAAGTTATTTTGAAGTAATTTATTGATTTTGTTCAAGATGTGAAGACAGAAACATTATTAGCCCTTATCAAGTGCATGGCTTTCTTCAGTGTTTTGAATTTTATCCTACAATTTTCAATTGCTCCCACGTTCTTTTTTGGGCTATTATTCTCAATCTCCTGTTGAGAATATTGGCCATAGGCTAGCCTGTCAGAATGGTTGCAGACAGCTCATCAATTTACGCAAATTATCAGTAGGCCTAAATGCATATATATATATAAATATATATATATTTGTTAAGTAGATTTGGTAGGTCTACAATATACGCATTTTAACGGTCGTAATGGTTTGACAAGTTGTCTCCCTTGCCATGATAATTGCGGCAACATTGCCCTTTTTGGGGACAACTCAAAAAAACTCCAAAAATCAATTTACGCTGCTGAAACAACACCTTTACGCTTTGCTTTTTGCGACATAACTCCTCTTTTCGACGATCGCCTGATCTGGGCTGCAGAGTCTAAGCTTATTGAGGTCTAGCTTGAATTAGCGTTGCCTGTTAGTGGAACGGAACGTTAGTGGAACGGCTTCAGGCTTAAGTCTAAGTTGACGTGTACCCAAGTGAGACTTATTCGTGTTAGCGCGACTTGCGTTAGCGGCGTTGATGGAACACCCCCCTGGCTGGAGTTTTTCATTTACAGGCCATTCCATTTCAGGCCTAGGGCCTAGCTCAGGTCAAACTACAAACATCATAAAACACTCAAGGCTCTAATAGGTATCAAGGCCTATGGCTCAATATAATTAGTTTCCAAAATGTGGGGAGGAAGAATATCAGACAAGGAGATCAGGGGCCTATTCCATAAAGGCCGCTCAAAAAAGCTAGACTTAAAGTCCTAAACCAGACTTGAATAAGTTTAATTAGTCAAGAGGGGCTTAAGCGGTTCCATAAAGGCCAATTTCAGCTCACGCAGTCCTACTAATTCAAGTCAGATTTACGTAGTCAAGCTAAAGCGCGTGCGCCCTATTTTTTAACAGCCCGAGAGGTAAAACATGGATCATACAATCCACCACGGCAAAAGCAATGCACACTGCCACATGACTTCTTCCATAAAGAACGTCCCCTTTAAATCGTGTACAATGACAGCTCCCTCATCCACCGCTTCAATCAATGTAAAATGACACGCCATGATTGACGTCGTGAACGTAGACCTTCGTTGATTAAAAAATACCCTCTAAACTAATCTAAATTGACTTTTTTTGACATTGTTTAAAATAAATAGCCTAATATTAATTAAAACATTATCCAGTAGCCTAGTGCTAACTTTTTAAACTGGGGTTTTGTGTCGGGGAAAAGGGGGGCGGATTTAGGTTTGTTTTGCAATTGTAGGCTACTGTTAACAATTATATTGCTATGATAATTATACTCGGATAATTTAGATTGAGATGTAGGCCTATGCCTGATGCCTAAACATTTTAAATCACAAACTAACATACATACATTTAACGGCTATGGTGCGTAGCCTATCAAAGCATTATTCATCATTGTTTAACGCATTAGGCTAAATGTTGTAGCCTATGTAGGCTATTTACGTTGATTTTCTATCAATGTTGAACTGATGAGAATAAGAAAATGAGAATATACGTGGTAAATCATCGTCTTCCCGTTGGGTCAGTGTTACAGGGACGTCTGGTTAAGCACCAGCAACCGCCTAAGTTGCCATAGTAACCGAGTTCGAACTACGTTGAGCTAGCTTTATGGAACCAAATGAACAAGAAATGAGACCGACTAACTGACATAAGTCTGGCTTATTCGGTAAACTCGCTTTATGGAACAGGCCTCAGTGCACATTCTGACTTGTACACTAACATCAATTCAGGAGATCAAGTTATGGCAGACAGGGTTTTTTTGATTGTTGAACAACTGGCAAAATGTGGTGCCACACTGGTCATGCCTTCATTCCTCAAGGGGAGAAAGCAGCTAAAATGTAGCTAGGCCAAACACTAGATAGTGTATAAAATAGCAAAATACAAATATTTCATTATTTACAGTAATTTGTACAGTACACACACAGTAAACACAGTATTTACAGTAAACACAGTATTTACAGTAATTTAAATTGTGTTATTTATAGATATCTGTATATTTAGGAGGTTCACTTATTCAAGCTTAGCATAGATGTAATTTATGTTCTGTGTACTTATGTTAGGCATATGTAAATGCCAAGTGCTTGCGTTGTCTTAAGAATGTGCATCAGACAATACAAGACTTGAACTTGAACTATATGAAAACAATATATATATGCTATATACAGACGTGTACCTACTATATTAAACAATCAGTATTTAACTGATAAGAAATCTTAATGTTTGCTTTATCCAACATTTACTTTTCTACTGTTAACTCTGCTTGCTCATCGATCCACAAATCCTCAAAACTGCTCATCATTACAATGATAAAGTTTCCATAGCCAATAAGATAAATAGGTACTTAATTAACCCCGAAGGAAAATTATTGTGTCCAGACATATAGCTAGAAAACTCACGCAGTCCAGAAAATCTTTAATCGTTAAGTTGGATATTGTAGCTACAGCAGTAGCTACTGTAGCGATCTCAGTCACTACGAGTTTGATACACCGTTACAATATTACCGTTATTCGCTAACAATATCAACAGCAACGACATCGGGAACATCTCGTTTTTCCGTTATCGTCATCGTCGGCATCTGCCGCTTGTCCGGGGATCGGGTCGCGGGGGCAACGACCTAAGCAGGGAGGCCCAGGCTTCCCTCTCCCCGGCCACTTCCACCACCTCTTCCTGGGGGACCCCGAGGCGTTCCCAGGCCAGCCGAGTGACATAGTCCCTCCAGCGTGTCCTGGGTCTTCCCCGGGGCCTCTTCGCAGTGGGACGTGCCCGGAACACCTCACCAGGGAGGCGTCCAGGAGGCATCCTAATCAGATGCCCGAGCCACCTCAGCTGGCTCCTCTCGACGCAGAGGAGCAGCGGTTCTACTCTGAGCCTCTCCCAGATGACCGAGCTTCTCACCCTATCTCTAAGGGAGAGCCCGGACACCCTGCGGAGAAAGCTCATTTCGGCCGCTTGTATTCGCAATCTCATCTTTCGGTCACTACCCATAGTTCGTGACCATAGGTGAGGGTAGGAATGTAGATCGACTGGTAAATAGAGAGCTTCACCTTTAGACTCAGCTCCTTCTTCACCACGACGGACCGATGCAGAGCCCGCATCACTGCGGACGCCGCACCGATCCGCCTGTCGACCTCGCGCTCCATTCTTCCCTCACTCGTGAACAAGACCCCGAGATACTTGAACTCCTACACTTGGTTCAGGATCTCCTCCCCGACCCGGAGATGGCACTCCACCCTGTTCTGGTCGATAACCATGGCCTCAGATTTGGAGGTGCTGATTCGCATCCCAGCCGCTTCACATTCGGTTGCGAGCCGCTCCAGTGACAGCTGAAGGTCACGGCCCGATGAAGCCAACAGGACCACATCATCTGCAAAAAGCAGCGACCCGATCCTGAGGTCACCAAACCGGACCCCCTCAACACCCTGGCTGCGCCTAGAAATCCTGTCCATATAGGTAATGAACAGAATCGGTGACATAGGGCAGCCCTGGCGGAGTCCAACTCTCACCGGAAACAAGTTCGACTTACTACCGGCAATGCGGACCAAACTCTGGCACTGGTCGTACAGGGACCGGACAGCCCCGATCAGGGAATCCGGTACCCCGTACTCTCGGAGCACCCCCCACATGAGCCCCCGAGGGACACGGTCGAACGCCTTTTCCAAATCCACAAAACATGTGTAGACTGGTTGGGCGAACTCCCATGTACCCTCCAGGACCCCGCGGAGGGTATAGAGCTGGTCCACTGTTCCACGGCCCGGACGAAAACCACATTGCTCCTCCTGAATCCAAGGTTCGACAATCCGGCGGACCCTCCTCTCCAGGACCCCTGAATAGACTTTCCCAGGGAGGCTGAGGAGTGTGATCCCCCTAAAGTTGGAGCACACCCTCCGGTCCCCCTTTTTAAGAGGGGAACCACCACCCCGGTCTGCCAGTCCAGAGGCACTGTCCCCGATGTCCACGCGATGTTGCAGAGTCGTGTCAACCAAGACAGCACTACAACATCCAGAGCCTTGAGGAACTCCAGGCGGACCTCGTCCACACCAGGGGCCCTGCCACCGCGGAGCTTTTCAACCACCTCGGCGACCTCGGCCCCAGAGATAGAAGGGCCCCCCCCGATGTCCCCAGACTCTGCCTCCACGTCGGAAAGCGTGTTGGTGGAATTAAGGAGGTCTTCGAAGTATTCCTTCCACCGATCCAGGACGTCCCCCGTCGAAGTCAGCAGCGCACCGTCCCCACCGTATACAGTGTTGACAGAGCACTGCTTCCCCCTCCTGAGTCGCCAGATGGTGGTCCAGAACCTTTTTGAAGCCGTTTGGAAGTCATTCTCCATGGCCTCGCCGAACTCCTCCCATGCCCGGGTTTTTGCCTCCGCGACCGCCAAAGCCGCATTCCGCTTGGCCTGCCGGTACACATCAGCTGCCTCAGGAGTCCTACCAGCCAATAAAGCCCGATAGGCCTCCTTCTTCAGCTTGACGGCATCCCTCACCTCCGGAGTCCACCACCGGGTCCGAGGGTTACCGCCGCGACATGCACCGACCGCCTTGCGGCCGCAGCTCCGGTCAGCCGCTTCAACAATGGAGGCCCGGAACATGGCCTATTCGGACTCAATGTCCCCGGCCCCCCCGAGACATGATCGAAGCTCTCCCGGAGGTGGGAGTTGAAGCTCCTTCTGACAGAGGGTTCCGCCAGCCATTCCCAGCAGACCCTCACATTACGTTTGGGCCTGCCAGGCCTGACCGGCGTCCTCCCCCACCATCGGAGCCAACTCACCACCAGGTGGTGATCAGTTGACAGCTCCGCCCCTCTCCTCACCCAAGTGTCCAAGACATGCGGCCTCAAGTCCGACGACACGACTACAAAGTCGATCATCGAACTGAGACCTCGGGTGTCCTGGTGCCAGGTGCACATATGGACACCCTTATGCTTGAACATGGGTTCGTTATGGACAAGCCGTGTTTAGCACAGAAGTCCAACAACAGAACACCACTCGGGTTCAGATCGGGGGGGCCGTTCCTCCCAATCACGCCCCTCCAGGTCTCACTGTCATTGCCCACATGAGCATTGAAATCCCCCAGGAGGACGAGGGAATCCCCTGGAGGAGCGCTTGTTGTGGAAAAAACACCATACTGTTGTAATTATGAAGATGGTTAATGATTAAGGATTCAATGAAACTTGTGATCACCTTTGTAGTACATGCTATATTATTGGAAACCAGATGCAATGCTGTTGACTGATTATTGTTATCCCTAAACAATGGTAGGAGACATGGAGCCCAAAATATAAGGTTTAAATAATTAAAGGATGAGTGGGGGAGAGGAGCATGTGTATGCTTTCATAAAGGACCAGGATGCATAGCTGTAACTTATGAGACATATTTGTGGCCTTACGCCCAGAAGCCTAACACAGCTGGCTGTTCAAGGTCAGAAAGAGCCTAATTGGAAGAAGTGTCTATGTAGGGAAGTACCTGTTTTGAATCCCCTGAGACAAGGGATCCGCTTTGTAAGATTACCTAATGTCTACGAAACCAACAAAATATCGTACCATATTAACATACAATGGGGAGAAGACTATATAAGTTAAATTGTCCAGAGAAAACTTCAGTCTGATCCCGGGATCACGCTCACGTTCTATTGGCAATCTTTGTTACCTGAGAACCAATAAAAAACTTTGCATCAACCCTGCTGAGTTCAAATGCTGTTTTTACATCTTGAGAATTGACTGAAGACGTACAGAACTTTTGTTTCATCAATTGGCGAGCCAGCCAGGAGAAGTTTGAGAGATCCACCACGGGCCTGTGGGAAGAGAGCACCTCGGAACACGCCTTGGCCAAACAAATGTATAAGGTAAGCAGAGTTTTTATATACATCTGCTTAAATTCAGTGTGTTTCCGAGGTGTGAGCCCACCCTGCAGGCCAGGTAAACTGGTGCAATCTCTTCTTCAAAAGAACCTATTTCTTTTATTTAAAGTAATAAAACTATCAGAGCACTGAAACCCAGGTTTGATGCAAACATATTTTATGTTTGTATGTATTTTGTATGTCTTGTACTGCTATTGGTGTGGAAAGAATGAATGATTTATATGTGTGCTTTCATTTAGATTAGAAGGTATTTGAATGTGTGAGGCATATGTGATATAGTTGGTTTCCTGAGACAGTTCATCAAAGGAATACATCTGATATCGGATGTGTCGTGTATTTGAATGTGTGAGGCATATGTGATATAGTTGGTTTCCTGAGACAGTTCATCAAAGGAAGACATTTGATATCGGGTGTGTCGTATATTTAAATGTGTGAAATTATATGTGGTATGAATGGTCTCCTGAGAAAGTGTATCAAAGGCAGACAAAGGGCAGGAGTGAGTTGTACAAGTTTACATACACTTGGTGCCCTCACAGAGCAAGTGTAGCTCTGTTATGAGCCGGCAGACTGTCTTAGGGTAGGGAGTCAAAGTACTTTGTCAATTAGATAACAACTGCGCGCATCGCTGGAATAGCGATCAACATCATTGGCCAGAACTTAATGCTTGTGAATATGCTTTTCTATCAGAATGAGTAGATATTGGACATATAAAGGACTGTAATTTACTGTAAATAGAGAAAAACACACACAGCGAAGTCTGCACATGCACCAGGAACATTAACATTAAATGTGGTAGAGTAAGGAAAGACAAGAGGCTACAAATTGTCTGCTGGGCTGGGCGATAGCCAGATCTGCGTATTGCGTATTGTATGAAATAAACAACCTGAAGACAAAATTACAAAACTGCAGTGACAAGATGTCCACAACCTGGCTAACACCTGAAGTCAGACCAAACGAGAACCCCCACAGCGCATGGCAACAGCTCAGCGGCAGAGGGACCGTGCACTTAAGTCATGAAGTACAAGAGCAGCACTGGGTGAGAGATGGAGGAAGACTTGGGAGAAGATCCAGCCTAACCGACAACCTAGATGTGAGGAGAACAGAGGATCCAGATGACCTGATCCAGCATTGCCCACTGGTGGTTAAAGGACCAAATGCACAACTGCCAAGAGTGGTGACCGGAAATCAAGTGGACAGCGTAGGGTTCGTAGGTCACCGCAACCAATTATGGGCAGAGCTAAGGAAACACTACCCAGAGAAGATGGATCCCTCCAAGCTAGATGGCGAATTGCTGAAAGATGACCAATGTCCATCTAAGGTTCTGCGTGCTTTTCAACGCAAGTGGAGCAATGGAGGCATTGCTTCAAGATGTACAAAAGTGTCTAGACGGTATGGTAGGCCTGATGAGAATGGACTGGCCAAAACACATTCCAACAGTCCATCACGTCAGTAACTGCGGAGAAGAAAATCAGGAAGTGGAGGCCCAGGTTCCCGAGAACCCAACACCCCAGGCCCCAGTGACGTTCCAGCCACAGCCCCAACCTCCTGCTCCACCAGGACCAGTGATGTTCCAGCCACAGCCCCAACCTCCTGTTCCACCAGGACCAGTGATGTTCCAGCCACAGCCCCAAACTCCTGCTCCACCAGGACCAGTGCAGGCAGCACCAGTCAACCCCCCAGATACCACACTGCCTACGATCCAAGTGCATGGCGGCCCCTCAGATGACAACTATCGTTCCTGGAAGGGAAGAGGTGGACCTATGCAATGTGGAGGGAGACCCTGTGGGGGAGGAGGACGAGGCCAACCCCCACAGCAAGATGGACACACAGTCCAACCCCAATCTGACGAACAATCAGCCACAAAATGCATGGAGGTGCTGGGGATGTGGACAACAAGGACATTACAAACGAGGCTGTCCAACAAACCCGCCTGTGGGGCCAGCGGCAGGCTGGCAATAGAGGTGCCCAGAGAAGCCTGAGGGGGAAACAATGTTGCCAGTTATCTCATTACAACCACGTGAAGAACCCACCCTATCAGTTATAGTGAAAGGACCAGAATATGCCTTCATGGTGGACACAGGAGCGACATACTCATGCATTGGAAAACATGCCTTCAATCTCCCCCTCTCAAGTTCATCCATCCGAACTGTAGGCTTTTCTGGGAAAACACAAGTGATTCCACTTACGGAGCCACTCACAACGAAAATTGAAGGAAAAATTATTGTAGCGCCTCTACTTTACTTAGCGCATACTCCCATCAATCTATTAAGAAAATACATTCTTTGCATATTAAAAGCCAATATCGTGTGCACCCAAAGCGGCCTGCGAGTGGAGTTCCAAGAAGATCCCTCAGCAAACCAGATGATGCCACTGACGGTTGAAAAAAGGAACTACAACATGTCTTAAGTCCACTAATGAATGTAAATACTCAAAAATCCCCAGAGCCAGACACCACCACTAGCGTACTGGCTACAATTGTGGCCCCACAAGAATCTTCATTGATCCAGTCATGGGAAGAATGGGAGCCATGGATCCAAGCACTTGTAGGGAAATCAAGACCACAACAAATGCCGCTCCACTGCACTCTTCTATATGACAAACATCAAAGTCACACGGACTATTTAATTTAATTTATTCATTTATTTTGCAGGGACATTAGCGCACTAATCAACAGCAAAACTAAAGAGGCTAATGTTCATCTGCTGTCCCCTGCCAGATGTTTGAAGGCAGCCTAAAATTATGCCGCCTGTTGGATAGAGTTGATAATTATTTATTTTTTTAAGTACTCTATCAACAACCAGGATATCTTTGTAGGCCCCGAAGGAGCTGCTACAACTTTAACACTCCCACCAGAATAATAAAAAAATTAAAAAATTAAAAAAAGAATGTTATATTAAATACAGGACTCTGCCCCTGCGTTACATTAATGACAATCTCGCGAATTAGTACCAATACTAAGAGTAGCTTTACAGGAATTAGAATGGAGGCCTACAAATAATACACATATCCCCTGACACACGTTATAGAATTTCAGTAAAGTTAGGGACAGCTGAGACAGTGGTAGTGAATATAAAAACATAAACAAAACTATTTAAATGTAAAACTATAATGTAATGTCAGCTTTGAGAGCATTTGTTAGAACAGAAACCCCCCACGTTATGATTAAAACATAAGACAGATGTAGGTTATATAAAGGCAGCAGAACCCATACATGTAAAAGTAAAGCAAGGAGCAAGATTACCCTACCAGAGACAACACCCTCTCCGACACCACGCTATAGACAGGATTAGATCCACTATTAAGGATCTAGTGAATGCAGGAGCCCTAGAAACAAAAAGCTCCTGTAAAACACCCATCTTTCCAATAAGAAACCACTCTCTAATTATCGATTGGTACATGATCTGCGAGCTATTAACTCCATTGGAGACGTTCCAAAGGTGATTGTTCCTGATAACCACACCATACTATCCAACATTCCGCCAGGCACCAAATGGCATACAGTTGTTGACCTGTGCTTTTTTCTGTTTCCGTACATTCAGACTCACAACACCTGTTTGCTTTCACTTTTGAAGGTAAACAAATTACTTACACCCAATTATCCCAGGGATTCCTGGACAGTCTAGCTGTGTTTCATCAATGTTGGCCCAGGACTTGCAGAATCTGCAGGTTACCAGGCTCCGAAACATCAGACGATAGGGTAAATGCTTACCTTGTTGGGAATGACGGGATACAGCAGACCATGGATTTGTGATTATGCCCTCAAATCAGCACCTTTGCGAGCCCTTACTAGGGCCGCAGGGCTGGCAAGTAATGCTGCTACATTGCAGTGGACCAAAGAGGTGGAGGGAGCTTTTTAGCTCTCAAAAGTGACATGCAATCTACCCCTCACCCTTGGCAATCCCGTTTACTCAAAACCATTTGATCTATATGTTGCAGAACGATCTGGATATGCTACTGCTGTATTGTTGAAAGACACGCCCATGGGGAAACAACCATTAGCCTATTACAGTACACAACTAGATAATGTAGAGGCAGGACTGCCACCCTGCTGTCAGAGACTGGCAGCCACTGTTCTTTGGTTTCAAACAAGCATCATAATAGACAATGGGACACCCAGTAATTTTCTACACATCCCATCCCATATGCCTTATTCACGACCCCACATTTAGTTTTGGAACAGGCCAGAAGAACTGATTACGAGGTCATACTGTCAGCTCCAGAACTAACCATTCAAAGGTGTGGCACAGTGAACCCATACCTGTGTTCATGTCACTGATGTCTTTGCTATTAGGGATGCGCATGGTGGTCACCATTGCGCCAGGGGGTGATTATAGATCACTTTCAAGTCGTACGAGGGTCATCATATTTAGCAGCCACAGTTGATATTGTTACGCGAATGCAAAGTATGTGAACATTATAATATCAGGAAAGCATTTTCCGCTCCCATTTCACACAGTCCAACAGCAGACGAACCATTTAGACATCTAATGATAGACTATGTAGACAAGATGCAACGTATAAGAAGACTGAGATACATCCTGGTAGTGATCTGTCGGTTCAGTAGATGGGTAGAGGCAGTGCCAATTGTAGATCCAGATTCCTGACCAGTAGCAACATTTTCTGTGTAGAGAGGTCTTTCCAAGATTTGGGATCCCGGATAGCATAAGCTCAGACAATGGACTACATTTTGTGTCCAAAACATTTAAATTGGCATTAAAACTGTTAACAATCAAACAAGGTTTGGCAGTGTTTATCATCCCCAGTCACAAGGGACAGTTGGGAGAGCCAACTGTACCTTGAAAACCAAGGTAGCAAAGATCATGGCTGATGGTAAGTTAAACTGGGTAGGTCTACAGACCTTACCGCCGGCACTAATGATAATGCGCCCGAGTACTAACCGCCTGAAAACCAACCGCCTGAATACTAACCGCCTGAGTACTAACCACCTGACATTTATAACACCGCATGAGATGACTACGGGAAGACTTCTTCCAGTTCCTTATTTAAGAGGACCCATTGAGGGTCCCTCACTTGAAGGAATTGGGAAGGGAGGTAGTGTTTCAGCAGGCTAAAGGTGTCAACAAGGAAAGGGAAGCAGAGATTCCAGAGAACCAGCAGACGGTTGCACCTGGAGATTGCGTCTACGCGAAGATGAACATGGAAGACGATCCCAACCGGCTGACTGACCAACAACCCAGACCGCCAGCAGAGACCCATCTCCACCAGCCCCACTGGACCAAGCCCCGGTGTGGCCACCACCTTTCAGCTCACCAGGACCATCACACCGGATTCAGCGGCTCGATGACCCAGGAACCACCAGGCTACGATCCAATGACCAACCATCACCACCAGGAGTCCAGACCATGGAAGGTGAAGGAAAGGATCCAACGGGAGGAGAATCCCAGATTGAGACACGGATGAAGACACGACGACCTGCTCACCGGACCCTGGACCGCTGAGACCGCACGGCGGATTGGAGACGTGTCACTGGCTAAGTTTAAGAGCCTCCAGAGACGGGCGTCCAAAAAGATAACAATGTTTCAATACTGCATGACGGAGAGGACGAGTACTACAACGGCGGAGGCATCGTTACAAGGAAAAAGAGTGTCAGAGAGATGAGGTGATGGCATTTCAGCACGGAACCAGGTGCTGACTCGCGAGAATGAGAGGCTGAAGATGACGCTGGAGAGCGTGCAGCAACGTTGGGGCAACTACAAACGCATGTACCCACTGGGCCCGCCATTACAAGATTATTACACCGAAAAGTAGTTGTACTAGTTCTCCTTCACCACTTAGTAGAAGTCACATTGTTTCCCAGTTGCGCAGCTGTTTTATGGAGTGTGAAGAGGTCTGTCCTTAAACCAGTGATCAGTTAACAACAATTAAAGAAAATGACTACCTTATTATTTCTCTACTGTTTAGAATGTTCTGAATATAATAAACAGTGTTTGATCCATACCAAGCAAATTAAGCTCATGAGCACATAACCCTTGGTCTTATCTATTAATTATGTTTCTTGTATCATCAATGAATTGATATTATTCTATAGTTTTATTATGCCTGCATAGCCATAAGTTGGGTCTATGTAAGGTGGTGTGACTATGAAAGGCCTGTGTAAATGAGACAAGTCAGAGGTCACAATATTTCCAAAGTGTATTATGCCATGCAACTTTGTACGAGGAAAATAGAAGGAATGACAAGGCCATTTCTGGGAGCCCTATCTAAAGACCTAAACAAAAGCTATCTAGCATACGATGTCCTTTTCAGTGCCTGCAAAGGCTATGTTACTCATTTTAGCAATTGGGTATTAGGGAAACGTCTTCAAGTGCATTAATTACACATCACAAGATCAATTAAAAATGCATGCCATATCCTAGTTTCTGTTCCCCTTTTTGTTTTGTTGTCACCATATTGTATTTGTTTTGCTGTCGTTGCAGCATTTTTGTATTGATGTCATTGTTCGTTTTGTTTGTCTTGTATACTGTTCAGAGATGCCCTTAAAGTTTAGGCCCTCAGCACAGGGATACAGGGTTATGAGGGATGGGTGGAGGTGTTATTGTTAATTGCAACTTACTTCTGCAAGGTGCAGCAATGATGCATGACCCAGTTGCTCACTAGCCCATCATATGACCAACAGTTCTTGTGTGAGAGATATTTCAGTCATAATGAAACGTAACACACGCTTATGCTAAAGAAACTGACCAATTTTTATGAGTAGTAGGACCTCAGTGCTAAGCTTCTCAGTGTGGCCGGTGGAGGAGCAGGAAGCTAGCGATGACTCGGTTTGTCTTATATACTCAGGTAATGATGGGAACAGGTGTTCATGTCACATTATGAGCAGAGTTTACCCTGATGACTCGCGGTATGTGTGTCATTGGGGCTACGAGGAGTTTCTAGTTACCCCAAAACCTTTTACTTAACACCCCTCTATGCATTGCAATAAATTGATAGCTCAATCGAGTTTTGGAAAGTCGAAAAGTCCACCAGGCCGCCACGGTTTAGCTTTGCACATGATGACATGTTTATGTATTAGATTGAAATTAATAATACCCTGTTCTGTATTTTGGATGGTTCTACTGTCACAATGCACAATTGGGAAGTCTATGATTTTGTTGCCTAAGGTGTTTTTGAAAGTTTTGTGTTCTATCAGAACTTATGTTCATTCAGTATTGTTTCTGTTGAATAATTACAGCAGTGTTTCCGGTAGGGTTGTGATGGGACTTTGTAAGTCCCACAGGGGGGAAAATGTTGTGGAAAAAACACCATACTGTTGTAATTATGAAGATGGTTAATGATTAAGGATTCAATTAAACTTGTGATCACCTTTGTAGTACTTGCTATATTATTGGAAACCAGATGCAAAGCTGTTGACTGATTATTGTTATCCCTAAACAATGGTAGGAGACATGGAGCCCAAAATATAAGGTTTAAATAATTAAAGGATGAGTGGGGGAGAGGAGCATGTGTATGCTTTCATAAAGGACCAGGATGCATAGCTGTAACTTATGAGACATATTTGTGGCCTTACGCCCAGAAGCCTAACACAGCTGGCTGTTCAAGGTCAGAAAGAGCCCAATTGGAAGAAGTGTCTATGTAGGGAAGTACCTGTTTTGAATCCCCTGAGACAAGGGATCCGCTTTGTAAGATTACCTAATGTCTACGAAACCAAAAAAATATCGTACCATATTAACATACAATGGGGAGAAGACTACATAAGTTAAATTGTGCAGAGAAAACTTCAGTCTGATCCCGGGATCACGCTCACGTTCTATTGGGAATCTTTGTTACCTGAGAACCAATAAAACACTTTGCATCAACCCTGCTGAGTTCCAGTGCTGTTTTTACATCTTGAGAATTGACTGAAGACGTACAGAACTTTTGTTTCATCACGTTTTCTAGCACCCCCTCCAGAGACTCCAAAAAGGGTGGGTACTCTGAGCTGCCGTTTGGTGCATAAGCACAAACGACAGTGAGGACCCGTCCCCCCACCCGAAGGCGGAGGGAGACTACCCTCTCTTCCACCGGGGTGAACCCCAATGTACAGGCGCCGAACCGAGGGGAAACAAGTATTCCCACCCCAGCTCGACGCCTCTCACCAAGGGCAACTCCAGAGTGGAAGAGAGTCCAGCCCCTCTCAAGGAGACTGGTTCCGGAACCTATGCTGTGCGTCGAGGCGAGGCCGACTATATCTAGCCGGAAACTCTCTACCTCACGCACCAGCTCAGGCTCCTTTCCCGCCAGCGAGGTGACGTTCCACGTCCCTAAAGCTAGCTTCTGCAGCCGAGGATCGGACCGCCAAGGCCCCCGCCTTCGGCCGCCGCCCGTCTCACACTGCACCCGACCCCCATGACCCCTCCTGCGTATGGTGAGCCCACTGGAAGAGGGTCCCACGTTGTCTCTTCGGGCTGTGCCCGACCGGGCCCCATGAGAAAAGGCCCGGCCACCAGGCGCTCGCCATCGAGCCCCACCCCCGGGCCTGGCTCCAGGGGGGGGCCCCGGTGACCCGCTTCCGGGCAGGGGCAACTGAGAACCATTGATGTATTTCTTCATGGTTGGTTTTTTGAGCCACGCTTCGTCTGGTCTTTCACCTGGAACCTGTTTGCCTTGGGAGACCCTACCAGGGGCATAAAGCCCCCGACAACATAGCTTCCAGGATCACTAGGACACGCAAACCCCTCCACCGTGGTAAGGTGGTGACTCAAGGAGGGGCAGTGCGGCATGTCCAAAAATGCAAAGACAAAAAGAAAAGTTTGGTTACAACAGCCTTGCGAGGAATTTCACTTGTTGTGTTTGTTCATTTAGATGTTTGTAATGTTATTGTTGGTTAGTTAATATAATCTTGTTGTTCACCCTGATTGTGTATGTTGTATAGCTTAATCAGATCAGAGAGTCAACTGCTGAACTGCTACAGGTTCTTCTTGCAATGAGCAAAATTTGAACGCTATCTTAGCCTAGTTGCCCACATGATTTCAGTTGGTCGTGCATTGACTGAGAGTGTGGAATTGTTTGTGGCCAGACATGAAGTCGTTTTGCTCTGTTGTTGTCCAAAGTCTCGATCTTCTGCAGTGTACATGTTTAAAATATTTTGCTATTTTACGGAGGAACCCGCATCGCTGCTTGCAGCTATATTTATTATTATTATTGTAATTTATCTCATGAACACATTGGTAAAAAGTTTTGAAATTTAGCATATTGATACAACATGCCACAACCATGGCCAACACAGACTGGCCCACATCAGACCATAGGGGGCGCCACGCCCAAATGTCCACTATTTAGAGTGGTTGCATTTCCACCCCATTGCTCCAATTCTTCTGAAACTTGGTGTGCATGCCTCATTTTTCATGAGGAACAAAAAAGCCTCAAGGACCCATAAGGTCCGCCATGATGGATTTTCCTGTATAGTGGTAATTTGGGAAAACATTCAAAATTCCTCTTCTCTTGAACCAAAGGTCTAATTGACTTGAAATTTGGTACATATATGTATCATTGACGTATTTAAAAATTTTACTTAAGGTAATTGAATCAAGTACAAAATGGCTGAAAAGGGTGTATTTATGTAAATGTCCACATTTACTCAATATGTTTGTGTCACTAAATCAAATGTCATTTTTGAATGATGGTTTTTCAAACCTAATGGGCTTTAAGGTGACATTACTCTGACGTACCGTACACAATTTCACCTTGGTATGTCAAAATATGATTGAATTAGAGCTGTTTCGACTTTCGCTTACCACAGGAGAAACAGCGTACTTTTTTTATACAGTAACTGAACGTAAAAATATTCAACACTTATTAGCTTGCTGGGCTGGGACGGCGACCTGCAGAGTATGAGATCATAGGATCGAATCCAGCCACAGTCATTTAGCCCGTCTTAAATTTGAATATCTGTTTGGTTAAACAGGATGACATCGTTCTGAAGTACCATGCGCAATTTCACCTTGATATGCTTGATATGCAGAATGATATGTCCTACAAAGTGCAAGGTCACAGGTTCGAAACTAGGCACTGTCTGTTGGCCTGTCATATTTTTTTTTTGATTACTTGTTTAGTTAAACAAGCAGACATCATTCTGAAATACCACCGCAATTTCATGCAATTTCACCTTGAAATGTCAAAAGATCATTGAATTACAGCTGTTTAAACTTTCGCCGAATTGACCAATCCATGCTACAGGAAAAACGGCTTTCTTTTTTATACAGAAACTGACCATGATTACCCAGTTCTGCGGGTGGCTAAATAGGTTGAGAAGTTGCCGTGCAAAGTGCAAGGACACAGGTTCGAATCTAGGCACAGTCTTTTTGGCCTGTCAATTTTGATTACTTGTTTAGTTAAACAGGCAGACATCATTCTGAAATACAATGTGCAATTTCATGCAATTTCACTTTGAAATGTCAACCGTTTCTTAACCTTTGTCCCAAAGCTGACAAGATTGGGCGAGATAATCAGCGTCAGCCACTTGGGTACCCAGCGTCAGCCACTTGGGTACCCAGCATGCAGTGCGGCATGTCCAAAAACGCAAAGACTTGTTGAAAATAGTTTGGTTACAACAGCCTTACGAGGAATTTCAGTTGTTGTGTTTGTTCAGGTAGATGTTTGTAATGTTATTGTTTGTTCGTTAATATAATCTTGTTGGTCACCCTGATTGTGCATGTTGTGTATTTAAATGGGACCAGAGAGTCGGCTATGGTACTCCCACAATTTATTATCGCAAGCACCTGAACATGGGCTCTGCCCAGCCCAGCTGACCACATGACTACTGTATATTGTGCATTGCCTGAGATTCTGGAAAGAGATCAACTCAAGAAGACTTTAAATATCTGATAAAAGGCTAATACTCTGCCCTTTCTGTTCGTAACATTTCAGCAGTTGGTGTATAGCAGAGAGGATAGAGATTGACTTGTGACCTTATGCTCATGAGTTTCTAATCCCCGTTCAGCCTATTGTTTTTGGCCAAACATGAAGTAGTTTTGCTCTGTTGTTGTCCAAGTCTCGATCTTCTACATTGTACATGTGTATAATATTTTGCCATTTTGTGGAGGAACCCGCATCGCTGCTTGCAGCTATATTTTGACATCGAATTTGGAGAGTAATGTATTATATTCTATTTGTTGTTGTAATTATTATTGATTAAATTAAACCTATAAATTATATTCACCATTACTTGCTTGTGTGATATTACTTCTTTACAATTTACTATTACTTGCAGTCATTATTGCCATTTACACAGCACCAGATTAATTTGTTCTTTAAATGATAACTCACAAGACCACGCCTCAACTGAATTGGTTTTGAACAGTTTACTGAAGGGAATGTGGGATGTGCAGGGGGCGGTTCTGCCAGGGCACTTGACCAGCTCCAGATGAGAAGTACTCTGTGAACTTGGTCCTCACAGTGATGGCCTCTCTGCTGGCATTGTTGCTGCCAACCCTGGCAATATTACCCCCAGAAGTGTGCGAGCAAAACGCTAAAGAAGCACCAAACGGCAAACACGGTCAAGCAGGGCTTTATTTGCCTCAGCAACCAAACATAATAACACGGTGGTACGTTTGG
This sequence comes from Hypomesus nipponensis, assembly GCF_054491055.1. Taxonomy (NCBI): domain Eukaryota; kingdom Metazoa; phylum Chordata; class Actinopteri; order Osmeriformes; family Osmeridae; genus Hypomesus; species Hypomesus nipponensis. The sequence goes on from NC_140373.1 coordinate 18,104,028, forward strand.
GGGAAAAGGGCTGGACGGTACCAAATCAAAAAAACAAACATTAAGTACCCACCCCTAACCTGTCCCAATCTACCACGCACAAAACTAAACTGGCCTGGCAGACGGTTAACCAGGTGCCCTACCCAAAGTACAGGGGTGGTCCACACAAAACTACCCTAGTGTGTATAGACACTGTATTTTCCCTACGTGTAATGTACACCCGCGGGCAGCTCTAACCTACACACTCCCCAAGTGCAGTGCTCACCAATAACAGAGTGGATGCCTGCTCCAAACCAAGAGGGCTGCATACAGAAAACAGCACAATTTATATAGGAGGGCATGATGGGATGACTGCTGATTGGACCCAGGTGAACGGCCTCACGGAATGGGAAGGAAGCGTTGATTGGAACGAACAGAACACACACAGACAAGACACAACACACTCAAGGAACCCTGAAACAGACAAACGCTGGGGGGGACGTAACACGGCCCCACCAAAAAAAACAAAATCTCTGGATTCTTTTTTCCCCTGCAACACCCAAACCAACGGAACGGCCCCCGTGACCTAAGGCATCTCCCACACCCTCGACAGGGCGTCAGCTACCACGTTCTTAGAACCCTTTATATGGTGGATACTGAGGTTGTAGCCCTGTACAACCAAAGCCCACCACATAAGGCGGCGGTTTTGGTTGTACATACGATGCAAGAAGGTTAGAGGGTCATGGTCGGTGAACACAGTGATGGGCACAGCACTAGAGCCAAGGTACACATCAAAATACTGCAGGGCCAGAAGCAATGCCAGCGTCTCCTGCTCCACAGTGGAATACCTGGCCTGTCAAGGGTTGAATTTCCTGGAAAAGAAACATATGGGACTGTGTACTCCCTCCCTATCCTCCTGTAGAAGGACCGCACCAGCACCCACCATACTGGCATCAACCTCCAACTTAAAAGGCTTGTTAAAATAGAGAGCAGCAAGAACCGGAGCAGAGCACAACAAGAACTTCGCCGCCTCAAACGCACCCTTGCACTCGCCGTCCATCCAAAGGGCACTTTTGGGCTGATCAAAGAATCCTTGCAGATGGTGCCGTCCGTGGGCTTGTACGCCGTCATGAACTCATCCAGGAACACCTTGAAGGTGTTGACCCCGACTGTGGTCACGCTCGCTCGCTGCAGAGTGGAAATGCACGTGCGCCCGTCGGCCTGGGTTCGCGCGTCATGCCCTAGTAAATACCTTTCCAAAAAGCCTACATTCATGTTGCTGCTAACCGGAGATGCGCATTTATTTCCCCCTCTTTCTTGAAATTCACAGTAATGCGCCTGAACATGAGATTAGAGTGGGGACGCGTTTGTAATTCGAGTCAGACCACGGAGCATCGATTAGGGAAGCTTTGGAGACTCGAAAGTGAGATCCTCATTTTGGTAGCTCTGTTTGAAGTTTTTGTCTTGCTAGCGCGCTTGCTGCATAGCGGAAATGCACGTGCGCCCGTCGGCCTGGCTTCAAAAAGCCTACATTCATGTCGCTGCGTTGCTGCTAACCGGAGATACGCATTTCTTTACCCCCGTTCTTGAAATTCACAGTAATGCGCATGAACATGAGATTCGATTGAGGACACGTTTGTAATTCGAGTCAGACTACGGCCCATCAATTGGAGGGGTTTTGGAGACTCGAAAGTGACATCCTCATTTTGGTAGCTCTGTTTGAAGTTTTTGTCTCGCTCGCGCGCTCGCTGCATAGTGGAAATGCACGTGCGCCCGTCGGCCTGGGTTCACGCGTCACGCCCTGGTAAATACCTTTCCAAAAAGCCCACGGTTATGTCGCTGCGTTGCTTCTAACCGGAGATACGCATTTATTTCCCCCCACCCCCCTTGAAAGCACTCCTTCGGCTAAGTAGCGCGTGAAGGTTAAAGTGATTGTTAGAATTGTGGAGCAGATCCAATCTACTCGCTCACGTTTGATGACGTTCTTTCAATTCCGTGCAGCGGAATTACTGAATACAGCGGAAGAACTGGAGTACATCGTCCTAGTGACATTTTAAGTAGCCTAACAATAGAGACGGCAAACGTTGTCGGTTAATAGCAGTAATAGTTTACTAGGATGTGTCCTGTAAAGGAATGAATACACGATGCTAATCCTGCTGCAATTCCATATACTGCTAGTTATGTCTCTTACTTATTAGAGATGCATATAAGTCCAATGACATGCTGTTTTGGATGCTTTATGCAGGCCGTAGCGGTCCCCTAATATTGTAGCCTATCTGCATATTGTCTTGTGACATCCTAAGAGGAACATGTTCAATTGGGAGCATTGAGCTGCGTTTTCTCAAGGCAGAGAAGAATACCCTGGCCCGGTTACACCTGTAGATATACCAATGTGTACTGACAAAGCTGAACGTGTGTCTGATGTAATCAATGTGTCAGAAAATGAATAACGATAATGATGAACCAAGGAGCTTGTGAGACGGTCCGCAGAAGCCAGCTATAATGATTGCAATAGGTATCTGCATGCTGCAGGTAGCCTGCAGGGACGCTTCCCCGATCTGTGCCCTCGTCAAAGGGCAAGTGAATACCTTCAACCCCTGCCTAGCTTTGATATTCTTATACATACCTTGATGCGTTCTCCGCGAGCCCTCTGCCTGTAAACATGTCTGTGCTGTGCCCTTTGCAGGGTGCACCGTTTCGAGTCCCGCAAGCTGCAACCGTGTCCATCAAAGCATTGGTGGCAGGTGTCCAGTTGTACGTTCAGTGTGCGGATCCTTCTTCATGCAGCCTTCTGGGGAGCCTGTCTCTCCGTCTTGTAATGAGCGGTGCATGGAAGCAGCGGGCTGAAAGCAGACAAACGTCTTCCTAACACTCCATCTTTACTGCACAAACTACCACTGAGACAGGGGTGCTTCGTGTTAAGTCGACACCCTGCTCGATAGTGTTTCTCGGGTTCTGCGGTGTAATGGTACCCCCACTGTGATAGTCCACACTAACTACCTTTTGTCCCCTCTCCTTCATGCGCCAGTACCTGCTGTACTGCCCCGGGCGACACCCGATGAGCCCTGTTTACCAGTGACGCAGCCGGCAAGGCCACGACCAGATCGTGGCTCATGCAATTCCACTAAGTTCTGTGCGAGTTCTATGGCCTGTCCCCGGAGCTGTATACGGCGTATTCCTTCTGGATCGGGGCGGCTGCTTCTGGTGTCCAAGCTGGACGTCGTGGAAGCGCAGAACTCATGAGCTCTTGAGAATCGAGACCGGGGCCGTATCGGGCGATGCTTGCAGCTGGTAAACAATAGAGGCTTGCATTGGATAACGCTCTGCGACTCTCTACTCTAGGCCGAGCAGGCACTCAATCTGGGCAGGCCTCCAAGCTGAGCAGGCGCTCAGGAAGCTGAGCAGGCGCTCAGGAAGCTGAGCAGGCGCTCAGGAAGAAGCCGAGCAGGAGCTCGAGAAGAAGCCGAGCAATGCGCTCAAGCTGAGCGGGTCTGAGACCTCCGGTGACCAATGTGGTCCGCATTTATCTTGTGGTTGGGTGGCTTCATACATTGCTATGGTAGTATGTCTCTTCGGATCTCCATGCAGCCGTGGTGATCCACAGACGTCTTCTGATGCGCTACGTCGCCATCAGAATCCAGTGTCTACATGGGGACGTCCGTCCAGATGCCTTGGGAACAGCGGATGCACCGCTGATTTGTCTCACACATAGTTTTGTTGCTAGTAACAGCGGGATGTCATGTGGTCCTCCTGAGGCTCAGGATGCGCGATGCTCCGCTCTACACATAGTATAGACTGGCGGAGTGTCGGTGTTTTGGGATTTAAGTTGTTGCTCCCTGCCTCATGTCATGCATGTTGCAGTGAAGGCAGGGAGCGCTTCCCCATGTACATCCATTCCGCCAATGTTAAATCATTTGTCATGTGTATGAATAAATGGTGAAATCAATCACGTGAGTGTCTTGACTGAACTGTATAAGGTGTCACACGGTACATTTACAAAGTAGACCAGTAGCTGAAACTTAACAAGACCTGAACGTCCTGACTTGTGATAGTTCCTTCTACTTGAGACGTTGTCTTGCAGCAGACCTACCTGCTGTTTGTCTGCTGAATGTGTTTGCCTCCTCTGGGGATTAATACATATTTTCTGATAGTTTTATGTTCTGTCATGTGTGGAACAACTGAGCCAAATGTTGATGGTGTCTTTCTGCTTCTACTCACAGCTCTGCTGTTGACCAATCACCTCTCTGAACTTGATACTGTGGAGGAACATTGGATTTCCTGTGTACTTATGTTATTCACCAATCAATAGTTTGTTCACTAATCAATAGAACTAGTCATTGGATAGTAGTAAATATGTTTTCATGTGAGTTTGTGATCGATAAGAGTAGATTGGGTCTATTTGTCAGGTTAAATAGATGTTCAGGGTCAGGAGAAAGTTCTGGGTAAACGTCTGTTGTGATGCCGACGGGGAGAGCTCCACCTATGATCTCTCTGTGCCCTGAGAGGGGTCATGAGCTGGGAGCTGAGAATCTCTTTCTCTGTGACTGTTGTAACACCATCACTGCCTGACTGTCACTTTCTATGTTTACTTTCACCCTATGAAAGATGGTCCTCCGGCCTTCAGAGCGGAGAGAGAGACATGATTGACACCTCAGCCTGGTGTTGTCATTCATTGTCAGAGGTCTGGTTTTGTCTCCCAATCTGCAGATTGATAATACTTATAAACATTCAGAACTCAACTGAACTTAGTCACTCCTTTAATGAAGAGACGTACAAAACCCTTTCTTCATTAATACCATGATACAGTAACTGACAGCAGTGACTCTGTTCTACCTGAGTTTGCCTCAGAGTCACTGGTCTCATGAGAACTTCCGCTCCTTCTAGAACTTCCTCAGTAGAACTGTGCTGCTCTCTGCTGGCCTCAACCTCTCCTGCAGGGGGCTGACTTTCTGACTGCTGCCTCCAGCCAGCCTCAAATGAAGGTAAATGTCTGTATGTGTGAAGAGTAACTTTGGTGTTTCATCTGCAGTTCCTCATCTGACCTCTAGGGATGGAGGAGGGGTTATACACACCTGTTCCCCACCCAGGTTAAAGTGCAAGTGTTTCTACAGTACAGCTGACACATTAAGAAAAATAGGTTTAGATCATATGTACAACCATGGAAAGGTATGAATTACAGGTAGCTAGAGATTTATATGAAACATCTGTCTGATAAAGTATTGGAATTCAAGTTCAGAAAAGGTAAGAAATTATCTTGATGTGTTCATGTCTGTATTGAGGAAACATCAGCAAAAACATGTTTCTGTGTGACTCAAAGGTCAGAAGAATAAAGTCCTTGTGGTTTGCCATGTCAAATGGAACAATAATGAAACCGTCATGTTTTAGCATGATCAAGTTTTGTAACTGTCTCTATACAGGAAGGACACATGGCAGAGGCTGGACAACACAGTAAGTGGACACAAGTAGTCATTGTTTGCATTGAAACATTAAGTATAAATGTACAAATATGTACAAACATGTTCACAATCTGACATTCCTCTAGTCATTAAATAAACACATTCAATAATAAATGAACATGTGCAGTATACAAACATGATGTTTGTTTGTATGCTATCATTCTGCTGTTTTGTGTGTAACCCTCTCTACAACCATCCATGCCGCTGTGTTGTATATAACCTCTCCATACTGGTTACATTATCATCCATGCTGCTGTGTTGTATATAACCTCTCCATACTGGTTACATTATCATCCATGCTGCTGTGTTGTATATAACCTCTCCATACTGGTTACATTATCATCCATGCTGCTGTGTTGTATATAACCTCTCCATACTGGTTACATTATCATCCATGCTGTTGTGTTGTATATAACCTCTCCATACTGGTTACATTATCATCCATGCTGCTGTGTTGTATATAACCTCTCCATACTGGTTACATTATCATCCATGCTGTTGTGTTGTATATAACCTCTCCATACTGGTTACATTATCATCCATGCTGCTGTGTTGTATATAACCTCTCCATACTGGTTACATTATCATCCATGCTGCTGTGTTGTATATAACCTCTCCATACTGGTTACATTATCATCCATGCTGCTGTGTTGTATATAACCTCTCCATACTGGTTACATTATCATCCATGCTGCTGTGTTGTATATAACCTCTCCATACTGGTTACATTATCGTCCATGCTGTCCTTCATGTTTGCTAGTGATGTGAGTTTAGATTCTTCCTCCATGTCTCTCTAGGTTGAGTGTGTATAGAGCATATTTACATTTATTCATTTAGCAGACGCTTTTATCCAAAGCGACTTCCAAGAGAGAGCTTTACAAAGTGCATAGGTCACTGATAATAACAACAAGATAGCCCCATAGCATTGCGGGTAGCCAAAAACAAGAAGTACACATTGTGAACAACCAAAAAATAAGTGCTAAAGGGAAGAAACCATAAGAGCATGTAGTTAAGCAAGTTACAATTAAACAACATGAATCTCTAAGTGCAAGTGTACCTGTAGGAAAGCAATACAAATAGGATTAACTAAAATAGAATACAACAGTTTAAATCAGCTACCACTAACCAACAAGAGCAACAGTCTAAGCAAGTCATTCTGATCGTGAGCAAACCATTCCTAAGTACCGTTGTACTCCCGGAACAAGTGCGTCTTGAGCCTTCTCTTGAAGGTGGAGAGACAGTCTGTGTCTCTGATGGAGGTGGGGAGTTGATTCCACCACTGGGAGGCCAGGAAGGAGAAGAGCTTGTGTTGGGACCGGGCGGTCTTGAGCGGTGGGACCACCAGGCGGTTGTCTGAAGAAGACCGTAGGTGGCGGGTGGGGGTGTAAGGCTGCAGGACAGACTTGATGTAGTCGGGCGCAGTCCCGTTCACTGCTCGGAAGGTCAGTACCAGTGTCTTGCATCTGATGCGGGCCGTTATGGGTAGCCAGTGGAGGGAGATGAGGAGCGGGGTGACGTGGCATATAGAGTCTGTGTGTGATTGTTACTTCATAGATGCAGACTGGATACTTGTCCTGCACCTGCAGAGATGTCAGTCCTGTTTCTCTTCTCCCCAACAGATGAGTTTAAACTCAGAATACCAGAGAGGGTTGTGGAGGCTGATGGGGGAAAGGATGTTACCCTCTCATGTCACCTCTCTCCTAAGACCAGCGCTGTTGCCATGACAATCAGGTGGTTTAAGAAGACAGAGTGTATTTACCTGTATAAGAATGGCCAGGTGATAGAGGGCAGGGGCTATGAGGGCAGAGTGAGTCTGGTCACCCAGGAGCTGGAGAGTGGCAACGTGTCTCTGAGGCTGAGCGACTACAAGTGGAGGTCAGATAGAGGAGTGTACATCTGTCAGGTCATCTCTGGAGGACAGAAGGAGGAGGATACTGTGTATATATGGAACAGAGGTAAGTGTTCTACAGCTACAGAACATGATTATGAACATCTCTACATGAACTATGACAACACAGTCTCTCTGTCTGTACAGATACAATTATACTTTCACATGTAAGTCTGAGTTAGAGCATTAGAGGTGTTGTGACTTATCTGGTTATGCTGCCCATTCTAACCCCTCTATACTCTAAGCTTGTAGACATGTACAGTATTGGAAGAGACAGGCTCAAATCACTTAGTAGTGATGCACATTAACGAAGAATATGTTGAACAAACAATGCACTCAAATGCATATGACATCACTTAATTATCTTACTTGGTCGAAGATGATTATTCTGAGTTGTTATATTCTCTCAGTAAAACATGAAATGCCGTAGTCTACATGTGTAGACGAAGAACAGTCATCCTCTTCATGAAAGAGCCTGAACACAGAACATAAGAGCTCCACTGATGTATGTTGATGAAGGACTACTGACATAGAGCAGTGGTATCTTATAGAGCAGCATTTTATCCTTGCTCTTTGTTCATCTCCTGATGATAATAATGATGTATTAATTTCATATTTCTGTTGACTGACAAATATTTGTTAATAATGTGTTGCTATATGATGGGTGTTTAATTATCTTTTTAATTTATTTTTAAACAGGTTGGCTGGGTGAGTGATTTCTAACTTCTGCTTTATAACGAAAACAAATAGTCACCATTGTCTTTTAGTTCAAGATTTCAGTAATCACACCATAGATTGAATAGATATAGCTTTTATTGAAGCAGAGCTGGTAGAAGAGCCAAGCCTGAGGCTGGTAGCAGAGCCAGGCCTGAGGCTGGTAGCAGAGCCAGGCCCGAGGCTGGTAGAAGAGCCAAGCCTGAGGCTGGTAGCAGAGCCAGGCCTGAGGTCCTGGGAGGACAGAGTGTGATTAGGGGATGCACAGAATGAATGATGATGAGGATGATGATGTGAAGGGTGCATGCATAGTTAGCAGGCATTGAACTCTGGGTGTGGCAGAGAGTCCTAGTGGGTCACGGCCGAGCAGCAGCTCAAGCAGATCCCCAAAAGGAACAGACTCACCTAGCGGGCTGCAGCCAGGCTGATGCCAGCCTGAGTGTGGTGAAGGTCAGGGAGGTTGGTCCTGACGTACGAGCGGTATGCCTGGAAGGACCAGCGACCCAGGAGCTGGATGGTGTGGTCGGCCACGCTTTGGCTGGAAGCCGAGGAGGCTGCACCAATCCTGAAAGAATGTGCTGAGTAAAGCGAAGGGTCGTTACCTGATTTGGTGAGGATGAGGAGGAGATGATGGTGGAACCCGAAACGGGAGGCGACCTGATTCCGTGGTGAATAGTGTGCTGGAGGGCAGGGCATGACTTCCTGACTTGGAAAGAACCAGGTTATGCAGAGACTCATAGGGGCTGAGGGGAGAGTTGAGCAGGAAGATGGGAACGGCTGGCCCACTTTGATTTGTTTTGCTGCGTTTCAGGGGGAAGATGAGTGTGTCTGGGGAGTGTGGAAGGGGAGGAGTAGCCAGTGCGCAGTGTGTGTATGCAGGCGGCTAGCAGGTCGGCAGTGAGGGGGAGCCGTGCGGAAGGAGAGCGGGGATCTAGGCGCTTAAGGCCTTTTATAAGGAGGGAGGTTTGACTGTGGGAGATGGCTGTGCAGGGGGAACCGGAGAGCAACTTGCAAAAGAAGTTGATGCCACTGAGGTACACAAGGATAGTGGAAGTGTTGATGGAGAGGTGTATGTGTGCGTGGAATGAAGCTTGGAGGATGGCCCCTGGGTGTAGAGTGAAGGTTGTGGAGAGGTGCCGTCATGGGAAGATGGTACAGGAAAACGGAGGATCCGGGACTAGGAAGGTGTCCGCCTCTTTTGCCAAGAGTCTGAATTTTGGAGGGAGACACAGAGTTAGTTTAATAACAAGGAGGGGCTGGTAGACACCCGAGCGCAATTGAGTGTAGCAGGCTGATAGCAGAGCCAAGCCTGATGCAGTGTGGGGGCCTTGCGCCAGTGGAGATGGGGGGTCGATAGTGAGGAAGTCGTCCAGGAGATGAAGGAGGAGGGGACTTCTGGACTGGTTGACGAGGATCCAGCGGAGTGCTTCAAGAAACAGTTAGATGCACGGACTCCTTTTGCATCCAACAGACATGGAACAGGGAGAACATGGAAGAGAACTCTGCTGCCGTGAGCTCCCGTGCTGCCGGGCGGGTTCAAGGTGGAGGAGCAGGACGGGAGCGGAGCCACCTGCAGGGGGAAAGCACAGGACACGGTCAGGGGGGTGTGGCCCGGAGCAGGCCAGGACAGAGCACGCAAGACAGAGCATGTAGGGGCAGGTGCAGGGCAGGGGGGCACCACGTAGGCGAGAGACGCCGTGAAAAGGGCAGGAAGGTCAGCGGGGGAGAGAGCCGAAGCCGGGGCAGGAGGAGGCGGGCGAGGCAGGGTGCGGGAACCCGCAGGGCGTGGCTCAACATAGTGAAAAACATGTTGAAAAAATAAATAATGTATAGCGCCAAATATTACACTGATGTATGTTGATGTAGGACCATTAACATACAGCAGCTGCATCTCATAGAGCATCCTTGCTTTCCAAAAATCTGGTTACTGACACTACCATGTTATTCATCATCAATGTTTAAGATTAACTCACACAGTATACTGATGTGTTCTGTTTTAATGATGTTTTAACTTTCTATTTCATATCCTTCTACACAACTTCAGCACAAGGTGAGTCATTTTAAATATCTGATTCAAGACATACAACATTATAGGTTAAGAATGTACCAATATATTTTTGATTGGAAGATAACACTGCTATTGCTTTCTTTTAAATTTCATGGTGCCATTATTTAAATATCTGAAAATTCTCCCTTCATGGTCAAACCTGTGTGCAGAGATACACTCAGTATTATTCACATGTATCCCATAATAAGCTTTGCTCCTGAGATCCACGTGAGCTTGGGTCCAGGTCTGATGTTAGTCAAACTTCTGGGTTAAGAAGTTGAAGACTGTGTTCTTCACCAGGAGGAAGGTAGTGAAGGAGGTCTGCATGATGTTGGATGGGAATGATTTGGAGAGGGAGCAGGTACTCAGGTTTCTGGGGTCTATTTTGATGAGAGGTTGACCTGGGCTGATCATGTTGAAAAAGTGTTTGTCAAGTGCAAGAAGTGTATGTGAACACGTATGTGGTTCTGGTTACAGCAGTTATAGATTATGGGTGTATTGTCTATGGGGCAGCAGCTCTGCTCTGACCAAGCTAGACACAGTGCAGCCCAGGTCCTAACACTGTGCAGTGGGACAGTATGAGGACAGGGTGGGAGCTGACTTGGCTGAGATGTTCTGTAGTCGGGTGCTTTCTGTGTACAATGGATGACTACAAATATTCACAAGTGGGTCAAAGGATCCACAGTCTGGTTGAACAGGGCAGCGTTTGTTGTACCTGATAGGGAGGTCATGGTCTGAAAGTGCTTCTAAGATCACCTGGCTGTATTTACAGTGGAGCTGTTGGTGATTTGACTGGCCTTACAGTGGATGGAGGAGGTTGGAGTGGTTATATGCTCAGACTCTAGTGCAGTTCTGATGAGTGTACAGTCCTTCACATCCCACAGTAGACAGGACCTGCTGTATGAGGTGCTCCGAGGTCACAATGGTGTGAGGAGGAAGGGGGTGTGGGTCAAACTGATGTGGGTTCCAGAGTGCAGACAGTCTGGCTAAGCAGGCCCTCAGGGAGGAGGGGGGGTGAGGTGATGGTGTCTATCAGTAAGGCAGAGGCTGAGGCCCTGATATGGACAGAGGGAAAGGGAGAGGTTAAAGGTGAGTCTGAGTCACTGGACCTTTTCTAAGAGAAACCAGACCAATAGGGAGGATTTAGATTTAGATTAGATAGACAAAACTGCTTAAAACTTCAGAATATTCATTCAATAAATGCTGTATTTGGTTTAGAAATGGAACATGAAATAATATATAATTTCTACAATTATAATTTATTAAAAGTATTTCAACACAATTTGCTGTGCTGATGGTATTACAAGTTGAACTGTGTATGTTCCAGGTTGCTTGACAGAGAATGTATTACTGCAGTGTAATATATCTAACATGTCAGTTCTCCATCATTGTTTCAGCTGAGTATTTACAAAGGGAGAGCCCAGAGAACAAGAGGAGAAGAGAGGAATCTGCTTGTTTGCTTGGTGAGTATAAAACACTGTTTAAAAGACATATACAAAACAGTGTAGTGAACAAGGAGAAAGGAATAAAACCTTCAGTTTGGTTGAATATACATGTACAGTATATTTATTACTGTACTAGGAGTACTTTGAATCTGTCAAAAAAAACAAGATTTGCTTAACTGTCGTGCTTAGTTTTTGCAGTGTGTTTCAAAGAAATGTGAAAGTGACTCACTGATGTACTTGATAGGATGGAGAGGAAGTGGGTCCCAGTTTCATTACTGCAATGAGGTCCTATGAAGAGAATATGTGTGCTTTATGTTTACTTCAGGCAGGTAGCAGGTAGATGTTACAGTTGAGTGCAGGGGTAGGACCCAAACGCAGGAGAGACAGGCAGGGAGGCAAAGTGTTTAAACAGAGGTTTTATTATTGAACTGGGAAACAGGCAGGATACTCAAAGTAACAGAGGCAAGGACAAGACAAAAACTGGACACAAAACAGAAACCTAAATACATAGAACCAAACAAGACACAGGTGGACACGATAACACTAAAGAGAACAAAACACCACAGCCATCAACAAGACAGGTGAAGACAATGACACAGGGACGCAGGGACACACTAGAACAGGGCAAACCCAAACAAAACAAGGTGGCACGGCTGTTGTTGTGACAGTACCCCCGTCTCACGTCACCGGACGTCCCACCCGGGACACAAGGCATGGTAGGGGGTCGGGGAAGGTCCGGGGGCGACCCTGAGGCTGACCGGGAGGCAGGGCCAAGGGTCGGGGCAGGTCCGGAGAGCGAGCCAGGGGCTGGATCGAGGTATGGGGAAGGTCCGGGGAACCAGGGCCATTGTCGCTAGATTGAGCAACTTTTCGTTTCTCTGGTGACAAAAATCGAATCTAGCAACAAATCTAGCAACTTTTAACGACTTCTGGTGAGTCACAACACTGTGCTTGTCAGCGTCCGACCCAGCTACCTGGTAGTTCTGAAATTCTGGTATCGTACCAGTTTTTGTTTGAGTACCAACTTGGTACCGGGGCACTGGTTTTTGTGACAACCCTACAACGTACTGATATCAAAATAAATATCTGCAAATCACCAGCTGTTTAATTGATTGATTTCAAACCATAAATCATATTTTTATATAACCCCCAGAAATAAAGCTGGACTACAAACGTCCAGAGAAAATTCTCGGATTAATAAAGAAGTTGGAGGAAAACGGCCGACACCTAGAGGAGAGGAATAAACAACTAGAGGACACAGAGAGCAAACTGGAGGAAACAACAACACAACTGAATGAGAAATACTCTGAACTGGAGAAGAAGGACAAACAACTAGAAGCGAGAGATGAAGTCCTGAAGGAGAGAGATAAAGTGTGTAATTACAAAAACAAGCAGCTGAAGGAGAAAGATGATGAACTAATGAGGAGGCAGGAGGAACTGGGAGAGAAAAACAAACAACTAAGAGAGAGAGATGAACTTCTAGAGGACAGGAACCAGAAGCTGGAGGAAAAGGACCGACACCTGGAGGAGGTGAACAAGACACTGAGGGAGAGTGAAAAGAGGATAGAAGAGAAGGATTCACTCCTGGAGGAGAGGAATAAACAACTAGAGGACACAGAGAGCAGACTGGAGGAAACCACAACACAACTGAAGGAGAAGAACCAACACCTTCAGGAGAAAGAGACACAACTGGATGACATGACCCAGCAGGTAAGAGAGAAGGAGAGACAACTGAAGGAGCTTAGAAAAGACCTGCAGGACAAGAACAACCAAGTAGAGAAGCTCACTGTCCAACTGCAGGAGAAAGACTCTGAAGTGGAGGAGAGGAACCACAGACTGAGAGAGAAGGAGGGAGAATTAGAAGAGAGAGACCAACGACTGGAGAGACTAGAGAGTGAAGGTAAAGAGAGAGACAAGAGACTGCAAGAGAAGTACAAACAACTAGGAGAGAGAGATGAACTGCTGAATGAGAGAGACGGACATGTGGAAGATGTCAAAAATGAAAACATTAAACTTGGTAAGATTTGATGGCGTAACTTGTATTTCATTTCAAGTGTTTTGTATTTGGAAATGGTATGTTTATGGTTTTTATTTTCAATTATTTCAGCACAGCAGATATGTGACCTTAACACCGAGGTAGAGAGACAGAGAAATAAGTTATCGGTTAAAACCACTGGTGAGTGTTATAATGTGAAGTTTTAGTTTGAATATTTCACTCTAAATATGATGCCCACTGAATGGTTGTTTCATCTTGTGTGTTAGAGAGAGGAGAGATCTCAGAAGCAGAACCCGAACTACCAATCAGGAGGAGAGACAACATGGAGCTTCCTCCAAACAGTGAGTCCTTAACTCTGTTAAAACAGCTGGATATCTGACCCAGTCCATTCTCTATTCACTGGTCATACACCTACAGGAACCTGTCTAACTCTGGGTTCAGCATCATAGTCAGATGACTCTGTTGAGGTGAACATCTGGTATGAATGTCCAGGGTGACCCTCACGTCAGTAGTTTGAGCTGTGTCCTGTGTTGTGTTGCAGAGGGAGGAGAGACCCCAGATACAGACCCTCCACTACCACAGGATGAAGGTTCTACTGTGGTCCCTGGAGTCAGGAGGAGACGCAGCATGGATTACCCTCCAGAGAGTGAGTCATCATCTGTTACAGACACCTACAAACACCTGAACATCTAACCCATCCTCTACTGTCCTTACATCTTCTATCCTACTGTGGTCCCTGGAGTCAGGAGGAGACGCAGCATGGATTACCCTCCAGAGAGTGAGTCATCATCTGTTCCAGACACCTACAAACACCTGAACATCTAACCCATCCTCTACTGTCCTTACATCTTCTATCCTACTGTGGTCCCTGGAGTCAGGAGGAGACGCAGCATGGATTACCCTCCAGAGAGTGAGTCATCATCTGTTCCAGACACCTACAAACACCTGAACATCTAACCCATCCTCTCCTGTCCTTACATCTTCTATCCTACTGTGTGTGTCATAGGGATTATAGAGTTCAGGTTTATCATCTCAAACATCCTGATACTGCTATGTATACTGCTCTGCTGTGAGGAACTTTTATTATGATTTATTCTGATTGCGATGTTCATTATTAAACATTTTCATTCATATTATTTCATGTTGTCTGTATTTTTCAGACGTTAATCACAGTTTTAAAACGCAGCTAATTGAGTAGTTAATATCATCCTAGATGTACTTTCCTTTCCAACTAGAAACCAACTAGAGCAGTGGTCTGACCATGTCCCTGTGTTGTGTTGCAGTGGGGGCAGAGAGCAGCAGTCCAGACCCTCCAGTGTCTCCCAGTGTGTCTGAGCTGAGACTGTTGCTGCTGGGGAGGACTGGGGCTGGGAAGAGGGCAGCAGGAAACACCATCCTGGGCAGAGAGGAGTTTGGGGCCCAGGACAGCCCCTCTGCAGTCACCCAGAGGTGTAGGAGGAGAGAGGGGGACGTGGGTGGGAGACGGCTGGTGCTGGTGGACACTCCAGACTGGTCCTGCCCTGGACTCTCTCTGGAGGAGATGAGACAAGATGTGGGGCTGTGTGTCCGTCTGTCCGCCCCGGGACCCCACGCCTTCCTCCTGGTTCTACCAGTGGAGCCCTCTGAGGGGGAGGAGAGAGGAGCCATGGAGAGAATGGAGGACATGTTTGGAGAGGGTTGTTGGGGACACACTGTCATTCTGTTCACCCATGATGACAGTCTGAGAGAGCAGAGCATGGAGGAGTTTCTCCAAACAGGAAGTCAGGACCTCCAGCAGCTTGTAGAGAAATGTGGGAACAGGTACCACGTCCTCAACATGAAGGACAGGGCCCATGGCACTCAGGTCCCAGAGCTGCTGCACCAGGTAGAGGAGATGGTGGCAGGAAACAGAGAGAGCTTCTACAGCAGTCAGACCTACCAGGAGGCAGAGGCCCAGGTCAGAGAGATGGAGGTAATCATTCATAAAGGGATAGAAGAGAGGAAACAGAGAGAAGAAAGAAAAATGAAAGAGAGGGGTGATGAAGAGATTCAACACTGTCTAGAGAGAAAGGAGAGAGAGATCCAGAAGTTGAAGTTAGACATCAGAACACTCAATGAGAAAATAACAGATCTAGAGAAACAGCTGGAGGAAGAGAGGGATGACCAGAAGATAAGAGAACTACAGAGTGAGCTAAAGAGAGAGATGCATCAAAGAGAGGAGTTAGAGAAACATTTGGAAAGTGTCAGAGAAAAGTCGGAAGAAGAGAGGAGAGAGCTGGAAGAGAAACACCAGAAAGACATGGAGAAAATGAGGGTGAAGTTTGAAGAAGAGGCCAGAGTTGAAGCAGAGAGAAAACTGATGAAGATTGTCTTGCCTGCATTACAGAAACATGTTAGTGTCTTGATGTCAGAGAGAGAGATGCAGCTTAGAAGACAGGTGGAGGAGAAGAACAGACAAATAGAGGAGAACGATAGACAGACGGAGGAGAAACACATAGAAATGCACATGAAGGATAGAGAGATGGAGAGACTCAGACAGGACGTTAGAGAGCTCAGGGAAGCACACATCTTAGTGGAGGAGAGACAAGTCAGAGGCAAGAGAGATCAGAAGGTACTGGTAGGAGTGTTGTCTTGGCTCAGGAGAAACTCTTCAGGTTGGCTTCTTCACAGCCTCAGACATACTGCAGACCCTGGTCTATTAGCAGCCCTGAGTGAGTTTTAAACTGCAGAGAGGAAAGCAATGGAGATTAGAAGAGTGAGGGACAGGAGATTGGAAGTGAACAAGAGAAGGGAAGAGGTGAAGAGTAGAAAGGGGGAGGAGATATAGGAGAGAGGAGTTTGAGAGGTGCTGGTATACTTACTGAAGTGGAAACTAGTATTATTTACTGTTTGATCACAGCATCCATTTTGATCACAGCATCCATGACCAAGGTGTCATCATACAGTACATTTACAAAGTAGACCAGTAGCTGAAATGTAACATGCCCTGAAATTTGCTGACTTCCTTGTGATACGTGATTGTGATTGAGATGCTGTTGTATAGCAGACCTAAAGTCATGTATTTGCCTCCTATGGGGATAAATAAAGTAAAATAAAGTCCTAAATAAAGTAAAAATGATAATAATTAATCCTAAATAAAGTAAAAAAGCAAATGTCTATGATGTTCTGTCAGGTGATATGCTTTTGTGTTTCTTTATCAAAACACCTAAATACTGAAGCCTCTGTTGATACAAAATTGCTCTCAAATGTCTTTCTAGTTTCAGAAAATCTCTGCTTTTGACCAATCCCCTCCCTGATCTTGATACCAGGATTCAGTAAAAGACAGCAGAAAAAAATTGTCTGCGAGCGTGAAGAGTAGCTAAATTGTATAATCTGTAGTTCTGCACTGATCTCTAGAGGGCAGAAATGCGAAGGGAGTGCAGGCCAGGACGGCAACCCAGAAGCCGGATCGACGGGGAGGGGAGGGCTGATCAGGGGGTCGTCAGCAGGGGAAGGCGTGCTGCTTCGGGGCCGCTGGGGACTCTGGAGGGAGCAGGGAGGCCGTGGGGGGGGGGGATGCTCGGGGGGCAGAGCGCTCAGTAGCGCGGGCTTGGAGAGGGTAAAACCTCTGCCCCATGGGGGTCACTGGGGTCCGGGAGGCAAAGCTGCGGGGGACTCCTATCTGATTTACAGATTAATAGTAGAACGACACTTTGGAGCCCTTTGGCTTTTGATATGGCATTCTTGTGGGAAGCTTTTTATGACTCAAAGGTGTCTCATCAGTATTACGGACCAGGGGAAAGGGTTTGTAAACACATCCGTGATCACTTGGACATTCTCACGTCCGTCTGAAGCTTTCTCTAACACTGTCAAATCCACAGCAACAACCTCAAGAGGTCGGGAAGCTAGAAATGCCTTAACTGGAGTCTGGATCTTGGGCTGGGGCATTTTGGTCAGAATACACCGCTGGCAGTTTTTAACCCAGCTCTCAATATCATCATCCATCCCCACCCAAAAACACCTCTCTCTGATTAGATTCACAGTGCGCTCGATGCCCTGATGCCCCAGATTGTCATGTACACTTTCTATGACTTGGCCTTTTAAACAGGTAGGCAAGATCAGCTGCCAACATTCACCGTGCTGTGGGCCAGTTTTAACTGGGTTACATGAGTAATGACTTGTTCACCTGTTGTACGTTCTACTGTATCAGTGTACTGTCCACTGAGACCCTTTAAGGAAACGATTCTGTGCCTTCTATGTCTAACATGTCCAGCTACTGTATGGAAGCACGTCGTGAGAGACAGTTCTCACTCATGCTATCATTTTGTCATGAACTGATGGTTTGATCTGAGTTGACTTGGGTCTGTCCCCACACCCTCTGCTGACACCTCGTGACCAAGAAACTTCCCTGTTTTCTGTAGGAAAGCACCCTTATGAAGTTTTATTTTGAGGCCAGTCTTTGCTAGTCTCCTAAATACAGATTCCGACCAGGTTCCAGGTGCTGTTCAAATGTCTCAGAATAAATCAAGATGTCATCCGAATACACCAGGAGTATTTGGAAAACGTGGTCACTCATAGTAGCCTGCATAAGTCTCTGAAATGTGGCTGGCCCGTTACAGACACCAAACGGCATCCTAACACACTCAAACAAACCAAACGGTAAATGCTGTCTTATGCCTATCTTTCTCATGCATGGCCACTTCATGATATCCACTGACTAAGTCTATAGTGGAGAAAAAACTAATTGAATTAGAGGACTCTCCTGTCTGCTGATCATTTGGCTTTTAGCTAATGTGTCTTTATTTGTACATTGTATTATCTTTTTATTTATTACTGTATTACCACTGTCTTTTTCCTGCTGAAACCTCTACATGTCCCTGCACGAGGATGAATCAACCGTTATCTTATGTTGATAGTCATACAGACAGAAATGGCAGCAAACACGTTTAGATAAATAGCCCATATTTATTTCTCAGTGCCTGGTTCTCAAAATTATCTTGCCACAGTCACTCAGACAGAGATTCTGCCATTATGATGAGATTAAATGGAGGGATGAGGGTGGACAGAGGAGATGTTATGTTAATGAGGGGATAGGGGAGGTGAGGAGGTGTTAGAGAAATGGAGGGATAGGGTAGAAAGGAGAGGTGTTGGAGGAATGGAGGGATAGGGTAGAAAGGAGAGGTGTTGGAGGAATGGAGGGATAGCGGACACAAATGCACATTGATTAACCAACCACATCTCTGATCTTGATAACATGATACAGTGACTGACAGCAGTGATTCTGTTCTACCTGAGTTTGCCTCCCTGAATCACTGGTCTCATGAGAACTTTTGCTCCTTCTAGAACTTCCTCAGTAGAACTGTGCTGCTCTCTGCTGGCCTCAACCTCTCCTATTGCTGCCACCTTGTGTATGACACATTTAAGTTCTAAATGTCTGTACGGTATATGTCACAGGCTGGACATTCTGTTTCCACTGTGTTTACTTGGTTTGCAGTGATTTATAACTTGGTCTGCAGTTACTGTTATTTTTCCTCTGTGTAGATGTGTATTATTATTTTTTATTAAATGTTATCGTCTTTTTGATGACTGTAAACTTATGCCCTGTAAACCTAACTAATGAACACTGACCGACAGGGCAAGCGGTCAAAGGGAGATGTGAGTGAGTCTCTGCCCGCTGGAGCTATGGGAGTGGGGTGGGGGGGATAGGACACCAACATAGGTGAAGACTCCGTACAGGAGAACAAGAGACAACAAGAGACAACAAGGAGCCAGCAGCTGCAGAGAAACACGCTGTGAGAGGAGGAAGACAGGGAAGCCGCCATGTAGACGCTGATCATGACTGTCACTGCCACAGCCGTGCCCCCCTGTTGTTTTTGGTTTTGCCCTGCCCTAGTGTTTGCCTGTCATTGTCTTCAGCTGTCTCGTTCTCGTTAGCTTCATTGTGTCCACCTGTGTCGTTTGGTTCGTGTATTTAGGTCCCTGATTTGTGTCCAGTCTTTGTCTTGTCCTACTACCCATTGTCACTGTGAGTACCCTAGCTATTCTCCCGTTTTTGATAATAAACCCTATGTTCAACGCAATGCCTCGCAACTCCCTTGCATTTGGGTCCTACCCCACCTCACGCCTTGACAATGACATCACTGTTTGAATGTTTATCATACCAATGTTTGGTATCATTTTTTTCCGCACAATCTCACCTACATGACCTGTTAAATTAGGGTTTTCACTTTGGCATACTTTTCAACATACTGGACCCAAACAGACACAAACACAAGCTCTGTGTGGGAAATCTTACAAACTTTGTCTACTCCTCCTGCGTGAAATATTGTAATACAAGCATATCAGGAATACAGACATAATACAGGCAAATTTCAACAGTCGCTGTTGCCAAGCTGGAAAAAAATAGCATACGCTGTAAATGCGTAAGCTACATGACTTATTGAAGATGTGACCATAAATACACGGGTGCATTCCACAACGTTAAACTTTTGTTGCTGTATTATTTTAGTTGCAACCCTGCAGTGGCAAACGATCGTGGGAGCAAATGCTAAATAAATATAAAACCATAATTCAAAACGGTAAGTAGTAGTAGGCAATACTTGCACATATTTTAAGGCCAACAAGTACAAGGCTGAATTCCCTGAATTAGTCCCTTTTGTAGGATATTGTATAGCTACAAAAGGCCTATAGAACAATGAAATTGCCTGCAGCCAACAGGAAGAAAAATTAGGCAACTGGTGGCAGCAGGTTGGAAGCCCAGGCATATGTATGTTTCAAGTAATCTATGTGACCATGTTCATTCAACAATTATTTATGAATATTGTAGGAGTGAAATGTATTACTGTTCTCTGCAGTGACAGGAAATACAGTGGTGTTGCTGCCACTACCCACTGTCGTCTCACTGTGCCATACAGAGGTAACAGTGAAACTAATAGTCATACGCCAGTATGTATGCCATATGTGGTTGCTGAATATGGATGAAATATACCATTTACTTTCTCAAGTGGAGGTCCTAGATTATCAGGAAACTGTGTCTGCCTGCTCATTTTGGGGGTACACCTTTGAGTTTGATTTACCACTTGCAACACAGATGGTGAGAGTGTGTGAACGTGTGACTGAAGTGTGTAAGGACTTACTAATTGTGGTGGTCTCAACATAAGACACAAGTCCTTAAAGTGCTCATTTCAAATATGACTCAATTGATTACATTTCTATGGTGTTGAACTCAGCAGGAAGAGGAACTTCTTCCTCCCCCTGAGCCTAGGGCCTCCACTTCAAGGCCAAGACAAAGACACAAGGTATAAGCAAAAAACCACAGTATTCAAATGGACACCTTCAACTTTCTCCAAGTGTGCCTTGCAAAGGGACAATGTTCTTCATTTGTTTCAGGTTGGAGCAGACAGTGTGAGGGCCCTGTATAAAAGAACCCTGGAGCTCGATTATAAGGTTTTTAATTAAAAAAACAAGGCTGGAGACAGAAAAACTGGAATATGAGAAGAGATCGTACATGACTGAATGAACGACACTAAACTTAGTTACACTGACATATTTTACCCGTTCCTAGGGGAGGGAGAACACATGAGGATGTATTTGTTAAACTTTTGTCTACGTTTTGATCTTTTTATACCTTTTTGTGTCTTTTTTGTTGTGCCTTTTGAATCTTTTGTGGGGGTTTTCACCACTTCTCTCTTTCAATGTCCTATTTATTATTTTTGAAAAATGCTATAAAAGTGAATGAAACATCAAAAATCAATGAAAGTAGTGAAATGATCATTTATGTATCACTTGTGAAGAGCTTTGTACAGATACCCATTGTTCTTTTTGGTTTGAAAGGTTTTGGTTGAAAGAAACCCCAATTTCTGATATGGAAATGATTAGAAAATGGGTCAAAGCAACCCAAGGACAAAAAGGTTAAGGGGAGACACAGTGAATAGGGATAACATATCAACATGAAACTTCCCAAGTTGATAACTAATAGTAGGTCAAATAATGTTTTCATTACTAGTTCCCTGAAAATGTAGGCCTATGTTTAAATGAGCAAATGATGACGTTGTAAAATATGATATTCTTTGCATACATTTCCAGAACAGAAATCAGAACATTGAGTGAAAAAACTCCTTTCATTTTGTCAACATATTAGGAGTCCAAAGTTTTTACAAAGGGCACTTTGGATATATATTTTTCATCATAAAATCTGTTCAAAATTGCGCGGCAGACCGTGTTCTTGCTCAGGTTCTCCGCATCACCCACACTATAAAACTAGCTACCCATAGCGAAATAACGAAACGCTATGCATTCAGTCTGTGGGACTGAGTGCACAGCTTCAATGCGTCGCATTGGCAACATACGGCTCAAGAAGCTGGCAATATACGTAATTCCCTCTGCTAAGAATCTATATCTTTCAGAAAGATACTCATGAGGGAATGCAAAAGGATTTTGTCGGTCTCAAAATGTTCTGGCTCTTCTGAACGCACCTCTCACTACAGTATCAGCGCACCAAGCTGCACAGGATCTACTATGAACGGTGACGACATTATCGTCAAGAATTAGTTAATGGGCGGGGTTTTCATACCGGTTGATCTCTGATCTCTGATCTCCAATTTATCCTGCTACCGACCAGGTTAGCCGTTCAGCATATGTTACCATGGCGATCTACCCCGGTAAGTAATCCACCGTCGTAGTACAGAAAACCCTGGGATGAACCTGAAGTTACCTCGCTAACGCCAAATCTTGATTCGTAGTACAGGCCCCTGGTCTATCCATATACACTGTTATTGTGCCAACAATAACTGTCCAAAATTATAATTCATAAATTGTTCAAAAAAAATAATAAAAAAATGTTCTCCACTAGATGTCAGACTTGGCTCATTTATAACTTTCTCTTTGACTACCGTGGTAATTCTCCGTTGCAATTCTTTTTTTTCTCTTTATTCTCTGTATGTCAATAAATATGGAAGCAAATCGTGACCAAAATTCAAATGAAAATGCATTTCCAGAAATGCTTTTTCATTTTAAGAATGTGGCTGCATTATTTGACTCATAAATAAAATTAGTAATCAATCATCCTATTTGCTTTTTAATTTTCTTCTTTAAGACTGCTCATTCTTTCACTTAATTAAAATGAAAACGAAAAATACATTTGAAATTTAATT
Source organism: Hypomesus nipponensis (assembly GCF_054491055.1). NCBI lineage: Eukaryota > Metazoa > Chordata > Actinopteri > Osmeriformes > Osmeridae > Hypomesus > Hypomesus nipponensis. The sequence continues at coordinate 18,126,642 of NC_140373.1, forward strand.
TTCAAAATATGCCCCAGCAAATCGATACCAAAATTGTATTTGAAATGTAAAATTGGAAAATGAAAATGCATTTCCAGAAATGCGTTTTCATTTTAAGAACGTGGCTGCAAAATCGTGACCACAATTCAAATTCAAATGCATTTCCAGAAATGCTTTTTCATTTTCAAGAACATGGCTGCAAAATCGTGACCACAATTCAAATTCAAATGCATTTCCAGAAGTGCATTTTCGTTTTCGTGTTCTGCCCGCAAAGAACTGCCCATAATTCGAAAACGAAAATGCATTCTGAGCGGCGCAGCAGAGTGACGTCAGTAGCCTCTCTTTTTCAGCTACCTGCTGACCGAGCTACCCATCTTGTTCGGTAGGGGGCGGTGTGCACATACGCATTGCATTACATGACCAAATTTGCCTAGAAATTGACTGAATTGCCGGGTATTTAGAGGACGCATCACAGATCATGGCGCTCCCTCAAATTATGCATACACTGATAGAATTAGCTGAGCTGGTAGAAACTAATAATATATCTGAGTCTGATGCCCGTGACCGAGTAGAACAAACTGAGTTGCTAGTTGCTTGAGGAAGACCCAGATCATCTGGGATAGCACACATACTTCTTGCCGACGTCGGCCCGATGTGTATAAGATATGTCGGCAAAATGTAGTATGGAGATAGTTAGTATTTGATCGAAACTGACTTCCAGATTACGTGTGGACGATTAATCAAATCACACCCGGCCGCACTACAGATATATTCTGATAGATAACTCCTTATATGCTGTTAAATAGGCTATGTCCGATCTCTCAGAAAGCAAATATTTCACTAACCATAACCGATATGAAATGTCACTTAGCAAATGAACATAGCCTATAGGCTGAACATTGACTTTGATAGGAATAAGGAGACAATGAAAAATATGCTTGACCATCCAAAATTGGCTATTAGCAATACAGTACTTGATTCAACCAGGATTTTCTGTGTGGGTATTAAGAGACACAATTGAAGTTCATGATTTTATATCAGGCTGGATGTTGATGGCATCAAGCTCTTAAAAGAACTCCAACACAGAAAAGAAAACAACGAAACATAAATATATAGGCTATGGCTTTGCCAGTTGTTCCACGTCTTCCATCGGTCTCCGCCGCCCTCCGAGTCTGTCTCGACTCACTTGGTAACAGTAACTGCCGATTTTGGCAAAGGAGAAGACACAAGTGTTTACAAGTTTCATAAGCACTTGCTCAATACTGTTCCTCCAATGAGCAACTGAGCTTGTGTTCTGAGGTAAAGTTAGGTCGTTCTGAAATCGTCTGCTTTTCCTTGTGAAAGCAAGCTGTTTCACCTTTGGCCTATTTCAGACAAAATCTGAATTTCCGCAATCTGAATCTGAATTTCAGCAATGTGAATTTCAAGAATCTGAATTTCAAGAATTTGAATTTCAAGAATCTGAATTTCAAGAATCTGAATTTTTGAAATGTGTATTTTTGGATCAAATAATTCCGTTTAATTAAATTCGGCATACAAATAATTCAGATATTATATATTAAACAGCAAATTATTTCAGTTTTATGAAATTCGACATACAAATATTTCTTAACTTTCATATTCAAATTCAGATACCTTTGTCAGCTTTAGCTCCATACACTTTGTACATCTTTACTGTATCTCCCCCACACATAGCATTTCACTCCACTCACTTTCTTCCAACGTCAGAACCACACACCCCTGTCACAATAAAAGCACACAAGAAAATACCTTACAAGTATCAGCACAATTAGAGGGAGCGCCATAATCTGTGATGTGTCCTCCAAAGACCCGGCAATTCAGTCAATTTCCCGGCAAATGTTGTCATGTAATGCAATGCGTATGTGCACACCGCCCCCTACCGAACAAGATGGGTAGCTCGGTCAGCAGGGAGCTGAAGAAGAGAGGCTACTGACGTCACTCTGCTGCGCCGCTCAGAATGCATTTTCGTTTTCGAATTATGGGCAGTTCTTTGCGGGCAGAACACGAAAACGAAAATACATTTCTGGAAATGCATTTGAATTTGAATTGTGGTCACGATTTTGCAGCCATGTTCTTGAAAATGAAAAAGCATTTCTGGAAATGCATTTGAATTTGAATTGTGGTCACGATTTTGCAGCCACGTTCTTAAAATGAAAACGCATTTCTGGAAATGCATTTTCATTTTCGAATTTTACATTTCAAATAGAATTTTGGTATCTATTTGCTGGGGCATATTTTGAAAATTAAATTTCAAATGTATTTTTCGTTTTCATTTTAATTAAGTGAAAGAATGAGCAGTCTAAAAGAAGAAAATTAAAAAGCAAATAGGATGATTGATTACTAATTTTATTTATGAGTCAAATAATGCAGCCACATTCTTAAAATGAAAAAGCATTTCTGGAAATGCATTTTCATTTGAATTTTGGTCACGATTTGCTTCCATAAATAAAACATGTAAAAGATTCAAAAATCAAGATGTTCTAAGGAATTTGTACTACAGTGAAGTAGAATAAAATAAGATAATAAAATAAACGAAAGCAATAAATGTTTTTCTCACCTCTCGGTGTCAACAACAGAGTCTTGGTAGGCCAAACATTTTTTTTTTGCTCTCATGCGGAAATACTAAATCAACGGCATGTTGGATATCCTGTCCGCCTCATTTCCCCCCAAGTAAGTCCAAATGTACTCCTAAACTTCTCAAAATCTCCCCAAAACTACTCAAAATAGTCTAGTAATAGTAACTAATCCGTTTTTTCTTAGACGTCTCTTTGTCCTCTCGCTTTCTCGTGCACGCTATAGCTATGAGTGAGCAGAATCACCCGTTTTTCTCCGTTTCATTTTTGGACAAAAAACGATGAAAATATTCAAATAAACGCAACGCGCGCATAAAAGAGCGCTTTTTTAACGCATTTTTTTCATGGAATTGAAAAAATCGTAAGTTAAGTTTTACTTGGCCTATTTACACAACTCAAACACTGAAATGTAGCTTCAGGTCTGCACTATCGCATGAAATCGACGGCAGCCCTCTGAGTGTCTTTGTTTACATGCTTCGTGGTCCGAAAGCTGACCAGCGCTCTGATCACGCCGGCGTGATCGTAGACTCGGAAGATATATTCGGTATGGTCTGAAAAAACATAGCAAATGATCTCTTGGTGAGAGACACAGTAACCCCCTACATCAGAACCACCAAGTCTACTATCACAGGAAATGCTAATACATTTTCATGATGTGTTTGGAACAACCCACACGCCCCTCAACACCTCCTATATTTACAATACCGGATCATTTAAACTACAAAAAAAGAAAATGCCATGAGCTTTAATTCAATTGCTTCAGAACAGAAAGGTGTCAGACAAAGTTGACCAGGTTTCTACCCTTTCTGACACAGCTTCCCCTCCATTGTTACAGGAGTATCATTTCCTGTGTGTGTGCTGACATGTTGGACTGTAGATCTGGTGTAGAGCATTTGCTGTCCAGTAGGTGTAGGCCAGTAGTTCTTCCAGTTGTGGGTCATACAGAAGTTCTCTCAGGTGGTGACTGCTGGGAAAGCTTGGCCCCACACATCACTGCTTGGGTTTTTTCTATTGTGGATATGCAGGTGACTCTTCAGATTGCTATTTGTTTTACTTGAGTAGTCACAGTGTGGGCAGCTATAGGGCTTCTCTCCTGTGTGGATCCTACTGTGATTCTTAAAAGAAGCTGAGGTAGAGAAGGCTTTATCACAGCATTCACAGCTGTAGGGCCTTTCCCCAGTGTGGATCCTGCCGTGAACTGTGAAATTGTCAAGCCGGTTAAACTTTTGACCACAGAGGTCACAGCTGTAGGGCTTCTCCCCGGTATGGATCCAGCTGTGATTTCTGAAACTATCAAGCCGTCCAAAGGTTTGACCACAGAGGTCACAGCTGTAAGGCTTCTCTTCAGTGTGGATCCTGCCGTGAACATTGAGAGTTGTATCCACCTTAAAGGTTTTACCACAGAGGTCACAGCTGTGGGGCTTTTCCCCAGTGTGGACCCTGTGGTGAACTGTGAAATTGCCAGCCCCGTTAAAGGTTTTACCACAGAGGTCACAGATGTAGGGCTTCTCTCCAGTGTGGATCAACATGTGCTTCTTGAGGCCACTGGATGAGGAAAGGCTCTTCCCACAGGTGTCACAGGAATGTGTCTCCATAACTCTGGTCGCTGTTTGTTCTATGTCTAGTCTCTCTGGGTCCTGTCTTGGTTCCTATCCAGTCTCTAGAAGCTTGTTTCTCAGTGGTAACTTCTTGTTCTGGTTGATTCTCTCTCTGTAGAGGAACTGAACTGCTATCACTGGGTGAGTCTCTCTGTGTAGTCTCTCTGGTTGAGTCTCTCTGGAGCCATAAGATGTCTTCTCTGTCTAGTCCCCGCCCACAATCAAGTATGGTTGGCCAATGGGGGATCTGGAGGAAACAGCTCCATGTTAATGAGAACTCAGATTTTAAATATAAAGGAAATCTTTTGTGTGTCATAATGTCCACTCTGCATATGTAATGGTGATCATTTGGTGAGGTGTATATTTCTCAGGTTTATTTTGTGTGGTGAAAGATGTAACACTGTGATAAAAACGTTATCCCTGCCATACAATTTCTCCTTATAGTAATTTGATTTTCTTCAAAATAATAATATAGGATTAGTTACTACTCAAGCATTTCATGCTATTCACTGTCTCTGCGTGGTTGTGCAACCTTTAGAGTTCACTTTAACTGGTGATGTTTACATTTACATTTACGCATTTAGCAAAACAAAAGAGAATAGGTCACTGATCATTACAACGAGGTAGTCCCAAACACTGCAAGCAGGCAAAACTTGAAGCATACATTGTGAAAAACTAAACAAGTGCCAAAGGGAAGACCCATAAGAGCATGCAGTTATAAAAGTTACAACTTAAAACAACATGAACCCCAAAAAGTGCAAGACTGTGCCTGTAGAAGAACAATCAACAGTAAAATATTTCACAGCGAGTACAAGAGTTCAAGAGTTAACTTTGTTATAACTAACCTACAAGAGCAACAAGTCTCTCAATAAGAGTCATTGTGATCCTGGAGGAAACTAACATCAGGTCCAATCAAGCAAGCATTCCTAAGTGCCGTTGTACTCCCGGAACAAGTGCTTCTTGAGCCTTTTCTTGAAGGTGGGGAGACAGTCAGTGTCCCTGATGGACATGGGGAGCTGGTTCCACCATTTGGGCGCCAGAAGAGCTTGTGTTGGGACCGGGCGGTCTTGAGCGGTGGGACCATCAGGCGGTTGTCTGAAGAAGACCGTAGGTGACGGGTGGGGGTGTAAGGCTGCAGGAGAGACTTGATGTAGTCGGTTGCAGTCCCGTTCACTGCTCGGAAGGTCAGTACCAGGGTTTTGAATCTGATACGGGCGTTGATGGGTAGCCAGTGGAGAGAGATGAGGAGCGGGGTAACATGGGAGCGTCTGGGTAGATTGTAGACCAGGCGGGACGCTGCATTCTGAATCCTCTGAAGAGGGCGGGTTGCACATGCTGGGAGACCAGCGAGCAGCGAGTTGCAGTAGTCCAACTTGGAGAGGACCAGTGCTTGGACTAGCAGCTGAGTGGAGTGCTCAGACAGGTATCTCCTGATCTTCCGGATGTTGTAGAGGGTGAATCTACACGACCGGGAGACTGCAGCAATGTGGGCGTGAGGGAGAGCTTGTCATCCATGGTAACCCCAAGGTTCCTGGCAGGGGATGAAGGGGTCACCGTCACAGATCCCAGGGTGATTGACAGATCGTGGGAGATGGAGGGTTTAGCCGGGATGATGAGAAGTTCTGTTTTGGCGAGGTTCAGCTGGAGGTGGTGCTCGGTCATCCAGGTGGAGATGTCTGCGAGGCAGGCCTCAATCCTAGCTGAGATCCCGGATCAGTCGGGGGGAACGACAGGCACAGCTGCGTGTCGTCAGCATAGCAGTGGTAGGAGAAGCCATGGGAGGTGATGATTGGTCCAAGCGAGGTGGTGTACAGAGAGAAGAGGAGGGGTCCAAGAACGGAGCCCTGTGGTACACCAGTGGAGAGCTGGTGAGGGCCTGACAGTTTGCCTCCCCAGGAGACCTGGTAAGATCTTAACAGGTAGGATGAGATCCACTGGAGTGCAGTGCCAGTGATGCCCATCTCAGAAAGTCTGGAGAGCAGGATCTGGTGGTTAACCGTATCAAACGCTGCAGAAAGTTCCAGCAGAATGATGACGGATGACCTGGAAGCCGCTCTGGCAGACTGGAGGGCAGTGGTGACTGAAAGGAGGGCAGTCTCTGTGGAGTGGCCAGTCTTGAAGCCTGATTGGTTGGGGTCAAGCAGGTTGTTCTGAGAGAGAAAGTTTGACAGTTGGTTAGATACAGCACGTTCAATTGTTTTTGAAAAGAAGGGTAACAATGATACCGGTCTGTAGTTCTGGAGGACGGCAGGGTTAAGGGAGGGTTTTAGTAAAGGGGTAACTCTAGCCTGTTTGTAGGCAGAGTGAAAGGTGCCAGAGGTAAGAGAGGAGTTTAGGACATGGAGAAGAAAAGTTATGATGGAGGGGGAGATGGTTTGAAAGAGAGGGGAGGGGATAGGATCAAGGAGACAGGAGGTGGGGACAGGTGCCTCGGACAGGGGAGAAAAAGAGTTCATGAAGAAGGATAATTTCACAGTTTCTGATGCTTTTGTGTGAGCATATTAGGTAGGTTAAAGTCTGCTGGTACAGTCCATGCTGATGACAGGGAGAAGCAGAGAAGAATGGGAAGGGTGGGACGGTGCTAGCACAACAACATGCTAGCACAGGGACCAGAGGAACGGAAGATACTTTATACAGAACTCTTAATTGACCAAGGAGAGTTTGGTTCTTCCGTGCTTTACTGGGCTGATGCGTATTAGTTTGATTGGGGAAGGAGGATTCTTGGTGTGCCAACTTCCTCCCAAACTTTAGTGAACCCTTTCAGGCCTAACTCCATTTCAAGTATGCTGGTACAGTGCAATCAGTGCATCCTCCCCTCTTTCCAGCAAAGCATTCTTACTCTCTCTCTAGGTTAAATGTATTAGCCTGTATCACAACATTAATGGAAATGGTTCCGCTTTACCAAAACGGTTCCTCTGTAGTGTGTTTGCAGCTAATATGGGAGGGGAGTCAGATGGCTGAGCGGTGAGGGAGTCGGTGCTAGTTATCAGAAGGTTGCCGGATCAATTCCCCGCCGTGCCACATGATGTTGTGTCCCTGGGCAAGGCACTTCACCCTACTTGCCTCGGGGGGAATGTTCCTGTACTTACTGTAAGTCTCGATAAGAGCGTCTGCTAAATTACTAAATGTAAATGTAATATGACCTTCAAAGGGAATGTGGGGCTTCTCTCTAGTGTGGATCCTGCGGTGAGCTGTGAAATGGCCAGCCTGTCTAAAGGTTTTACCACAGAGGTCACAGCTGTAAGGCTTTTCCCCAGTATGGATCCTGCAGTGATCTCTGAAACTGTGCACCAGTGTAAAGGTTTTACCACAGAGGTCAGGTTAAAATGTTATTATGAGATTAGGATTATTTTAATAATGTATTAATTTAGCTGCTGCTTTTAACCAAAGCCAAACACAGTACATGATTTGAATCTGTGACATCTTTATCATCTCATTCTCAAACCACTGAGCTAGACCTAACTGTGAGTTGTCGCTGCTCACAATCACCCACTGATTTGTGAAACCTGGCAATCGTTTCAGCCGATCAATAAAGTCAATAAAGTCAATAAAGTCACATTTCAAGTTTTCAAGATTTCAACTTTTATTGTCAGTTACACAGAACAACACAAGGTCAGACTGGGCACTGAAATTCTTAAGACAAGACAACGCAAGCACCTTTCATAACATAACATGTACACAGAACATAATCTACATCTATGCTGAGCTTAAATAAGTGAAACTGCCTAAATATACAGATAGCAATAAATAATCGACTATACTAGGGAGTCAGATGGCTGAGCGGTGAGGGAGTCGGGCTAGTAATCAGAAGGTTGCCGGATTGATTCCCCGCCGTGCCAAAATTACGTTGTGTCCACTTCACCCTACTTGCCTCGGGGGGAATGTCCCCTGTACTTACTTACGTAAGTCGCTCTGGATAAGAGCGTCTGCTAAATGACTAAATGTAAATGTACTAACCCTAATACTAAAACTTCCTAAAATGACCAATACTACCTATCCAGATACATTTGATCTAATGCAACAATCACCAGGATAGAAACAGTTAACAGATCTAGCTGTAACATCGAGTCTATGGGGAACCAAGAAACTGAGTGCTCGTTTTAGAACTAGATCTGTTAACTGTTTCACTCCTAAATTAGTCCTTATTCCTAAACCTCACAGCCAGTAAGAGGCAGAGTGAGGAGAGGTTTACAAACCCATCTTATGTCATCTAGTAGAAACAAATGTAAACAATATTAAAAATGACGTGTATTGGATGTGTGTTAGCTTTACAGTAAGTGATGCTTTTGAATTTTGCTTTTTAAAGTAGTTCAACACAGGTAATCCCGTTTGTTTAATTGTTTTTTATGATGTAGCCTATGCTATACGAAAAATATATTTATGATTAAAAGAACATTACATTGTTTACAAGAGCACAGATTCTACATAGATCTTAATTTTGCTCTGAAAGTGCAGCAGATTTATGCGTTTAACTTTAACATTTAATTGAATTCATTCCGGGGAACCACATGCCCCGGACTTCCCAAGAGGGTCGGGGGTTTGCCGTGTCTTTCTTACCTTTTTCACCCCCGACCTGTTTGCATGACTTGTTATTAGCAAGAGGGATAGTATTTTTGCAAGGCACTATATTAATGTCAGATTCTCATTTGGGGCTTTGCACCCCTAAAGGTCTGATACTAAAATTTCCCCTGGTGCACAGACTGCATTCAATTTCTTTCAATACTAGAGCAACAGCACCGTCTGTGCACGTCCCTGACTAACTGTGTTTCCTGGCTGTGTGGGTGTGGGCTGAAATAACAGACGTAGCCTAAATTCAAAACGAAAGTAAAATGTTAGTTTCGTATCCGCATTTGCGTCGACAGAAAGAATGTAAAGGCAGTCTTCAAAGTAAGTAATTTGGAACAATCTTCCAGAATATAATGTTGACGCAACACAGAGAGAGAGAGAGAGATAGATCCACATAACCTGTGTTAGATTTACAGGTAGGCTAATGGTAAGGTTGGGATGTCTGAAATAGGATCGTAACATTAATGTTAACAACATTACAAACATTACAAACAATTGTTTTGTCAGTTTAGGGACTCAAAATATACTTTTCTTTTTTGTCATAGTTATAACGGTTTTGTTAACAGTAACTAGAATGACAATATTCCTGTGGTCGTTAATGTTCGTTCAGGCCCAAGCCCAGGGGTCAACATAAATGTATACAAAAGACAATGTGGTTGTCTTTTGTCTTTTTGACCTACTAGATCCAGACCACATCCTTTACAGAGGACTTGAGTGTCTGGGTCTTGGGAGGAGATATGTACAAGGATGAGGGTTCACTATGGAGGACCAAACCTGCCATATTTACAAATGAATGAATGAATAAATAAATGTCCACATCCATGCATTTAGACATAAATAAATTAATACATGTACTAATTAATGCACAATTGTCAATCAATATTACCTTATAATTTACATGTATTTACTTGTGTATTCATTTATTTATTCATTCATTCATGTATTCATTCATGTATTCAATCATTTATGCATTCATTTATTCATTCATTAATTCCTGTATTTCTTCTACTCAAAATGTTAATGAGATGTGTCATTTAAAATAGGTAGGCGGTATTTGACACACCATTGGCTAATCGTTTTCAACGCTTTGTATTCGATTATGTAGCCTTACATCCATCCTTGCTGTCATGGACAACATGGACAGGCAGGCCAACCTTGTTGACAAAGATTTAATTCACCATATATGATATTTGGATAAACAAACATGTTATAAAGATTTTACTACGTTAGTTGTGGGCTATCACTTAACACCCAACTTCACTATGCTGACCGGCCAACCATGTGTTTACCCCGATAAAAATGATACCCGAAATGTAAAATGTAAACATTTTAAAATAAAAAAATCCTGATTGTTGATTGTCAAACCAACATATTTGTCCTGTGTGTAAGAGCGAGATAGACGATCTGTCATAGCCCCCAATCAAGCAGAAGAGAAATTTGTGAAGATTGACGACACAAAATAAATCATCGAAGATGAAAAGTAGCTTAGTCCTAAATGGAGTTGTATGCCCCACAGCACATATTTTACAAAGACTACGGCAACAAAAGCCAAACGTTGCCACGTTATGTTGGGAATGGGATGCCGTTGCGACGGTTGTTGGAGCAACAAGTTGCCTAAATAGCCTGTAGCCTATGCCATGTTTATGTACCATGTCAGCTTTACATGTATAAAAGGAAAGCTCAGAGAAGGTGAAAGGCTTGGTGACCGGCGTGGAGAAATGCGCGTCTGGTGTGAACAGCATCGTGCCATTCCTAGCGTATTGTGGCGCTCCAGGGTGCTTTGCAGCTAGTGTGTCCCAGGCGTTAGCTAGATTGAATCTATGGCTCTGGATTGATTGCAATGTCTGAACATCAGTTTCCACGCCTACTGGCCTCCTCTCATTATCATATTGGGAACAATGAATGAATGAATGAATAAATAAATGAATTAATAAATGAATAAATAAATGAATATATAAATGAATGAATGAATAAATCAATCAATCAATAAATCAATCAATAAATGAATACATAAATGAATAAAAAATTAAATACATACATACATGTAAAATATATGTAACTATTGATTTACAATTGTGCATTAATTCATATATATAATCGTTTATTTCTGTCTAAATGCATGGATGTGGACATTTATTTATTCATTCATTCATTTGTAAATATGGCAGGTTTGGTCCTCCATAGTTCACGTGTTAAGCCTCTCTGCCAGCAGGTTTACATGACATTACAGAAAGTCAGAAAATGATCTGAGTTCACTCTGCTCTTAAGTGTAAAACCACACTCAGCAAGGCCTTGGTCCAAAGTCAGATCAGTAATATTTATATAATCAGAATCAGAATTAGGTTTATTTGCCATGTAGGTTTGCACAAACATAATAAAACATAATCATGAAGGCCAAGGCACAGTCTCCAAAATGAATTACTAACTAGGTTAATATCAAGCTGCTTCTTCCTTAAGGTAACACTGGTGTTGTTTGTTCAAACTTCTACAGGTTTGGCTGAGCTGGGACTCTCCTGGTGCTGCCCTCGAGGAGAACTACTGCCTCTAAATGAGTCTGTCTGGGGAGATAGAGGAAGGGGGCCCTGCCTCTAATATGAGTCTCTCTGGGGAGACTGAAGACACAGTCAAAAGGTACGAGTCAAAAGGAGAGACTAAATGTATCTTTTGTTACTCTTTGTGACATAGTGAATTAGGTAAATAGTAAAGGGTAAGTAAATGGTTAATTCAGTATGTGAGTGTCTTGACATTAATACATATACATATATATATATATATATATATATATATACATACATACATACATACATACATACATACATACATACATACATACATACATACATACATACATACAATGCAAGGTCTATCACATTATCCAGCTGTATTCAACCATCTCAAATGTTGGTACTTGACATTAATACATATAAATATATATATATATATATATATATATATATATATATATATACAATGCAAGGTCTATCACATTATCCAGCTGTATTCAACCATCTCAAATGTTGGTACTTATGAAATCCTATTGGAACATGTCAGTTATTTTAATCATCATGCCTATGGATGCATGGTTGGGTTTGATTAGCTACATTTTTATTCTATAGCTGCTATATTTCTTTACAGGATCAAGCATCAGAGACCAGCCTCACCTGTACCCAGCTGTGTGTCCATGAAGAGTGACAGGTCTATGCTACTCCCATTCAACTTCAGAGAAGGAGATCTTACCACTGAGTCAGGGTAGGAACTAAAGTCTGCTGCAGCCATGTTCACAATTATCAATATTTTTCAGGAAATATTTTCCTTTATGTGTATGAACGTTCTGTGCCATTATCTGTATCTGTTCATTCCAGAAATGATCAGTATTCAGATAGAAACAGGAATGGGGGTGGGGCCTACAACGAATGTAATGTTCAATTAGTGTTTTGTGACCATTCAAGTGTTTTTTCTTTAATAGGGTAAAATTGTTCCAAATGCGAGACAATAGAGAATGCTTTAAATCAAAATATTTGAAAAGTAAATATGTAATGAGTATACTAACCTAACTGTCCTACTGGTTGAACCACTCTTTATCCAATATTCTCTTTAATTCTTCATGTTTTTATTTATCTACTTCATAACAAATCCATTCTTAACGTTTTGTTTTGACGAGTGTTTAAATGTTTGCCTAATAAAAATATGGTTATAGATGTGCAACATGTCTTAACCCCACCAGTACCCTCCTTAACTAAGCGACTTGAGTGTTCAATTATACAATAGTGAAGTAGTCATGATTGTTCATGTGTAACTCTTGAGTAGTCCTGAACCAAAAAGTCAATTGATCTACAGATTAGTTGTCCTATGATGGGAGTTTCCCCTTCAATAGAACCACACAGCCTCTATAACAGTAAACGGTTAATTCAGTATGTGAGTGTCTTGACATAAATACGTATAAAACAACAATGTGAGGTTTATCACATTATCCAGCTGTATTCAACCATCTCAAATGTTTGTACTTGTGAAATCCTATTGGAACATGTCAGCTATTTTAATCATCATGCTTATGGATGCATGGTTGGGTTTGATTAGCTACATTTTTATTCTATAGCTGCTATATTTCTTTACAGGATCGAGCATCAGAGACCAGCCTCACCTGTACCCAGCTGTGTGTCCATGAAGACTGACAGGTCTATGCTACTCCCATTCAACTTCAGAGAAGGAGATCTTACCACTGAGTCAGGGTAGGAACTAAAGTCTGCTGCAGCCATGTTCACAATTATCAAAATGTTTCTGGTAATATTTGCCTTTCTGTAAAAAGTTGTGTGTGGAGGGAGATGGCAGCTTTGAAATGATCTGTCTGTGTGTGTGTTAGAAATATTTATATGTGCGTTTTATGCAGCCTAAAAGAATACTGTTGTACAACATATCTTAGAGTGCAGAAAGAAGGAACTCCCCAAATGAAGTTAGACATGCCATTACATAAACAGGCTGACTGTTACCTTTATTCAGCATGTAAAGATTGTTTACTTAGCAAGTAAGCTGAACAGATGTCAAACTCCATATTGTAACTTTTACACTGCAAACTGAAGATTAAATTAGATAGTTTTTCACTCCAAGACGCACACACACACATACGCGAGAACTTTTGGATAAAAGGAGACTGACAGGTCCTCAGACTTCAGACAACTTTGTATCACCATAGACTTGTCTCCTTGCTGCATGCTGCAAGCAATGCAATCTTCCTTGACTCCATCAACTCTGTGCTACTTGAGAAAAGATGTTCCTGATAGTGTGAGGCCCACCCCACCAAAATACGTATCTGAAAGGAACAGCGTGAGGTTTATCACAACCTTGAACCTGGAGAGATATCATCCTGTAGGTTTACACTTCAACCCTGCTCCTGGAGAGGTACCATCCTGTAGGTTTACACTCCAACCCTGCTCCTGAAGAAATACTCTCCTGTAGACACAAACACCAGCTCTAACTAGTTCAGCTAACCTGAATGTGAGTGTTGACCACAGACTTCCCCTCCTAGTGGAGGCCTTCAGTTGAACCAGTTCAGGTGTGCAGTGTGCAGTGTATTTGTGTCTGTGTGTTTGTGAGAGACTGGTGTTCATATGGGATCATGTCTCTGCAGTCTGCTGCCACCTGGACAACAGGATATTCAGAGAAACATTGACATCAGTACGAACTTCACTTCATCTTTACCCAACATGGTTTACTTCTTTTTCTGGTCATTTCAGTACTTTGTCATGACTGTTGGTATTAATGTAAAGATAATGAACTCCTTGTTCTTCCATAGTTGTGAGTGGACTCCAAAGAATGTTAGGGACTCATAAAGCCACTATGAAGAGGAAGTTTGAACATGTGATTGAAGGCATCATGACATCAGAGAATGCCATCCTCCTCACCAGTATCTACACTGAGCTGTACATCACAGAGGGAGACAGTGAAAGGGTTAATGATGAACATGAGGTCTGGCAGCTTGAGACGGCATCCAGGATACGAATCACACACGACACACCCATCAACTGCAATGACATCTTCCAGCTCCTACCTGGCCAGGAGAGACTCGTCAGGACTGTGCTGACAAAGGGCATCGCTGGCATCGGAAAAACCGTCTCTGTGCAGAAGTTCCTCCTAGACTGGGCTGAAGGGAAGGCAAATCATGAGGTGGATGTGATGTTTGTGCTTCCTTTCCGGGAGCTGAATCTGATCAAAGATGTCCGGTACAGTCTCCTTCAACTGCTGAGAGATTTCCACCCAGAACTTCACATGGAGGATGGAGAGACCCTTGCTGTCTCAAAAGCCATGTTCATCTTTGATGGTCTAGATGAGAGCCGACTCCCTTTAGACTTCAGAAGAAACCAGAGCTGGTGTGATGTCACTGAGTCCACCTCAGTGGATGTGCTGCTGACCAACCTGATCAGAGGAAACCTGCTTCCCTCTGCTCTCATCTGGATCACCACTCGACCTGCAGCAGCCAATCAGATCCCTTCTGAATGTGTTGACCTGGTGACAGAGGTACGAGGGTTCAATGATGCTCAGAAGGAGGAGTACATCATGAAGAGATGCAGTGATGAGATCCTGGCCAGGAGAATCATCTCACACATCAAGACATCAAGGACCCTCTACATCATGTGCCACATTCCAGTCTTCTCCAGCATGTGTGTGACAGTCCTGGAGCACATGTTGAGAGCAGATAGCACAGGAGAGATGCCCCAGACCCTGACTGAGATGTACGCACACTTCCTGCTCATTCAGACCAAGATGAAGAACCAGAAGTATCAAGAAGGAAACGGGACAGATGAAGAGGAGCGCTTGAGGTCTGACCAGGAAGTTCTCCTGAAGCTGGGGAAGCTGGCGTTTGAACATCTGAAGAAAGGCAACCTGCTGTTCTACCAGGAAGACCTGGAAGAGTGCGGCCTCCATGTCCAAGAGGCATCGGTGTACTCTGGAGTGTGCACGGCCATCTTCAAAGAAGAGTCTGTGCTTTTTCAGAGGGTGGTGTACTGCTTTGTGCACCTGAGCATTCAGGAGTTTCTCTCAGCAGTCTACATGTTACATTGTTACTCAACCAACAACATGGAAGCACTGAGGCCGTTCCTACGAAGGAAGACTAAAGCTCTACCTGAGAATCTATCTTTGGAAGACCTGCTGGAGGAGGCAGTAAACATAGCTTTGCAGAGTAAGAATGGACACCTGGACCTCTTTGTGCGCTTCCTCCACGGCCTCTCACTGGAGTCCAATCAGAAGCTGTTAAGAGGCCTGCTGACTCAGACCCAGAGGAGTCCAGAGAGCCTGCAGAAGACAATAGGATCCCTCAAGATGTTGCAGAAGAACAAGATCTCCCCAGAGAGGTACATCAATCTCTTCCTATGCTTGATGGAGATGAAAGACCATTCAGTACAGCAGGAGGTCCAAGCATACTTGGAGAATAAATCATCCAAGAACCTGTCTCTAACCCACTGCTCAGCACTGGCCTACATGCTGCAGATGTCAGAGGAGGTTCTGGATGAGTTTGACCTGCAGAAATACAAGACATCAGGGGAGGGGCGCAGGAGACTGCTCCCAGCTTTGAAGATCTGCAGAAAAGCTGTGTAAGTAGTGACGTAAACATGCCATTTACATGTCAACTATACACATTTAGTCAAATGTACACACACTTTACACACATTTCATATGTTAAACATGTCTTTGTGAAGCACATACAGTTGTTTCATGTTTATTATGTACAACAGACTCTCTGGATGTAAACTCACTGATGCATCATGGGAAGTGGTGTCCTCAGCCCTCACCTCCAACCCATCCCATCTGAGAGAGCTGGACCTGAGAGACACTGTCCTGCAGGATCGAGAAGTGAAGCTGCTCTCCGCTGCACTGGAGAATCCAAACTGCAAACTCGAGACTCTGAGGTCTGGATTCCTTCATTTATTATGTTAACATTATTTAATTAAGAATGAATAAACATCACATTTACAAAAGTGACATTAGGTGATTTGCTTACTCTTAATTCTAATAAATGTGCAAGTTTATAAGATGTTGATCTCTGGATGAATAAAGTACCGTATTTCTTCGAATAAACACCGTTCTCGAACAAACGCCGCCCCGAATAAACGCAGCGCCAAAAATGAACGTTGTGTAATAAACGCCGCCCCTCGAATAAACGCCGCACCCAAAACATCTGAAAAAATGGTTATTTAATTGGTTACATTCAACCCCAGTATTTATTACACATGTACTACTTTCACATGTACTAGTAATACTACTTTTCTTTCTGTTTGAAAGCTGTGTATGAACGTTTCGGCATGCTGCTTCAGATTTCCTCTGAAGCAGCATGCCAACACAGTTGCAGGGGAGAGCGGGGGCGTAAGTAACACGGGACAAAAGTAACAAAGCAATTTTCTCAGAGCCTTGACTTCATTTGCTTTCCAAGTTATGACAGCACCTTCAGCATGCAACCATTGATGGAACTGCCAAATTTCACGTGATTTTGTAATCGTTTGCCGCTTTTAGGTGCGGAAAGCACTTTTCAAGTGAGCGAAGTAAATTACTCAGGCTGTCCTTTTTTGCTAATTAGAAGTTGTGTTTCCCGTTTCATGTGTCACAGTCACAGATCAATCTACAGGTTATTCAAATCAAATCAAATGTATTTGTAGAGCCCTTTTTACACGCAAGCATGTCACAGAGGGCTTCACATACGCACATAGAACTGCCCCTCAACCAACCTAAACCATCAAGGAAGACAAGGAAAGACTCCCAGAAAAACTCACAACGGGAGAAAAAATTGAAAAAACCTTGGGAGGAGCAATTCAGAGAGGGATCCCCTCCTCCAGAGACGGTTGGTAAGAGAGAGGAGCAGAACACAAGCTAAACATAGTCATACAATGTCAATGGGTTTTGAAACATCAAAATCCATTGTTTGGCTTTATAGACGTTGGATGGGACCTGGAAACTCGCTGTTGGCCGTCATGGAGACTGGTTTCTGGTTGACGACCTGGTCCAGCATTGGTAGACCGACGACCTGGCAGGTCCTGACAGCTCAGACCCCCCACACCACAGGGAATGTGTGGGGGGGACAGAGAGGAGAACAGGGATTAGAGAATGCCAGGAACAGCTAACAATTACAGTCGTAATAGAATGAGATCCCCACCGGTCAAGTGTGGACTAGTGCAGCACTTTAACAGAGCTAAGAGGGTATTTGATGCAGCCCCACAGACCAAGACAGCGACAGCCCCCCTCGGTTGGAACATTAAATCTGTTCCGGGGGAAACAACTCTAAAATAGGTTATATTTATTTAGTGCTCTAACACATTCTGAAGGTTGCCTTGTCAGAGTTTTTCAGTATAAAAGTAAATCTGGTTTAAATGTCAGGAGTTCCTGTCGGGACGAAAGTAACACTTGTTACTTTTGTCCCGCCGCTAATGCAGTAGTACGTGGTGAATTTCTGTTTGTGGAAAGCATTTATTAAAACATGTTTGTCATATTATATCAACAGAATATGCCAAGAGTGAGGGTCAGAAAGACAGACTGAGTTCTGATTCAGTAAAAAATTATAATAAATATTTGATGCAACTGAAATGTAAAATTCATAGTTTTTTTGCTAAACTAATGGACAAAATATGTTTGCAGTTACATATTAACAAGGTCATATTCAGGTATATGTAATAAAAACCAGAGTAACAAAAAATCTAGCTTGTATCGTTGTGTTACTTTTGACCCACCCCTGTGTAACTTTCGTCCCAACTGATGGGGTCGAAAGTAACAATGTGCAACTTGTGTTCAAAATGAAATTATACTGAAGTTGTTCGACATTTGTACAAAATACCATCTGATATTGATAGACCACACTTATAAGTTATAGACCCAAGCAAAAATATATCTGTCTAAAACATTCTCTTTTAAAATTACGTTTTTCTGAAAAATTTTACTTTCGCCCCCGCTCTCCCCTACTACCGACGCACACCTAATTGATGGCCAATGAGAAAGGAGTTTCTGCTCTCAGAGACAAAGAATAGACAAGGAGGTCAGCGGTGGAAAATGAAACCTGTATTTTTAGCTGCATGATTCATTTGTCAAAACGCCAGCAACAAAGTTGTCTATTGCTGCACTGCAGCTACAATTCACAAAATCTGTCTCACTAATTAAACGCCCCCCTCGAATAAACCCTGCCCTCGAATAAACGCTGCACCAAAAATGAACGTTATTCAATAAACGCTGCAGCGTTTATTCGAAGAAATACGGTACTTGTTTATACAGCCGTTGTTGTTTATTTTAGCCACTAGAGGGAGCAGTGTGCTGCTGTTATTGTGACTGGCCTCACAATGGGATGGGAAGCTCAGGCTCAGACATCTCCAATGTTCAGTTAATGGCAACAGTTTAAACAAAGCTAGTCTGAATGTAATAAACATGCCTTATTGTTACTTATTCGAAAGATATCCCGAAGTTGTTCTAAATTGCTCAAGTTCCATAGTGACCATAAGACCTGTTTCAGGTTAGTGCTGTTTGTAATCCTGTAATGATCCTTCTACAGGTTGCCAGACTGTCACATCACAGAGGAAGGCTGTGCTTCTCTGGCTTCTGCTCTGAAGTCAAACCTCTCCCCTTTGAGAGATCTAGATCTAAGCAACAGTGACCTGAGGGATTCCGGCATGAAGCTGCTCTCTGCTGTAGTGGAGGATCCACTCTGCAAACTGCAGACACTGAGGTGTGTTGGTATTCATTTATTATGTATACATTATTTAATTAAGAATAAATTAACATCACATTTCCTTTAATGAGTTAGGTGATGGGTGATTTTCTCCCTCTTAATTCTAATATGTATGTAAGTTTATAAGATAATTAACTCTATAGATTCTCTGGATGAATAAAGTACTTGTTTATACAGCCATTGTTGTTCATTTTAGCCACTAGAGGGAGCAGTGTGCTCCTGTTATTGTGACTGGCCTCACAATGGGATGGGAAGCTGAGGCTCAGACATCTCCAATGTTCAGCTAATGATAACACTTTAAACAAAGTTAGTCTGAATGTAATAAAAACGCCTTATTATTTCTTATTCTAAAGATATCCCGAAGTTGTTATAAATTGCTCAAGTTCCATAGTGACCATAAGACCTGTGTCAGGTTAGTGCTGTTTGTAATCCTGTAATGATCCTTCTACAGGTTGCCCGCCCTTCACCTCACAGAGGAAGGCTGTGCTTCTCTGGCTTCTGCTCTGAAGTCAAACCCCTCCCTTCTGAGAGATCTGGATCTAAGCAACAGTGACCTGAGGGATTCAGGCATGAAGCTGCTCTCTGCTGTAGTGGAGGATCCACTCTGCAAACTGGAGACACTGAGGTCTATTCATTCATTTATTATGTTAACATTATTTAATTCAGAATTAATAAACATCACATTTCCAATAATGAGTTAGGTGATAGGTGATATTCTACCTCCTAATTCTAAGAAGTCTGTACATTTATAAGATAATGAACTCTACAGACTGGATGAATAAAGTACTTGTTTATACAGCCGCCGTTGTTCATTTTAGCCACTAGAGGGAGCAGTGTGCTGCTGTTATTGTGACTGGCCTCACAATGGGATGGGAAGCTCATGGTCAGACTCCTTGATTTACTGAAATTATTATGAAATGTTACGTTCTACTAGGGCCATTTGCCTACTTTAGCAAGTCACTGTATTTCCAAGCCCTGATAGTGTAACTGAGACGACACAGTAAATAATTCCTCTTTCAGTAAGCCCCCGTTCAAGTGTTGAGCATTAAATTAGCTACACAGTCTGTAGAGATCTAGGGACAAAGCCACTTTTTTGTGTTTTGCTGATGCAGAATTCAGTAAAATAAAATCTGTAAAATAGACCTAATGAGTGGCACATGACGTGAGGTATCATGGCATTTTATTTTGTTTGAGTTTTAACTTGTCCAGTTGGGCAAGTCAATTTATCTTCCACTTTCCCTACAAAAAAATCCACTTGTCCCGGACAAGCGAACAAGTCTTAATGTCGAACCCTGAATAGGGTACACCCACAATTACCTTGCATACTTGAACCTGTCTTGAATTAGTCTGATTACGTGATATGTAATTGGCCTTCATTGAACTGCTATAACCATGACAAATGTGTAAGGGTCATTCAAATCAGGTTTGCGACATGGTTCCATAGAACTACTACCTCCAAACTGAACACAAACAAAACCTTCCTGAACTGGGGGAAAGGGTCACTCTGTCTAATGAGGGAGGAGCAGCTATGACAGCACCTGCCAAATGAACCCCTCTGTGCTGACTCACTCTGGAGGCCCAGATGGATTCTGTCCCAACATTGATCCTCTTTCTACAGGCTGTCAGGCTGTCTGGTCACAGAGGAAGGCTGTGCTTCTCTGGCCTCAGCTCTGAGGTCCAACCCCTTCCACCTGAGGGAACTGGACCTGAGCTACAATCATCCAGGAGAAAAAGGATTGAAGCTGCTCTCTGCTAGACTGGAGGATCCACACTGCAGACTGGAGAAACTCAAGTAAGGAGATGTTTGTGTTTTATATATCTCTTTATGTAATGTTGCAACACTAAATATACATCTAATTATGTTACTAGGCGTTGCATTTCATGATGATACAATTAAAAACTGCATGTTTACTATATCATCTACAATATGGTGCAACTATGATAGTAGCTACAATCATACATGTATTTCCAGGGGTCTATTACAGAAAGCGGGTTTAGGGAAAAATGACTTTTTTAACCCTGAGATGAGGGAAACTGATGTTTTAGTTCCAGAAAGAGAGGTAACTAAAACCAGCCGTTGTAAAATTAGGGGCTTAGCTCAAACCTAGGTCCTTGTGTCGGTTTGAAGTGAGTGTAGCTAGGGAGATTTTTTCATTAATTTGAGCGCAAAAAAGTTTATGTAATATTAACATTACGTTGGACTCATATTGTTATATTTGCCGAATGTCTTTAACTACGAATATTATTATATTTACTTGAAGGAATCTGCTTAGGACAAATTTGTGCAGAGAATTCTGATACCCATCTCAGGGTTGAAAAACTTGACTTCACCTAGTAAGTGGTCAGAGGGGGTCAGTCACAGTTCTGGTTCTATACATTACATTACATTTACATTTAGTCATTTAGCAGACGCTCTTATCCAGAGCGACTTACAGTAAGTACAGGGACATTCCCCAAGGCAAGTAGGGTGAAGTGCCTTACCCAAGGACACAACGTCATTTGGCACGGCCAGGAATTGAACTGGCAACCTTCAGATTACTAGCCCGATTCCCTAACCGTTCAGCCACCTGACTCCCTGATGAACCACCCATGAACCATCAGTGAATCAGGGAAAAGCTGTCAACTGGCGGTCAATTTTTCATAGTGGCGGCGCGCCACAAATAAATCAATAGCCTATATGGGAAACACTCAGGGCCGGAGTGGGGACTCTTTTCAGCCCGGAAGTTTCTGGCCCAAGACCGACCCACTTTTATTTGTATACCAAACAGGGTCGGATGCAGCCTGCTTTGACTGGGGGTGCAGTGAACTTTTCTGGGGGGTATCATGATTACAGAAAGGGACCATATATATATTTTTTATATTGATAACATTTTTTAGACTGCTTAACGATCCAAGTATTAATCAGGCACGGAGCCAGACATTGTAAACATTCGGGGCTTAGCCCATTCGGGGCTCAGCCCTAGGACGTATGGGGTTGATGTGAAGCAGGGACGTCCACAGTTAATGAAAAATGTTTGCCATTATTTGAGCGCAAAATCGTTTTTTGAGCTTTATGTAAAATAAACATAGATGTTTTTCAATTGGTAAAACCTTGTCTAGTGATGCCATCACTCTGGCCCTGCTCCCATCCATCCTCCCTGACTCGTATCGTTACGGAAGGGCCCCCCGCCCCGCTATCGGTAGCCTATCTGAGAACACTTTTTGGAAAAGACTAGGGCTATGGACCCAACCAACTCTATTTGGGAGGGGAAAACTCCCTCACATAGTACAACCCATGCAGAGGCTGAGGTGTCAGAATGCGGAACGTGTGTAGCCTACTTTTAGAGAAGATGGATTAACGTGACAAATGTCGACAACAAAAAATCCTCCACCGGCCCAAAAGTGAAGCGGCCCACCGGGAACTCTCCCAATTCTCCCGATTACCCACCCCGGCCCTGGAAACACTGGAAACTCTGGGTGTGTTACCACGGTAACTGACTGTGAACTTCACCTGCTTGCTGGCAGCTTTTCTCTAACAAACCATGAGTTTCTCCCTCCTTCATGCTGAGCCTGAAGCAACTGGCAGACGTGGGGTGTCCTTTCCTCATAAACCTGATTGTTGTTGAAGCCATATAACACATACGGATGACATGGCATTTTACAGTTTTCCATGCAGAGCTAACCTGGCATTTACTGAACATCTCACTGTTAATCTTTGCTGTGGAAGGTGACGGACCCTCCTTCTCGTAATGCCAGGTCATGCTCTGTTAACAAGGAGACAATGTGCCAGTTGATTTACCATTTTCTCATCATTTCACTGTACATGTCAAAATCATAATTCCACACAAGAATATCAAAATGTACATGGGTAGAGAACAGTGTAGCTGAGTAGCTACCATACAGTAAGATGTACCTCTGTAGGTCTTTCTGAATCCAGCAGACAACATATCTTCATCATTATGTGATAAAGTGCCCTCCTCTGCCTTCTTTCTGTTAGCCCACACAAGTCAAATGTTCCTCTACTAAGCAGGATATTAGGTGAGACGACATTTATTCTGTTGGGGATGAAAGCTGCTACAAGTTGAGAGCTTCTGAATGAGATTTACTTGGTTAAATTCTGTCAAATATGATAAAAACAATCATGTGTTGGCATAAGTAAGGTATGTCGTTCCTGTACTTGCCTGCACATGAGAATTTCTAATTCCAGTGAATTAGATTTTAACTCAGATCAGCTGTACTAGAACATTCTGGAGTTTTTCATCTCAGGGTTCATCATGTCAGAGTTTAGAGTTAGGCTCAGAGTTTGTCAAATCAAGCGGAGCTGGTTCATGCAGGAGACTCCGAGACCTATTGCATCACTAGCAACTCATCATGTCTCGCGTCAGGGCACTCCTTCCTAACAGGGCGGGGCATATAGCAGGGTATCCGCCTCCCCGGCCTCCACCCTTGGTCTGTGTTTTCTTTTGCAGGGGGAATGTGTTCTCTGCTCGGATGTTGAGAAGGTGTCTCCGTTGGGTGCGGCAGGCAGCCGTTGCGAGCAGAACCATTATGCCAAATTCAAGTATTATAATCATGTATTGTATTGTGGGCAAGAAAGTATCAAGTAAATAACACCACTGAGTTCTCCTGCCTGAAACTGCTTTCTGGAATACACCTCTGATGATGAGATAGAAACAACATGTGTACTTAGAAAGTCATTTGCGAAGTCACTTATCAATAGGTGAAGTGTATTTTTATAATTCCTCTGCTTATCCCTACAGCGTGGATCATGGTGCAGAGTGTAGGATCAAATCTGGCCCTAGGAAATGTGAGTATTGGCTGCTACTTGGTTCTATTACACAAGGGACAATACCATTAGTGAGTTGGATACTGTAAAAAATGTACACACACACTGTAAACACTACCTTTACAAGCACAATAAACACAATTACCCACATCAATACTGTGTATGTCTGTGTGTGCTATGTCCCCTCCCTTCACCCTCCCTTCTCTCTCCTCTCCACTTCCTCCCCTCTCCCCTGCCGTCCCGTCTGTCCTACATCTCTCTACTCTCTTCCTGTCCTCCCTTCTTTTATCTTCTCTGCTCCTCTCCTCCTCTCTGTTCCTCTCTTGCCTTCCTCTCCTCCTCCCCTCTCCTCTCTTCCCACACTTCCCTTCTCCCCTCCCCTCCTCCTCCCTCCCTTACCCTCACACATCCTCTCTTCTCCTTTTGTCTCCTCTTCTCCTGCCCTCTCCTCCTCTTCCCTTCTCCTCTTCTCCTGTCCTCACACCCTCTCTTCTCCCCTCCCCCCTTCCTATCTCATCTCCCCTCTCTCCTTGCCTCTCCTGCTCTCCTTCTCCTCTCCTGTCCACCCCTCTCTTCCTCCTTCTGGATGGATGGACAATTGACAGAGAGAGAGAGAGAGAGAGAGAGAACGATGAGGGGAGAAAAGGGAAAGAGAGGCGGAGTGGAGGAAGGAGGAGAGAATGGTGGGATAAAGAGAGAAAGAAAAGGGGGGATGAAATGGAATGTGGATGTGTGTATATTTATGTATTTTCTAATAACATGAATAGAATAAGAGGATAATAGAAAGATGGAGGGACAGGGGGGCAGATCCCTCCCTCTCCTCTATGAGAGGCTGCATAGAGAAACTACTGGAACACTTGCTCATACACATACACTCATCACTTGTGCTTTAGTACTATTATACTGATGCAGTGTTTCCCACAGATTAGAAAGCTATTTGGGGCGGGGGTTCGAAATAATTCTATCGTTAATAATTTGTTACACAGAACTTTATTATATTAAATATTAATCCAAAATGATTCACACCTTCACAAAATCAACAACAACAAATAATTTCTGCATATGCAGGTAGCAACGCTAGTGCTAAATAACTATTTAACTGGTCGGCTCCATGACGCCGGGTAAGTAGGTAGGCCTACCTTGCGAAAAGTAGCCTCAACTTTCCTAGACCTTTAGCTACGGCACTAATGCAGAAGGCTCGCTGATATAGCTGTCGGTCTTACTAGAACGGTGTAGTATGCACCGTTGCTAACGTGTGCTGACGTTGTGACTGTGTGCGTATGTGAGAAAGATGCGTGAGTGACAAAGAGATGGAGGGAGAGCAGGTAAGAAAGGAAATGCAGTTGAACGAATACGCCGCGGGTTTTAAACTAAATGATGTAAAAAAATACAAATAAAAGGCAATATGTGGTGGCCGATGTTGATTCTGTGGCGCACAGCCACGAATTAGTCTATGTGTGGGAAACACTGTGATGTCATGGCAATACATCCTGAATTAACACATTAATTCACCCTAGACAGCCTCTCATTGATCCCATCCTCTCCTCTCCCTCACCACTCCCCTCTCTAATGTCATCTCTTCCTCCACCTTCCCTCCTCTCTCTTCTCCTCCTCTTTCTCCTTCCCTGCCCTCCCGTCCTCTCTCTCCTCATCTCCTACAGTGCTCTCCTCTCTTCTCCTACTTCCTTTTCCTCTCTTCTTTTCTCCTCCTCTCCTTTCTCATTTCCTTACCTCACCTCCCCTTCTCTCCTTTCCCCTCCCTTTGCCCCTTCTCTGTCCTCCCCCCACCCTCCCTCACCACTCCCTTCCTTCTCATCTCCTCTCTTCCTCTCTTTTCTCTTCCCCTCCCTCCTCCACCCCTCCCTCCTCCCCTCTCCGCTGTACTCATCCATTCTCACCTCCCCTCTCCTCTCCACCCCTCCATTCTCCCCTCCCTCCCTCGCTCTCCTCCTCTCTCCTCCTGTCCTCTCCCCGCCCCTCCCCTCCCTCACCCAGTGTCTGGTCTAATCTCCAGTAGCTGGTGTGTGTGTTTTCCCTCTTCTCTGCTCTGTCTGCTCTCTTTAGTTACCATTCATTGAGATGATAGTGTATACAGTATATAGATAGTACATAGATACACACACACACACACACATATATATATATATATATATATATATATATATATATATATATGTGTGTGTGTGTGTGTGTGTGTGTGTGTGTGTGTGTGTATCTATGTACTATCTATCTATTTGTTCAACCGAGTATTTGGCAACATTTAAAATAACATGAATACAAGTTGTACACCTGTGTGGTGTAGTTACAAGTACGTATATGTTGAGTGAGTGAGAGTGAGAGTGAGTGAGAGTGAGAGTGAGAGTGAGTGAGAGTGAGAGTGAGAGTGAGAGTGAGAGTGAGAGTGAGAGTGAGAGTGAGAGTGAGAGTGAGAGTGAGAGTGAGTGAGTGAGTGAGTGAGTGAGTGAGTGAGTGAGTGAGTGAGTGAGTGAGTGAGTGAGTGAGTGAGTGAGTGAGAGAGAGACAGAGAGAGACAGAGAGAGACAGAGAGAGACAGAGAGAGACAGAGAGAGACAGAGAGAGAGAGAATATATCAGTAATATATTGTGTCTTGGTCTCCCCCATCAGATAAATGTGAGCTCACACTGGACCCAAACACAGCATGGAGATACCTCTCTCTGGCTGACGAGAACAAAAAGGTGACAAGGGGGGCAGAGCAGCCGTATCCTGGTCACCCAGAGAGATTTGAGGACCGTCCACAGGTGCTGTGTAGAGAGGGTCTGGCTGGGCGCTGTTACTGGGAGGCAGAGTGGCGTGGAGGAAGGGTTTATATAGCAGTGACATATAAAGGAATCAGCAGGAGAGGAGGGAGTGTCTGTGTGCTTGGACAAAATAACAAGTCCTGGAGTCTGAGGTGTGATGATAAGAGTTATTCTGCCTGTCACAATAATAAGAGCACTGCCATACCTTCCCCCCTTCCAGCTCCCACAGAGTAGGAGTGTATCTGGACTGGCCGGTCGGCACTCTGTCCTTCTACACAGTCTCCTCTGACACACTGACCCTCCTGCACACATTCCACAGCACATTCACTGAGCCCCTCTACCCTGGGTTTTATGTTTCATTTGACACCTCAGTGTCCCTGTGTCAGATAGAATAGCCCACACACACTGTGCTCTCATAGATGTTATTGAAGATTGAACTGTATACAATTGTAATTGATATCCCAGAGTGTTTGTAAATATTGGTGTGTGTAGAATATTTGTTTTGTTTTGATTGTTGACAAACAGAACATTTAGGACCAGTAATATGACAGTATTACCCACTTGAATATACACTGTGTGTGTCTAGTAGTGTGATCCCCTCTCTCATCTTATCTACTCTCTCCCCCCATCCCCCTTATCTACTCCCCCCCACCTCCTCTCCCCTACTTCAGTTAAAAACAATAACATAATACAGAACTGAATAAGACTGAAATTTGCTACATTTCTACAGTAATATTGTAATGATATATATTTTGAATCAAAAATTAAAATGCTATAAAATAATCTCTACGGAAGGGTTGTGCTAGGTGAGGAAAGTGATGCAGAGAGAAGAAACCAGCCAACATTTGTATGGGACAATGTGGCATTTCACCACTCCTGTGCAGTCACCGAGTGGTTTGCAGCCCATCCCAGAATGGTGTCACTTTTCTTCCCACCTTACTCTCCATTCCTCAACCCCATAGAATCATTATTTTCCTAATGGAGGTGGAAGGTTTATTGTATGACCACCATCCCCATGATCAAATGTCCTTCCTGGACGCAATGAATGCTGGATGCCTGGACATTGCCAGGGATGGATCAGACATGCCAGAAGATTCTTTCCTAGGTGTATTCATTGATTCATTCAGGTAACATATATTGCAGTGAATTCTTAACAGTAGAGGTGTCCTTGTTTTACATAAAAAAACGTTGTATAATGCTACCTGTTGTTAGTGATTTTTAGGTCATTGTTTTGTGGGTGACAAAGTACGTTTGTTGGCTGTCAAACTTTGCTAGTGTTATGGAAGAATGAGTTGATTTGAGACATGTATGAAGTGATTTGTTAGTTTTAGTGCATTTAGAATGTGTAAAAATCTGCTGTGCCGAGCTGAAAGTTGCTTAGGAGAACTGTGTGAAGAGTTTTGAAAAAGTGACCTAAGTATTGAAAAATGTGTCTAGCGACTGTAAAAAACTGTAACAGTCACTATTCCAACATAACATAAACGATCGTGCTCTTCACGTCCCACTCTAAAGACTGACCTGAGGTCGGGTATCACTGTTTTAGAGAAGCTTCGGGTGCCTCCCCATATGAAGTCGTGGACATCACAGGCCAGTACCCCAGTTACAGTCTTTGTCAGTCCAATAGAAAACAGCGGGGTCTACTTTGGACATTTTGCCCCCTGCTTCCAGCACTGTCTTTCACTTTCAAGTGGGATCTTCTGCAGCATCATCGTCATGATCCATATTGTCCGCAGCATCTGTCACGTTATGTCTCTTTCCAAAGTCAGTGGTACTTTCTGAATGGTCATGGACAGCTTGTTGTTCACCAGCTTCATTTCTTTCATAAGTCTCAGGTAGTGCACCCTGACACAGGTACCACCGTGTGTGACTAATACCACTGCTCCATCTTGGCCTATCACAGTGCCTGGTCCTTTCCACTCTGGGTAACTACTGTCTTGTAGTACACCTTGTCACCCATGTCGTAGCTCTCATTTGTACCACGTAGCTGTTTACACAGTGCGCTTGTTACGCTTGTTCTCTCTGAATACTCTGCCTCAGTAAATGAAGGGAGTCAGATAGGTGAGCGAGCGGTTAGGGAATTATTCATCAGAAGGTTACCGGTTCAATTTCCGGCCATACAAATTGACGTTGTGTCCTTGGGCAAGGCACTTCACCCTACTTGCCTCGGGGAATGTCCCTGTACTTACTGTAAGTCGCTCTGCATAAGAAAATGCAAGGCAGAGATGTGTTTTGCTACCCACTCCCTTTTTGCACTGCCCTCTGGCGGCTTGTCAGTCAGCATACAGGGCAAGTTAGGGTTCTGTCCAAACACCAACTGAAGAGGACTGTATCCGTGAACATTCTGCATGGTATTCTTTGCCATAAGCGCCCAGTTCAAGGCAATATGTCCCAGTCACAGTTGTTACTGTTTGTCAATTTCTTAATGATCTCAGTCAATGTTTGACTGTGACGTTCACAATACTCACAGTCCATTACTCACAGGGCTGTATGCAGCTGTTGTTTTTACTTCTATATGAGGTTTACTGCCATATATCTGACCTCATCATCGTTGAGCTATCCTCCATATTCAGTTTTGTTAAATTTAGATACAGTTGAAGGATAGAGAGATGGAAGTGAAGGATAGAGAGATGGAGAGACTCAGACAGGACGTTAGAGAGCTCAGGGAAGCACACATCTTACTGGAGGAGAGACAAGTCAGAGGCAGGAGAGATCAGAAGGTACTGGTAGTAGTGTTGTCTTGGCTCAGGAGAAACTCTTCAGGTTGGCTTCTTCACAGCCTCAGACGTACAGCAGACCCTGGTCTGTTAGCAGCTCTGAGTGAGTTTTGAACTGCAGAGAGGAAAGCAATGGAGATTAGAAGAGTGAGGGACAGGAGATTGGAAGTGAACAAGAGAAGGGAAGAGGTGAAGAGTAGAAAGGGGGAGGAGATATAGGAGAGAGGAGTTTGAGAGGTGCTGGTATACTTACTGAAGTGGAAACAGCAGTATTTACTGTTTGATCACAGCATCCATTACCAGGGTATCATACGGTACATTTACAAAGTAAGCCCTGAAATTTTCTGACTTCCCTGTGATACTTTGTGATTGAGATGCTGTTGTACAGCAAAGTAATGTTTTTTGCCTCCTATCGGGATGAATAAAGTGTCATGATGTTCTGTCATTTGATATCTGTTTTTGTGTTTTTTTTTCAAAACACCTAAAACTGAAGCCTCTGTTGACACGTCATGTTGACAATGTCTTTTTAGTTTTAGAAAAGCTCTGCTGTTGACCAATCACCTCACTGATCACTAAAGCTCTCCTGAACGACTCCCTTTTTCAGCAACTGGCTGATATGCTCCCTTACCTCACTGTACTGTGTAGGGGGAATACGCCTGTACGGTTGCGTCACAGGTGTGTCATCTGTAAGATGTATCTCATGTTTCACCTTATCGACATGTCCTAAATCCTCATCTTCAACTGCAAATACCCCAATATATTTCTCCAACAGATCCTTCAACTTTGCTTGCTGTTCTGGACAACCACCAATCTGCAGCTGGTCAATGACAGACTGAATTAGAGGACTCTCCTGTCTGCTGATCAATACTGACTTGCTCGGTATCGGACGCGATCCTCTGAAACGTCACTTCCCAGGCCTCCTCAGCTGAAACACTTCCCAGTGCTCCTCAGCTGAAACACTTCCCAGCCCTCCTCAGCTGAAACACTTCCCAGCCCTCCTCAGCTGAAACACTTCCCAGCGCTCCTCAGCTGAAACACTTCCCAGCCCTCCTCAGCTGAAACACTTCCCAGTGCTCCTCAGCTGAAACACTTCCCAGCCCTCCTCAACTGAAACACTTCACAGCCCTCCTCAGCTGAAACACTTCCCAGCCCTCCTCAGCTGAAACACTTCCCAGCCCTCCTCAGCTGAAACACTTCCCAGCCCTGCTCAGCTGAAACACTTCCCAGCCCTCCTCAGCTGAAACACTTCACAGCCCTCCTCAGCTGAAACACTTCACAGCCCTCCTCAGCTGAAACACTTCACAGCCCTCCTCAGCTGAAACACTTCACAGCCCTCCTCAGCTGAAACACTTCCCAGCCCTCCTCAGCTGAAACACTTCACAGCCCTCCTCAGCTGAAACACTTCACAGCCCTCCTCAGCTGAAACACTTCCCAGCCCTCCTCAGCTGAAACACTTCCCAGCGCTCCTCAGCTGAAACACTTCCCAGTGCTCCTCAGCTGAAACACTTCCCAGCCCTCCTCAGCTGAAACACTTCCCAGCCCTCCTCAACTGAAACACTTCACAGCCCTCCTCAGCTGAAACACTTCCCAGCCCTCCTCAGCTGAAACACTTCACAGCCCTCCTCAGCTGAAACACTTCCCAGCCCTCCTCAGCTGAAACACTTCACAGCCCTCCTCAGCTGAAACACTTCACAGCCCTCCTCAGCTGAAACACTTCACAGCCCTCCTCAGCTGAAACACTGTCTACATGTGTCAGAACTCCAAGCCTCGTCTTCGGCGTCAACCAGACATCCTCACCAGATATGTTCATCACTTGAACCGGAAAGGTATGGCTCTCTGAGATGACCAAGGTAGGGAGAACAACTAGCCATTCAGGTAAGTTTAGTAGTTAATTTGCCTTTTAGCTAATGTGTCTTATTTGTACATTGTATTTTCTTTTTATTAATTACTGTATTACCACTGTCTTTTTCCTGCTGAAACCTCTACATGTCCCTGCACGAGGATGAGTCAATTGTTATCTCACGTTGATAGTCATACAGACAGAAATGGCAGCAAACAAGTTATGATAAATAGCCCATATTTATTTCTCAGTGCCTGGTTCTCAAAATTATTGTGCCACAGTCACTCAGACAGAGATTCTGCCATTATGATGAGATTAAATGGAGGGATGAGGGTGGACAGAGGAGATGTTATGTTAATGAGGGGATAGGGGAGGTGAGGAGGTGTTAGAGAAATGGAGGGATAGGGTAGAAAGGAGAGGTGTTGGAGGAATGGAGGGATAGGGTAGAAAGGAGAGGTGTTGGAGGAATGGAGGGATAGGGTAGAAAGGAGAGGTGTTGGAGGAATGGAGGGATAGCAGGCGAGAATGCACTTTGATTGACCAACCACATCTCTGATCATGATAAGGTCACTGACAGCAGTGACTGTTCTTCCTGAGTTTGCCTCAGAGTCATAGAGTTCATGAGAACTTCCGCTCCTTCTAGAACTTCCTCAGTAGAACTGTGCTGCTCTCTGCTGGCCTCAACCTCTCCTGCAGGGGGCTGACTTTCTGACTGCTGCCTCCAGCCAGCCTCAGAAGAAGGAGAACATAGTTAACCCTCCTATTGTGTTTGGGTCAAATTTGACCCATTTTGAAGTTTAGATGCATGAAAAACACCTTAATTTTTTTCTGATCAAAACAAGGCTTCATTAATGCCTCCACAGTGGTCTACTGAATACAATCAAACACAATTTTATAAGTTTTCTTTTTTTTAAATACCAATCTGTGTTGTTGTGGGTCAAATTTGACCCGGTAGTCATTCTGAGTGGTTTAAGCAGGGAAATAAACAGCAAATGTTGCCAAATCATCATAAATAACTAAAGATCAACAACACATAAATACTATGAATAAAAACCTACAATAATAGTATATTAATATTGTGTAAAAGTATGTTTCATGCCACTGAATCGCATTGACTTGAATTCGATTGTATTATTCAGCAAATACTATGATCCCACACACACACACCCATCCCACTCTCTCTTTCAATCACATCCTCCACCCACCCACCCACTCTCCCCCCCCCACTCTCCCCCCCTCACCCAACCCCATCCACATCTCTCTGTCCCCCCAGTTGTATAGCAGTATATAGGCTTGGACTTTCTCACACTTTATTACCAACATCTCACCGCAGCATTTGCACACACACACAGACACACCATTTCATCTCTCATATTGAATACTTTTTTGCTGTTATTATTTTGGGAACCCTTTCATTGTCATAGATGTGACAAAGGTTTTTTCAATTGGGGAGTGGTAACCTAATTTTGATAAAACCTTCTTTGAGGTCTTACCCACATCCCATTCTGAAGCGACATATAAGTGAAGCCAAGTTCAGGCATGGCACTCTACACCTCACCCATCGGCCCACGTTCGATACGGCGACATTATAAGGCCGCACGGATACTCCTACACTCACTCCCGGTTGTTGTATTATTGTGCTGCTGCCCTCCACCATCCTCATCTCCCCGTGTTTTCTGTATGTTACTATCCATCAGGTGGGATTATTTCTTTATTTGCTGTCTATAGTGTATGTATGTTGTGCTTCCCCTAGATACATCCACTGTGCCAAAGTCAAACCTATTTTCATGTTTTTGGTTATCAATTACTGCTGAAATCTAATATGTGTCTTGACTGAACTGCCGTTGATGAGCAAAGGATATCTTTTACAGCCTATAGAAATATTCTTATTGACATGACCAACATGGAGGGAAGACTATTGTTTGTCGGAGGGAGCCAGTCGGAGGGAGATTGCCACATTGCCATTTCCACATGTCATTTCAATGCTTACCTGGTGTATCTTCCCGGGGTATACAAATAAAACAATGAGGCCACTATTTTTGGAATGATATTATCATTACCCTCTTATGGTCTTATAAATAATTTCCCTGTTCTGTACATCATAACCAAATAAAATAGATAAATGGTACCTTTTTTGTACATAAAACATGTAAGTTTAATATAGTCTAAGTTACTTAAAAAATTCAAAGTTATATATATTTAACTATGGATATGGATAGCTAATATGTGACTTGGGAGATAAAACATTTCATTGGATGATATTTTTTGCTTTAATTCAGTGCTTGTCAATGTATTCAAACACGGGTCAAATTTGACCCGCAAACACCAAAGGTGTAAAAACTTTTTGAACGCAATAGCAGAGTTAAACAGGCTCTGATAAAACGGTCAGTGTGAGTTCCTAGACCAAAGAGAGATGGTAGTCTGTACTCTTTTCTCCCGTGAAGATTAACTACTAGTAGGCAGGGCCGGATTAAGGCAATGGGCTTCAGGGGCTGCAGCCCTGGGCCTCGCGATCAGGGGGGCCTCAGGTTGCCAGATGCCGAATGGGTCAACGGCACCGCGCATAACATTAGAAACATTCAGAGTGAAAACAAAAATAATGTGCGAAAATATCCGCGCGAAAATGTCAAAGAAAGCACGAGACTGGGGCCAAAATCCGCGATACGGCTGAGCTCTAATAACTTTGGCGACTTTTATAGTCCTAAATGGCTGTCAATCAAAAGGAGAGCAGTGTTTCGACAGACCCTCCAATCATCAAGCAGAAGCCCAGCGTCCAGGCTAGCCCACTCCTCCATTCATCCCCAGAGACGCTGAGCGTCCGTGGGCGGGACATAATTGCAGCATTTATCCAATGACCGTATAGACCAATTATCACCCTACCTCACACAACTGTCAAGCAGGCTCAACTGCGCATGTCGGTTGCAAAAGACAAACTTCTTCCCGGTCTATTACACTTGGAGTGTTGATCAGGTCATCATATACAGTCAGGTCCATAAATATTTGGACATTTACACACTTTTCATCATTTTGGCTCTGTATACCACCACAATGAATTTGAAATGAAACAATCAAGATGTGCTTAAAGTGCAGACTTTCAGCTTTAATTTCAGGGTATTTACATCCAAATCAGGTGAACGGTGTAGGAATTAAAACACATGTTATGTGCCCCCCCCCCTTTTTAAGGGACCAAAAGTAATTGGACAAACTAACATCATAAATCTAATTGTCATAAACATCACCAGACGCTGGGTTTCGACCCTGGTGATGCTCTGCCAGGCCTCTACTGCAAGTCTTCAGTTCCTGCTTGTTCTTGGGGCATTTTCCCTTCAGTTTTGTCTTTAGCAAGTGAAATGCATGCTCAATTGGATTTAGGTCAGGTGATGGACTTGGCCATTGCAGAACATTCCACTTCTTTGCCTTAAACTCTTTGGTTGCTTTCGCAGTATGCTTCGGGTCATTGTCCATCTGCACTGTGAAGCGCCGTCCTATGAGTTCTGAAGCATTTGGCTGAATCTGAGCAGATAATATTTCCCAAAACACTTCAGAATTCATCCTACAGCTTTTGTCAGCAGTCACATCATCGATAAATACAAGGGAACCAGTTCCATTGGCAGCCATACATGCCCACGACATAACACTACCTCCACCATGCTTCATTGATGAGGTGGTATGCTTTGGATCATGAGCAGTTCCTTCCCTTCTCCATACTCTTCTCTTCCCATCATTCTGGTACAAGTTGATCTTGGTCTCATCTGTCCATAGGATGTTGTTCCAGAAGTGTACAGGCTCTTTTAGATGTTTTTTGGCAAACTCTAATCTGGTCTTCCTGTTTTTGAGACTCACCAATGGTTTACATCTTGTGGTGAACCCTCTGTATTTACTCTGGTGAAGTCTTCTCTTAATTGTTGACTTTGACACAGATACGCCTACCTCCTGGAGAGTGTTCTTGATCTGGCCAACTGTTGTGAAGCGGTTTGTCTTCAACAGGGAAATAATTCTTCTGTCATCCACCACAGTTGTTTTCCGTGGTCTTCCGGGTCTTTTGGTGTTGCTGAGCTCACCAGTGCGTTCTTTCTTTTTAAGAATGTACCAAACAGTTGATTTGGCCACACCTAATATTTTTGCTATCTCTCTGATAGGTTTGTTTTGATTTTTCAGCCTAACGATGGCTTGCTTCACTGATGGTGACATCTGTTTGGACTTCATATTGAGAGTTGACAGCAACAGATTCCAAACACAAATACCATACTTGAAATGAAGTCTAGACCTTTTATCTGGTCCTTGTCAATGAAATAACAAACTCCCTTTATGAGGGAATAACATACACCTGGCCATGGAACAGCTGAGCAGCCAATTGTCCAATTACTTTTGGTCCCTTTAAAAGGAGGGGCCACATATAAAATGTGTTGTAATTCCTACACCGTTCACCTGATTTGGATGTAAATACCCTGAAATTAAAGCTGAAAGTCTGCACTTAAAGCACATCTTGAGCAGATGCTCTTATCCAGAGCGACTTACAGTAAGTACAGGGACATTCCCCCTGAGGCAAGTAGGGTGAAGTGCCTTGCCCAAGGACACAACATTTTGGAACAGCCGGGAATTGATCTGGCAACCTTCAGATTACCAGCCCGATTCCCTAACCGCTCAGCCACCTGACGCTCAGCCACCTTTGCAGTCCTATAGAACTGACAGATAAAGATGGATACAGAAATGCAATAGCATTTACTGATGATTACAGTGGGATGATTTTTCCATACTTTATTAAAGCAAAGAGTGACACGACAAAAGCTACCGAAAAATTCATAGCAGATGTAGCTCCATATGAACGATAAAGTGCATAAGGTCTGATAACAGCACAGAGTTTACCGGGCAGGAGTTTCAGTCTTTACTTAAGAGTAACTTGATAACGCATGAGAAAAGTGCACCCTACTCACCTCATCAGAATTGAACTGCCGAAAGAGGTTGGAGAACCTTATTTGAGATGTCTCGATGCATGCTATTGGAGAGTAACCTCCCAAAGCAATTATGGACATATGCTGTACAGACAGCAGCTCAAATCCGCAACAGGTGCTACAGTAAGCGGCTAGAGCAGACACCTTACCGTGTTTTCACAGGAAAAACACCTAACCTATCTAACATGAAGATATTTGGCTCTGAATGCTACGTATATCTAGCCTGGTCCTTACCAGACTCTCGTACATTTCATTTGTACAGAAAGTCTGGCCTCGCTCCATTGACAAGCGTTGACTTCCTTGTAGGCAGGTACTCTGTTGAAGTTTATTACTCTGGGCAGATCGCCATTGCAATCTGCCCCATCGCTGGCGTTTGCCTTTGCCAATTCCTTCACCACTACTGTAACAGAGATAGCTGCCGTAGCTGAAAAATCAAACTGTTCCCGAACCCCGTGGGGAGGAGGGCCTCAACATCATGGCCACCAACAAAACTCAGCAAAACTTGTCCTTGCTCCGGCTTTAGCTGTTGGATATTCGGCAGCGTTGCCACAACGGACTGAATAGCTTCGCTCGCATATTTCTCCGCCGCCATTACGGAACTACAACACAAACTACTCAGCCACTCTCTTTGTTCGCTGATTGGCCGGTTGAAAATCAACCTGCAAAATCTGACTTACGTACCGAATGACCAGATATAGTACAGAAGCAAAATCAAAATTGAGCGGAAGTACATAGGAGGGCAGAGCCAGGCTAACGTATATTAGCAGGATAAGAAAGAGCTGGATTCTAGATGCAAAAATGGGATCCTTGAAGGCTATCACAAATATAGTCCAGCATATAACGTGTATTATCCCGAGACCTAAAACATAGGCTGGTGAAATTTATCACTAAAAGTAGTACAGATAGCCAGACTCAGACAGATTGTGACATGGGGGAAAACATTGAGAGTAATGGAGATACACCACCGAAGAGAGTAAACCGAGACAGCCTAAGGAGAGTAAAGAGTCCAATGTTGAGAAGACTGCTGAGGCAGGTCCGAGCCAGACAGATAGTACTCAGAGAAAAGAGATACCCTACGAGACAGAGAAAGGTCCCAGAGTCCTTAAAAGAGAACCAGTGTAAAGCTGAGTGTAATGACGAAAGTGAAAATGTTGATTAATTTTACAGAGTGACTTATGATGTACCTAGAACACTTGAAGAGGCAATGGATTCTAAGAAGTCAAAAATGTGGGCTGACACAATGAAAGAGGAGATGAACGAGAGAATGAGACTTTCACTCTGACCCCACTGCCAAGAGGCAAACAGTGGGAGGTCGCTGGGTATATGCAGTGAAAGAGAGCCCAGATGGATCTGAGACTTGTAAAGCCAGATATGTTGCAAAGGGGTATAGTCAAGTGGAAGGGATTGATTATAAAGAGACCTTTTCACCGAAAGCTAACATGACCTTCGTACAAGCATCAATGCAGGTGGCTGTACAGGAGGATCTTACCCTACACCAAATGGATGTGAAAACCGGAAGGTTTTGAGATCAAGTCAAAAAGTTTTTGACACTTAGTGTGTAAACTCAACAAGTCATTGTATGGTTTAAAACAGTCTGGGCGTAACTGGAACATGTTACTGCATGATGACCTTACAGAGAATGGGTTTGTGCAAAATGATGCTGATCATTGTGTCTACAGCAAACAATCTGAGAACGAGAAAGTGATTCTGTTAGTATGGGTAGATGACTTAATCATAGCAGGGAGTGACAACACCTTACTCAGTGATGTAAAAGAAATGTTGAAGAGAAGGTTTAATATGAAATATATGGGTCCACTTAAACACTTCCTGGGTATCGATTTCAGACAGAGTGAGGGAGAGATCAAAATGACTCAAAAGAGGCACGTAGAGAAGATATTAGCAACATTTGGAATGTCCGAAGGCAAACCAAGATCCACCCCATGTGAGCAAAAGTTAAACTTTGACAGTGAGGGTGAAGTTATTGATGCAACAGGATATAGAGAGATAGTAGGTAGCTTGATATACATTATGACATGTACCAGACCTGGGGCCTGTACTACGAATCAGGATTTGGCATGAGCTAGGTAACTTCAGGTTCAACCCAGGGTTTTCTGTACTACGACGGTGGATCACTTGTTACCGAGGTAGATCGCCATGGTAACACATGCTGAACGGTGTGGAAGAAATTTAGATTTCCTGTGTGCTTACATTATTCACTAATCAAGAGAACTAGTCATTGGATACTAGTTAGTATGTTCTCATGTAAGCTTGCTATTAATAAGAGTAGATTGTGTCTATGTGTCAGGGTTAATAGATGTTTGAGATCAGGAGAAAGTACTGGCTAAATAGTCCTTGTCATGACTACAAGGAGAGCTCCAACTATGAACTCTGTAGTTTGAGTGGTCATGTGTTGGGAGCTGTGAATCTCTTTCTCTGAGACTGTTGTAATGTCATTACTGCCTGACTGTCACTATCTATGTTTACATTCTTGTGCCCTATAAAAGATGGTCCTCTGTCCTTCAGAGCGGAGAGAGACATAGAGACCTAAGCCTGGTGTTGTGTTGTCATTTATTGTCAGAGGTCTGGTTTTCTCTCCCAATCTGCAGATTGATAAATACTTATTAAAATCCAGAACTCAACTGAACTTAGTCATTCCGTTTATGAAGAGACGGACAAAACACTTTCTTCATCAATTGGCGTTGTCGAGCAGCAGGATTGCAGAACCAGATCCAGGAGAGACCCACGGCGGCACCAGTATAAAACAGAACCCGTGGTGCACAAAACAAAATGGTAAGGGGATCCTTTTCCAAAACCCCATTCATGGACTGCTTTATGCTTGGTGCGCCTGCTGTCCCTCTGCGATGCTGGTAACGTAAACAATTTAAGAACCTTTTATTGTGACGTTCAGTTGGGAGCCTGGTCTTAGCAGACTAGAGTCTGCTAGGCCTCAACAGGAGGAAGATAATATTAGAGTTTTGGTTTAGTAAATTAAGGTCATTTGTTGACTTGCTATTTTTACTTTGTCTAGGTCAGAGTTGACAAACTCTGATAGCGTACAAGAACCCTGGTCGCGGGAAGTATTGAAAAAGTATGTAACAGAATCTGTATTCTTGATCTGAGGTAAAGGATCTGTTAACAGAGAATACGGACCATATACTCTTGATCTGAGGTAAAGGATCTGTTAACAGAGAGTTATGGTTTTACAGATACAGACCAGGGGTGAACCAAACAAGGAAAGGTATGTGTTATTTTTTCATGCATGTTTACAGCTGAAAATTTTTGTTGAACAGAGATATTATGTTTGTTTGAATTGTATTAAATTGAACTGGATTGTATAACGTTTTGTGTTGGGCTTTTCTCTTTTGAACAGAGATCTTATTGGGACTTTTATTTTTGTTTATATTGTAACTGTATTACGTTTTGTTTTGGGCTATTCTTAAGACCAAGCACAGTAGGTGGGCGGTCATAATGAATTAGGGTCAAAGGCTTTATGCGAGAGACCAACTTTAAGGGTAAAGTGGTTTTATACAAGTTAGGGATACTTTGACAATGTAAAGGGACAGTTAGGCTTTTAACTGACAAGCTTGGCATGTAATGATCAGCGAGGGACACAATCAAATACTAAGGGAAAGACAGACTGGCAGTTTATGAATTAACTCGTCTCTTTTAAGCACAAATTGTGTTTTTTTGTTACTTATGAGGTAACGGAGTTGTGGAGATTATTGTATGCGCGTTCCCAAAGAGTTGGGTCTTTGTAGGCGCGTCCCATGATGGAGCGCCCGGAGGGCGAGGATAGTTTGGCTTGAAAAGGGCCATATTTGTAGTTCACAACCACATGATGTTGTAGTTCTTTTATCCTTTAATATTGTGACCGTTTTATAGTGCTACCAGATTGTGCGACTGTTCTACAGTGCTATGTGATTTTGGGTTGGGTTTGTGCCGATATTCTAAAGTGCTGTGTGATTCTTGTTGCAGTAAATCCTAAAAGTTGGTTACATAGCCTACAGTTATGAGATTTGTTACAGATACTTTGTATTCAGATACATTGTAATTCAGTATGGGTAATCTATTTTACAGTATGGGAGCGATAGAGACGTTGTTAGTCCAGCCCGATATATGTGTGATTTACATGGAATTCAAGCAGTTTCAAGTATTGAGAGATTGCATGCGTGGATTAATCATGACTCGAGACATTGTTTTCCGCTGGAGGAAATGTTTGATGTAAAGACATTGGAGTTTAAAAGGCCATTCTGAAAGACAAGGAAACAAGTCGGACGTGTAAACAATATTAAAGCTGGCAACTGTTGATATGGTTAACTGAATCTAAGAGACAATGTGGCATTTTCTTGAGAAAGTAAGGTCAGATCAAGCTAAAACTGATTCTGATAGAATGCTAGTCTATTCAGAAAGAGACGAGATGAACAGAAAAGTCATTATTAAAAGGTGATCAGACTGAACAAAGTCATAGAGTGAGGGAACTCAAGACATTGCTTAAACATGTTAGCATGAAGTTGCTTGAACAGACTAACAGGGCCAAAACTAATTGTGAGAAGTCAGTAGTTGTGAAACAGGTTGAAGGTAGCTTAATTCTCAAGTGAAACAAAAGAGTCTGCCTAAGATTTGTAGCCTATTTACCGACAATGAAGATGATGCTGTTGCTATAGCTGTGGCTATACAGAGGAGAGCCAGAGACAGGGAAAATGCATTATTAGGGGAAGCAGCGGGTCAGGTACAGCCAGAACAGTACTTACAAGAGAAGGTTGAGGTTCATATCATAACAAATATGATTGGTGAGGTTATTCAGGAAGGCCTGTAACTATCAATTGAACCCCCAGGTATCAATGAACCCTATGGTTCATCCAGGCCCTGATGTATGACAGCTTCTGTACCTTTATCGCCCATGGTCAGTGACTGAGCTGAGGGAGCTAGGAAAGGGATTTCCTGACATGAGAGGACTTTTGGAGATTTGCAAATAGCTATCAATGCTAACATACCTACTTTTATTGATTTGAATCAAGGGTTATAGGGTGAACTCCAGCCTGGTATGTTGAGAAAACTTAAAGCATACATTTCTGTTGGTGTTTAATGGTAGTAATACTGGAGGAGTGTTGCTTGACTGGAGCAAAGTGTATGATCGCAAACAGAGAAAATATGAGGATCCTAAAGATTATCTGGAAAGACTTACTAGAATGTAAAAAAAAACCAAAAAACTTTCTGATATTACAGCAGCTGCATCCCCGTGCCACTTTGTCAAGTGTTCATATGTGGATTGTTTCCTGAACTCCAGGTAGAAGTTAAGAAACAGGTTCTACATTGGGAAAACAAACCTGTGGATATGATTACGGATTATGTCAAACATAATTGTACATTGATGCAGGAGAATGCAGGAAAGAAAGTTGAGAAATTAATGACATTGCAAATGAATTTCTTACGGAAAGAAAAAAATAATATAAAAAAAAGGGGTTGGAGTCCCTGAGGTTAGAGTCCTCAAAAAAATAGGGTTGGAGTCCCTGAGGTTAGAGTCCTCTAAAAAATAGGGTTAGAGGCCCTGAGGTTAGAGTCCTCTAAAAAATAGGGTTAGAGTCCCTGAGGTTAGAGTCCTCTAAAAAATAGGGTTGGAGTCCCTGAGGTTAGAGTCCTCTAAAAAATAGGGTTAGAGGCCCTGAGGTTAGAATCCTCTGAAGTAAAGAAAAAAATTGGTTGAAATCCTTGAGGTTAGAGTTCTATTTCTTTCAACTATGGGGTGTCGAATAAATCTGTTGGAAAGGAATTTGTTGTGCAAACTGAACCGAAATGATATGCACTACTGATTTTTCTTGTCTATTCCTTAGGATAAAGAACACTTGGCCTAGCAATTCCATACACATCCCCCAGCAGTGGAATGCAGAGATTTTAGCGACCGCAGATGTGGCCTTGCTAGAAGCTGGGCCTGAGCTCCTGTGGTCCACACAAGCTAATCATATTATCATCATTGTTTGTAGTACGACTCTTGAGAACCGTACCTCAGTATGCTAGTAATAGAGAAGTAGGGAAAGGTATTGTCCCTGTTAGTGATGCTTTGTTGAAACAAGGAGTCATAGGTAGACTTAAGGTCAATTTGATGCTTTAAGGCTAATCAAATACTTGGAAGTTTATTTTGGGTTTATAAGCTGGTAATGCCTGTGTTATACATCCTGTTGTGCCTAACTCTGTTACGATACTTAGCAAGTAACCCTGTTACTTTCTAGCTCTGTAAATGACTATTGGTTGCTTTTCTTCTCTGTTCACATTGCAGAAGAGAGCCAGTAACTGTTGGCATTCACGTTTCGCCAGGTCTACTATACATTTCAATTGTACCGCAGGAGTACACTGAATCACCTACGTTGTTTTGTCAAGCATTATGAGAGGACCTCCAGGATGTCACCTTAGCAGCCGGCTCTACTCTGGTGCAGTATATTGATGACCTTTTTGATATGTTTTAAGAATCTTGCCTCCTGCAAACAGGACACTATTGTTGTGCTACAGGCACTGGTTGAGAAGGGCCACAAGGCCTCAAAGGCAAAACTGCAGTTATGGTCTTAGGAGGTCAAGTATCTGGGCCATACACTCAAAGGTACAGAGCGTCTATTGACGCCTGATAGAGTGGAGGCCATCCGATGGATACCGAAGCCTAGAACACCAAAACAACTCTAGGTTCAGTCGGGTATTGTCGTTAGTAGATCCCTGATTATGCTGTGTTGGCTAGACCTCTCCTTGATTAAAGGAAGGAGACTGATACTCCTTTGTTGTGGAAAACTGAAGCTGATAAATCATTTGTATCTCTTAAACAGGCCTTGGCCAAAGCGCCAGCTCTCGGTCTGCCAGAATACACCAGGGTGTACTGACCCGGCAGCATGGTAATCTTAAGAGGCCTATCGCCTATGTGAGTTTCTTCTTTAGATACTGTGGAAGCAGGTTTCCCCCCGTGCTTACGAGCAGTCTGTGCTGCGGCAACATCTGTGGAAGCAACTTTCTTCATCAACGGCTAACCTGGTCGGGAGCAGGTTAAGTTGGAGATCAGAGAACAACCGGTATAAAAACCCTGCCCACTAACTCATTCTTGACGATAACGTCGTCACTGTTCATTGAAGATCCTGTGGAGCTTGGGGCGTGGATAGTGAGAGGTGCGCTCAGAAGAGCCAGAACATTTAGAGACCGGCAAAACCCTTTTGCCTTCCCTCATGAGTATCTTTCTGAAAGATATAGATTCTTAGCAGAGGGAATTACGTATATTGCCAGCTTCTTGAGCCGTATGTTGCCAATGCGACACATTGAAGCTGTGCACTCAACAGTCCCACAGACTGTATATGCATAGCGTTTTGTTATTTCGCTATGGGTACTTTTGTAGTGAGTGTGATGCGGAGAACCTGAACAAGAACACGGTCTGCCGCGCAATTTGCAACGTATTTTCTTTAATGGCTGTTGCCACCATATTCTGATTAATGGAGTGATGAAAATTAGATATCCAAAGTGCCCTTTATAAAACCTTGGACTCTAATATGTTGACAACATGAAACAAGGTTTTTCACTCAATGTTCTTATTTCTGTTCTGGAAATGTATGCAAATGATATCATATTTTACAATTTAATCATTTGCTCATTTTAACATACATTTACAGGAAACTAGTAATGAAAACAATATTTGACCTACTATTAGTTATCAACTGGGGAGGTTTCATGTTGATATGTTATCCCTATTCACTGTGGTGTCTCCCCTTAACCTTTTTGTCCTTGGGTTGCTTTGACCCATTTTCTAATCATTTCCATATCAGAAATTGGGATTTCTTTCAACCAAAACCTTTCAAACCAAAAAGAATAATGGGTATCTGTACAAAGCTCTTTACAAATGATGCATAAATGATCATTTCACTACTTTCATTGAATTTTGATGTTTCATTCACTTTTATAGCATTTTTCAAAAATAATAAATAGGACATTGAAAGAGAGAAGTGTTGAAAACCCCCACAAAAGATTCAAAAGGCACAACAAAAAAGCCACAAAAAGGTATAAAAATACCAAATCGTAGAAAAAAAAGTTGAACAAATACATCCTCATGTGTTCTCCCTTCCCTAGGAACACAGAAAATATGTCAGTGTAACTAAGTTTAGTGTCATTCATTCAGTCATGTACTATCTCTTCTCATATTCCAGTTTTTCTGTCTCCAGCCTTGTTTTTTTTATTATTAAAAGCCTCTTATAGTCGAGCTCCAGCGTTCTTTTATACAGGGCCCTCACATTGTCTGCTCCAACCTGAAACCAATGAATAACATTATCCTTTTTCAAGGCACACTTGGAGAAAGCTGAAGGAGTCCATATAAATACTGGGTTTTAAGGTTCATTGTTTATACCTTATGTCTTTGTGTTGGCCTTGAAGTGGAGGCCCTATGCTCAGGGGGAGGAAGAAGTTCCTCTTCCTGCTGAGTTTAACACCATAGCAATTTAATCAATTGAGTCATATTTGAAATGAGCACTTTAAGGACTTCTGTCTTATGTTGAAACCAAAATAAGCAGGCAGACACAGTTTCCTGATCATCTAGGACCTCCACTTGAGAAAGTAAATGGTATATTTGATCAATATTCAGCAACCACATATGGCATACATACTGGCGTATGACTATTAGTTTCACAGTTACCTCTGCATGGCACAGTGGGATGACATTGGGTTGTTGCAGCAACACCACCGTATTTCCTGTCACTGCAGAGAACAGTAATACATTTCACTCCTACAAAATTCATAAATAATTGTTGAATGAACATGGTCACATAGATTAGGCTACTTGAAACATACATATGCCTGGGCTTCCAATCTGCTGCCACCAGGGTCTGAAGAAATGCCCCCTTCAACTCCTTCCATCATGTGGTGACCCTGATAGCTGGAGGGCCAGCTCCTCGGCAGGAGTGAAGTAAGATTTGTAAGATTATTGTTTGCGCCTCCTGCGTGAAATATGCGTCTCTTGTTTTGTCTATGTTTGCGATTGGACATACGGTGCAAACACCACCCCTTTATGCGAACTCGC
Organism: Hypomesus nipponensis; assembly: GCF_054491055.1. Lineage (NCBI taxonomy): Eukaryota > Metazoa > Chordata > Actinopteri > Osmeriformes > Osmeridae > Hypomesus > Hypomesus nipponensis. The sequence goes on from NC_140373.1 coordinate 18,171,641, forward strand.
ACGTCTCTAGATTGGAAAGACTTGGGTTGAGTTAGAGAATTGATAACCGCCGCCACAATTGCGATTGTTAGGCTTCGCGTAGCCGGGTAACTGAAAGTAATCCAGAGCAGGTTGATCATGATTTGTAGTACAGGCACCTGACCTGAGCTGTGTTGTTAGTAAACTATCTCAATATCTAGCAGAACCAAAGCAACAACATTGGGCTACAGCAAAACACATACTGAGGTAATTAAAGGGTACTATAGATCAAAAACTACACTACCAGAAATGTGAGGAAAGCCTACTACAGCTGGAGGGGTATAGTGATGCTGATTGGGCAGCCGATAGGGATGATAGGATGAGCACAAGTGGATACTGTTTCAGCTTAACCCTTATTGTTATCTTCGGGTCATTCTGACCCATCAGTCATTGTGACCCACCGTCGTTTGCGACAACTTTACCATATACAAAAACAAACAAAAAAGTGAAGCATTTTCTTTTAACCCTTGGGCTGTCTCAGACCCCCCACATTGTGAGGCTAAAAGAAAAGGCAGCACAAGGGTTAACTAAGAATGGTCCAGTTATATTGTGGAAGAGTAGTTAACAGCCAACGGTGGCATTATCCACCTGGGAAGCTGAGTATAAGGCACTAGCAGCCACTACTGAAGAGAGTATGTACCTTGTATAACTACTTAGAGGAATTGATAGTAGTAACTAGAATGTACCAGTCAAGATATATGAGGACAACCAGGGGCTGGTAGCTTTATCTAAGAACCCAGTATGCAGGCAGAGAAACAAACACATAGATATAAAGTAGGGTGAGTTCAGGTAATGTGGGACATCAGGTAAAGTGGTACAGTTATGCATTTTGATGATTTAATATGTGCAAAACTGACATCCCATCACCGGAGCTGATCTTGACTCGTAAATACAACACTTCTAGTCACTATGCAGTGGTTTTTATTTGTCTGACATCATCAGAGTAGGCGTGATCTGGCTTGACAAGAGGTCTATACAGAAAAAATGCATCCAAAGTTCAGCGGCATATGACATTATATTTCTTAATGATAAGGCTGGCAAACAAATTTAAATGAAGTTACAGTGAGTACTATTGCAGTATATTGAAGGGATTTAACCACTGATTGAAACACTCCTTTGTTGCGGTTGTAGTCTAGGATGATGGTCGGTTTCCGGTCGTCTCTGTCACTGATTTCGTCGTCTGTGTGGCGTGTGCTCATGAGTAAAACATTCTTGTTTTTCTTGGCGAGGTAGGAAACTAGAGTGGTGGTGGGCGTGAAGGCAAACTGCGACGACAGCACCCGTTGCCTTCTTGTCGCTAGCAGCTCCGACGCACGATGCCAACCATGGTCATGTTTCTCGTCGTCGCGATCTCTCGTCCGAGTTCGTAAGAGGTGAATAAGTTGTCACACGTGACATTGCGATCCTTCAGGCCCTCTGTCAAATCGAGCACAACGCGCATCCCCATGTTCCTCTCCGGGGCTCCGTCGCTCAACTTGCCGGTGTACACTTGCATCTTCCAAGCGTAGCTTGATTTAGCGTCGCACGTGACCCACGACTTGATCCCATACTTTGCCGGTTTGCTTGGCATGTACTGCCTGAAAGGACACCGTCCTCTGAACGCGACCAGTTGTTCGTCCACGGTCACTTCGGGCCCTGGGTCGTAGAGGCGGGGTAATCTCTCTACCCACATATCCCAGACCTCTCGTATCGCCGCCAACTTGTCCGTGGCGCGTCTCGCAGCTCGCGTCGCACGGTCGTCAAATCGTATCGTTGACGAGTAAGTGTAAAAGAGTTTGAGCGGCATCGTAGCGCAGAAAATCACCCTGCCGCTTTGCGCGTCCCATAGACTGGCGGCCGCTTCGCCTCGGGACTTGTACACGCCAGCCAGGATTAGCAGCCCTATGTAGGCACGTAGGTCAGTGGCGTCCATGGCTTTCCACTCCTCTCCGCGTTTCAGATAGCCTTCCCGATTTGTCTCCTCCAAGATCACTCTTTCGATTTGTGGCGTGACAAAGAGTAAAAACGTGGAGACCATGTCGTGAGTGTGGGAAACGGCGTAAGCTGTGGGTCCGGGGGGTCTCTCTGTGTTCAGCAGCAGCGACGGCGACCTCCTCCCGTACGGAACCGAAGACCATTGGATTTTGCCGTTTTTCGACTCAAAAGTATCTGGCACTTGGTCCTCGTGAGGATCATTGTCAACGTCTTTGGGAGCCGACAGGTTGGCGTTGCCTCCTTCCTGTTCTTGTTCTTCTTCCTGTTCTTCCTCTTCTTCCTCTTTATTTGATACATTCTCGGCATGGCGCTCTTCCACGTCTTCTTCTTCTGACACCTCCTCTGTCTCCTCTTCAGAGTCACCCTGCTCGACATTTGCAAACATGTGCTGTAGAACTTGGAGCGCAGTGAAATCCTCAGCCATGGCTGCGTGACTCTAGAGGACGGCTGGCCACTGATGGCCTGACCGCTAACCCACTGAATGTATGTAAGTAGTAGCAATTCCCCAGACAACAGTTGCAGGAGTGGGCGATGGGCGCTCATGTCCTCCGACAGAGACGGTGGTGGGGGGGGTGGGAGCCGAGATGAGGAAGTGTATTTTATCCAACAGAGACCAAGGCTGCTCATTTGTCCGACCGAGATGAGGAAGTGCATTTTCTCCAACCTAGAGACACAGGGAAGTGTAGTCCTCCTACCAACACTTGTATGGGCTCTGGGGGTGAATGGGGGAGATAGATATTAAACTCCACTGAAGGGAGAAGTGTACTCAGCTCCACCGCGCTCAGAAGAGGAGACAGAGACCCAGGCTCCGCTCAATCATGTCCTACTATGAGGTATGCAGCAAGGTCTCATTCAACTTTCTTGTTGTTGTTGTATTTACGTACATATGGTAGGTGTACATTGAAGGTCATTTTACAACTGCTGCTCCCCAAAGGAAGGTCCCACAGTCACAATGTGGCAGGTCTGTCTAGTTCATTGGGGTCTTTGAAATCAATCTTTAGATAAACTATATTTATAAAAAGGATAAAGGAAAGTTGGCTTGAAACTATTTATTCTCTCTCACTTCATCTTCTAGTGTCTTTTTATGTATCCTCATGACTGTTGCCTTCTCTTTCTCTCTCCCTACAGCATATTGTGTTTGACTATGACATAAACGACACTGGTTCTGGCGACTTGGGGCTGGCCCTGGAGCATCCGCGTGACCCGGATCAAGTGATATCCCCTGACCTGCAGCGAGTGTTCCTCCCTGTGGTCTATGGCTTCATCTTTGTCCTGGGCATCACTGGGAACGGCCTGGTGGTGACGGTGCTTGGCTGCCAGCACAGGTGAGCATAAAGATGGAATGGTGAAGACCATGACAATGAGATGTCATAGCTGTTTAGTTCATTAGTACGTTTAGTGAGTTACTTTGTACACTTTAATCTTTTGAAAAAGAAAGAACGAAAGATCCGTATACATTCGTTTATTATATGCACCTTCCTGTCACAGTCAATTCCTTGTTTGTGGTGTGAACACATTACACAACATGGCGGATAAAACACATTTGGATGTAGAAGATGACACACACACACACACACTCACACACAGAGAGGGGTTTTTCTCTGATTGTCCCCAGGTCAAAATGGAGTCTGACAGACCGCTACTGGCTGCACCTCTCTGCTGCCGATCTTCTCTTTGTGCTGACGCTCCCGTTCTGGGCAGCGGATGCCGCACTGACGGACTGGCGTTTCGGATTAGGCGCCTGCGTGGCCGTGCACGTCATCTACACGGTGAACCTGTATGGGAGTGTGCTCATCCTGGCCTTCATCAGTCTGGACCGCTACCTGGCCGTGGTCAAAGCAACAGACGTGCACACATCTAGCACGAGACAGCTACTGGCACGGAGACTGGTGTTTGTAGGTGAGCTACGTCTCTAGCCTCATCCCTTATCCCTCTCTCACGACGTGCCCATGCCTCAGATGTACAGAGGTACATCTTTGCCTGTATTCTCCATCTCCTGATCTGACCACCAAATCTCCTCTTTGTCTCCCTTACCCCCCCCCTCCCCCCTCCCCCTCCCTTTTTCCATGGGCCTGGTTGCCGGCGGCTCTGTTGGCTGTGACGATTGTGTGCCAGCGCTTATACCTAGCTCACAACTCTCCTCTCTGGGTGTCAATGTTCCACCTGCAGCTGGTGTTTGTAGGCTTGGTGGTACCGGGCCTAGTTTTGCTGGTGTGCTACTGCGTCATCGTGTCCAGGCTGACCCGCAGCGGCCCTCTGCAGGGGCAGAGACGGAAGCGCAGAGCTGTCAGGACCACTGTGGCGTTGGTCATCTGCTTCTTCCTGTGTTGGATCCCTTACGGTGCTGGCATCACAGTGGATGCCCTCATGCGCCTAGGGGTCCTCCCCAGGGGCTGCGGTCTTGAAGCGGTGCTGGATGTGTGGCTGGCGCTGGCTGAACCAATGGCATTTGCCCACTGCTGTCTAAACCCGCTGCTGTATGCCTTCCTGGGGGCGGACTTCAAGAGGTCCGTCAGACGGGAGGACTCAACACTTGGTCGCCTCGTCTCCCGTCTGAAGACCCCACCTCCTAGACGCCCAGGAACCTCTACCACTACAGAGTCCGAGTCATTTAGTCTACACTCCAGCTAACAAAATATAGGCCTCTGTGCATGTCGGTGTGGGTTGGTTGGATGAGGGTGTAAATGCTTTGTCCTATATGAGAAGAGGGTAGTCTGCTGATCCATGACTTTGTCCCTTGTCTGAAAGATAAACTTGTCTGTAAATAAGGGTTGTGGGTCACCACTGATATTGTTGTTGCTATTTTTTTCAAGTTTGTACAATAAAAATACAATAGAATGTCCAAATGACATGTTCTCACTTTTTGTCTCGCTCTTCCTGTCTCTCAGAGTTGTCAGTGTGTGTTAGTTTCAATTATTTTGGAGGTGTTCAGCCCTCCCTCCCAGTTAGTGCTGGTAGTCTGGGGATGTGGCTATATCACTGTCATTATCATCATCATCACACACCAACTATGACTCAACTTTGACTCACGATGGTTTCAAAAGCACTGAAACATTATATTGAGAATGAAACTAGGTTTCAGACTAGTGGCTTGGACCAGGTGTATGCTGGTCCTCCTGCTCCTTATTTTAGAATAAACAAGGAGCAAAACACATTATTACAATGCCACATGAGTGGCGGTGTTGTAATACACAACGCAGACACGGCAGAGGGGTCACAAGGACTCGGAGACAGCGCGAGGGTGATGTCATAGACAACGACGCAGACAACATAGCTGTGGGTCACAACGAACCTCAGACAGCGCGAAGGATAAAGAAAATGTTTCACTTTGTTTTTTTATCATGAAAAGTTATCACAGCAAAGCTATGGGCCACAACGACCCTGATACCGCGCAAAGGATAAAGAAAATGTTTCACTTCAATTTTTTATCATGAAAAGTTATCACAACAAAGCCATGGGTCAAAACGACCCCGATACTGCGCGAAGGATAAAGAAAATGGTTCACTTCGTTTTTTTATCATGAAAAGTTATCACAACAAAGCTATGGGTCAAAACGACCCCGATACCGCGCCAAAGATAAAGAAAATGGTTCACTTCGTTTTTTTATCATGAAAAGTTACCACAACAAAGCTATGGGTCAAAACGACGCCGATACCGCGCCAAGGATAAAGAAAATGTTTGACTTCGTTTTTTTATCATGAAAAGTTGTCACAACATAGCTGTGGATCAAAACAACCCTGATACCACGCAAAGGATAAAGAAAATGTTTCACTTTATGTTTTTATCATGAAAAGTTGTCTCGACACAGCTCGCGGTCAAAACGACCCTAAGGTAGCACAAGGGTTAAACAGGCTCTGGTTGGATTTTCTCAACTTTATGTAAATGAGGAGCGTGAAAACGCTAGCGTTGGCCAATCGGGTTGGTTTCTTGTTTCTTGTCACGTAGCAACTGTTTCTCATGGTAAACATTTCTAGGTTCGACAATTTCAATATGGAAGAGCAACTCCTCGTATGTGTCTCCCATGGAGTTCCAACGGTGTCTTCATACCCAGTATTGTATGATACATCTATGTTCGATTACAGAGACGTAAACAAAAAAAATTATGACTGGCGCAGGGTTGCTGAGGTTGTCGGCGTCCATGGTGTGTATTTTGTACTTTAATTCAGTATCATCACATTACGTAACTTTCTTCTGTGCTAGCTGCATAGTCTAGCTAGCTCACCCGGCACACGATTGACATTTAACGTTGAAATGCTGGCTGGGAGCCACTTGCTATCCATACAGTGAATGTGTAGGTGCAAGTCATAATCTAGTGATTGATTTGCAGAGATTTTGATATAATAAAAGGTTACACAGATCAACGTTTATGTCTGATGCATCTTTTTTGTAGATAAGATCATGTCAGATCTAGAAAGCGTATCGGATATTTGCATAATGTGTGTAAAAGTTGTATTTTGTCTGCACATTTATTGCCATGACATTATACAAACAGTGATTTAAGAGAACTACAGCTCTGAATTAATCTGTCTGACACGCGTGGTGCACTGTGGGAAGGCCAGCACGCTCTGCACCGCTGGTCTTCCCACAGTGCACCACGCTCGGGGGCGTGTTAGAAAAGTTAATACATTGTTGTAGTTCTCTAAGGTCACTGTTGTAGTTTGTATAATGTCATGGCAAACGTGCAGACAAAATACTACTTTTACACATGATTAAAATAGGGGCGCACATAAAGCCAATAGCCAATGCTACAACACTACAAATATCTCGTTGCATAGCACACCCATTAAGGAAGACAAACACGGCAATTTGTCAACAAGTGAGGAATACTGGTAAAAATCCAAGTGTTGTATTGTCAACTTTAGCAAATGGATTGTATGTAATCTTGCTAGCTAGTAACGCTAGCTGGCCAGTGACTTGTGACGTTCCTTGTTGTTGCCATTCAGTCGAAACATCAGTTCAAGTTCAGCTGTGGCCCTACTGTAATTTGCGTCATTTTCGATGTGTCATGAAATAAAAATTTGAGTAATCATAACAACGTAAGTTTTGGTGGAGCGAGCTAGCCAGTTTATTTAGACATGATTTTGGTGTGAGCTTTGCATCTTGGAATAAAAAAAATATGTCAGGCTGTCCAAATACAGCAAAATGCTTATAACTACATATTAATATGTAGCTTATAGCTACAATTAATAAATAACGATAAGCCTACATACTTTTGTTGTATCATTTTAGATTCACTTAAAAAATATCTGGCACCAACTGAATGTTCCATTAGTGAAGCTCGCCTAGAGCGCCAAATGTGCTAAGGCCGGCCCTGAATACACTGTAACAGAGAATGGCTGTTTATCAATCCGAAGAACGCTGAGAACGCAAGTACATTCTTTTGAAGAACGTTCTTGCAAGCGTCCTTGCGAGAATGGTCTTGCAAGGACGCAAGGACGGAGAATGAATTGAGATGGTTAGGGTTTTCCTGGACTCGCAGCATCATGATAACACTGACTGACTACAAAAACTAGATAACAAAGATAAAAAAAATGTCCCTTCTACCTGTAATTTTACGTTTTCTGTAGCCCTTGCTAACTTACAGTACCTAATGTAAACTAGTGTCTGCACTGCACTGCTAGCTAGGTTATCGAAAAGTCGGAGCAAATTTACAAATAAGCCGTTTCATCAATAAAATAAGAACATTTTCAGCAACTACACTGCCTATTTCTCGTCACATTTTAATTCAGATGCTAATTTACAAGTACCGTTTAGCTGAAATATGAAAAGTAAAAAATTACAGTTGTGAGGTTTGTCCGCCTCGCCTGACATCTTGCAATGACTTCTGGGGAATCAGAAGCGTTCTCGCTGGTCAAGTCACCATCCGATGCATCCTCGATAAAAGGGGCGGATCAAGAACATTTCCAGGTATTTTTGCCGTTCTTGGTGACTTGTGTTCTTTGGATTGGAACCGTACTTGGGCAATGAAAGATGTACTTCATGACTGTACTAAACAACGGGTAATTTCTGCCTCAAAATCGGATTGGTTGACAGCTGTTGTGTGCTGCACCTCGTACGAATGACTGCACCCATGGGTTGTTTGACTATATACCTCATCCTCGAGGTTTATTGCTTTAATCATTCATATCTAACAGTAATCTATATGAAATCCACCTGACGCAGATGATCATACATTACACAACAGACATTTTTGCACCCAATTGCTCAATCTGTACTCAACCACAGAGGCAGCTCAGACTGCTATTTCCAACTTCGGAAAACAATCTTGGCACAATCTGGCATTGTTGACAGGCAAAGTGAGATATTGTGAGTTCTTAGACTCGCTGACCAGAGGGCCTCCTGGCTTTATACTTTCCTAGTAGAACCAACATTGCCTGACGTGAATAACTCTAGTACCAGCGTTACCGGAGGTGAATAACTCTAGTAGAAACAGCATTACCGGAGGTGAATAACCCTAGCAGAACCGGCATTACTTGTGGGGCCGGGCTGTGCCAACTCCTTTTGCTTTCTTTTTCAACCGTTTCTGTTGTTGTCGTTTTAGTATTTACCTTGTAAAAAGTATATTGCATTGTATACTGCCAGTAGAAGGCAGTATAGATAAGGGTTACTAAACAGGTAACCTGGATAGCAGAGGAGATGGAGAGATGATGACAAGTGGATGTTATGTGGAAGGTTTATTAAAGATACAAACTCCATTTTGCTGTTCCGAGTCTGTTTACCTACTACACTTAAGTATCATTTAGTTATTAACGGTGCAAATGCCATGATTATTGCCTGAACACTGTCCCAATCGTCATAGACCAGAGTAAATAACCAAAACAAAACTGCATTTTAACAGGTTCTGTCTGTAGTCTGTAAGTCTGGCATTTGATTTGTAGCTGTATGAGTAGGCTATTCTAGGCTAAAGCAATAGGCTACTTTATATAGTCATGCATTGGTGTATGCCAGTAAGTAAAATGTTTATTATGAAGTGCCTGTGGCTCAATCTACATTCGAATTCCAGAATGGTGTCACTGTTACATTATGGGCAAAGAATGTGTTCTGATTAGAGACATCTGGGTATTTCCAATAAGCGTTATTATTCGCTAAACCATTATCTGGTTGATGCTGCACTGCAATGCAGTGAACTGTCCCCACACTAGGGGAAGGTCACGTTGTAGCGAGCCACGAGCTGCTGTAGAGAGTCTATGGATAGTAGCCTCTACTGCGCAAAACCTGTAGTCCGGATTTGTGCCTGACGTCATGGGTCGCCATTAGAATCGTTCTTTGACAGGGCACAGAGTTAGATGGAAAACCGATAGCTCTCAGCATCCACTGTGCGGTTGTCGAATTGGAGAGGTAGCGAAAGATATCAGTACACCGACACGTCATACTCTTAGGAAAACTCTTTTAAAATTAGATTCTTAAAGCCACCGAAACGCACATAATTGAAGCGATAGCTGCGTCGCTAAAATGAGAAATCTTTGTTTTTAACGGGACCCTTCTTTTATGCTTCTAAATAAGCAATCGAAGTCAGTCCAACGGGGCTTTGGATAAGCAACAAGAACAACAACTAATCCCTGGGACCTGTACAACACACGATAGACACAAGCAGAACTAAGGATTAAGACACAAATAATGGAAACAGGACGAACTGTTAGGGAATAGAGCGTTTAAATAGCATTGCGAATGTGTAGTGTTATGTATATGATTAGTTATTTGACTGGAAATGGGAGCATTGACAAGTAGACAAAATGCAGGCGTGGAGGAGGTGGATATTCCGTCCAATTCGGTATACCGTTATCCACCGAAAACTGGTAAGTGCTGGTAGCCTAACTGTATCCTATCAGTAAATCATTAGGCTATGCATCTGGCACCAGGACGAAAATTATAGATGTGTGAAGGATTAAATACGCAAACGCCGAAACGCAACCTAAATGGAGACGCAAACCTATTGGGAAAAATAAGCTGTCTTGAACAGGCTTTGGCAAAAGACTACAACATATTGACTCGATCAGACGATTCAGCTATAGCTTTAGAGGTATTTATTGTACCAGGGCAGTGGCACCAGTGTGGCCTACACAAATGTTTACTTTCTAAATCAGTGGTGCATTTCGGTTTAGTAGTGTTGCTGGAAGCTAGGTCTCTGCAACATCTAATTAAGGGAATACATTTTCGTAGATCAGTGGAGTGTGTTGTGGCCTACGTGAAATGAAAGACAGAGAGCTGGACCTGTTTGGAGGTTTCTTCCTCAAATAAAAAATCTATGCATATGAAAATCACTTAAAGAATACTAATGTGTGCCATTTAAATATTGAATGCATTTCAGTATGTTTAGATAAAAATCACTTTGACAAAAGTTTCATACTGTTAGATTTCTACCGACACCAGATGGCCACAGAAAAAGAAAGCCTTTTGTTTTTGGGGTGTGATTACAAACTATAGCCTGTGTGTAAAGGTGTGCTTTGCAAATGAACAGTTGTTCGACAAGAGCTAGACAAGGAACAATAATTCAAAATACAGTTTGAAAGGGGTGACTATTAATAACCCAGTTATATTTTTGGACCTGAAGTAGATACAGGGACACGTCATTGTGATACAGGGTATCTGTCAATCACAGTGATTCGGAGGCTCAGTCTCCTCTAATGTGATATTCAATAGACATGTTGCCATTACCATTGTCATGGCCGTATCCATGCATTGTTGACTAGTGGCCTACCAAAAGAAGGTAGCAGGCTTTATGGATGGCAGAGGCAACTCTGCCATCCTTGGAGTCTCTCTTTATAGGTGTCGCTGTTGGACCGTGTTGCCAAGGAATATCTTGGGGGTTAGATACTATTCTGTCGAAATATCACCTCATTTACAGATATTGTATTTTAGTAAAAATATTAGATTTTAGTTTTCACAGTGGTCACAAAAATGAATTTTGGGATACCCCGTATATTCACAGCTTGTCAACGAGTGTCAGACCTTTCATACCAAACGTATGACTGAGTTGAATTGCAAAACTTCACTCATCCGACCCACCCCATGCCTTCAGCTTGCTAACTTTGCGGCAGTATAGCTGGCTCAAGTGGTGTCAATAAAAGGTGGTTGTTGCTTGCTTGAGACAGAGGACCCTGGTTAGAAACCCATTGTGATACTGAATGTTCATACTGTACCCATCCATCATACAATTGTGTTGCTTTTTGTCATCACAGAAAGTCTGAATTGAATGATCTAATTTGACGATCCTCAATACTCCTTGTTTATCTGTGCTGTGTAAAGTCTTCAGTGTGCTTGCTTGGTTTAGATGGTCACGCAAAAGCTGACATGTGTTTTATCTGTGTTAACCATATGTGCTTGCAGCTGCCACTAATCAGCTCTTGTTAACTCATGGCCATATCAGAGAGTGAATGAAGTACAACTAGTTTGTTTACCATGGCCTATTAAGCAGTCAGAGGTCTCAGGCCTCCTGGGATCTGGTGTCATAGTGGGCTGATGACGAGCCACTCGTTTGACACTTTCCTTAGCGTTACTCAGCACGTTTATATATGTGGTCTTTGTAACTGCTAATTTATTAGTTTTCATATTAGGCTCATAAATTACATGTATTAGCTTAATGTATTTTTTCTATTCCGTTTGTCATAGGTACTAAGAAAAACTGCTCAATAATTGTAGAGAATTTCCATCTGTATCAAAATCTTAGGATGTTTAAAAAGTCATACAGTGATAGTAAAATAAGTATATGAAGCATCCAAATCAGCCTAATAGAGAATAGTTTTTCTTGTCCTCAGTTGCAGTTGTAGATTCATTGAAATTGGCTTGGATGTGGGTCTTTGTTTAGACCCTTACCTAGGTCAACAAGCATCATGAGCTAGTCTCGAACCAGTGGATCTGATTTTATGATTAGTATTGTTGGAATGTCCTGATAAACAGTTTCTGTTCTTATCTCCACAGGAAGTTACTTTGCTAGTCATTTCATCATGGGCGGAGAGAAGTTTGACTCTACTCACCCTGAAGGCTATCTGTTTGGGGAGAATACAGACCTCAACTTCCTGGGGACTCGACCAGTGGCAGTAGGTATTCTCAGGCTACAACAGGCTTTGAGTGAAACAATATAAATACCTTCCCTAACCCAAAACCCTCATTCATCAGGGTGTAATTAATTAACTTGCAAGTTTTCTAGGGGGTTGATCTGATCAATTATGATCTGACTTCAGTTGATTGGACAGGTGTTTGTGTGTGTTGGTGTAACCGGTGTGAATCGGTGAAACTCACTCCTCAGGTATGTAACAGGCCACCCGTGTCAACGAATAGCTAACTTTTCTTTGGCATAGCTGATAGTGGTTGCGCTTGGCAGTCAGAGGTGGCGTGTTCGAGACCAGACAGGGACGAACAAATGGTTTATAAAGCCTTCAGGACGAAGCAAGACCACGTCTGTTACACCCCCGTTACATTGGCAGAATAATCACAAATCAGAAGTGACCCGTCCCAGAGACAGCAGAGGGGAAATAAAACTAAAAAATGTTAACTAGATTTACAAATATTCCCTCAGCATACACTTTCATTCAAAGCAACAACACAAAGTGCATGTACTAAGTCAATTAAAGCTGTTAATTTTTTTTTGTTGTTGCAATTATTATTACTACCGTTATTTTTTTAGTTGTTATGTTAACTCCTCCCTTTAAATCTAAAAAGTATGGCCCTTTGATACTCACTCTGCAAATGCCCTGTCACATACAAACTATTACATATAATACATCTGTGGGGAAGTAAGTTACACATGACTACTAAATCAGTGACTTGGATTTGTACAGTATGACATTGAAGGACTCTCCATGGGTAATATAGGTGGCTGTGGGCCAGTCAACCAGCCAGCTAGCATGCCCTACTACCTAGCTAGTTAGCTAGATAATCTAGTTAGAACCAAGTTTGCTTTGGTTCACCAGTATATATTAGCTTTTTGTTGACTAGTATTGACTTCGGGGATATTAAATGATAATAATTTAATGAGAATTTAACATTGCTGAATTTAAGCTTGTTTGTAGACTACTTGCATTTCATTGTATTCTTATTTTTTAAGTAACTAATGATACACCTAAAAATGTTTCTCACGTGAGTGGAGTTATGTTTAAATTCATTGAGGAAGGGTAGGTAACCGCTGTTAATGGCTTGTAGTAGCTTGGTCAGCTTTTGTGCTGAAGCAGAATCATGCTGAGGGCATCTTGTCCCAATAAATAACCACTTTTAAATCATGTCTCTTATTGCTGTTGACACTGAGATGAAGTGGGCTGAATGTGAAGGTTTTTGTAACCTTCCACGGTACCCAGAAAGCTCTGATGAGTGTCTGTGAGGCTGTATCATTATCCCTCACCATTATGTCATTCATGTCAGACTCTAAGCAGATGGTAGTGCCAAGTCACAGACCAACCACAAATTTCGCTTTCTCTCTGATAGCTTTCCATGAGAGATTAGCCCATGTGTGCACTGTGTGTACTTTCGTTACATGCTTGATAAATGTTCTCATCTGTCAATGTTGTCATAAGAAAAAATGTATAATGTAATATGAATTTACATTTCTACATTTACTATATTTCACCATTTCTGGTTTTCCATATATTTGGGCAGACACCACGTCCTACTGGCTTGCTTGTGCGTCTTTGCGTACATTGTATTTTGTTGTGGGGAAACATCAGTTTTATTTCAGTTTACATATATTATTGTTATTTTCTAATATTCAGATGTGCTTTTTGCCATAGGAAAAATGATTGGAACATACAAAGATTGATTCCCGGCCACGCTAAATGACGTTGTGTCCTTGGGCAAGGCACTTCACCCTACTTGCCTCGGGGGAATGTCCCTGTACTTACTGTAAGTCGCTCTGCATAAGAGCGTCTGCTAAATTACTAAATGTAAAATGTAAATATCTTATGACGCTAACAACTTCAACTGAGCTAGGTGCATTACTTTGACCCGGCCAGGGTCAAAATTGGTGCATGATTCAGCATATCTAGATGATAACTGACACTGGTGAACAGTATAGAACTGAAAGTGAGTTTGATGGCTCCTCTGTCGGCCAAAGAGGTGGTTATACTAACCTCACTGACCTCAACCAATGGACCCCACAATCATTTGTCTGTCAGGCTATTCTGTTCGGGGCAATACTTTTAACTTAGGCATCTATAGGCAAAAGAACCATTTCAGTTTCAGAAAGATGGAATTGAAACCGATTATACCAACTCTGTTCAACAATGCTTCAGTGTTTTTGGTGTGTTTGTGTCTACAATCACCTTTGTCTCAACTTTGGTGTCTTGATAAGCGTATTGACCAGCAATGCTTTGAATTGATACAGTGGCTGACCACTGGAATTACAGAGGCATATTCTAGCTGCAAGGGAGTGGGGAGTGAGTGAGTGCAATTCTCATTCCTGGCCCACATTATGCACTCCTCTGGTTGGTTTCTTACAAACAAGCATGTCCAAACTGTAGTCTTTGTCTGGGGGGGTTTGCTCTTGGAGAAACACCTCTGGTGTTTTTTTCACTGTAGACAAACTCAAAGAACGAAAGATGAAACAGTATTAAACATTGCCTTCTCATGAACCCAGAACTGATTTTGTGGAATTATACTGTATCTAAATAATTATTAAATATATCACAAAAGGTTGGCATTGGACTCAACAGATCAGCTAATCATGTTTGCTACATTGTCTTATAAGATATGAGACATTGTACCTACTGGAAGCAGCTCTTAAGCATCTTCTTGTGTGTCAGTGGTTTACAGTAAAGGGCCCAGATGTTTGAATACTGCTCCATTTTCTAAAACACATGTATACACACACACACACTTATGCTATATTTCCCTGTCCAGGTCCAGATAAGAGCTAGTACTGTGAAGGTATGGGGGAACCACACCCTCCCACAGACTGTCGATTCACCCTGCATCTGCTCACACACACATTCAACAACCAACCAGGCCTAAAACTAAGGGAAAAGAAAAGGCCCTCTGTAAAGTTGAAACATTTTCTGCACAATCCTGGGGTACTTGTGCCACCGCTTGAGCAACAGTAAACCTACAGTACCAACTCTTACTTTTGCAGTTCCCCTATGCTGCTCCACCCCCTCAAGAACCAGTGAAGACGCTCCGAAGCCTCATAAACATCCGCAAAGACACACTGCGACTTGTAAGGTTAGTATTTTCCTTCATAGAAATATATTAATGCCAATAAAATGTAATGTATTTACACTACTTTGCTAATGCATTTCTAGCATAATATATAATTATCAGGCTTTATATGTTCCACTTAAGTCTGTTTGTCTCTCTCTCTCTCTCTCTCTCTCTCTCTCTCTCTCTCTCTCTCTCTCTCTCTCTCTCTCTCTCTCTCTCTCTCTCACACACACACATACACACACACACACACACACACACAGGTGCAGTGAAGATGTAAAGCTACCTGGTGAGGAGATGGTGGAAAAGAACAGAGCCTGCTACAACATTGAGTTCACGTTTGATGCAGACACACAGGTGGCCATCACCATCTTCTACCAGGCCGTAGAGGAGTTCCACAGCGGAGTGCCAGTGTATGTCTGGGACTGACATATGCATATTCTCAAACACAATCATGAGCCCCAGTTCTGGGGAATAAATGACTGAGGGAAGCACTGCCATAGTTTTAGAGGTGTCGTCAGTGTGGTCTTGTGTGTGTGTGTGTGTATTCTGATGTAATTCTCCCGGTCCGTCTAGTTACCTCCCCCAGGACAGCGCTCTACAGTCAGAGACGGTGCACTTTAAGAGGGGCGTGAGCCAGCAGTTCTGTCTACCGTCACACTCCGTCAACCTGTCAGAGTGGGCTGAGGAGGAGGTATAGTAGAGTGTGTCTGCAGCTGTTTCTGTGTCAGTTAACCCACGACTAACCTCCCTTTCCCCTGCCTGCCTCCTCTGTAGTTGCTGTTTGACATGGACAGGGAGATCTTTCCAATGGTGGTGCAGGCAGTAGTAGATGAAGGGGAAGGTGAGTCATGCAAACATCTGTTACCTCAAGTCTGACCAAAGTCCTTAATAAAAACACATGAATTAATTAATAATCCCCTTTGTAGATCACTTGGGCCACTCACATGTACTCTTAGCTACTTTTGAGAAGGTAAAGAAAAGTATTTATTTTCAACTTTATTTCCAGACATTGCATCTGTTTAGTTCTGTGAGTCTAAATTGCAATATTCTAGTAATGGATGTTCAGTAAGTCTTGGTTATGTGAAGTGAGTTTAAAAGAGTCCATTGTTACAGCACATGGATGGGAGCTTCTGTATCAAACCTCTAAAGCAGAAACAAGTGGTGAGTACCTACCTACCAATGTATCTACCTGCCTTCAGGTGATACTATTCTACCTCCTGTCCTCTTGTTCTGCAGACTTGAAGAAACTGTTTCTCATTCTTTGAGCCATTTCTTACCTCAGGTTGATGGAGTGAGCTATCTCCTGCAGGAGATCTATGGCATCGAGAACAAATACAACAGCCAAGAGTCCAAGGTGATCCAGTGGTTCTTCTGCTAAATCTACACTTCACAGGAAGTCACAACTATAGTTGACAGGAACAAACAATACTCTCTGAATGCATATGAGATGTGCCTGATCCAAACATACATTCGGTGTTTTGCAGGTGGCAGATGATGAAATTAGCGACAACAGTGCAGAATGTGTAGTTTGTTTGTCTGATGTGAGGGACACTCTCATCCTGCCTTGTCGACACCTCTGTCTCTGCAATGCCTGTGCTGACACACTCCGTTACCAGGCCAACTGTTGCCCCATCTGCAGACTGCGTGAGTCACAACAGCTTGTATGTGCAGAAGCACGCCAAAGTCATCTTACACATTGATTATTGTTGTTAAGTGACTTTTCCTGCACTGTCCATGCTTTTCTCCAGCCTTCAGAGCTCTTCTGCAGATCCGGGCCATGAGGAAGCGTCTGAGTCTGTCTCCGGCCGGGATGAACCCTGTCATCACTTCTCAGACCTCTGACTCAGAGGAGGTAAGACCTCACACACAACACATCCACATACACAGTTACCTACTGTTCTGTGCTGTCCAACACATTGCCTCTCAGAGGACATTACAGTTTTCTAAGTCTACTGTGTAAGGGTGCACTGTGTTTGGGAGGTCAGAGTGAATCATCGCGGTGATGTAAAACAGTGTGTATTTCTTCTACATCTCCTTCTTATCTGTCTCCCTCAGGCGTCGGAGCACATCCCCCCGGGGTATGAAGCAGTGTCTCTCCTGGAGGCTCTGAACGGCCCCCTGAGCACGTCTCCCTCGGTGCCCCCACTGCAGACCCTGTCTGGGGCTCATGTGTCTGGGCCCCTGCCCCCCTACAGCAGTGAGGCTAACCTACCCCCAGCACGCTCTCTCTCCCCGCCAGACCACTACAACTCCAGCCAACTTAAACTCAAGAAAAGTGGCTCTAAGTAAGTTGGAGGTGGAGTTGTGGGCATATTGGCACACAAACTCTTGATCCACACTACAAACATGAAGCCATGCATACACACATGCACATGAGCATTCTTTTCTTGGAGTATTTGTAGAGAAGGTGTGGTCTCTCACAGCGCAGCATTGTGTTCCACCAGGTCGCTCTCTCAGAACTCCTCTGTGCTCCCAGAGGAGGAAGATGAGAAATCATGTAGTGAATCAGAGGTTCAAGCCAGAGCCAGCCGCCGAAAACTAGCTGTGGAACAGCAGGTGTGTGTGTGTGCATACAGTATGTGTGTGTACAGTGTGTGTGTGTGTCTCACTCTTCTTCTGTGTTTCAGTATGGTGTTACTCCAGAGAGTGAGAACTTGACTCTGTCCTCGTCTGGAGCCATTGATCAGTCGTCCTGTACTGGTACCCCCCTCTCCTCCACCATCACATCCCCTGAAGGTACACACTAGTTAAACTTGTCTGAACTCTGAAGAGATCCTGCACCAAAATAAGCATCTGAATACTTCCAAGCCTCAGCCTTAGTACCTGCTGCTGTCTCTGTTGCCCTCTCTCCCAGAGCCAGCGAGCAGCAGCTTGGCCCAGTCAGTCATGTCCATGGCCTCCTCTCACTCTCAGCACTCCCACATCAGCACCGACACCATGTCCTCCATGTCTGGATCCTACCTGGCCGGGGTGGAGGGGGAGCAGGAGGTGCCAGAGGGAGGAGAGGGAGAGGGGGAGGAGAACCAGGATGCCCCCATGGAGAGCCGGGGGCCCTCACAGCAGGACGGGGTGAGTGCACAAGAAAAGACGGGTATCTAGTTGAACGTCTTTGACCGAGATTGTACCTTGAGTTTAACCCTAACCTGCACGAAAGAGTTTGGGACAGCAAAATCAAACAATACATAATATAGTATACATATATTACAACACAATATAGGATATGGAAACCTTTTTCCGAGGGCTCCATCTATCAGGCACTCATTGTGGAAGCTCTTAAATGTGTGATCAGTTTGTAGATTGATTGTCTTTTTTTAATCAATTGTAGAATATAAATGTGGGAAGATTATACTAAAAAGTGTATGGGTGAATGCACCCTAAAGCTCTGAGTTGCATTTTGGAAAGATCTGTAGCAGAGCAGCCGTCATTTACTGATACCGCCCTTTTGTATACCAAGTAACTAAGTAAATACCAGTAAAATAATTACCTATTAAAATGTTCATATTTAATGTCAGACAAACAGGTAATTTACAGTCATCTCTCTTTGTATCTCCCTTCATCTCAGGAGATTCCTAATGAACCAAAGGAACAGAACCTTGTGGTGGCTGTGTCTGAAGAAAGAGACTCTGAGGTTACTATACACATGTTTCATTAGGCCAGCCAGTATCTGCCAGTGGAATTTACTAACATAATTTCACGTTGGCGAAAGGCAAATGTTTTAGGCAACGAAACACTTTTTTGTTAATTGTTGACATTGTTTTTATGGGTATAAAATGCACAAAAATGTAACCCTAACCCTAATTGGGGTTGCTTATCTAATTGGTGGAAATAAATGCTTTGGTGAAGGTGCCATTCCCCATTCCCAAAATTAAGATTTTTCTTAAAATGGTTAAGTCCTGTCAGTTTTAATTTACAACCATAAACCATGAAACCATTGAGAAGCCTACTAAGTATTGGACCGTTTCCATTACATATCATCAGATTTAAGAATGGGGTGCACATCCTTGAATACATTTGTAAATCTATCACAGAAAGTAATTGCACTGTGTGGCTGCACGACAGAAAAGATGACGTGTTCACACTTACTTCGGTTCACTTGGTCCGGACCAGAATAGAAAATGTTACATTTACTCAATGTTTGTTTAGTGTTCACACTGGCATTTTAAGATGAACTGCACTAACAGAGCAGTTGAGCCACAGTTAGTTAAATTGAACCAAACCTGCCAAGTGTGAACACACCCTAATTTAACCACTCAACCCTAACGCTTGAGCAGGTAGAGCATGGTGTCAAGAAGCCTCAGTAGGAGTAGGATTGTAAATGCAGTAGTAATATACATAATAGGTTTAGTTTAAATCCCCAGATTTGTGAATTTATTTCCACATATTGAACAAATTGCAATGTATCTTTCTGTCTCTCAGGGAAATGATGTGACAGAGGAAGATTGCCCTTCCCCGCCTCATGAGCATGGTAACTATGCACAAAAATATCACTGGATCACTTCTGTGCTTTTAACACGACCAGTCAGTGACCACCCTAACAAACCAGTCCTGTGGTATTAGTTAAGGCATATCAGACAAGGCCCTCCAGAGAATGTACCACATTCTATAGCTACTGAAAGGCTAGCTGAAAACAATATCGCCAGCGCAATTTACTATAATTGTATTCATACATGTCTGTCCATACTGTACCTCATCTGAGTGTGCCTGATTGCTTGGCTCTTTTGATCCTGTATGTCTCTTAGTATGAGTGTGTTTCTGGATGCTTGTAGATGAATTGCGGTTTTCTCATGCTGTGTTTTTGCTTGCAATGCTCTATATGGGATGCTTAATTGCCTACTGCAGCCTGAAATTACAATATGTACACCATCCACACATTACACTCTGGATGAAGTGCTTCCGTAAGTCTGTGGGTAAGGGGAGTGTGTGTCACATCTCTTTTCTCTATCTCTTTTCTCTCCTGCTCTCCTTTTTTCAAGGTCAGATAGACTGGTGTGGATGCTGACATGATCCCTCTCCATAAGAGCTGTCTATGTCCACAAGGGTTGTGTTACATATGTACGATAGTATGGGAATTGTGTGTGCACATGTATGAGAATTGCTGAAGTTGTACACAGATCCTTTCAAGCAAACTGAAATTATGAATAAATGTCAGTAAACCTACTGCAACAATTGATGACGAAATGTAAAACTTGTTGTAAAGTGTCATACAGTGTTTATGTACGATACACTCTAAGCTTGTATGCACAGGCGTGTGTCTGCTTCAGGTCGGCTTGCCAGCTTCCACATGCACTGTGTATACCTGCTGAGCTGCTCTCATTGATTCATTTTAGATCACCATACATATACGTACACACAACAATGCATGCACTTCTGGTCATAACCTGGACATGCTAGAAATGGCACAAGTGTGGAAACTGCTTATGAATTAAGCAATTTGAACAAACAAACCCATTTAAAGTCCTTTCCGTAACCTAACCTTACCCGTAATGTGGTAATGAATGGGTCCTGTGAAATAGTACTCCATTCTAGCATTGCCAGTCAGTGACTGCTGACTTCAACCATGCTGGGCCTGGCTGCTCTTGTTTGACTTTTGCCCTCGCTTACAGGTGGGCGGAGCAGGTGTCCAGAGTTCACCAATAACAATCAGGGCGTCGCCCTCTGTGACACGGCCTCTTTGGGGCTGGATAATGAGCACGCTCCCGACAGCCATTTCGCCGGTGAGTGGCAACCTACCGAACATGGACCAATGAGAGCTGAGAACTGGGCATGGGCCAAAGGAGGGGGGGGGCAGGGTTGGGTGAAGGGGGGATAGGAGGGAGAGGAGAAGGAGGGGCAGAACACCGTTTTTATTCATAGTAAAGGTGAGGTTTATAGGAAGATATTGGTGGACTAGAAGGACAGCATGGTTGCTGGTTAGTTTGAGAAGACTAGTATCACCTCCACTCTTACTCATCTCCCAGGCTGAACAGGTTCAACAGATCAGAAATCTTTCTTTTCATCTCTACCCCTTTTTCGTGTCTGTTTTGTCAGGGGTGGCTAGCTGTGGACTCTTCCTCCATATCTGTATGTTAGAGTATGTGAAAATGACTTGATGACTATGTCTTGGCATGCCACTGTTTGTGCGGTGGGTCTGAGTGTGTCTGTTCAGGGTTCATGTTCAGTGTCTGCCAGCTCCAGGCTGCTTCGCCTCACATCTGCGACTACACTCCTCTTCCTCTCATTACATTTCAGCTTTTCCTCTTCTCCCGCGTGAAAGATGTGTTCATCTGCAAGGTTGGTTGGGTTACTGTGATGAGAATATAGGCTTTACTTATCAAACTTGGTTGTCTTCTTATCTGTTAGCTAATCAATTCCCCTATTGCGTTCAACAACGGAAATAATACAATATAACAGAAAAAGTGACAGAACTCGATTATCAAATACATTGGACAAAAAAATCCCAGAAGCACCAAGACTAACTCTCTTTCCATGACTAACTGTCTCTCCTTTAATCCCAACCATCACTGTGGATGTTCTAAAGGATTATATTGGTGTGGGCCGTAACTGTGTTCTGCTCTCTTTCGGTGTCTATCTCCTTTTCCCACCATTGAGTATCATTGTCTGTCTCTTCTGAATGTTCTCCTCCCTTCTCTATTCTTTTTCTTGCTTCCTCTGCTCTCTTTTGGATGGACAGAGGAGGATTCATGCCCTGTGCACATTGAGAAATAGGTATGACTCAAGTTGACTGGTACTGGAGATCAGATATAGTACTGAATGGTCATGGCAGAGTTCATAATAATACGTCTGTGAAATGTGACCGAATGGCAGCCTTGGTCTGGACTTAATCGAATAAAAAAATCAGGCAGAAAATATACTTTTGTTATCATTGTAAAAAGGTTTCTTTAATAATAACACTACCACTTATATGAGTTATGGAAAAAGCATTTTATTTGTAACTCATGGAATGATACAGAAACAAAATTTGATAAAAGCCATACGGTATCGTACAATGCCAAGATGTAGCCCAAGAGGCTACTAGAGTTTACTAGTTTCTATTAGGCCAGATTAACACTCTTGATTTAAAATATTAGTGTAACAAAGTGTCCATACATTTCCCTGAAACTGGGAACATTGTGTTTCATCAAATAAATACCAGACAATTATTGTGAAATACATGATGCACAATATGTCATACACAGTGTTTCAGGAGTGGGATAGTCTTGTACAGATCACAGGAGTCACAGTCTTCCTGATATGTTAGCAGTCGCATCATCAATAAAAACGAATGAGTGAGAAACAGCAGAAGTAAGACTGCTTGACTGCACCTCCACCGTGTCACAGAAGGTACCATGCTCGTGGAGATTTCCTTTTTTCGTCAAACCTTTTTCAATCGATCTCCCTAGTATTTGTCAATTTTTGTCTTTTGTTCATCTTTACACTGTCATTTAGTAGACGCTCTTCTCCAGAGCGTGGTATTTCTTTATCGATTCATCAATGCAATACTCTCCTGGCTCTCAGATGTAATTTGTAAACATCCTCTAACTTTGCTGTTATTTGTCGTCCCTCTGATTTACTGCCTGTAGGCAGAGATATACACCTACGTTCTGGAGAGGGTTTCTGATATGTTGGGACTTTCTTCACAATAACGCCATACAACCTCTCAAACTTCACAGCATAGTTCAGACAAATGTAGATAGTACCATCTACTATGTATTATGGCATCCACTGCCTATAATTTACATACATAATGACAAGTGTGGAATTATGGCAAAATGTGTTAATTCATCAGAAACAATGACTACATTATTCTCCATTTAAAAGCATCAGTGGTTACATTGTGCTTGGTCATGCTATTACCACAGATGAACATGCGGGTGTGCATGCTTGCACTGAATTCCATAACTGTGCAATGTGGTTATGGGCAAGGGGGCGCTGTTTTTGGGAAGTGTGCACTCTTATATACCCACCACCAAGTGCTCCTTCCACATGCCCAAAGGGTGCTGCTCCTGTGTGACATTGCAGCAGAGGGGACCACATCTGGCTTCTGAGGGTATGAGAAACAGGTGTGGTCCCTGGACTGGGGTTTGAAGTTGTGAAGGAATAAACCTGAGGGATTGCTATGTGTAATGTACAGTACATATTTAGGACACACCATGATTCAAAGGAACTTAGTGTGGGGATTTGAACCTGCAACCTCTTGATCTACACCTACACCGACAACACATGGTAGCTAGTGAAACCTTAATGCAAAGTGTTGCCAGATCATCACACCCAACTCTGGTGACTGATAAATGTGAGATTATAATGAAAGTCACCTGATGAATACCTAAGTACCCTGGACTAAAATTTAAGTGTTAATTTTCTCTCCTTCATCTCCTATACACTGGATTGATTAGTGCTTACACCAGTGCTCATGTAGAAGACACGATATGTTATGATTTAATACCACCTCCGTCTCTCCCCCTCTCGTTGTCTATCTCTCAGGTCGGATGTATCTCGGGGGTTACAGGCCTGTTTTGGTGCCCCTCCCCCACCATGCTTCAACCAGTAATATCAACCTTGAGGAGCAGGAGGCAGAGGCGGGGGACAGCCATAGTCCCCCAAAAAAGCATCCTGTCGCGGACCACTCATTGTGTAACACACACTAGCGCACACACAGTGAGCTGGAGTGTCTGGCTGATGGGTGCTCAGCCTCAATCCCTAGAATTGAGCCCTTTGTGGACCACTCATTATGTAACACACCCACTCACATTCGCCCATCCATACTCATCCCCAACTGGTAGGATCTATTAGAAGTGTACCAAAACCACACCACTTTCCAATGGTTATTTGACCCTTTTCAAATTCCTTGTTTGATATATTTATCTGCTCACCACCATACTATTCCAGCATCTCTTTGTGCTTTTGTTTTCTTGGGAATAATTGATCACATGACTTTGTCCAACTACCTGACATTATAACTTTTTGCAAGCTGCTCTCCTTCTTCGCTACCAAGAACCAATCAATCAGGGACTACTGTGAGCTGTCATCTAGTTTAAATTAGGTTTTTCTGTTCTGTGTTTAATACCTGTTTAAACATTGAAAACAAGTGACCAATGTTAGTCTACATTCACTGGATGAGGCTAGACCAGACATCTCTATGGACCCGGTGAGTCTGGTCCTGGTTTAGCATGCAGTCCTCTTGAGGTTTCCACTTCATCCATATTGTTCTCAGCAGCGATTTGTCCTGTTAAAACCTGCTTTGTATCTGACTTTGGCTATAGTAATAAACTAGACTTGGAAGATATCATGAAATGGCTGACCTGTTCCATAACAATTAGTGATACTTAACTGAAATGGGGACAGGGAGCCAAGTCTCTCCTAATGTAATAATGATCATGAAGGGTATGCCTGTAAGTATGCCTTTGAGTCCAAAGGGGGAAAACAACAATGTGTTAATCAGTTGTAGTCCAAACATACACCCATGACATTTGAACCCTTGACCCTATCCACCCACTATCCTCCAATATCAGTCCTATTACATCAGCATTATTATAGCTGGACTGAGACACCACACAACAAACCCATGTTGCATCCAAAAGACATATACAGTTGTTGAACTGCACTTTTAAAGAACAGCACTCCTGTCTACAATACTTTTTATTTTAAATACACATCTGCTGTCTAAAAGACAACCCACATCCTATGTGAAACATTTATTTTGTATTATTTTAGTGCTTAGTTCACACGTAGATACTTTTCTGTGTTGTTCATGTGGATTTTTGTTAAATTAATAATAAATAATAAATAAATTTTGATGAATACTCACATTTATACTTGCACTTCTACACACTAAAAGGGACATTCCAGTGTTTTCGATGTTTAGTCTAATTTCTCACATCTCACCACACTATTAATCATGTCAGATTGTTTGTTAAAGCTTCACATATTTATTTATACACTCAGCTGTCGTCTACCTTCCTCGTCTTGGTAAGTGGTGGATAAACTGCAACGTCTGAGACAACCGCCCGATGTTTCTAGATTCCGACAGAAGAAGTCCACACATTTCCAGGTCATGACAAGTATTAAAATTATAACAGCCATTTTTGTCAGCCCCTCAAGCAGAAATTATTTATATTAAATCATTATTTGCCTGCAGTCAAAACATATCAATGGTTTTGATATGAAGTTAGATTAACTGCTAAATGAACACATATGTAGCAATACTTTACAACATAGTAACAACATTATAGTTACAAAATAACTACTATGTAGTTTCACTTCATTACGGCCCAGAGCAACAAGTTATTATACAAGCGATACTTGTTATGGGAGAGGTGGGCTTTTCAGGGTTAAGTAAATGTTAACATTGATCTTGTTTTGGTAATACATCCTTCAACTGCCTTTTTCAACATCCACTCTCCTCTTACACCCCTCCCCCATACTTGGCTATTACACTTTTGCAAAACCTACACTGCTAACACTTACTATTATACTATTTCATTAGTCATTTATTTATTAAGCACATTTAAAAAATAACAGCTGTTAGCCAAAGTTCTGCACAATAGCAAATAATTAAAACACACACATTAAGACACAATACAATCACAGGCAAGTTACAATTAAACAACATAAATCTCTAAGTGCAAGTGTACTTGAGAAAAAGCAAGCAACAATAAAAATAAAAATAAGATGAACTAAAATAGAATATTTCACAGCGAATACAACAGTTTAAATCAGTTACCACCAACCAACAAGAGCTACAAGTCTCGAGTCATGTGATCCTTGAGGAAACTAGCATTGGGTTCAGCAAACCATTCCTAAGTACCGTTGTACTCCCGGAACAAGTGCGTCTTGACCCTTCTCTTGAAGGTGGAGTCTTTGTCTCTGATGGAGGTGGGGAGTTGATTCCACCACAGGGGGGCCAGGCAGGAGAAGAGCTTGTGTTGGGACTGGGCGGGGGGGACCACCAGGCGGTTGTCTGAAGAAGACCGTAGGTGGCGGGTGGGGGTGTAAGGCTGCAGGAGAGACTTGATGTAGTCGGGTGCAGTCCCGTTCACTGCTCGGAAGGTCAGTATCAGGATCTTGAATCTGATGCGGGCCATGATGGGTAGCCAGTGGAGGGAAATGAGGAGCGGAGTAACGTGGGAGCGTCTGGGTAGGTTGTAGACCAGGCGTGCCGCTGCGTTCTGAATCCTCTGAAGAGGGCGGGTTGCGCATGCTAGGAGACCGGCAGGCAGCGAGTTGCAGTAGTCCAACTTGGAGAGGACAAGTGCTTGGACTAGCAGCTGGGTGGAGTGCTCAGACAAGTATCTCCTGAGCAATGTGGGCCGTGAGGGAGAGCTCATCATCCATGGTAATCCCAAGGTTCCTGGCAGAGGATGAAGGGGTCACCGTCGCAGATCCCAGGGTGATTGAGAGGTTGTGAGAGATGGAGGGTTTGGCCGGGATGATGAGAAGTTCTGTTTTGGCGAGGTTCAGCTGGAGGTGGTGCTTGGTCATCCAGGCGGGGATGCCTGCGAGGGAGGCCTCAATCCTAGCTGAGATCCCGGATCAGTCGGGGGGAACGACAGGTGCAGCTGCGTGTCGTCAGCGTAGCAGTGGTAGGAAAAGTCAGGGGAGGTGATGATTGGTCCAAATGAGGTGGTGTACAGAGAGAAGAGGAGGGGTCCAAGGACGGAGCCCTGTGGGACACCGGTGGAGAGCTGGTGAGGGTCAGACAGTTTGCCTCCCCAGGAGACCTGGTAGGACCTTCCAGACAGGTAGGATGAGATAGTGTGCAATGCCAGTGATGCCCATCTCAGAAAGTCTGTAGAGCAGGATCTGGTGGTTAACCGTATCAAACGCTGCAGAAAGGTCCAACAGAAGGATGACGGATGACCTGGAAGTCACTCTGGCAGACTGGAGGGCAGTGGTGACTGAAATTAGGGCAGTCTCTGTGGAGTGGCTGGTCTTGAAGCCCAATTGGTTGGGGTCAAGCAGGTTGTTCTGAGAGAGAAAGTTAGACAGTTGGTTAGATGCAGCACATTCAATTGTTTTAGAAAATACCTTTTTTGAGTAGAGGGGTAACTCTGGCCTGTATGAAGGCAGAGGGGAAGGTGCCAGAAGTAAGAGAGGAGTTTAGGACATGGAGTAGAACAGTTATGATGGAGGGGGAGATGGTTTGAAAGAGAGGGGAGGGGACAGGATCAAGGGGGCAGGAGGTGGGGCGATGAGAGAGAATGAGGTCAGAGAGCTCTGACTCGGAGAGGGGAGAGAAAGAGTTTAGACATTTAGTTGGGTCAGTCATGGAGGGTGAGGGGGTAGGAAATGTGGGTTTAGGGAACCGACTGCTAATGTCGGAGACTTTTTTCTCAAAGAAGGAGGAGAAGTCGTCTGCTGTCAGGGTGGAGGGAGGGGGTGGGGGAGGTGGGTTAAGAAGGGTGGAGAAGGTGGAGAAAAGTTTGTGGGAGTTTGAAGCAGAGTTCATTTTGTTCAGAAAGTAGAGGGTTTTAGCACCAGTTATGTGAGAAGAGAAGGATTTAAGCAGGGAGTGATACTTATCAAGGTCCAGACCGTCTTTGGACTTGCGCCATCTCCTCTCAGCTGCTCGAAGGGTGGACCGTTCTTCACAAATAACATCCGTGAGCAACAGGCAGGAGGGAGAAGATCACGCAGGCCTGGTTGACAGGGGACGGAGAGAGTCAAGTGATGCAGTTAAAGTGGTTAACAGGGTGTCAATGGCAGTGTTAGTGGGGTGGGATGAGAACTCGTCAATGGGAGGGAGGGAGGATGTTACAATAGAGGACAAATGGGAGGGGGATAGGGAGCGGAGGTTGCGCCGGAAAGTTACGAGGGGGGGGGAGGTAGGATGATTTGGAGGGAGAGAGACAGAGAATTGGATAAAGTAGTGATCAGAAATGTGCAGTGGAGTTACAGAGGTTCCACTTTATATTGTTGTTCTGTTAGCTAGACAGCCCCTTTGAATGCAGCTGAATATCAGTTGTAAAAGCAAATTTCTTCGAAATAACGAAACAGATTTTCCCTGTTTTCCTTACATTCCTTACACACCCACCTCACAGTACTGGTGCTGGAGATCATCTCACCCACCTCACAGTACTGGTGCTGGAGATCATCTCACCCACCTCACAGTACTGGTGCTGGAGATCATCTCACCCACCTCACAGTACTGGTGCTGGAGATCATCTCACCCACCTCACAGTACTGGTGCTGGAGATCATCTCACCCACCTCACAGTACTGGTGCTGGAGATCATCTCACCCACCTCACAGTACTGGTGCTGGAGATCATCTCACCCACCTCACAGTACTGGTGCTGGAGATCATCCCACCCACCTCACAGTACTGGTGCTGGAGATCATCTCACCCACCACCGCGATCAAATTTTCCAGAAATTATTTTTAGGGGTGCTATCGGGTGCTTTGGTCTTTCTTGGAGGTGCTAAAGCACCTGCTAGCCCCTCCTTAGCGCCACCCATGCTCACAGTACTGTTGCTGGAAATCGTCCCACACCCATTCTGCAGCTTGAGGCGTTGCTTCTTCTTTAAACCCTGGCCGTGAGGCGGCTGGGCCGCTGTCCTTGGTGCTGAAAGCACCCGGGAGGACTCGTCTCTCTGGGATTGTCATACCATGTACTTGAAATATGATGCTGTTGTTGCGAATTACATGATCCATTCATTATATGCAATATTTTTAAGATCATAATTAGATTAGTATGCACTACTCCTTGGCACTAACCACTAGAATGGTGCATTTGTAGTCCTTTAGAAAAGCATCAGCCCTTCACTTTGAAGAGTGGGGTTTTTAGAAGGCATGACAGGGATGTGTCCTCTCCCAGCAGCTGGCCTTCTGTGCTACTCTCAGACGGAGCTCCTAGCTGGCAGTTGTCAACTTGTTGCAGTCATGTATAGATTCTGGCCATCCCGCCAATATATTTGGGATATGTTTCTTGTCATCACACACAACTTGCACAGTTAGTAAGGAAATGGGATAGAAAAATACCATGCAGCATCGTTTTTCATTAGATACACCAGAGTTCGAATGTAAATGTGTGTACAGTGAGTTGCTAACAAAACTTCAGAAAATGCTGCTCCTTTAGAAACCAGCTGAGGTTTCCCTTATTGTTAAGAATCTATTAAATACGTCAACTTATTCAGACTTGCTATAACCCTAGATACCATCACCTCATCTGGAAGCTCGCCTCATCTAGAAGCATCAGTGCATCCAGTGGTATAGAAACACAGGTTCACCACCACTTAAGGGGATGCCGACCCCAAAATGTTGCCAAGCTTACTAACTTAAACCACTGCATATGAACCAAATTGAAGATTACATTTTTATTAAATCTAAGAGCAACATGATTCAAGTAAATCTAAGTTGGTTGGTAACTAGAGAAAGATTAAAGAATATTTTAATTGAATCCTGATTCGTGTTAAATTCAGGTAAGAATTACGGAGTGGTAGAAACAATTCATTTCTTGCCCCTGTATTTTATAAAATTAAAAAAATCATAGTTGATGTAACACGTCTAATGAGGGGTTGATTACCATTACCTTACTAGCAACACTTGCATGACACTTATTTAGTACATTAGGCTACTGCTTTGGTAGTCGCTTTTCTCAAAATATTAGACCGAACTGCAAACATCCAGTCAACAAGATGTGTAGCCTACTGTATTGCATATGCAAATACACGCTGCAACGCGTTTATTTGCCCTTCAGCCACCTGCCTCTCTAACAAAGCGCAAGAGTTAACGGAGACTTTAGAGTAGGAAGTGACGCATCCGTTTTGAGGCGTGACTTAAGGTTGATTGAGTTTGTGGTCAGCGTCGAGGAAAACGATATGCGATTTTTCACAGGATCAGAGTGTAAATGATGCACTGATGCATGTTTTAACTGTACCAGTAATCGTGAACGTAGATTATTATTAGCTTCAGTTTTTCTTCAATAATGCTATATTAAATGATTCCCGTTCTTAGCCTGCGACAGAAAAACGAAGGTCGAGGACAACATAATTAGTCTTGAGTTATCACCATCTACAATCATGGATCTAACTTTTCTATTGCCAGCCGTTCTGTTCACGCTTCTCGCAATTATTTTGGCTTCAAAGTTATTTCGTAACAACAGCTCATCGACTGAACCCAAAGCGGATAAAGCACAGTTGGTAAAAGGAGAGGTTAAAGCAGGATTAAAGGTATCGGGACGGTTGCTAAATGTGACAGAAAAACTGGTTAAGACAAACAAAGGGTTACCAGATGCCGATCAAACTAAATGCATGGAACATGGAATCACTGGAAGGATAAAGAGTTGTGATGTTGCTGCGGAAATAGGTGCAGTTGCGGAGAAAAAGTGTACCGCCACCGGAGTTGAAGTTGAAAGAAAAGAAGAGATTGTGTCATCGGGTTTTACGGTAGGAGCCCTGCGCGCCCACATAGCCTACTGCATTACAGTAGGCGATTAGTTCACCGAGGTTAAAGTTGGTTTCTTATTCTTAGCTGGGTGAATGGCCGGATCCATCTTAAATCGCAAAACAAAAAAAATGCTTGAATTGTTCTGATCTTTTATCTAACCTTTTATGACCGAAACACTGTAGCCGTTGTTACGTCCCAACTGGTTCCCAATTTAACTGGTTCCCCAGCTGTGCGTGCACCTATCAGTCTGCCTCTGTCACCAGATTCGTCACAAATTCACAAACATATTACTGGCGATTTTCAAGTCGGATCTCATATTTGCTGCGGCAAATATGAAAGTAGGCCTATAGGCTACGTGCGCACTACATTAGGCTACCATTCGCGACAAAATAAATGGAGACAAAATAAAACATTTGCAGACTCGCATGAAGTGGGATTCGATCGCACTAGAGTAAAAACATAAACGCACCAAAGTCCGTTGACTAACACCATGAGCTATATCAGCTCACAAAATGTGAGAGAATCGTTAGGTATTTCTTAACTACATTGGCCTTCAGGTAACATTTTGAATTGGCGTCTTCTGATTCAACTGGTTCCCATAGACACTACCCGAATGTAGGCTTACTATGCACGTATTTGGGGTTGTTTCGAGGCAATAGCCGTATTTTCCACGACATCACAGCTCCCTCTGACACCACATATTACAAATTCATACTAAGAACGTCGCTGCTAACCCAGACAATACGATAAAAATACGCGTAACACAACATGGAAACATTCGTTTCCTATGCGATTTCGTGTAGCCTATTGCTGAGTGTTTCTTCGCTATATCTTTTGAAATCAATTCATTTCATAATTGTATATTCTGAACAAATGGTGGTTGTGGTTAATATGGCTATTGCCTTGAGACAACTCCAAATACGTGATGAGTAGCCTACATTCTGGTAGTGTCTACGGTAACTAGTTGATTCAGAAGAACCTAAACAACTTGTTGCCTGAAGGCCAACGTAGTTAATCAAGTTGTGACTGAGTTCTTAAATTACTCACGTGCTCCAGTAGCTTACGGTGTAATGCACAGGATTGACACTTTGTATGTGTTTTTGCTCGTGGGATCGAAGACCACTCGAATCTTTTATTTTCTTAGTTTCCATTTATTATGGCGTGAATGGCTGTAATGTAGTGCTCAGTACATTTGTTCAGAATATACAATTATGAAATGAATTGATTTCAAAAGATATAGCGAAGAAACACTCAGCAATACGAAATCGCATAGGAAACGAATGTTTCCATGTTGTGTTACGCGTATTTTTATCGTATCGTCTGGGTTAGCAGCGACGTTCTTAGTATGAATTTGTAATATGTGGTGTCAGAAGCAGCTGGGATGTCGTGGAAAATACGGCTATTGCCTCGAAACAACCCCAAATACGTGCATACTAAGCCTACATTCGGGTAGTGTCTATGGGAACCAGTTGAATCAGAAGACGCCAATTCAAAATGTTACCTGAAGGCCAATGTAGTTAAGAAATACCTAACGATTCTCTCACATTTTGTGAGCTGATATAGCTCATGGTGTTAGTCAACGCACTTTGGTGCGTTTATGTTTTTACTCTAGTGCGATCGAATCCCACTTCATGCGAGTCTGCAAATGTTTTATTTTGTCTCCATTTATTTTGTCGCGAATGGTAGCCTAATGTAGTGCGCACGTAGCCTATAGGCCTACTTTCATATTTGCCGCAGCAAATATGAGATCCGACTTGAAAATCGCCAGTAATATGTTTGTGAATTTGTGACGAATCTGGTGACAGAGGCAGACTGATAGGTGCACGCACAGCTGGGGAACCAGTTAAATTGGGAACCAGTTGGGACGTAACACCGTCTTGACAATGCGCGTTTCTTTGCCTGGATATAGGATTATGTATTATATAATTGTAACTATATAATTAAAACACACTCAGTGTTAAACCTGATTTCGATGAATGGGTCGTAACAATCTAGCTCAGCAGAAGCCGGATAACGGCCATTCATTTGAATCAGGTGTATTATAGCAGGGAAACATCTCAAACATGCAGGATCCCATGCCTCATATGGGAGTACCATGAGGACCAGAGTTAAGAACCTCTGCTCTAGCTAGCCCTTTCCTGTCTGAGCCAAAATTCTGAACATTCTATATGCTGTTGAAATATGATATTCATATTAATATTCATATGTTATGAATTTGAATATTAAATACACTAACTGTTAATACCATATTATTGAAGAGGAGAACTTGGGGATTTTTATGATGTGAGTAAATATATGATTACTTAAACAAATCATCCTTTATCAAGGTGATTTCAGGAAGCCATTTATTTTTTTACAAAAATCTTCTCCATCCTGCATACCTCATCAGCCAATTGAATTTGTAACCACTTTAATTACAAGATGGAGGAATACTTTGAGTAGGTGGAATATCAACACAAATCTGTGGGCAATATAGAACAGAAGACAGATTAGAAATATAATTTGATTAAAAGTTTTGACCATTATAGTGATGGAAACATGGGGGAAACCGGAATTCCTCTCCCCCAAAAGTAGCTAGCGCTATGACTGGATCCTCCTCTCCGTAACTAAAACAGTTTGACATTCTTCCCCAATTGACTAGACAAGGCATGTACATTGAGCTTAAAGTGTACATAGAGTTTCATAGAAATCTACTCAAATCGAGGCTAAACAGTGCTACTACCGTCATAGCTGCCTGTCACAAACGGCCAAGCCGTGCCAATTCTTTCCTGAAAAAACTTGCGTCACTCCCACAAACAAATTCTTCCTAAGTAAAAAGTTTAGACTTTTAATTGACAATATTGACGACATTTATTAAGAAACTTGTCTCTACTCATAATATCGTATCCAATTTCAATACAAAGCTGTATATCTAACACTATCCAGGGGTTCCCAATCCTGGTCCTCGGGCCTCCCTGCTCTGCATGATTTAGATGTTTCCTTGTTCCAACACACCTGATTTAAATGAATGGTCGTTAGCAGGTTTCTGCACAACTAGATAACGACCCATTCATTGGAATCTGGTGTGTTGGAGCAGGGAAGCATCTAAAACATGCAGGGCAGGGAGGCCCGAGGACCAGGATTGGGACCAGGATTGGGAACCCCTGAAGGCAATCTCCCATGGTATGCGCTGACAATTAAAATACAGTCCATAATTGATGTCTATGTGATGTTGGGCAATAGGCCTAATGTAGTGTTTTTAGCCCGTAGGTGTTTCTTAATGAAAGAGGATCTTAAGTGCTACACAGGCAGGCCCTAATCCATTTCAGAAATTAGATTTAGGGATGCATTTAAAGGGAAACGTCGAAACACATAATTGACACGTTATGTTTGGGAAATAAGGCCATAACGACTCCTGGAACCAGGGACAAACTGCCCACCGTGAGAGTCCTGTACTGAGCACCCCACCTCCAACACACAGACGTGACACCTGGAGCACAGTGTTGTCACACAAGCACACTATCATGGCATCAAGACACACAAGGCTACCCCAACACCATGTTCTTACACTGTATTTGTACAGACCTTTAAAGTCTTGATGGATGTGGTGCTGTCAGGCCAAATAGTGTCCTAGGGCCAAATAGTGTCCTACCTGATGTCACAATGCCGTTCAGAAGCAAGGACGCGTCCGTCGCTATGCCGACCTTAAATTCCTGAGATATCTAATCGTGCAAGCAGGAAACTGTCATGGTTGCTATACTGGTTACTAGGTAGGAAGTTTTGTATTTAGGGTTATTTAAACCAGTTCATTCTACTATACTATTTAAAGTTTTCACTCGTTCGCTGGTGCTAGCTAGCCAGTTGTTTTCGTAAAACAAAATTACTTATTTAGCGTCAATTTTAACAGACCGGGAAGGCAACACGTATAGTATTCTACCTGCGCGCGTTGCTGTCTCGGGAATGTTGAACGAGTGAAAACTTTAAATAGTAGAGTAGAATAAACTGGTTTAAATAAGCCTAAATACAAAACTTCCTACCTAGTAACCAGTATAGCAACCATGACAGTTTCCTGTTAGCACAATTAGATATCTCAGGAATTTAAGGTCGGCATAGCGACGGACGCGTCCTTGCTACGGAACGGCATTGTGACGTAAGGTAGGACACTATTTGGCCCTAGGACACTATTTGGCCTGACAGTACCAGTAGACTTGCGTTCTGGGGCAGGGGGATTACTGGTCTACAATAGCGAACCTGTCTCTCACATCCTGGCCAGGCCTTCTGTCTGGGGCTCAAGCCGTTGGCTGTACTCAGGACAGTGGTGGAGGCCCTGTCTGGGCCATCCTTGTCTTAAGGTTGTTTTGACTGTCCCGGTTAGTCCCTGTGAGGTGACACAAACGTTAAATCAGCGTTTGACAGAGGCTTCCGACACGCCCCGGTGCGGGGGGCCCACAAAGATGTAATGGCCTCATGTAATAAATCGTGACAATATTAATAATGTTTCCCATTTATACGGAAGCCCATAGAGGACTTTATACAAATGCAATAAGCTCAACAGCGCCCCCTGTCAAGTTCATTTCCATTTTCAAGTTACCACGCTCTTTTAGGGACAAAATTCCATCAGCCCTCTCAAGGCGGGTCTTCAGTTAAAACGTCAAATTTTTCTCTTGCGTGAACACCTTAAGCAACCTACCCAAGCCTGACTTTCGCGGTCATTGCGTGATGGCAAAGTCTGTATCCTCCAAGAGGCTGTGGAAGCCTTGGAACAACAGAATTCAGCCCACCATAGGGACTTCAGCACAACCAATGATACGAAGAGCAGCTATACAAGGACTCAAGGACACTTGGTTTGGTTGTTTTTTTTTGGGGGGGGTGGCAAACCAATCGCAAGGCACTAAACAAATGTTTAGTTTGTTTATTGGGTCGGGCCGGCCCTGCCGCTAACCTTGCGAAACAGATGACATTCTCTACCCCCTGTGCCACAGCCGCCCCGGACAAATACAAGTTATGTGTATTCTTCCAATGTAAGCTTTGCGCTCAATAGGCATGTCCTATGATTCCTAATCTTTCGATGTGTTTTTGTAATGTGTTTGTTGAATACATTCTGAAAAAGCGATTATTAAATTAAAGGTCACATGACATGCTGTTTTTGGATGCTTTTATATATGCCTTAGTGGTTCCTTATTACTGTATCTGAAGTATCTTTCCCGAAATTCAGACTTGGTGCATAATTACACCCACTACCAGCAGTCCCACAATGAGCTTTCCTCAGAACGCGCTGTTTCTGTGTCTGTAGCTTTAAATGCTAATGAGGAGGAGAGAGGCAACATGCGCTAATATTTACAATGGATATATTGCAATGGCTCGTAGCCCCTGTTGCTTTAAGATGCCTCGAATTTAACCATTCTCATCTGATCACCCTGGTTTGCAGAGATGCACACTCACATTAATTTCAATGAGGAGAAAGGCGGATATCGCGCGCCATAACACCAACAGCAGAACGGTTATCCAAATAACAAGGAAGTGTACAACACTCGCGTTACAGCGTTTGTATTCTCACACACACTTGATGCCATCTACCTTTAGATCAGTAGCGGAGCCAGAGGGGTGGCCGGGGTGGCACTGGACCCCCTGATATCGGACTGGCCACCCCAGGTGCCACCCCAAAATGTCATTCGCTATTCGCATTCTGTACAAAGAATATACATATATTGAAAATGTGGCCCAAAAACACTTTACATTAAGCTTACATTAACTACCATGCATGGCAATACTTATAGTGACAACATTGTTGTTACTAAAAATTACTTCATAAAGGTCAATCACTTTATTAATCACTTTATTAATCACTTAATTAATTTATTAATGTAACTAGAGAGGGTACAATTTAGTAGCAATGCTTTTTAGACCCTTTTTAGGAGTGCTCAAGCACCCCTAAATTTAATCTCAGCACCCCTAAAAATAATATATTTTTTAAATATATTGTTTATTATCATTTGATGCTGGTAGTTCATAAAGAAAGGGACATCCTTAGTGTTTTCATTCAATATTTTGCATAGTAATACATAAATGTATCAATTGTTATCCAGTGAAATTAGGGATTTAGATTAGCAAGGGGGTTTATGTTTAGCACTTTTGCAAGGCACTGTATTCATGTCACATTCTCATTGGGAGCTGAGCCCCCCTAAAGGTCTGATCCTAGAATCACCCTGGGACAATTTCTGGGGAAATTATGGGAATTCCCGTTGGGAATTTCTGGGGAAATTGTGGGGTGTGCCTAGCCTGACGTTGTCAAACTCATAATTCTAGTCAGAATATGAGTCTGAAAACTCTCCGTTGGGCTTTGACTACGGGGCGTGTTTCAAACAAGCCTGGAAAACAATTCCCTTTTTCGCTCAATTGGATAGACCTACAACCAATCAGAGCAATGTAATATGTTGTTTGTTCAAAACTTAAGCGCTCAACTTAAGCGCTCTTTTGTGACGTGGGTGATATGTGACGTATAAAGCCCGCCCTGGCAATTTCATTGGTACGCCCAGATTCAGGTTTTCTGTAGTTGTTTCCCAATACGAGACCCTCCAGACCCAACTTCCCGACCAAATTTTTTTGTGGGCGGGGAGAAGTTGGGCTGACAGCCAGGCTAGGGTGTGCCTGTGTCGGTTGCAGATGGGTCGTTTTTTTTTACTGTAATTTTTACAACTGATATATCAGTTGTAAAAGCGACACACCAAATAAGCTTCAATTTAAATACATTATTTAATGTGACATTACGTACTGTACATGCAAGTCTTAGCTAAATGACTTAAATGTATGATGCACCTTTCAATCAGTCCTCCTCCGACACCACAACACGATACTTGCTGAGTATAACAGCGCAACAGCTCAAACACAGGCAGGGATACAGTAGCAAAGCTAGTGCTAAATAAGTATTTAGCTGCTAGGCTCCATGACGCCGGGTAAGAAAGGTTCGTGAAACTGCTCATCAAAAGATGACTTTTAGCTAGGTTTATAGGTTTACTTAGTAAAAAATAGCCTAAACTTTCCTAGACTTTTAGCTACTGTACAAATATAGAAGGAACACTGATATCGCTGTCTGACTAGAACGTCATATCTATGCGTTGTTGCTGTGCTGACATTGTGCACACCCAATGAATTCAACATTTGTAGGTCGCACATGCGCGATTGTTTGTAAAAAAATGCTCGCACTGTCTCAAAAACTTTGGTCGCTGTCTGGAGCCCTGTGTATATATATATATATTTTTTTTACTGCCACTGTACCATGTCTATCAAACATTTACCTTACCCATAGCCATGTTGTATTGTTTTACACATATAAATGATTTAATGTAGAATGGTGGTTTGCTTGGACACAAACATTTATCAGCGGCTTAATTTATCTGAAACGCTTTAATCAGACACAATAGGCCAAACAAGCTTGACCACCACGGGAATGAGAACTGTCCACTGTGGGTAGGCTGTGGCTGCCGTACCATCAGTAACATGGACTCATTCCATTCCACTCATTCAACAGAAGATCTACTTCCTCTGCAGGTTTCACTTGTATGTGCTGAAGTTAAGAAATGTTTGTGCTACAGCATCTCATCTTGGTTTAACATCATCTTTATGTAGCTGAAAAGCAATACTTTTTTCAAGTATGTGTAACGGGTATGTAACGGACGTGGTCTTGCAAGCTCCGTCAGAGGCATACCGGCCAATGTTCACTCCCATTGGGAGTCTAACCTGCCACCTCTTGACTTCCAAGTGCCACCACTAACAACCACGCCAAAGAAAAGCTAGCTATTTATTGATGCGGGTGGCCCATTACATACCCAAGGAGTGAGTTTCAACAGTTCACACCGGTTACATATGCTTCATGTAGAGTATGATATGCGTCTATTTGTTAGATGTCTGTAAGAGTGTATGTATACATTGTTATTATTTGGTCTTATTTTGCAAGGATGTTTCGGAAACCGCTGTCACTGAAGAGATGAATGACCGGACTTCAAGTCCAGGAAGCGAACATGGAATGATGGGGTTCCCCAGCTCAGTGTCTCAGCTCGGCACTCCCAGCTACCCTCACACAAGAACCACAGAGAGCCTAGATGACTGGGGTAAGTTAAGAAGAATTTTGGTCTAGAAATGGGACCAATCCGATCCAATATCGTATCGGATGCCGATTCTAACATCACTCGTCGGAGATCAGACTGACGGCGCCGATCCAACATCCGGTCCAACAGGTTATTTTTTATTTGGTGGTAAATCTTCATACTAAAAGTGTACGTACTTCCAAAAGCCAAAAATGGCGTAAGATAAAAATAATTCAAACTTAAAACCGTGCGTACACACACTTGTAAGCAATGTTCCCATTATAAATCACAGATTACCCACAAGTGTGCGTACCCGAATCAGTATCTTATCCCGCCCTGAACACACCCATTTTTAAACATAAATAGTCGATGCAAAGCACCTCATGAATGCTGATCCTGTATATTAATGACCCTGGCAGGCGATTGTTCTTCATGACGACAGGTGGGAAAAGAACGAAAAGGCGCAACTTCTCTGACACTAACATTGAAATACTGAAATACGAGGTGGAGGCCTGAAAAACCACATTATTTGCTGGCCACAGCAGCGGGATCACCCCCCCAAAAAAACTGAGATTGGCAGCATATTGCTGCTGCGGTCAACTGTGCCAGTGATACCCCGAGTCGAGATACAATTTGAAAACAAATGCATAATAGGTAAAAACCCGTTTCTTCTTGCCGGTTTTGTTATTGAACAGTATTAAAGTTTGGACTGATAACATGGTCGTAGAGTGTAAGGATTGCGCCGGAGCTTAACTGCTGTATTTCCAGTTTTTGACATATGATGATATATGCACAGTCTTAAATAAATATATTTAGTTGTATACTGTGTTCTGCAGTTATCTAAAGGTGGGATATGTGATGTTATGCTGTATGCAGTCGGGGCATCTCCTCCTCCTGCACTCCCGTAGTGGACAATGTGATGGTGAGACAGCGTTGAATTTTGATTTGAGTTGGATTTACAAGGTGTTTATGGAACAATTATCACTCAGTACAAGTGCAAAAAACACGGCTTGATTTAATCTTTATGATAATGATGGTATGGAGTGAAAAAAAACCTGTGTGAGATATATATATATATATATATATATATATATATATATATATATGTTACAAGTAATCATTCTTCCCACATTTACTTTCTGCAGTCTGACTACAGTACGGTCATCTGCGTTGCCAATTCCCGCTGTCTCCAAAATGTGCGTAGGCCTGCGCGTGGAGGTCCGCAAGTTTGTTTTTTATAAATCACAACTTTGCGT
This sequence comes from Hypomesus nipponensis, assembly GCF_054491055.1. Lineage (NCBI taxonomy): Eukaryota > Metazoa > Chordata > Actinopteri > Osmeriformes > Osmeridae > Hypomesus > Hypomesus nipponensis. The sequence goes on from NC_140373.1 coordinate 18,211,441, forward strand.
TTAAAAAGTGGCATACAATCATTTTCAGCCCCATTTTGTGTGTATGCCACATTTATAAATGAGACCCCAGGTCCTGACTACGTAGTTTCCCCACAGAATGGCGCCGCTATCTCGTATTGGATGGGGCTGTCAAATTGTATGGCATATCTGTGTCCCACAACCTAGAGGAGTGCTTTAGCAACTGGAGAGGTGGCATTAGGACGTATGAAATGTTTTCACTTGGAAGAAAATGCAGTCCCAGTCCCAGTTACCACTGTCTTAGTCGACAGGCTGGCTGAGTCTGGTGCCAACAGCTCTAACTGATAAGGCTCTGGAACATCAACTGAAGGGGAGGGATTCTCAACATCATACCACCTTTCAGTTGCAAATATCGGATTTCTTACTATCACCCTCCATTGTTTCTATTTTGAACCAGCGTTTCAAAATAGCAAGTTACATGAGTTATCAGCAAGGGAGATTGCTGATCCAAACCTGAACCAACAAAATAAATGTGGTTTATTTTCACTTTGTCTCAACGAAGAAGAAGTAAATTCCCACGATTTGCTTTCTCCCTCTCCCCTTTCTAAGAAGATGTGGAAGATGTAGGTCCAAGCAGTCAATCCCTTAAATATGCCCCCGGAACGCTGCGGACCAGTCCGCTGGAGAAGATGATGACCAGAGAGGAGCTGGAGGAAGAGCAGAGGTCAGTACTTGTGTAAAAATGGGATATCAGGAGTATAAAGACAAGTGGTAATCAAGTGCTAAATGCAATGAAAAAGAGGGTGGGGGTGGTTTAAAATATAAAAAATAATTTAATTTACAGTATGATCAAGTAGGCCTTTTGCGTAGCAATTTTAACAAAAAAGTAATGTACAGTAGTTTCCCAACTAAAAGTCTGACTGCCCACCCTGTCATAGATGTTAAGAACCGGCCCTGCTGCCAAAACAACACCACCACATTTGTTTGGCTAGGAAAGCAAAAAAAAATAATTATGTATTGAATTTTAGGCACTAAAACACATTCAAGGTCAGATTTAGAGACGTTTTAGTGTACTCTGCTTATATAGTTCACTAAGAATGAAGGACCCAGGCTCCCTGGTTGCTCATCAGGTCATTTCTGTCTCTCTCTCTGTCTCTCTCTCTCTCTCTCTCTCTCTCTCTCTCAGTGTTCGTCTATCCCCCTCATTTTTTCTCTCTGTCTATCCTCTCATTTTCTGACTGTCTGAATCTCCTCTTGACAAAGGCATTCGCTTCAGCTTGGCCACACTAATCGACTGAGTTCTTACATGGATCCTTTCATCATCGCTACTTTCTATAATGGTTACTAGGTATTAAAATGAGTTACTCCTAATGATCAGATCTATATATTGTTGCAGGAAATGTATTCTGAAAATCACTGATGTTCTACAATACTTGCAATCCTCAATGAACTTCTTCAGCTTATTAACAACAACGATAAAATATTTTTCAGTTGGTTAGCACACCTAATTTTTCATCAGAATCAGAATAGGTATTAATGATGTTGTGCACTAGTTTGAGTTGTAGTTCAGTAATGGCAGTGGAGAAAGATGCGGGCGAAGCCATTTGGTCCGTTGTGGCAAAGCTGCCGAATATCCAAAGGTTAAAGCTGGAGCAAGAACAATCTTTGCTAAGTTTTGTTGGTGGCCATGATGTTGTATCCCACCTCCCCATGGGGTTTGGGAAAAGTTGGATTTTCCAGCTACGGCAGCTAGCTCCGTTAAAGTAGTGGTGAAGGAGTTGGCTAAGGCGAACACTAGCGATTAATTATGGCAGATCAGAGTGGCTCTGTGCAGATCCAATAATTTTTAACTTCAACAGAGTACCCGCCTTCAAGGAAGTTAACGCTTGTCAATGGAGCGATCCCAGACCCTCTGTACAAATGAAATGTACGAGGGTCTGGTAAGGACCAGGCTAGGTGCAAACAGTAAACATATAAGAATCTTTAGAAAAGTGTGTATAGACCTTAAATATAACTTTTTTGCAGCAGCGTTCATTGTGGGACCAGTGGTAGTAAAAATAAAAATGAAATATAGCTGCAAGCAGCGATCCGGGTTCCTCCGCAAAATATTATAAACATGTACACTTCAGAAGATCGAGACTTGGACAACAAGAGAGCAAAACAACTTGACGACGTGGGCAACTGGGCTAGGGCAGAGCTCATATTCAACTTCTTGCGAGAATGGCCTGTGAAAGCAGCCGACGCTCTGGTCACATTAAACTACACAACATGCACAATCAGGGTAACCAACAAGATTATATTAACCAACCAACAATAACATTACAAACATCTAACTGAACAAACACAACAACTGAAATCCCTGGCACGGCATTTGTAAACAAACTATTTTCCATAAGTCTTTGTGTTTTTTGTCGCACTGCATGCTGGGTACCCAAGGGTGCTGACACTGATTATCTAGCTGTGCTCCGACTGCGTGATATGAGTATTAGTTTTTGGTCAGCTTTGGGACAAAGGTTAAGAAACGGTTGACATTTCAAGGTGAAATTGCGCATGGTATCTTAGAAGGATGTCTGCCTGTTTAACTAAACAAGTAATCAAAGTTATGACAGGCCAAAAGACTGTGCATGGATTCGAACTCTTGACCTTGCACTTTGTAGGACACTGTTCAACCCATTGAGCTACCCGCAAGGATGAGAATATTTGGTCAGTTTGTTGTATACAAAGAGAAAGCTGTTTCTCCTGGAGCACGTGTTGTTTGAGTCGGCCCAAGTTTAAACAGCTGTAATTCAATGATCTTTTGAAATATCAAGGTGAAATTGCGCATGGTACTTCAGAACAATGTCATCCTGTTTAACTAAACATATATTCAAATTTTAGACAGACTCAAACAGTGTGGCTGGGTTCGAACTTACGACCTTATACTTTGCAGATGACCGTTCCAGCTCGTTGAGCTATTCTCAGTGTTGAACATTGTCATGTTCAAAACTGTACAAAAAAGAAAGCGGTTTCTCCTGTGGTAAGCATTGTTAGATTCAGCCAAAGTTGAAACGGCTTTAATTCAATCATATTTTGACATACCAAGGTGAAATTGTTTATGGTACTTCAGAGAGATGTCTGATGATCAATTTACTTAATTTGAACTAATTCGGTTGTAAATCTGACACTACCATATGTAGACTCCAAGTAGCTTGCTACTGTTGTAAACCTGGCTTGTTTTGCAGTGGTTTACACAGTCTCGCTTAACAGATGATCGGAGTGTTGTTATGGGCTCAAATAAACACTAATTGCTATGTTTTACAACCGGAGGATTGACCGGAACACTAGAAACCGTTGTGTCCAAAAATAATAATAACCTCTGACTGGTTTGGACCTACAACCCTCTGTTTATCAGCACAACATCCCAGCCAATTGAGCCATTGCCAGATCTGGAATTTCTTCAGTCATCAACTGGATAGTAAAATAAGATGTTTCTCCAATGGAAAGCATTGTCAGATTTGGTCCAAGCTCAAACAGCTGTAATTCAGTCATATTTTTACATATCAAGGTGAAACTTTGCAGGGTACTCCAGGGTGGTGTCATCTTAAAGCCCATTGGGTTTGAAAAACCATCATTCAAAATTACATTCGATTTAGTGACACAAACTTATTGAGGCAATGTGGAAATTTACATAAATACACCCCTTTCAGACATGTTGTATTTGATTCAACTATCTTAAGTAACATTTTTAAATATGTCAATGATGCATATATGTACAAAATGTCAAGTCAGTTTGACCTTTTTGTAGGAGATCTATTTTGAAGGTTTTTGAAGGTTTTCCCAAATTATCACTCTACAGGAAAATCCATCATGGTGGACCTTATGGGTCCTTGAGGCTTTTTTGTTCCTCATGAAAAATGAGACATGCACACCAAGTTTCAGAAGAATTGGAGTAATGGGGTGGAAATGCAACCACTCTGAAAAGTGGACATTTGGGCGTGGCCTGTGGCGCCCCCTCGGGTCTAATGTGGGCCAGTCTGTGTTTGGGCCGTAGTTGTGGCATGTTGTATCAATAAACTAAATTTCCAAACTATTTACCAATGTGTTCATGAGATAAATTACAATAATAATAATAATACCAACAATTACAATAGGTTCCTGCAGACGGAGGAACCCTAATAATGGTTAAGTTTTGCTTTGTTTGCGTTTTCTCATCAGAGTTGAGCTGTACACTGAGCTTCAGTATTAACTTGGAATGACCTTAGTGTTATTGTTAGTAGGTACCTTTTAAATAAATCTGTTGTGGAGTTATTGTTGGGACCACAGGTGCCCACTGAATCTGTGATCTCTAATGCTGAGCTGCTGTATGGGTCATCACAAAATAATCATAAATAAACATCCTCATCTCTTGGTCCAAGGGTGCAACGGGAACAGCTGGCAGCCATTTTCCAGCTGCTGAAAGAAAACAAAGAGACGTTTGGTGAGGTGTCGGAAGGAGACATGCAGGAGCAGCTCAAACTCTACTCCATCTGAGACAATACAAGAAAGGGTTTCTAACAACTCCACCAGCTGTTAAGAAAATCCATTATACCCAACCACTGTAGCTAAATATGGGATTATGATTCAGTCTTCTCTGACTACCAAAATTTAGTTTTCCTGGTCAAATGCTTTAGTATAATTTTGGGAACCATTGTTTTAACCTTTATATAAACACAAAGACAAGACCTCATCTTCCTCCAGCATTTGGTTCTCCACAGATTGTCTCTCTTGTACATATAATCCACAGCCTACTGTTGCTACACTAAGATTATCTGTATGCACTGTATTAAATCATTGTAATCATGTATTTTGTTTTGTGGGTGAATGAATGTAATAAACAGTTATATTTATTAAAGTAAATATCAGCTAGTAATCTGATAATTGCTCTGGTCTGTTGTGGTTTGTGCGGCACAGACACTGCATGTTTTATGCATATTAGCAGACTCGTATCTCTGACCATAAAAATTACATATCTGACAGCAGGCGGCAACAAGGCTTTAAAGCCTGGTCTACCTGTTAAAGCAACATAGACCAGTTAGTAGTCAAACATCATTAGTATGAAGACCGAACCTTACTAAGGAAAACAAAATGTTCCCAAGAGATCCATAAAATAGCAACAGACACAAATAGTTTGTTGCTCTTAGATATATTTTGTGTGGCAACTGAGTGTGGCCAATACATTCAGAGTAGATAGTGTGATAGTGGTAATCTTTGAAACATTTGTCAATTGCTCGTGTCTCTTTGGCCAATGCTTAAAGATGCTGTAGAGCAAATTCCATGATTTGCTTCTCAGTACATTATATACGCTCTAAAACTTTGTCGCCCTTAAATGTGGAATTAAATGTAGAATCAGTTTCTCATCCGTTTTCAAGTCAGGTTTGTACAGGCGGGGCAAAACCCAACCTACCTACGTCACAGCCACCTATCTATGTCAGATCACAGACAGTTTATATAACCTGCATTCTGTTACTCAGCTGGTACGATGCAAAGACAAAGTAAATACACAAAACACTCACAGACTGCAAGTAGGTCTGTTCTGATATCTGCAATTGATTTAGCTAGTGTTGCTGTTGTTGCTAAATTCAATACATTTGAGGGGGCGGAGCTTCAGGTTGGATGACCTCTGAGTCTACCCTCATCACAAAGCATGAGATCATTTGGAGGGACAGTCAGGAACGTCTATTACACAGGTATGTATTGTACAGTATGTCTATTGTATAGTACAACTTTTGTCAATGAAACTTCTTGTTACTTGAAATGCAAAACCACTTATAAATATGTGTATAAAGTCTTCAACTGACTATTTCAGTCAGCATTCAACACCATCATACCCTCCAGACTGGTCTCCAAACTTGTGGACCTGGGACTAAGCACTTCCCTCTGCAAGTGGATCTTCCACTTCCTGACGGGGAGGACACAGGTGGTGAGAATCGGTGACCGCACCTCATCCACACTGATCACCAACACAGGCACCCCACAGGGCTGTGTGCTCAGCCCTCTCTTGTTCTCCTTGTTCACTCACGACTGTGCGGCAACGCACAGCTCCAACCTCCTTGTTAAGTTTGCTGACAACACAACCATTGCGGGCCTCATCTCTGACAGTGATGAGTCAGTCTACAGAGAGGAGGTTGATACCCTGACATCATGGTGGCAGGACTTGTCAGGACACTAGTCACTTTACACAGTGTCACTTTCAGCTACTGGTTGCACTATCAGCTATATTGCACTATTGTACTTCACTTGTCTTAGGTTAGCATAGGTTTATAAGCTTAGTATAGGTTATTTCAGCTACTGGTTGCACTATCAGCAATATTGCACTATTGTACTTCACTTGTCTTAGGTTAGTATAGGTTTATAAGGTTAGTATAGGTTATTATGTGTATTGTGTGTATTTAGAGGTTTAGTATTGTAAGGGTGGGTGTCAACCTGCCCCCACAGTTTCCCATCTTCCTTTAAACCATAGGGGAATTAGTTTTGGTTGTTTGGCCAATATTTAGCCCCTACAGTTTACTGTATTAAATATTGTATATTATTGTATATTAGGAAGTTTACTATATTTTTGCTTATCATAGATATAATATATGTTCTGTGTACTTATGTTATGTTATGCCAGGTTGCTTTGCGTTGTCTTGTCCTAAGAATTTCAGTTCCCATTCTGACCCTGTGTTGTTTTGTGCATCTGACAATAAAAGACTTGAACTTCCACTTGGATGAGTAAAGTGATGTTTATTTACAGAGATGATAAATGTACTGTGATATGGTTGTGGCTCCAGAGGGTGTGACGGTAATTCCACACCTACAGCTCCAAACACCCTATTATTAAGCCCCTTCTTAAAAAACCTACAGGCCAATTTCAAATTTGCCATTTCTCTCAAATTTCATAAAAGTCTGTGGCACAACAGCTCACTGAGCACCTCTCCTCAAATCAGCTTTATGAACCTCTCCAGTCTGGATTTCGCCTTCACCACAGCACTGAAACTGCATTAGCTAAGGTAGTCAATGATCTATTATTAGCCTCTGACGCGGGCTCTATCTCTGTCCTGGTTCTTCTAGACTTAAGTGCAGCTTTTGACACTGTGGATCATGAGATTCTCCTGGAACGTATGGAGAACTATGTTGGGATTTCTGGTACTTCACTTCAGTGGTTTAGATCCTATCTATCTGATAGATCACAATATGTGCACTATGATGGCTGCTCATCCAGGAGCTCCACTGTAAAATTCAGAGCACCACAGGGTTCAGTTCTAGGCCCTCTGTTATTTTCACTCTATATGTTGCATTTAGGAAACATTAGAAGCTTTGGGGTAAATTTTCACTGTTATGCAGATGGTACTCAGCTATACATGTCCATAAAGCCTGGAGAAGTTCCACATGCTATGGAAAAATGTGTTTCCGGGTTGAGAACTTGGATGACAGCAAATTTCCTTCTTCTTAATTCGGATAAAACCGAGGTTCAAATTTTCTGCCGTAAAAAATACAAAAATAATGTATCCAATCTGACCTTAGACTTAGATGGCGTAAAAGCCAGCTGGTAAAAACTCTAGGAGTCACATTGGACCCAGACCTTTCGTTTGAGTACCATATTAAGCAAATCACCAGAACTGCATTTTTCCATCTACGTGATATTGCCAAAATACGAAAATTCCTCTCAAAGGATGATGCTGAAAAGCTAATACATGCTTTTGTTATGTCCTGATTGGACTACTGCAATGTGTTGTTCTCTGGCCTCCCAATTACCTACCTAAAAGTTTTACAGCGGGTACAAAATGCTGCTGCTAGACTATTGACTAGAACAAGAAAGTTTGATCATATAACATCTACTCTTATCTCTTCACACTGGCTCCTTATCCAAGCCAGAGCTGAAGTTTTACTACTAACTTACAAATCTCTGCATGGATTGGCACCACTGTACCTCTCCGGTCTCTTTGCACCCTATTGCCCTGCAAGGACTCTAAGATCTCAAGATGCTGGCTATCTGGTAATACCACAAATTAAGAAAAAAACTGCTGGAGGTAGGGCGTTCTCATATAGAGCCCCTCTTCTCTGGAACAAATTACCTGTCTCAATTAAGGAGGCTGATACTGTTGACATTTAAAACTAGATTAAAAACGTTCATGTTTAGTCAATTCGATGATTGTTAAAGGTAAGTGTTTGTGTACTTTCTATGTAAACCTGGGGTGTGCGTTTGCCTATGTGTGCATCACATGTAACTGTTAAATTGTAATTCTAGCTTATGTTCACACTGCCCATCTATATGTTACAAATAAAGTAAACCGGTTATTATATATTGTTACTGTTATAGTTCCGTTGCTGTATATTGTTATTGTTATAGATTACTAGTTGGAGACAACGGGGGACTGGTTGTTTTCATCCTTATTCGTATAAATATAACCTATTTTAGAGTTGTTTCCCCCAGAACAGATTTCATGTTCCAACCGAGGGGGGCTGTCGCTGTCTTGGTGTGTGGGGCTGCATCAAATACCCTCTTAGCTCTGTTAAATCGCTGCACTAGTCCACATTTGATTTGGAACTCATTCTATTATGACTGTAACTGCTACTCCTGGCATTCTTTAATCCCTGCTCTCCTCTCTCTGTCCCCCCCACACATCCCCTGTAATGTGGGGGGTCTGAGCTGTCAGGACCTGCCTGGTCGTCGGTCTACCAACGCTGGACCAGGTCTTCTACCGGAACCCAGTCTCCATGACGGCCAACAGCGAGTTTCCCGGTCCCATCCAACGTCTTTAAAGCCGAACAATGGATTTGGGTGTTTCAATACCCATTGACATTGTATGACTATGTTTAGCTTGTGTTCTGCTCCTCTCTCTTACCAACCATCTCTGGAGGAGGGGATCCCTCTCTGAATTGCTCCTCCCAAGGTTTCTTCCATTTTTTCTCCCGTTGGGAGTTTTTCCTTGTCTTCCTTGAGGGTTTAGGTTGGTTGAGGGGCAGTTCTATGGGCGTATGTGAAGCCCTCTGTGACATGCTTGCGTGTAAAAAGGGCTAAACAAATAAATTAGGTTTGTCCCAATATAACTGGGTGTGAGCTTGTAGGGTCACATCCGTACTTGAGATGCACGCCGGTGTTGGACCGAATTCTCACTCCCTCATTCATGTTTCATCAAAATATAAGTTTTTGTTGTGCTGCACTTGAGAGCCAATATGATTTGTATGTCATTCTACTCGTAAAATCGGAATGATTCACTCACGAAAATAGACGTAATTTGGAGCTGCACTTGAAAAACGATGTTGATGTCGATGTTGTGCTACACTGTCCTATTATCAGAATGAGGGTAATATGTGAATTATGTTGTAGTTGCAACTTCTGTTATGTCACTGTCTGGTTAAAGCATCCTTCTTTGTATTCATTTGTACAAATCACTTTTTGTAGAACTATTCACTTCTGATTCTTGATCTCTTACGTTGTAGGCCTACTTGCTGTTATAGGCTACTTACTAAATGCACCATATGCCAATTGTAATATAATCGTCTGTTACATGAGTATAGCTACATTATTTTACAAATGTATATAAAAGGCCCCTGCTCCCGTGTCCCTCATTCCAGAATTCAACTCCTATTTCCCTCCCAGTAAACTACTTGCCACACAACTTTTGTGTTTACAATCATATCCATTTTATAGATCCTGCTTACCACAGCCTAGTAAGTATCTTCTAACTTGCAATGTACAGTGCTGCTGGACATTGCAGATTCAGCCGCTAATAGACCAATTATCACCCGACGTCACACAACTGTCAAGCAGGCTCAACTGCACATGTCGGTTGCAAAAGACGAACTTCTACCGGGTCTATTACACTTGGAGTGTCGATCAGGTCATCATATATTTCTGGCCACTAGATTGCAGGGCTTGATATTAACTTTTTGAGGCTCTTGGCCTTTGGACAAATACATTTACGTTTCACTTGTCTATGCACAAAAGTCATTTGACCCCGATACCCTTAAATAGCCTGACCAAGTGATCGGGCAAAACTAGCCTGGCTAACGGAGGTCGCTTTCTCAGGCAAATGACGAATGAAACCGGCTCGGTTAAATAAATCCGAGATTCTGGCTATCTTCACCAGGCTTGTACATACATTAGGCAGTCCTCCCTGACGTTTCTGGTGTAGTATGGAGTGAAATACAACATTGTGCACACTGCCAGTGAGCGAGTCTGACTAAGGCTAACGTCAAAACAGTGTAACGGGGATGCAGTCTCACTCATTGCCAGTTTAAACAAATCTGAAAAATAATCGGACCAGCTGGCTTAAAGCAGGATTCCCATATCTCTTGAAAGCTGATCTGCTCGACTTTTTAGATGTAGAAGTGACTGTAAAACTGTAAATTATTAACTTTGTGACATATGTCACATGACATGAAGACATGGTTGCCGCTCGACTATACGGTCTGTACCGGGCAACATTCTCACTCAAATTTCAAGACTTTCGTGACCCGAATCAAAATTCTGATGCGACAGATCAATGGGTAATCGCTTTCTCTCTTAAAGGCTGTCCTCCTTGACCTTTTAGGTCTTTTTAAATCTAACTATTTGTATTATCAGTGTGGTCCTTTTGCCATTTAAAAGGTTATCCTTTCCCGATTTTCTGCAGCCACATTGGAAACATTCGGGATGCGCGCGCAATCAAATAATTGGTCTAGCCTACTAATAATAAGACTCGTATCACCAGTCCTGTTGTAACTAAATGCCGATGGTATTTATCTCTTACAATGTACTACAAATTAAAAATATTGTTTGTTTCACGTGCAAATCATCAGAGCGCGCTTATCACTGCCTGAACTTGCAGCATGCAAACTTACGTAGAAGCTGAGTGGGGAACGTTGCAACAGAGAAAGATTGTGTTTTCTTGGCCGGAGAAGATAATGTCATTCGATTTGGATGTGATTCTTATAATAGGCATATTGATTTTTCAACCCAGCGCGTTAGCATGAGCAAAGTAGGGCTAGGCCAACTTTCATTTTTCAGGTGGTAGGCTACATCGTATTCAACGTCAAACTATGAAAAATAAACCGTTGTTGGCAGAGTTTGCAATCAACGTTTTTCGAGTCACCTGGTACTTTGTAAATGTAAATGTACTTTAATGAAATGCTGCCATACCACAGATTTATTTGCCATTTTGACTAATAACACCGATAAAGTAGGCTATGACAGAGTTTGTAGTTCTGCAGGCAATTGTGCTCGTGCCGTGTGCAAAATACCAAACCAAAACAAAGCGCAGATTAACGAAAGCAAAACAGTAACACCTTTTCATTTAAATTATATATTTTTAGAGTTTGGTTATTTGTCTTAAATAATATAATCTACAATTTCTGTTTAACATTTCGTTAATTCAGCAATGATGACACAAGCGGGAATCGTATCTCACACTGCCATATGGCAGCTCGACTAAAATAAATCTTAGTAGACCAAGAGAAAATTGACTAGTCGATTAAATCGGTACAGCCCTTGTAGCTAGACAATCAAACTGTTCCTGAACCCCGTGGGGAGGAGGGCCACAACATCATGGCCACCAACAAAACTCAGCAAAACGAAACAAAAACAAAAAAAATATTCGGCAGCGTTGCCACAACGGACCGAATCGCATCGCATTTTTCTCCGCCGCCATTACGGAACTACAGCACAAACTAGCGCACGACATCAACGTCATTGTTTTCAGCCACTACCTCGGTTCGCTGATTGGCCGGTAGAAAATTAACCGGAGAAATCTGACTTACATACCTGATGGCCAGATCTAGTACATAAGCAAAATGAAAATTGAGCGGAAGTATGTAGGAAGGCAGAGCCAGGCTAGTATTTTTTCCTTGTAACATGTTAATGTTATCTGTAACTTCGTGAACCAATATTTTATCTCCTGTTTGCTGAACCTTCTTTTTCTTTTCTTCGAATCTCCCATGGTGGCAGTAACCCCTTACAAAAAAGAAGTATACTTCAAGTTTATTTTGTAAGTATACTTAGTATAAAAAGTATACTATTATCGTGTTACTTAAAGTATACTAGCAGTGTACTAATTTATATACTTTTTTTGTACTAAGTAAACTGAATTGGCCCACTTTTTAGGTCATTTAGTACACTTTAAAGTACACTTGTAGTGTATTTCAAGGTTTACATTTGAATACTGCAAAGTAGCCTGCGTAGTGCACTTTCAGTTCATCAAGTATACTTTCCCATACTTTCAAGTGTACTTTCATTTAATGTAAGTATGTCAACAAGTAAACTTCTAAATGTAATTCTAATATTATTTACTACTGTATTAAAATGTTTATGGGCCCCTCAAACGCCTCAGATCTTACGTCACTTGGCGAGAACGGGGCCCTCGCATCATTTTACTGCCGATTCCTAGCTCTTCACTGCGTGAGCATCAACTTTCAAGAATCCAGCTGTTCTTATCAATGGAACAGTCATTTAACTCATGGTTACAATGGTAAACCAACACAACAATGACAATTACCACGCAACAGAACACTACATTCTAAGCAGACACATTTAAAAAACAAACGGCAAACTTATCAGCAAATGTTAACACTATTTACCGCCTTGCATCATGGAAATTGACTAGCCAATGAGCCACACTATCTGAATTATTTCACGTTGTTTTTCGTTCTTCAGTCAGTTTGACAGTATAACCTTCAAATGCATAATGCAACCCTTCTGTCTGCTTTTTTCTCAAGTAGCTTTTTCGTTTTTTTTTTTCCATTAATACTCCAATTGATAATTATTAGTATAAGAGTATAGGGCTTCAGAATGTTTTAGCAGTAATTAAGGTTACAGCTTCAGTAACAAAAAAAGATTCAATGTGCAATGCATAATAGATTTTCATAAACATGAATAATTAGAATCAGGTGGATCTAAAAAATGTAACTTGTAATTTACTTTCAAATTATTCTGACTGTTTTTGCTGTGTAATAATAGAAAAAATACATCCTACTCCAGAAGAAATGTATACCATTTTTTGTTTCTAAGCATACTTCTTAAAAGTATATCAAAAGTGAACTATTTTCCAGGTATACTCCTTAAAAGTATATCAAAAGTGAACTATTTTCAAAGCATACTTAAAAGTATATTAAAAGTGAACTATTTTCTAAGCATACTTCTTAAAAGTATATCAAAAGTGAACTAAAAGAGTACTATCCATATTTTAGTATACTTATAGTATACTTTAATATACTTCTTTTTTGTAAGGGACATGAAGGCGATTTCTTCCGTCTTTTAACGGTGCGCTAATTAACACTAAAGGGCGAAGTAAGGAGCTGATTGCCCGACGAGGATTTGGTTTGATAAATACCATGCAAAATGCAGAAATACACCGTGCGCTATTTGCGGTTGGGCAAAGGCGCAGATTCAGCTGCGGTCGCAATGTTAGTAAATGATGCCCTGAGTATCTACCGAAAGTGGTCCAAGGAGGGACAAACTACAAACCTGTGACATTGACGCACGAGGGCAATGAAGGCTATGCTGTCTGGTCCAAACTGACAGAAGGTCTACTGTGGTCTACTAAGTCTAAGAAAATGTTAATGATGGTGTAACGGGGCGGCTGTCAGTTACCGCTAGCAAACAACACACCGTCGCGGGGGAGCCGTCCATGCACCGCACGGCGAACGTTGTGCGGGGCTGGGCGGTGGCACGGTGACATCCTGCGTCCGGACAGAGGAAAGACCAGACGGAAAGTCGGAAGGGTCTTTTAAGACATGAGCGCACGGAACATAAGACTGTTGGTGGGAGGACAAGGGGGTTTTGTATGGGGTGAGCGCTGGGGAGCTATTTAGCGAGCTAGAACATTGTGTAGCGGGATGGTATTTGTACTAACCTGTCGGTAGTATGTTAGTGAATGTATTTTTTGTTAGTTAAGGCCGTTATATGGTACTCCGTACTTCACGATTACGGACACATGGGAAGGGCCTACGCATAGATGGAACGCCCTGGAACGCCCTCTCCGTCGTCTGCGGGGCCGTCGGAGAGCTCTCCCGTGCACCGTTGAAATTCCTGTCAATCCGTCATGCCGTGCTGTACAGCGACGGATACCCCTTGGCCGTGATTGGTCCGCTACGACATCATTTCCAAACGACATCATTTCCGACTTCGACAGAAAGGCGTTTTCTCTAAGGTCGTCTTCTTGAAAGACGTCTGTGATGAAAACTTCTTGGAGAGAAAGTTTATTGTGAGCTAGTTTATGCTCTTCTCTAGCGAATTCAGAAACGTGAGTTTGTTGTCTGTGCACTGACTGCCACTGTTTAGTGACATAGAGTAGTAGGCTACATTGTAGTTTTGACTGAAGGTTACATACAGTTTGTATGGATCTTTTTGTTTTGTTTGAGGGGCAGTTCTATGGGCGTATGTGAAGCCCTCTGTGACATGCTTGCGTGTAAAAAGGGCTATACAAATAAATTTGATTTGATTTGATTTTTCAATTATATCAGTCTTTTTGTTTATCATTTTTCACATTGGATTATACACTTGGTGGTGGAGAAATGAATTCACAAAACCAGAGCCTTGTCTATATCGCAGGGGTGTCAAACTCATTTTCACGAGGGCCACATCAGCATTATGGTTGCCGTCAAAGGGCCGACGAAGTTTTAACGATGTAAAAACATGGTGTTTTTGTTGTAGCTTTTGTGAACATAGGGCCTATTATTCTGCAATTGAAGTCCGCCTTTTAATTCTTGGACAATCTGATGTTTTTCATGGAGGATAAATGTGCATATTTTTCTCAGTGTTTGGTGACAAAATGCAAGAGCGCATAGCGCAAGAGCAAAAAAATGTTTGCCCTTTATTTTTAACGCAGAAAAGCTTTTTGAGCTTTATGTAAAATAAACATTGCCGTTTTCCAATTGGTAAAACCTTGTCTAATGAAGGTGATGTCTTCATCATTTCTGGCTCCAAATTGTCGACAAGGGAAGCAGAAACATGCTAGCTTGGCTGAGTAGGCCTACTCTAGCCAAGTTGAAGAGTGATACCAACTTGGGTTGAATGCCCGAGGACCTTGGCTGAAAATGCACATGGGGTACGTTCGCAGAACCGGCTGCATTGGAGGGCTGTCATTAAAACCATGCTCGCCTTCACCCAGTTAAACTTTGCGTTTAACACTGATGTGCATACACTGCTTTCTAGAGGCGGGATGTCGTCACTTTGCCGTAACACAATCGAAATGCATGGTGAGAGATGTCGTTTATGGTCAATGCACGCTGTAAAGCAGCGTAGACTTATTTCAATAGCCCATTAAGCTTCCGCGGGCCACATAAAATGACCACATTTGCTCTTTCAGGTGGTTATATTGCATTAGACACAGTCTTTAATATAATATTATGCGACTGCACCTGCAGCACTCATCGTCTGACTAGTGACAGCTGGTAGGAGGGTCACACGTGTGATGAGAGGTGGGAAATAAAAAACGACGATTTCTAACTTACAAAAACGCAACAAAGCAACGTGTTTTCGACAAAAAAACCGCTTCTCCACCTACTGTTCTGGCGGTGAATTGTTTTCAGCACCCCCAGCCTTCGGAGAGCCATAAAGGCAACAGAAATGCAAATTAATCCGTCCTATCCGGCGGCCCGCCCATCCGTAACGGAGTCTGAGTACCATACTGGCACCTTTAGGCGGAGGAGGTAGTATGGTAAGGTTAATTGATTTAGGAGGGGGATAATGGGCATAATGGGTGAGGCTGCGCGGATATAAGTGCAGAGCAGAGCAGGACGAGGTAATGGGGGCTAAGGGGAACAGCCGACCACACCTCTGGCGAACAAGTACGTAAATGCCGAAATGCCGAAAATGTTTTTGAAAGTGTCTGGTTATTGGGAAGTTATGTACCTATGTAGGGGAAATTAGGGTTCCAGAATTTTTATTTTTGTAATTTGTTTCTCCATATTGGGATGTGTGCCTGCTGCCACGGGTTAATAAAACCTTCTGGGATTTGCTCTAAATCTTTGAATCACTGCCTCCAAGTTTTGGTCACCGCCGCAAAATCGGCCATCCTACAGATGGTTACGTGAGGAATGTGTCAACAGTTCCATCACACCCTGCTGTGTATGGGGCTGTAGAGGCCTCCACCTCACAACTTCTAAGACATGAAGGTTCGGCTGCTGATCGTGGTGCCAGATACCTCAGGACACCTTCAGGGGTGTTGCCTTGCCTTGGCATGTAGGTGCTGTTTTGGCAGTACACAGAAGACTAACAGCAGATAGGCAGGTGGTCATAATGTTTTAGCTCATCGCGAAGCTAGTATTACTTATTCAGTTGTACCAATTTGTTAGTTTGATAATTTCAGTGCCACGAAAACAAATGTAAACAATCACAACAATATTAAAGTTGCGTTTATTTGATTTTATAGTCAAATATGTTTACTGGCTTTTTAAATGCTAAAACATACAAAACATTCAAGCGATGAGACCACATACAACATCCAAAAGTTAGAGAAAACACAGTGATACAAAAAGATGAAAAAATAAGTACAAATTATTACACAAATGGGAAGTTGATAAGTACTGGCTTGGGCTGGGATTCATCACATTTCTCAACAAGTGAGAGCATCGGGGATGCTTCAGTGTGCACATGAACCAGAACAGAAAAATGGGGAAAGTTACCAACATTTTACATGGACATTTTTATTGTAAATAAAAACATGCAGGACCACACCGTTGATGCTAACAAATCACCGACCCCCAAAAATTGTGGAGGGACGCGTCGGCAGACTACGTTGGATGCAATGTGTGGGAGGATTATAGATAAACAAAAGCAAGACAAGTGGATAGCTACAAACTGCAGGCCGAATAGTATTGTGGAAGATGTCAGTCTGAGGAAAGTTCTTACTCGTCCGTTGATATTTACAATAAATATTTTAGACTGTGTAATGGAAAGACTGCCGTTTAAAATGCTTGCAACCAACTGTTTTTGCACGTTTGTTTCATATAGCACTACTTTTAAAATAAAACTGCGCAATACACTACTTTGAATTAATTATTGAATTTTGCACCTAACAATATGCGAGTTGACCAAAGATATGCTTGTTGGGCTATGTTGTAAATTAACGTCAGTAAACAGCATAGCTTAGGTATAGCAGCTCTCACATCTGTATACTTAATAGTGATTAGTGTACCTTATTTCATTCTCAAATCATTACATTTAGCTTGTTACTGGTTCCTTTGTAAATGTCATTATTTAAGTATTTTATTGATTTAATATTTTCTGATTTTCACATTTGTATTTATATGCGTACATTTCTTAGAAGAAGGAAATTTCACTGAGGGAGGTGTTGTATCTAAGTTATTGGATTTGAACTGTAGTTGATTGTTGTTATGCAAATTCACATACAGCAAATAATTTACAACAAAAGCAATTCAAGTCCCTAATTTGTAACAGTGAATGCAATGTCTGGAGTTTTTTTTAAATTACTTTTCAGCACCTTCACAACGTTCAGTTATGCCACTTAGTACTGTAGTGACTTGGGATAAAAAAAAAATAATAATAATAATAATAATAAGCCTTTATTTATATGGCACATTTCATACAACAATTGCAGCTCACTGTGCTTTGCATACAATCAATAATACAAGTGATTCAAGTAATAAAAAATAAAAAAAGTAAAATGTAACATGACAAAATACAAGCCGCAGTCTTTGCGGTGTCTCGAGTGCGTCTGAGACTCGAGCTGCCTTTGCAGTTTCCAAAACATATAACAACACAGACTCAATAAAAACAATAATACAAGTGATAAAAGTAATAATAAAAGTGGTAAAGCCCTTCTGAGATAAAATTACTTAAATGCTTCGGTAAAGGGTAGGTTTTAAGCAGTCTTAAAAATGTCTAGCGTGTTTGCTTCCCTAATATTTATGGGTAATTTGTTCCATAGTTTTGGGGCATAATTGACAAAGGCTGTATCACCAATCTTCGTATGACTGCTTCTGGTGACCTCTAATAGGCCTGCATTTGATGATCGCATTGTCCTAGCTGGTGTGTAGTTTATAAGGGAGTTAGCAATGTAGCTAGGTCCTTGTCCAGTCCGTTTAGAGCTTTGTATGTGTGGAAAAGGACCTTAAAGTCAATTCTGAAGATAACAGGGAGCCAGTGTAAAGTAGCTAGGACAGGACTAATGTGTTCTCTCCTTTTAGTTTTGGTTAAAGGTGACATGACATGCTGTTTTTGGAAGCTTTTATATAGGCCTTAGTGGGCCCCTAATACTGTATCTGAAGTCTCTTTCCCGAAATTCAGCCATGGTGCAGAATTATAGCCACTACAAGTAGTCCCACAATCAGCTTTCCTGAGAACGCGCTGTTTCTGTGTCTGTAGCTTTAAATGCTAATGAGGAGGAGAGGGGCGACAACATGCGCTAATGTTTACAGGATGTATTGCAATGGCTCGTTGCCCCCGTTGCTGTAAAATGCCTAGAATTTAGCCATTCTCATCTGATCACCCTGGTTTGCAGAGGTGCACACTCAGTCATTTCAATGTGGAGAAAGGCGGATATCGCGAGCCATAACACCAACAGCAGAACGGTTATCCAAAAATCAAAGAAGTGTACAACACTAGCGTTACAGCGTTTGTATTCACACACACACACACACTTGATGCCATTTATCTTTACGTTAGCAACAGTAACTCAGCTGTTAGCTGCAGAGCTAATGTTACAGCCACATTCTAAGGGTAGCAAGATAGGTAACCATATACAGTAAAGCAACAAAATGATATAGCGTTAGTTAACTTACTTGTCCAAGGTTTGTAGCTTGACCAAGAAGATTTAGTAATGATCCAGAATTTAATTTCAGCAAGGCCAGCTTTGAGTTGGCTCAAGTTGAGGAAATGTTTGGCGCAGACATACAACACTTTGGGAAGTTGTGTCGGTGCATTTCCAGCGAAAATACAATTAAGATACGGGTTGTGCAAAGGCTCGGATGAAGGAACAAAAAAAAAAGATGTGTGCTTGCATTTGTATATCCAAGCACTGAGCAACTGTTATGCTTCGTTTGTTTGCTTGCCATGATGTCTCTCCAGGAAAAAACGATATCGCACTCGCCCTTGCACGGTGGTAGCTTTGTTTCTCATGGGCGGGCTAGATGATCTGGTCGGGCAAAGCAGAGAGAGGGGAGGTAACCTTCCCCCTATCTACGTCACTAGGGGGAGATTTTCAAACAGCGCAATTGAGCCTTCATTTTGTCAAAGGCGGAGAAGAACACGCAGGGCTTGGTTTACACTTATCGAAAATTCTAGCCACTGGGGGACTGAAGGCAGGCTAGGGGAACTCATTAATGTTAAATAACCTCATAAAATGAAGTTTTCATGTCATGTCACCTTTAATAATCTAACTGCCGAATTTCAGTGGTTTTCTTGGGAAGAGCAGTGAAAAGTGCGTTACAGTAGTCCAGCCGGCTGGACATAAAATCATGAATTAACTTCTCTGCATCATTTTGGTTTATGAATGGTCGTACCTTTGCTATATTCCTCAGGTGGAAGAAAGCTGCGGCTGGGGTCATGTGGCTGAGCGGTTAGGGAATTAATGTCAGTGAGTTGAAATTCCAGGATTACACCGAGACTCGTCACCTTTGGTTTAAACCGGGGGTTAAAGTGGAACTGAACTGCGATTAGACACAGTGATATTATAAAAGTATATATATTTAATGACATAAAAAAATATAACATACAACTGTATACCATATTCTATTAATAATCCAAATCTCTAGTGTGAAAATAATTTACTTAAAAAGAACAGGGCGCCGCCATGTTTAAATGACGTCTACATCTGACGTCACGAGAATGGTTGGGCTCAATTTCAACCCGCCAAACTGCATTGAAAATTGAAGAAAACCGATCCATCATACAGATCCCTGTTCATCCTGTGGCGTATGCTTTCGAACGAATACGTAATTAGGGAGTCAGATGGCTGAGCGGTGAGGGAGTCGGGCTAGTAATCAGAAGGTTGCTGGATCGATTCCTCGCCGTGCCAAATGACATTGTGCCCTTGGGCAAGGCACTTCACCCTACTTGCCTCGGGGGGAATGTCCCTGTACTTAGGCCTACTGTAAGACGCTCTGGATAAGAGCGTCTGCTAAATGACTAAATGTAAATTATGTAGCCTACCCGCAGGACCGCAGTTGTTCCATAGGATGCAGAATATGTGGTTTTGTCGGAAGATATAAATATAGTTAACACTGACAGGTTGAACAACGCCGAGTGGTGTCTTGTAGCTAGCTACTTCGATCTGATTAAAGAGGCAGACCTGCATGACCTGGGTGTTGGTGGTCCACCAAAATGATCGTTCATCATTGAGCACAGGCTCTTTCCCATGCTGTGTGAGGAGAAATACCTTTTATGTTAGCTTATCATAGGTATAACCTATGAATTATAGTATGATCTGAGGCTACTTATGTCATGCTATGCCAGGTTGTCTTGTCTGTCCTAAGAATATCAGTGCTCGGTCTGACCCTGTGTTGTTCTGTGCATCTGACAATAAAAGACTTGAACTTGAAAGTTTGGAGCGCCCTATACATAGGTGGTAATTTTCAGTTACTAATAGCCCCTTCAAGTTGTGTGAAACATGCTCACTGGTCGAGTTTGCTGCTAGGTTAAAGGCCATATGGCAGGTTGATTTTTCCAACGAATTTGCGCTATTTGGTTGTTGGTAATAAACATTTAAACTGTTATCCATTGTATTTCATGTTGTTGGGTGTCACAAAACGTAGGCTTATATAATACAAAAAAGTTGCAACTTTTTTGAGACAAGTTATGATTGAGGTAAGTTTGGAAAAACTACCTTATTTAAACTACCTTATTTAAACATTAAATTAATAAATATTTTTTTTGTATCTGTTTTCGCTGTTGTAGTTTATAGATGGTCCCTAAACGCTCGTCTTATTGCCGGCTGCTCGTAGAGACTAATGTTATTTCTTCAGGTTGCAAGACGGCTCGTTTTGATGGAAATGACTTTGTAGCTCGTTGTTTACCTTACTACAGTACGAAATATGTGTTATTTGTGATTTAATAACTTTTTGCTATGGAGTTATTGATCCCGGAAGTTTGAATCTGTGAATGTCATGCCAACTTTACCGAATTTACTTTGCGTTTGAGGCAGATGACCGTGGCGTTATAATTAGGTTAATCCGCAGAAGCCACTATGGAGAAGATGCTACCGTGTTGTTCAGATTAAGGGAGGTAATACTTCCAATTTAGCTAAGCAATTGAAAGATCATCATCCGGATTTGTTCAAAGAATTCAAGGTGAGTCGTTCCAGAAGAGGCGCAGCACCAATGCTAACAACTGGCATCGTACCAAATAAATCAATGTTCGTTGTGGTCGCGGCGAAAGAATGTACTCTCAGTTTTTTAATCCGTCATACACGTTACACAATGTTTGAAATGGTGGGCACTACAGTTACAATGGTTTATGTTACGTACGTAGTTTAGGTTAGCTGTAGTTTTAACGTTAGCCTATAGCCTACCTTGGTTAGAAGGTAAATTCATGTTCATCTTGTTAGCTGAATGGCTTAATTGCACTGTATTATGTTGTGCTATGCTCTGTTGCACATGTTTTGTACGTTTTATGACATAGCTATTTTTAAGGTTCCTCCGGTAGGAGGAAACTAATAATAATAATAACAATAACTATTATTATTATTATTATTATTATTATTATATTTCTCCACTAAATGGCCCAACAGCTCAAAAAGTCCTGGACCCGATTTTTCACAATTCGGCCCAATGATACAACAGGTCCCTCACTACTCCCACACGGCCATAGGTGGCGCTATAAAACACGCCCAAAGTCTACGTGATTTCCCCAGCGTCCCATGACTCCAAAATGCCAGAAAATTGGTATATATGTCTTATTTCTCATGGGGAACAAAAAAGCCTCAAGAACTCATAAGGTCCGCCGTATTAGATGTTGCTGTACTGTCCAAATTTGGTACAACCTTCAAAACCCTTCCTCATGAACCATAGATCCAATCGACTTGAAATTTGTTACAGATGTGTAGAATACATGTTTTTATAAAGGGTCAAATTGAATAAGAAATGCAATACAAAATGGCTGAAAGAAGTTATTTATGTAAATGTCCAAATTGCCTCAATATTTTTTTGTTAATAAATAAAATATAATTTTGACTGATTGTATTTCAACCCTAATAAGGTTCAAGACGACATCAATCTCTAAACAAAAACAATTTCACCTTGTTATGTCAATATATGATTGAATTCAATAGAATTATTGCCCCTTGACACTAGGGTGACCACTTTGCATTGTGTCGCCCAGCATTTTCACCCCTTGTTCCACACGTAGCATATTGAAAATGCTGTGCTATACAGCGCAAAGAGGAACAGCTGTTCAACCTACTGACACGCACGAGCTTGGCGAGATGCACACACATCCTTTCAGGAAAAGTTATCAACTGGAATCACCTGAAAGCCTTGTTGGACGCAGCCACGTTCGGTAAGTCCTATTATTACACATTTTAAGCTAGAATCAATGATTAGGTTCGTGAAAGTACACTACTCTTAAATTATGTTGAAGGTTTGAGCACTTTGAGACCTTTAGATCGTGAGTTTGAAGTGACGGAAAACTGAACTCGAAAAGTAGCTAGCTTTTTCCCTCTGTGTAATTACTGAATCATGTAGCATCTCGGCGATTTCATCCAAAAGGTAGAGGAGGGCAGCTTTTAGGAGAACAAGCGATTCCCCACAGACCTGTCGGCTCAGAATTTTGATTTGGGTCGAGAAAGTCTTTGTAATAAGCCTATGCGCCAGGGAGCCCACAGGCTCAGGCGGCAGCCATGTTTTGGTTGCGTCATGTTCACAAGTTCACCATTTCACAGTTCGGTCGACACCAAAAATGTGTTTGTTACCAAACCTCGAGGAGGGAAGCCTTTAGGAGATGTAGGAATTGTGCTTGTAGCCAGATGCTCCGATTATTTTTGTGATTTGTGGAAAACTTGCGAATGGAGTGAGACTGCGTCCCGAGGGTACATTGTTTTGACTTACGGTGCGTTCACACTGCAGCGGGGCGGGCAGAGCGGGGCGTCGGCTTCCCATTCATTTTCAATGAAACCAGGCGTTGACGCCCGCGTAGGGCATTGTGGGAAGGCGAGCGGGGCGTTGCCGCTCGTGTAGGGCATTGTGGGAAGGCGAGCGGGGCGGCGAAAGTTTGATTTTTTCAAGTTTATGTAAATGAGGAGCGTGAAAACGCCAGCGATGGCCAATCGGGTTGGTTTCTTGTTGTAACGTAGCAACTGTTGCTCATGGTAAACATTTCTAGGTTTGACAATTTCAAGATGGAAGATCAACTCATCGTATGTGTGTCTTCATACCCAGTATTATATGATACGTCTATGTTCAATTACAGAGATGTAAATAAAAATAATTATGCCTGGTGCAGGGTTGCTGAGGTTGTCGGCGTCCCTGGTGTGTTGTATTTTGTACTTTAATTCAGTTTTTCACATTACGTAACTTTCTTCTGTGCTAGCTGCATAGTCTAGCTAGCTCACCCGGCACACGATTGACATTCAATGCTGAAATGCTGGCTGGCAGCCACTCGCTATCCATACAGTGAATGTGTAGTGGCAAGTCATAATCTAGCGATTGATTTGCAGAGATTTCGAGTAATATGATAAAAGGTTACACATGTCAACGTTTATGTCTGATGCATCTTTCTTTCCAGCCGGAACAAGACCCGTTACTGTACATAGAGTGCGGGTGGCATTTAATCTTTCACTCGGCTTCAAAAAAAGTGTGGAAAAAGATAACCTATTGTGTGCTGTAGATAAGATCATGTCAGATCCAGAATGCGTACTGGATTTTTGCTTAATGTGTGTAAAAGTTGTATTTTGTCTGCACATTTGCCATGACATTATACTAACTACAACAGTGATTTAAGAGAACTACAGATCTGAATTAATCTGTCTGACACGCCCCCAAGCGTGGTGCACTGTGGTAAGGCCGGCGGTGCCGAGCTGTAAAAAAGTCTGCAGTGTGAACGCACCGTTAGCCTCAATGACAGACTTGCCTCGCTCACTCATTGGCAGTGTGTAAACAATATCGTAATTCACTAAATTCTAGTCCTAAAACGTCAGGGAGGGCTGCTTTTTGTAGACAAGTGTCTACTGAAGATACCCAGTATATAGGATCCTTCAAAACAAGCCTATTTCATTTGTCATTTTCCTGAGAAAGCGAACTACGTTAGCCAGGCTAGTTTCACTCGGTCAGCCTACAGGTCTATGACAGACAGATTTACTGTTTACAGGCAAAGGTCGAGCTGATCTTTGGTCAGATGTGTATATTGACCAGTTTAGAGCTAAATACTCTTGCTAGAGCCTGGAATCGAGCCAAATGTTTGGAGTGACTTTGCATGGCCCGGTCTCCATCAGTTCAACACATTTGGATTCAAGTTCAAGTAATGCCACTGCATTTCACAGTCAACTGTAGTTTATGTCAAGTGTAGATGTAAAAAGGTGGAGGAACCCGCATCGCTGCTTGCAGCTATATTTCCAAATATTTTTATAAATAAGTTCATGGTTCAAGTACATGGAATCGTACATCGATTCTTGATGCCAAAAATTGGCATCAAGAATCGTGTTATTTTACTGGTATCGGCACCAACTACTGAATTTTTGGTATCGTGACACCCATAGTCAGAGGGGCTAACAGGGGATACAGCTGCCTCTCCGTTTTCTTCCAAACTTGGGGAGTCCGTGCCATTCCAGCCACTGTCTCCAGCGGTGACGCCCTTCACTCCTCACAACAGCACAAGCACGGGCAGCCTAGGGGCTCAAAACACACAAGCCCCTTCAGCCCAGCTGACCAGGAGCGGGGGAGAGGAGACAGTCAATGCTGTGTGACTGAAAAACTGTCAGGGCCTACACAAGATCCAACAGAGCCAGTTGAAACAGCTGCTACTAGAGTTTAGCGATAGCTTTGCATGGCCGGAGGAGGAGCAGACACACTTGGTTCGGCACAAAATAGACACTGGGAATGCCCGACCAATTAAAATGCAACCCCGTCGTATCCCGCTGGCCCGCAGGGAAACAGCAGACAAAGCTATCGTTGACATATTGCGGGACAATTTCATCAAACCATCCATGGTCTGCACCAGTTGTCATGGTGCCTAAGAAAGGGGGTAAACTTAGGTTCTGTGTCGACTACAGGGGGTTAAATGCTGTCACCATCAAAGACTCCTACCCCATACCAATGGTAGACGAGACGCTGGACCATGTGAGGGGGTTGTTGAAGTGCCAGTGGTTACTGGCAGGTGTCCCTCTCACCGTTGGCACGGGAGAAAACTGCCTTCTCCACAGATAGGGGGCATTGGCAGTTTAAGGTGCTTTGGCCTCTGCAATGCGCCTGCTACCTTTTGAGAGACTCATGGACAGTGTGCTAGCTGGGTTTCTTAGACGTGAGTGTGTGGTGTACCTGGATGACATATTGGTGCATGGCACTTCTTTTGGGGAGGCCCTGGGTGCACTAATGGGGGTGTTAGTGAGAATCTCGGGGGCAAGACTAAAACTACACCCAGAAAAGTGTAACTTCATGCGAAGGGAGGTGGCGTTCCTGGGTCACCAACTGGGGGCAAGGGCGTCAGGACGCTGCCAGACGAAGTGGAGGTTGTGAGGGGGTGGCCAGTCCCTGGGGCAAAAAAAAAAAGGTGAAAAGATTCCTGGGGCTGGCGGGTTACTACCGCAGGTTTGTGAAGGGGTTTGCGGGAATAGCTGCTCCACTAAGCCACATCCTCAAAAAGGACACGGTCTTCCAGTGGGCCGAGGAGCACCAGCAGCCTTTTGAAGCACTCAAACACGGCCTGGCAGAAGCCCCCGTCCTGGCCACACCTACCCTAAACCTCCCATTTATCATGGACACTGCACCAGCATTGAAGGGTTGGGTGCTGTGCCGGCCCAGTGTGGGCCGGATGGGGAACATGTTATAGCGTATTACAGCAGAATCTTTGAAATGCTAAACGGGTCAAGTGGGAATGGGAGCTGTGCACGGAGAAGTTACTGCCACGGTGAGCCAGCTGGTGGTGGCGGGGCCTTGAGACTGTGGACGTCAAGAGTCGAGATGTCGCCAGGAGAACGTTGAACTGCGCCCCATTCTACAGTGGGTGGGAAAAGGAAACCGACCACCGTGGGGGGAGGTGGCCCCTTTCTCACCAGTCACCAAAGGGTTGTGGGCAAAATTTACTAACCTCAGAGTAGCAGAGGGGGTCCTTAAGAGGAGGTGGAAAAAGCCAGCAATCGGGGAATTGACGTGGCAAGTAGTGGTGCCTAAAGGGCTGCAGGGGAAGGTATTACAGCAGCTAAATTGGGGGGTAGGCGCCGGGCATTTGAGTCTCCAAGACTTTAAATCGTGTTTGGCAAGGATTCTAATGTGCCAGGCACAGGAGAGATGTGGAGGACTTTTGTAGGAGGTGTGATGAGTGTGCTGATAAAAAAAGACCCCCAGGCCGGTCACACGCTCTCTTGCAACAGTTCCCAGTAGGGAAGCCCATGGAGAGACTCGGGGTGGATATAGTGGGGCCGTTCCCTACCACAGACAAGGGGAACAGGTTCATTCTGACCGCTATGGACTACTTTACAAAGTTGCCAGAGGCCTATGCTATCCCAGATCAGGAGGCAGAATAGTGGAGGCTTAAATAGGGGGAATAGTCAGTCGGTTTGGGATGCCACAGTCCATCCACACCGACCAGGGAAGAAACTTTAAGTCGGCTGAGTTGTGTAGACGGCTAGGGGTTGAAAAAACATGCACTAATCACCTTCACCCACAGAGTAATGGGCTAGTGGAGAGATTTCATCGAACCTTGGCACAGCAGCTGGCTATTACCACCTCAAAGCACCAAAAAGACTGGGACACCCATTTACCCTTTATCCTGATGGCATATATTATAGCGGTTCAAGCATCAACCGCTTGCTCCCCGGAACGATTAATGTTGGGCAGAGAGATGCGTACCCCAGTGTAGTTGATGTTCGGCCGGCCCCCTGATGACGACGGTAGTGTGTTACCTGGGCCTGACTATGTACATCGCCTTCAGGACCGGCTAGAAGTGGCTCACACGTTTGCAAGGGAGCAGCTTGTGAACGCAGGGCTATGCCTAAAGTGCAATTATGACTCACGCGCGAGGGGGAGGCTATTTGAAGCGGGAGAAAGCATTTGGCTGCACAACCCCGTACACAAGAAGGGGTGGTACCCTAAGCTGGACAGTACCTGAGTGGGTCCCTGTGCAGTGCTAGAAAGGGTGGGGGAGGCAACGTACCGCGTGGAGGTCCCCCACGGAACAGGAAGGTAGTGGTACACCGGGATCGATTGGCGCCCTACAGAGGGAATGAAAACTGAAGAACAGCCTAGTGAGTTATTAAATTGGTGGTGTTTGACAGTGTCTGACTCAACTTATTTGCCCAGCTCGGGCATTACAGTACTAAGTCACTTTGAAGTGAAAATGAACACCAGACCGCTCTTGTTACCGGCCTCAAGTTAAGCCTAGGGGAACTTGGGCCGGCACAAACAGGTTCCTTAAACTTGAAAAGTGAAGGAACAAAACACAGGTGTCAAGGCATGGAGTTCACTTTTATTAACAATCAATAAAAACAGACTACAATAAAAGACAGGCTACAACAATGATTTCATATTCACTGCCAAATGCATAATTAGTCAACACAGGCGACCACCATCCGTGGACCAAAACCATGTTAAATCACAATATACAAACAGCAAACACACACACAGACATCTTTTACCAACATAATACCCCATTACTAGTATGCTTGTTTTTAGATCATCCACACTCTTTTGCAGCAGTTTAAAACCCACAAAAAAAGTTATATTACCTTGAAAAGTGAAGGAACAAACACAGGTGTCAAGACATGGAGTTCAAACAAAAGCTCCCCAGTTCCTTCTTTTATCCTTCCCTGCCTTGCAGGATGCGTCCACTGACACCTCGCTGTCCGTAGTGGACTGGAGTGAACCAAGCATGATAGGGTGCGTGCATGTATGTGTTTTGTGTATGGGCGTGCGGCACTGAGGATAGCCCGCTACACTCTAATAATTTGTTTAAGATTAAAAACCATAGAAGGATAAAAACAGGCCAGGCTGACATTGGTATGACGTAAGCAACTAATCAAATTCATAATGGGTGTATTTGATTTATAGCACGTGTGCGAACGATAAAGCATTGACAATAGCCAATAGTATTTGCAACTTCAAGGTAGAGTGGGGGGTCCTAAATCTAATTCTGCTTGGGCCTTTAAAGGCTTTGGCCGGCCTTGGCTGTAATAATGAGTGAGGTATAAAAAAGTACATTTGGGAGAGTGGGCATGGCCTGTCTCCCCAACTACACCCAATTATTAGTTTTTGAATGTTTTAAAAAAACAATTTTTTTCCCCTAAATTGGTCAGTATTTTCCTACTATGTTATTAGTTTTAAAAGGTTCCATGGCATGCTGTTTTTGGATGCTTTTAAAAGGTTCCATGGCATGCTGTTTTTGGATGCTTGTATATAGGCCTTAGTGCTCCCCTAATACTGTATCTGAAGTCTCAGCCTTGGTGCAGAATTACAGCCACTATGGAGCTTTCCTTAGGATGTGCCATTTCTGTGTCTGTAGCTTTAAATGCTATGAGGAGGAGAGAGGCAGGGCTAACTGCAATGCTTCCATCATTTGCAAGCCATGATGTCTCTTGAGGAAAAAACAATGTTGCGCTCGCACGGCCGTAGCTTATTATCGCATTGGTGGGCCAAACTCTCTGTGCGGGCAAAGCAGAGAAAGGGGAGGTAACCTTTCCCCTTATGACAACATAAGGGGAAGAATTTCAGAGAACAATACCCAGACTTGGTTTACACCTATCAACATTTCTAGCCAGGCTAGGGGAACTCATAAACATTTGAAATAACCTCATAAACTGACATTTTAACGCCATGGGACCTTTAAGGTTGTATGCCGATGTGACTTAGAAAAGTTTAAACATTGAACAAATTTGTCGATTTAAGTCTGAGTCAGACCATTAAGGTAATCCCTTTACACGATAAGCAAGGAGATTGCATTTCAATATTTCCTCAATAGCTCATAGTATAGGTGGATCAGAATTATGTTACTAACTTTTCAGTGACTCTTCCAGATTCCTCTCTCCTTTGGTAAAGTCTGATTATTTTGGCGTCATTGAGTCTTTTCCAGGTTTTCATCTCCAGGTTGTAGTCATGATTCACAAAGAAAATTATGCTGGTTTTCTCATGTCTCTCAAAATAGTAGTTTGAGTATTTACTGTGGTCTTCAGTAATAAATCCATACGCATCCACCTAAGAGAGCAGACATATTTCTTACATTTACATAAATAACGAGTTGAAACTAAGTTTTATAGATAATGCATTGCCTATCAATTACTTAGAGGGAGACGGTATACCACATTTTGGTGCTTGCTACTATCTTTACTGATTTCAATGAAACGTTCAGAGCACGAGATAGTTAACAATGTTCATGACAAAGGGCTGACTTGAAGACAACAACCATAGACTTATTATATTGTAACAACTCAAAATGCGATGTAGCCCTGTGTGGAGACCCCGGTAAATTGTATTAGACTACTGCTGTTCGTCTTGGTGGTAGCGATTGCTTTGCTTGAACTCGATTTAACCAGAGCCTGTTTAAGGAGAACCTTGCCACTCCCTATTAAGCCCTATTGTACCGAATTTGGTTGCGGTTCCACCAGAGTTCCACTGGGGGTGATCGCGAGCGAGTGCATGTTGAATGGGAGTCTATGGAGCTAAACGGGTAAATTTGTCTCTTTTGCCTGATTGTCGTTGAGAAATCTCCGATTTGATTGTAGTTTTTGCATGTTCAACATGGATTATAGGTCGAAAGTTGAATGAACGAGTACTTATGTCCTTTTGATTTCTTACAGGGTGAGTCGTTGTTGCCTATAACACACTAGCATTCTGCTAAAGAATGCTGATTGGTTAGTGAAGGACTGATACGACCAGAGCTCTTGCTTGATGGCATCCCAAGCGGAATCAGAATGTCAGAGCATTAGCAACATTAGCAACAACATTAGCAAGCCTCTTTCTAGCATGTGTATTGACAGGAAGAGCCTAACCTGTCAGCTGTGTTGTCGATGCCCTGAGAGAAAAAAGTATGTGACCAGAGCTTGCCATAAAGCAGTAGCTCTGGTCGTACGATGTGTATGACGTCAATTACATTTTCAAAAGCTTTTTAGAACAGAAAGGCGACTTTAAAAAAAGCAGTGTATATTTTTTTTGCCTCCCCTTTTGAATTCAGAATTCAAATTACTAGACAAAACATTATATCCTGAGAAAAGTGGATTTTGAGGGGTATAGCTCCATAGACCTCCATTCATTCTGCACTCGCTTGTTAGCGCCCTCACATGGAACTTCAACCAGTTCAGAACCCGGAAGTTTCCCGAGAGTGGCAGTTCTCTCTATATTAGACATTCTCTGATTTAACGTTACGTTGTACGGTTTAGACTGCTATTGCACTTCTGGTTAGACCTAAACTGCATTTCATTGCCTTGTACCTGTACTTGTAATGACAATAAAGTTGAATCTAATCTAACGAAACTCACTCCTCAGGTATTTAATAGGCTACCTGCGTCTACGAATAACTAGCTTTTCTTTGGCGTAGCAGGTAGTGGTCGCGCTTGACAAGTCAGAGGTTGTGCGTTCGAGCCCAGTGAGTGGCGAACGACGCCTCGTTGTGACGGAGCGTGGTCACTTCCGTTACATACCGTCACACTATTCTAAAACATTTTAATGAACAGATTGACAAAGTTTAGGCTGTGGCAATGAAGTACAGGTTAGTAGTCACTAGTCAGATAGTTTCACCTATTGAAAGACTTTTTATTTAAGTATGGGGAGTGCCAAAACATGTTCTGTCGCCAGTTGACAAACAGCTGGAGTTGTTGCCTGGCCTAAACAGCTGGAGTTGTTTTTGTGTCTCGCGTACTGCGTTGCACTGAGCTACACTGGTTTGAAACTACAGGTAGTGCTAATGATAATTTCACCAACAAATAGTTTACCTGTAATCTAATGTCATAATAAATACGACAACGAAAATGTATTCGTGTGGAATGTTTATATTAACAATTGAAAACAGATGGATCATAGACCGCTGTAGTATGTGTTACCCGGGCAATAGAGGCTAATGTCATGATAATGCTTCAGTGAGTAGACTACCGTTTCCAAAAGTAGATGTACTTCCTTGTTTCAGCTTATATTGTACATTACACTTCACAATTGTGTTTCATATCACAAAGTAACATGAGTAAATAGTTATCACCCTGGCCTCTTAGCTTGTGGCGTGTTTTCGTGACGTATAACGTCACGTCAGTGACTGTTGCGAGCAAGTTGGCCACTGTTACCTTCACTTTTCGCCACAAAAACGTAATTTAAACATAAACCATGCAACGGACCGTAAATACAAATACAAGCAACTTAATTGCTACCAAGACGAAACTTTTGACAGCGACGTTGTCTATGTAGTCCAAATATTGAGGAAGGCTTAGGGGGGCAAAAATAAATAACTAGAAAAAGCTGTTCCTGCGAAACAGCAGTGAGAATGCTGAAAACCTGAATGGGGATAGCTGAATAGTGAAAATTTAGTAGAAAGTTATATGCAGAAGCTTCAAAGCGCCCGAAGGTATTTTTGAAAGGGGCTGGAGCTGGATGAAGGCATAAAACTACAGAAAAGAGAAGAAAAATGCAAAAAGAGAAATAATTCAGAAGAATTTGAAAATGTAGTAGAAAGTCATTTGCTCAGTTTTCAAAAGGCCTGAAATGTATGTATGTTAGAAAGGACCTGCAGCGAGATGAAGGCAGAAAAGTAAAGAAAAAAGAAAAATGCAAAACAAAGTGAAAAAAAATCTGAATGAAGAGAAACAATGCATACAAATTTGAAAATTTTGCAGAAAGTTATTTGCTGGAGTCTCAAAAGGCCTGAAATGTATGTTAGAAAGGACCTGCAGCAAGATATAGGAAGAAAAGTACAGAAAATAGAAGAAACCTGGAGCAATATGAAGGCAGAAAACAGAAGAAAATAAGAAAAATGCAAAACAAAAAGGGGAAAATTTCAGAAAGATGAGTTGCAGGAAAATGTGATCATTTAGCAGAAAACCAGTTTCTGAAGTCTGGGTTGAACGAATTTGAAGGTAAAATGACAACACTGGAATGACTTGAACTTGCTGGAAAAACTTAGCAACCGTTGGTCATTGGCAACAGATTGGCAACATTTCTAACCTAGAATCTAGGTATCAGGTTCAAAACGGAGGAGAAACTAATCATGCGTGCCTGCACACCCAGTCCTGTTCAGACATTTAATTTAAGATGACATCAAAATAATAATTCATAGTGCAGGGTTGCCGATGCTGTCGTTGTCCCTGGTGAGTTTTTTTTTATAGTAAATAACAAGATCATGCTACTTCTAACCAGCGGATCATTTCTTGCAAGTGTGTCAAAGTGGTATGTATTAAGACCGAAAGCTTGAATAATAACCGAAGGCGTGAAGCTAGACAGAGGATGCAATGGAAGATTTCCTACATAAGTAGATCTACTTCTTCAAATTGAAAACAGAGAAGATATTTAGAGTAAAGACAAGTTACTTTACATCTGTGTTCAATATCAACCGCCTGGTGGTCCCACCGCTCAAGACCGCCTGGTCCCAACACAAGCTCTTCTCCAGCCTGGCCCCCCAGTGGTGGAATCAACTCCCCACCTCCATCAGAGACACAGACTGTCTCTCCACCTTCAAGAAAAAGGCTCAAGACGCACTTGTTCCGGGAGTACATGGTTGCTGAACCCAATGCTAGTTTCCTCAAGGATCACAATGAGTCTTGCTTAGAGACTTGTTGCTCTCGTTGGTTAGTGGCAACTGATTTAAACTGTCGTATTTGCTGCAAAATATTCTATTTTAGTTCGTCTTATTTTTATTTTTACTGTTGCTGCTTTTTCTACAGGTACACTTGCACTTAGAGATTCATGTTGTTTAATTGTAACTTGCTTAACTACATGCTCTTATGGTTCTTCCCTTTGGCACTTATTTTTTGGTTGTTCACCATGTGTGCTTCTTGTTTTGGCTACCCACAATGCTTTGGGGCTATCTTGTTGTTATCATCAGTGACCTATGCACTTTGTAAAGCTCTTTCTTGGAAGTCGCTTTGGATAAAAGCGTCTGCTAAATGAATAAATGTAAATGCACGTGTTCAATATCATCAATTAAAAGTAAAAACATTCCAAAGGTATTTTTGAAAGGTTCTGGAGCAAGATGAAGGCAGAAAACAGCAGAAAAGAAGAAGAAAAATGCAAAACAAAAAGGGGAACATTTCAGAAAGATGAGCTGCAAGAAAATGTGAAAATTTAGCAGAAAACCAGTTGCTGAAGTCTGGGTTGAACGAATTTGAAGGTAAAAGGACAACACTGGAATGACGAACTTGCTGGAAAAACGTAGCAACTGTTGGTCATAGGCAACATTTCTAACCTACAATCTAGGGTTCAGGTTCAAGACGGAGGAGAAACTAATCAAGCATGCCTGCACACCCAGTCCTGTTCAGACACTTAATTTAAGATGACAACAAAATAATAATTTATAGTGCAGGGTTGCCGATGTTGTCGTTGTCCCTGTTGAGTTTTTTATAGTAGATAACAAAATCATGCTACACCTAAGCGGATCATTTCTTGCAAGTGTTTCAAAGTGGTATGTAGATCTACTACTTCAAATTGAAAACAGAGAAGATAATTAGAGTAAAGTTACTTTACATCTGTGTTCAATATCGTCATTTAAAAGTAAAAGCTTTTCAGTTACGAAGCGTTTGTTCGTAGGATTAAGGACAGCTGCAGCAAACACTTACCCCAGCCCTGGTTTGGCTGTTCATGACGGTCAGCTACAGTCGCGCCTCGATTTTTGCAGCTTTCTCTAAAACTGGCTAAAATAAAAACGATCTAGCTAGATTATGTACACTTTAAACTCAATATACATACCTTGTTTGGCCAATTTGGTCGATTGTGGAAAAAAAGTCGAACCGTTTTTAGTTATGGAGAGAGCCATCGCGCTAGCTCAATTATGAGAAATGTAGCTAGAATCCACACCTCAAACAAGTTAACCTACCCTTACAAAAAAGAAGTATATTAAAGTATACTATAAGTATACTAAAATATGAATAGTACACTTTTAGGTCACTTTTAATATACTTTTAAGAAGTATACTTAGAAAATAGTTCACTTTTAATATACTTTTAAGTATGCTTTGAAAATAGGTCACTTTTAATATACTTTTAAGGAATATACTTAGAAAATAGTTCACTTTTGATATACTTTTAAGAAGTATTCTTAGAAACAGAAAATGGTATATATTTCTTCTGGAGTAAGATGTACGTTTTCTATTAATATACAGCAAAAGCAGTCAAAATAATTTTAAAGTACATTACAGGTTACATTTTTTAGATCCATCTCATTCTAATTATTCATGTCTATGAAAATCTATTATGCATTGCACATTGAATCTTTTTTTGTTACTGAAGCTGTAACCTTAATTACTGCCAAAACATTCTGAAGCCCTATACTCTTATACTAATAATTATCAATTGGAGTATTAATGAAAAAAAAAAGAAAAAGCTACTTGAGAATTTGAAGGTTATACTGTCAAACTGACTGAAGAACGAAATAACAACGTGAAATAATGAAGATATTGTGGCTCATTGGCTAGTCAATTTCCATGATGCAAGGAGGTAAATAGTGTAAAAAATTGCTGACAAGTTTGCAGTTTGTTCGAAATACAAATGTAACTTCATGAATTTCGTTTTTTAAATGTGTCTGCTTAGAATATAGTGTTTTGTTGCGTGGTAATTGTCATTGTTGTGCTGGTTTACCATTGTAACCATGAGTTAAATGACTGTTACGTTTCATTAGAAGAGCTGGATTTGTAAAATGTTGATGCCTATGCAGTAAGTAGCTTCCTTCAGAATCTGCAGTGTGACTTTGTGAGGGTCCCCGTTCTCGCCATGTGACGTAAGATCTGATCTGAGGCGTTTGAGGGTCCCCTAAACATTTTTATTTATTACTAAGTCATAATGAAATTAAATGTATTAAGTTTACTTCCTCAGCCTTCCGACCTCCTCAGCCTCCCTGGGAAGGTCTATTCAGGGGTCCTGGAGAGGAGGGTCCGCCGGATTGTCGAACCTCGGATTCAGGAGGAGCAATGTGGTTTTCGTCCTGGCCGTGGAACAGTGGACCAGCTCTATACCCTCCGCGGAGTCCTGGAGGGTACATGGGAGTTCGCCCAACCAGTCTACACATGTTTTGTGGATTTGGAAAAGGCGTTCGACCGTGTCCGTCGGGGGCTCATGTGGGGGGTGCTCCGAGAGTACGGGGTACCGGATTCCCTGATCGGGGCTGTCCGGTCCCTGTACAACCGGTGCCAGAGTTTGGTCCGCATTGCCGGTAGTAAGTCGAACTTGTTTCCGGTGAGGGTTGGACTCCGCCAGGGCTGCCCTATGTCACCGATTCTGTTCATTACCTATATGGACAGGATTTCTAGGCGCAGCCAGGGTGTTGAGGGGGTCCGGTTTGGTGACCTCAGGATCGGGTCGCTGCTTTTTGCAGATGATGTGGTCCTGTTGGCTTCATCGGGCCGTGACCTTCAGCTCTCACTGGAGCGGTTCGCAACCGAATGTGAAGCGGCTGGGATGCGAATCAGCACCTCCAAATCTGAGGCCATGGTTATCGACCGGAAAAGGGTGGAGTGCCATCTCCGGGTCGGGGAGGAGATCCTGAACCAAGTGGAGGAGTTCAAGTATCTCGGGGTCTTGTTCACGAGTGAGGGAAGAATGGAGCGCGAGGTCGACAGGCGGATCGGTGCGGCGTCCGCAGTGATCCGGGCTCTGCATCGGTCCGTCGTGGTGAAGAAGGAGCTGAGTCGAAAGGCGAAGCTCTCTATTTACAGGTCGATCTACGTTCCTACCCTCACCTATGGTCACGAACTATGGGTAGTGACCGAAAGAACGAGATCGCGAATACAAGCGGCCGAAATGAGCTTCCTCCGCAGGGTGTCCGGGCTCTCCCTTAGAGATAGGGTGAGAAGCTCGGTCATCCGGGAGGGGCTCAGAGTAGAACCGCTGCTCCTCCGCGTCGAGAGGAGCCAGCTGAGGTGGCTCGGGCATCTGATTAGGATGCCTCCTGGACGCCTCCCTGGTGAGGTGTTCCGGGCACGTCCCACTGGGAAGAGGCCCCGGGGAAGACCCAGGACACGCTGGAGGGACTATGTCACTCGGCTGGCCTGGGAACGCCTCGGGGTCCCCCAGGAAGAGGTGGTGGAAGTGGCCGGGGAGAGGGAAGCCTGGGCCTCCCTGCTTAGGTCGTTGCCCCCGCGACCCGATCCCCGGACAAGCGGAAGATGACGAGACGAGAGTTTACTTTTTGAGGTACTTACATTAATTGAAAGTGCACTTGAAAGTATTTGCAAAGTATACTTTGAGGCTCTTTAGGAAGTATACTTTATGAACTTAAAGTGCACTACACAGACACGCCACAACTGAATCGATGTCCGCCCGGCGGGTGTGGGCCGGATCAGAGCCATATACAAATATGATAAAAGGTATTTTTCTATGGCTCTGGGCCGGATCCGCGGCAGCTGCGCAGACCAGACGCGCCACAACTGAAACGAGTCCGCACGGCGGGTGTGGGCCGGATCCGCGGGAGCTACGCAGGCCAGACGCGCCACAACTAACGGAACGCTTTTCCCCCGCATATAGGCTACCTGCCACTCTATCTGACTGCAGAGTGGGAGACCGCAGGCTGCAAAGTCTTTGTGATAGTTGTGATTTGTGATTGTCGGTAAGTGCATTATTAGTAGGCCTGGTGTTGAAGTCATGTTAGTCTGTTAAATATTTATTTTAATATAAGTTTACAAACTTATAGTTTACACCACATTATTCTGACAACCTCAGACGTAGCTTACGTGCTAGTAGCATTGCTACGGTTAGCTGGTACAGCAGGTTCTTTTAAACATCCACAACTAATGTGAACATAAGACCAAATCGGTTATTTTTGCTTATTATTTACAAACATGGCTGAATATCGTGTCCATTGTGTTAGCTGCAACATCGTAGCCATGTTAGCGCTAGCCACTATACCCACTCTTTTGTCTGTAGCTATCCTAGCTGCTAGTACTGCTAGCTACTGCTAGCACCGACTTCTCACGTCCAAATACATTTACTAGTTTGTACGTCAGTACCATATCTAAAATCTCACTGTATTATACACATAGTCTTCAACATCAACACGCTATGAAATAAAATTGAAATGAACTGGTAGGCTACATAATCCCGTAACAGATGTTTTTTATGCTGTAATGTTCTCTTGTGCCTGTTTAAAATAAAAAATAAAACGTTTGAAAATTACAAATAGTTTGGGTATTTGTTTGGTCCTTGATTGTCTGATAGCCCAAGTATGAATCACAGACCAGGGCCAGATGAGCCCCTGATATCTGATCTGGGCCAGATCCGCACCACACGTCATGGCATTAATAACCGTTCTGGGCCAGTTCTGGGCCAGATCTGTCTCTGATCCGTAATTCCAACCTGTTCCGGTATTGGGCCATTGGAAAGGATGAGCCCGGTCCAGGTCCGTTTAGCGGATCTGCGCCAAATGCTAATGAAGACCTGGGCCAAATCTGGCCCAAACACATTTTGCTGTCAGGGTACTTTACAGTATTCAAAAGTAAACCTTGAAATACACTATAAGTGTACTTAAAAGTGTACTAAATGGCCTAAAAAGTGGGCCAATTCAGTTTACTTAGTACAAAAATAGTATATAAATAAGTACACTGCTAGTATACTTTAAGTAACATGATAATAGTATACTTTTTATACTAAGTATGCTCACAAAATAAGGATATTTTCCGAGGCCCAAGACTCTGCCGAAACCATTGATATCCTTTATGTGTCTGTGCGGTCAGAAATACAACTCTTTTGGCAGTTTCCAAAACGTCACCCAATTCTGCTTTCATGGTGCGTGTCTGTTTGGTTGCCACGGTGATGGCGCAGCTGAGAACGCCAACGAGCTGGGCAGAGAGAATAACACATTTAGCTGGAATCCTCACCTCAAACAAGTTAATCTACACGCAAAACTATACGTCCAATCCAAAAATGAGGATATTTTCCGAGACCCAAGACTCTGCCGAAACCAGAGATGTCCTTTATATGTCTGTGCGGTCAGAAATACGACTCTACTGGCAGTTTCTAAATCTGGTTGTTTTTGCCTTTTCTGACGAATTTGTCACCAGATTTGCATTGGACTCTATGGGGCGAGAGTTGGACTTTGTCTTGCTTTCGTGGGGCTCTGAACAAATGTGTAAGTCTTTTGGATTCCACAGACAACTGTCTATGACCAGCACAAAATTAGCTATCTATTGATCCAAAAACGAAGCATGAAGAGCGAACATTGTGGCAATGCTGGCAAACTAGAAATATGTTTTCAACAACATCTGAAGCTCCCCTCCACTCTAAGCGATTCAGTCTGCACTCTAGGCTTTCTCGTACACACCCATGTAAATCTCAGAAACTGTTTGAAAAGTCATGAAACATAATCAGTGATGTTGAAAAAAGTTGAAAAGATATAAAAAAGCTGAATTATTTAAAAATAGTTTATGGTTTATCAACGTTTTAATGTTTAAATGGTGGTTCTAACTGAAAGATTGAGGAAGAAGAAGGATTGGGAAGTTGAAGAAGTTTTAAGAAGTTTGAGAGGATTTGAAAGAAAACTCCAATGGAAACCCATGTTAAAATATTATGAATATTGATTTATATTAATTCAAGCATAAGAGGTACAAAGCTGAAAAGTCACAGCGCCCATGGCCTGAAATTGCAGAATTTTTTGATAGTTGAACGGTTTTAATAGCTGAAGATTTGAAGGCGCTGAAAGGTGTCGCGGAAGAAATAGAAGAAGAAGAGGAATATGAAGAAGTTGAATAAAGATTCAAAGAACACTACTTGGAATGCTGAAACAGCATTCCAACAATAATAATAAGAAAGAGAACCAGGACAACAATAGCTTAACAGCGTTCTCACAATAATAACTAGAAAACGCTGTTCCTGTGAAACAGCAGTGAGAATGCTGAAAACCTGAATGGGGATAGCTGACCATGCACAAAAAGCTGGAAATTGTGAACATTTTTAGAAAGTTATAAGCTGAAGCTTCTGTTCAAGTTAGTCTCTTATTTGTCAGGTACACAGAACAACACAAGGTCAGACTGGGCACTGACATTCTTAAGACAAGACAATGCAAGCACCTGGCATTACATAACATATAAGTACACAGAACATAATTGACATCTATGCTGAGCTTAAATAAGTGAAACTTTCTAAATATACAGATAGCAATAAATAATCGACTATACTAACCCTAATACTAAAACTTCCTAAATTACAGATAACATTAAATAATACACTGTACTAACCCTAAATGCACATAAAACCTAATTCAACCTTATAACCTATTCTAACCTAAGTGGAGTACAGTACAATAGTGCAAAATTGCAGATCAGTGACTATGTCAATGACCATAAAAGAGCCTGGTCACCGATCTGCAATCTACCTCACTGAGGTACAGTTGTGCAATGTTACTGATAGTGCAACAAGTAGCTGAAAGTGACAGTGTATAAGTGACTAGTGTGCAGTAAATCAATGTCCATATCAGTGTCCATTCAGAAGCCTGATGGCCCTTGGGTAGAAACTGTTGTCCGCGTGTACGCGACCGGATGCTGCGGTAACGCCTGCCAGAAGGCAACGGGGGAAAGAGACTGAAGGATGGGTGGAATCAGTCTCTTAGAATCCTGCCGGCTCTCCTCAGGAAGAAGAGGCGCTTACGGGGCGATTTGACCACCTTGTCCGTGTGAACAGACCAGCTGAGGTTGTTGCTGATGTTCACCCCGAGGAACTTGAAGCAGCTGACCTTCTCCACTTCAGATCCACTGATGAGTAGGGGTGCATGCTCCTCCTCCTGCTGCCTCCTATAGTCCACAATCATCTCCTTGGTCTTGCTGATGTTGAGAGAGAGGTTATTGTCCTGACACCATGATGTCAGGGTGTCAACGTCCTCTCTGTAGGCTGACTCGTCACTGTCAGAGATGAGGCCCACGATGGTTGTGTCGTCATCAAACTTGACAAGGAGGTTGGAGCTGTGCATTTCCGCACAGTCGTGAGTGAACAAGGAGAACAGGAGAGGGCTGAGCACACAGCCCTGGGGGTACCTGTGTTGGTGATCAGTACAGATGAGGTGCGGTCACCGATTCTCACCACCTGTGGCCTCCCCGTCAGGAAGTGGAAGATCCACTTGCAGAGGGAGGTGCTTAGTCCCAGGTCCACAAGCTTGGAGACCAGTCTGGAGGGGATGATGGTGTTGAATGCTGAGCTGTAGTCAATGAACAGCATCCTCACATACGTATTCCCCTTGTCCAGGTGGGAGAGAGCAATGGCATCGTCTGTAGACCTGTTGGACGACATGCAAACTGCATAGGGTCCAGGGTGGGGGGCAGCGAGGAGCAGATGAATGATTTGAGTAACCGCTCGAAGCACTTGATGATGACAGAGGTCAGTGCTATCGGGCGATAGTCGTTCAAACATGTGACCTTGGTGTTCTTGGGCACAGGGATAATGGTGGTCCTCTTGAAGCAGGCGGGGAGTACAGACAGGTTAAGGGAGAGGTTGAAGATTTCACTGAAGACCCCTGCCATCTGGTCAGCGCAGCCCGAGGGCCCTACCTGAAATGCCGTCTGGGCCAGGTGCATTGCGAGGGTTGATCTTCTTAAAGCACAGCCTCACCTCGGCTTCAAAGCGCCCCAAATGTATTTTGAATAGCCTTAGCCAATTCCTTCACCACTACTGTAACAGAGCTAGCTGCCGTAGCTGGAAACTTTTCCAGAACCCTGTGGGGAGGAGGGCCACAAGAACATGGCCACCAACAAAACTCAGCAAAACTTGATCTTGCTCCGGCTTTAGCTGTTGGATATTCGGCAGCGTTGCCACAACGGACTGAATGGCTTTGCTCGCATCTTTCTCCGCCGCCATTACGGAACTTCAACACAAACTAGCGCACAACATCAACGTCATAGTTCTCAGCCATTCCCTCTGTTCGCTGATTGGCCGGTTAAAAAGTAACCTGCAAAATCTGACTTACCTACTGAACGGTCAGACCGAGTACAGCAGCAAAATCCAAATTGAGCAGAAGTATGTAGGTCGGCAGAGCCAGGCTACCAGATTCATGCGTTTAACTCTAAAATTGTATACATTTTCTTCCGGGGGAGCATGCCGAATCCTTCTCACCTTTTTTTACCCCTTACCTGTTTGCATGCCTGTTACTAGCAAGGGGGGTTAGCACTTTTCAAAGGCACTGTATTCAGGTCACATTCTCATTGGGAGCTGAGTACCCCTAAAGATCTGATCCTAGAATCGCCCCTGGGTACTAGGCTAAACTAGTACAGTCCCATTATGTGGGTAGGTTAGCTTAATCCGTCTGGCTTCAACAAGACCAGATGCTGCTAACACACTGGTTGTAAGATTGCAGACACTAGGGATAGATTTAATACAAGCAAGTTACATGCTCTACTACACTAACAACTTTCCAAACATGTTTCCATTGTAGAATGGGTGGCGATGTAAGGCTAGCAGGTTTTGCACTAATTGGGTAGTTTTCCTACTACTAACAACGACCTTCTTGATAGCTACTTACTCTCTGGGTGGTGAAAAAAAAGATCTGATCCTAGAATCGCCCCTGGGTACTAGGCTAAACTAGTACAGTCCCATTATGTGGGTAGGTTAGCTTAATCCGTCTGGCTTCAACAAGACCAGATGCTGCTAACACACTGGTTGTAAGATTGCAGACACTAGGGATAGATTTAATACAAGCAAGTTACATGCTCTACTACTCTAACAACTTTCCAAACATGTTTCCATTGTAGAATGGGTGGCGATGTAAGGCTAGCAGGTTTTGCACTATTTGGGTAGTTTTCCTACTACTAACAACGACCTTCTTGATAGCTACTTACTCTCTGGGTGGTGAAAAAAGTTCTGATAAATATCTTCTTTATGGGTGACATTTTCCCATCTACAAAGCACAAAAGGGTCGAAAATATCAATGCTGAGACCAAACAAAATTCTAATACGAGGCTTTATTATTTCCTGGCGTATATAGTAGTTTACAGTGTCAGACTGTGTCTCTTTCTGCATGTCAAGATTCACAAAGTGTTACTGACTGCCACTTCAGCCAATTAAATGACATCATGTTGTCTTGCAGGCTCGAGGGCTCATTGGTTAACTTGGAAATTTATTTTTCAATTTTCTGGGCGTCGAATGAGTTTAGCAAATATATTTTGCAAATGTTTTTTTTCGTAATCGATCCAAATTGCAGCACAAAGGAGTTTGCTCAAGTATTGGTGGGGACAATTTTGTCATCTTAAAATATTGGTGGGAACTAGTACCAACCCCCCCCCCCCCCCCCCCCCAAACCTACGCCCATGAATGGTTGTGCCCTTGCCGAAGGCAAAGCACACCCAATTACAAAAGTTTTACCCAGATTGGTGTTCCCAACTCAAACTATAGCTACTGTATCTGGCTAGCTCGGCCAAACCGTCCTCAATTCAGCTCTTTGTCAAGAACATTGTTAACTACATTTACATTTAGTCATTAGCAGACGCTCCTATCCAGAG
Source organism: Hypomesus nipponensis (assembly GCF_054491055.1). Classification (NCBI taxonomy): domain Eukaryota; kingdom Metazoa; phylum Chordata; class Actinopteri; order Osmeriformes; family Osmeridae; genus Hypomesus; species Hypomesus nipponensis. Next base: position 18,254,075 of record NC_140373.1, read on the forward strand.
CGACTTACAGTAAATACAGGGACATTCCCCCCTAGGCAAGTAGGATAAAGTGCCTTGCCCGAGGACACAACGTCATTTGACATGGCCGGGAATCGAACCTGCAACCTTCTGAATAATAGCCCGATTCCCTAACCGCTCAGCCATCTGACTCCCTACTCTCTCACTCTCTTGTGCTGTGAAACATGTTTCATTGAAATCCATCAGGATAATAGTAACAAGCACTAAACTGTGGCATACTGTCTCCCTCTATTACTACAGCCCACATCACCCCACCCCCATTACAACATGTACAAAATAACAACCATCAAGACTCTGTCAGTCGCAATATTTTTACTACTACTGTTAACTGCTCTAATTCGTTATGAATTATTCAGGAAGATCTGTGTTTAGGGGCAAGAATTTTGAATTAACTGAGTTTTAATCGATTGAATTATCCTCTTTCCTCTTGCCTTAAGACTCACCACGTCACAGGTGTGCAGGGCAAGGAAAAGTGTTATTGCTCCATTTGAGGGTCTGAATATTGGCCAATTCTCTCCATTCAGGAATTCAGACTTCAGGAATCTATATAAAGTGTAGGACACACATTTGAGTAGGGTAAAATCAAAAGGATGAAGCAAGTAGGAACTTTAACCGACTATTATAATTTGACCTGTTTCGGATGTATCGAAGGAAGTCTGGGTGAAGAATGTAGAAGCGTCTCTTATCAAACTGTCCAGCATAGTATGTCCATGGCCTAGCAGAGAGAGGAGGAGGACGAAATGGGAATTCAGGGTAGTTGAACCCTTACCTGCCTTCAACAGTCTCCACATACTCTTCTGTCTGTGCTTGTACATGTCATTTTTAACTCCTTTACTTCATTGGTCAACTCAAATTCAAAGGCTATCACACAAAATATTAGTAGGCTTCTCTCATTGTATTATTTTCATTGGCTATGCAAACACTATTCATAGCCCCCTGGCATTAGTAAGGTAGGGCATTTTCCTGTACCACACATAGCTGTAGCACAGTCTGATATTTAGTCTGATTTTGGCACAGATGCATGTGTGTTTAGGTGTGGTTCACAAGTCTGATATGCCTGATATGCCAGACTGAGATGTTCCTGGAATTCCTAGTTCCTGTATAGTTCCAAGAATTAAGATGTATAGAGGAGGAATGGTTATAGAATGTATACAAAATACTTACTGTATGCTCTGGTACAGCCCAGAGGATATTGCCGTTTTCGCAAAAAGACCACCAAGCCACTGGTAATCAGCCAGACCCTCAGGAATCATCACATACTTTATACCCTGGAGGAGCAGAGCAACACAAATAACCTGTTTATCCATTGTTGAATGTATCGCTCAGGTTTGGCGGTCACTTGAATTAAATTATAGGATTAAATACCTCATCATGGGGAACGCTTTTATACCCAAAGTTTTTAAAAAGCACAGTTGATGCAGTTATGGAGAAGGCTGTGTGAACATAAACTGAAGTTCTTTTTCCTACATCCTCTTCAAAACCCTGTATGACAGCACCATTCATCCTTCAAAAAGACAGCACCATGAAGTCAAACATAATAAACATGTATTATCATAATCATCATTAAATGAATTAATGCAAACTGCTTGGTAATTCTTATGTATGATTATACATTTGGATTGCCAATGTAGAGTTGTATTGGCAGAGACATGAAAAATCAAACCCCTTTGTCACTGGTCACTTAGAAATTCATCTGGGAAAGTTATTATTATTTATTAAATTACTAGATTTTTTTATTTTTATTTTAATCACCTTTTTTACTTTTATATACTATATTACTGAAAACCAGATTCAAAGCTGTCGACTGATTAGTATTTCCACTAATATGTAGAAGATATTAAGCCCAAAGTGCAAATCTGGATAATTAGGGGCTGAATGCCAAAGAAGACTATTGTGTATATGCTTCTTCCATAGAAAACTACAAGGCCCAGCTACCATGAGGAATATTTATGGCCCTATGCCCAGAAACCTAGTGCAGCTGACCTTCAAGGCCAGAGAAGCCTAAAAATGTCACCTTGGATTCTAATGAACACTCGGCATCAGACCCGTGGTGGGTAATCGGGAGAATCGGGAGAGTTCCCGGTGGGCTGCTTCGCTTTTCGGCCGGTCAAGTATTTTTTGTTGTTGACATTTGTCACGTTAGTATTATCTTCTCTAAAAGTAGGCTACGCACGTTCCGCATTCTGACACCTCAGCCTCTGCATGGGTTGTACAATATGAGGGAGTTCTCCCCTCCTAAATAGAGTTGGTTGGGTCCATAGCTCGTCTTTTCCCAAAACATTTTTTTTGATAGGCGGCTACCGATAGCTGGGCCGGGGGGCCTACCGGCTACCGTAACATTACGCGTCAGCGAGGATGGATGGGAGCAGGGCCAGAGTGATGGCATCACTAGATAAGGTTTACCGTGGTAAAGTTGGTTGGAAGTTCGATATTCAACAGACATTCAGACGCCCGTATGTTTAGGGACCATCAACAAATTACACATTTAAAATTTCAAAAGTCAATAGCTTTTCAACAACATGAACTAGAAACATAAGAAATTATGTTAAACTGTGCAAAATGTATGCATACACATTGCACACCCTTTATTTTGTTTATTTTTGTATCAGGTTGTAACAAAATGTTTTTTAATTCAAAATAAATCTTAAACTTCAATAGCTTTTTGGTCATGTGACCTGTCATCCTCAAATCCATTTCAGAGTTTTCATTGACTATGTATACATGTTGCACAGTCTTTAGTTTTTTCATTTTCACTTCACACTATTTTCACACTTCACACTATTTTCAGTGAATTTCTGAAAGTTTGAAACTTAAATAGCTTTTTGGTCATGTGACCTATCATCCTCAAATTTATTTCAGAGTGTTCATTGACTATGTATACATGTAGCACAGTCTTTAGTTTTTTCATTTTCACCTCAAACTATTTTCAGTGAACAGTTTAGTATTTCAAACTTCAATAGCTTTCTGGTCATGTGACCTATCATCATCAAATCCATTTCAGATTGTTCATCAACAATGCATACATGTTGCACAGCCTTTAGTGTTTTCATTTTCACTTCACACTATTTTCAGTGAATTTCTGAAAGTTTGAAACTTCAATAGGTTTTTGGTCATGTGACCTATCATCCTCAAATTGGTTTCAGATTGTTCATTGACTATGTATACATGTTGCACAGCCTTTGTTTATAGCCTGGCTACGTGCCTGATTAACACTCGGATCTTTAGCAGTCTCAAAATGTTTATCAATATAAAAAAGTAATACGATCCCTTTCTGTACTCATGATACCCCCCAGAAAAGTTTACTGCACCCCCAGTTAAAGCAGGCTGCATCCGGTCCTGTTTGGTATACAAAAAAAAGTGGGCCGGTCTTAAGGCCGAAGTATGCTTCTGCGTCTCCGTTTACGGATGGGCGGGCGCACCGATACGGACGGATAGACTGCGTTTATGGTTCTCCGTAGGCTGCGGGTGCTGAAAACCATTCACCGCCAGAAGAGTAGGTGGCGCAAAAGTTTTTTTGTAAGGCGTTGTCGAGTGTTTATTTACCTAGGTTACCGAGAAGTCGGAGCAAATTTACAAATTAACTTTTTCATCAATAAAATATGCAAATATTTTGCAACTACACTGCCCATTTCTTGTCACATTTGAATTCAGATGCTGATTTACATGTACCGTTTAGCTGAAATATGAATTGTAAAAACGTACAGCAATGGTGGTCAAACAATTCTGTTCGTCCTGTTTATCACGGCAACCCTGCCCCCACCCCTGACGCAAGCGGTTCTTAATACTGACCAATCACAGCCAAGGGTGTCTCCGTAGGTCTCCGTAGCTCTCCGAAATTGTTAGACGGATTGTTAGAAAATTCAGGAGGTGGACGTCAAGCTCTCCGAGGGCTGACGGAAAGCTTGTAGAGGGCGTTCAACAGAGACGAGGGCGTTCCCATGTGTCCGTTTTTCGAAAAACGCAGAAGCATATATTGGCTTTTAGACCTGACACTCCCGGGCTGAAAAGTGGCCCCACTCCGGCCCTGCTCGGCATTAAACTTTATTGAGTTCCAGTGCTGTTCTTAAATTTGGATGTTGGTTGAAAACGTAGAATATTTTTCATGACAGCAGAGTGGCTAATTCATTAAATCCCTTGCATCTCACAATACCTATTATCAAACATACTTTGTACTCAAAATATATTCTAAGGCGGTTTTCCTTGATGTCCGACCTCCATTTTATGTGTGTAGACTGCATGATTCCATCCATGGAAATTATATGGCTCACCTTACCTCTTTCTGATACTGTAAAAACCTGCTCCTTTACCGGCAAACTTTAAGGAAGCTCTGCAAATGACACCTGAGGTGGCATGACAAGTGTAACACCATGTGAATTATCTGTTTTGGTTTGCTGTGGTGGTGAACTGTTTTATCAACTGCATCAAGATATAGACCCCTGTCTCCCACCTGTACTCCAAATGAATATGTGTGTAAAAACCTAACGATTAAATTGGCTACATTTCCAAATGAACACATAACAAACACAGTTTTAACCAGCTAAGTTGTGTCTCTTTTGCTAATACAAAAATACTATGCCATTGGTTGTATTTGTTAATCATCATAACTAATCCTAACCTAACTCAATTTAAAGAGCAAATTAAGCTGTTGTTTTTGTTTATTTAGACTTTTTTTAAATCAAAATGTCTATCAAACATTTAATGACGTCAATGCTTAAAGTAAATATTAAATCTCACTTACCGGAACACATAGTCATGTGCATCTATCTCCTTCCCCATGCCAGAGCCATTGAGAATGCCACCATTGGCCACCACAGCACAGCGCACACATCGTGTGGAATCCCCCTGAGCCATGAACGGGATCCTGGCCTCAGGGATTCTGTCCACGGCTGCCTTCACCTCTGCAAACACACACACACAAACACCTCATCCAGACATGTTACTGTACAGCCTTGTTCAAGACCACATATTGTAATGGAGCAATAGGCATAATGGACCTAATTCTTGAAACATTTCTGAAGTTTCTTCTGAAATGTTTCTTACGGGCTTCGGAAAAACAGCAAAAGAAAAAGACATCCGCCAAATTCATGAACGCTTGAAAATGTGTTCTTGCGCAGCAGAAGTTTTCTGAGCTGTGCTCCCCGGGAAGACCTTTCTTAAGTTAAAAGCCCGTCTTCGTGCTCCTGAATTTGCATACACGCCCCGAGAGCTCCTTATAAGGGCACGCAACAGCAGTGACGTGTGCAGTCACAATAAGGAAAGCAACAGGAATGCAAGTTATGTCCTAGCGAAAAGCAAACGGTGCACTGGTGTGTGACAGGTATGCAACGGACGTGGTCTTTGCGAGCTCCGTCAGAGGTATCTGGCCGCTCCGACCAGGAGTTGAACTCACCATCTCTGACTTACAAAGCGCAACCACTACCAGCTACGCCAAAGAAAAGCTAGCTCTTCATTGACGCGGGCGGCCCGTTAGATACCTGAGGAGTGAGTTTCACCGATTCACACTAGCTACAGGTGCACTGGTGCAACATCATACCAGTAATATGAGTAGTGGAATTGTTCTCCACAGGATCTAACAGTGTGCACACTAAGCAACGTTAATTATTATAATTATTTAAATCCGAGGATGTCTGTTATGGCAAGCCGTTTTATCATTTAACCAATGAATTCTTGATATCCAAAATTTGAATTCTTGATTTGAAAAATACAATTCTAAGCTTTTTTAGTAAGTATGACAAGCCATGTTATCATTTAATCAATGAATTGTTGACATCAAGAATTCAAATTCTTGATATCTAGAATTGAATTTTTGACATCCAAAATGCAATTCTGGACATCCAGAATTCAAATTTTGGATATCAAGAATTCATTGTTTAATGATAAAACGGCTTGGCATAGTCTGTAGAATTGATGTGAACGCAATCACCAACGATTTCTCATAACTTCATTAACACTTCAAACACGGAGAGTTTTCTTGAATGCGATTCCTTTGATCCTTGTGGTTTTTTAAGGAATCGCATTTGAGACAATTCTGGCCGATTTACGACTGCTATTTAAGAGTTCGGAAAGTCTTCTGAAGTTCAGACCAAATCCCAGATGAGAAAACTTTCATGAATGCCAAATGTTTTCCTAAATCCAATTCAGAAGAAATTACTTCTTAAATTCTTATTAACTGCGTTAGGCCCATTGGGCCTCATTCACCGACATCTTCCTTAGGTATTTCTTAAATTTGTTCTTAAGAAAGTTCCTATGAAAAATCTACGTGTGATTCATGAAGTGTTCTTAAACAGCAGAATTGTTCGCAGGTATGTTCTTAGAATGATGAATCCCAATATTTCGTAAGTTGAAAGCTCGTGCCCCGTTGCTCCTATTTAGCATAGGTAAACGCCCCGTTAATTCCCATAAAAGGGCATGATATGGCAGGGCCGTGTGCACACTCAGAGAAATGTCAAAACTACGTGGTAAAGAACGGTGGAGGCCTCGACAAAAGACAGAAAACCGTAATAATAATAATTCTGAAGTGGAGGTACAGCTGCAAGCAGTTAGCAACAAACGACACATCATATTTAATAGTGTCAGCTGTGGATACAAAGCAGTAAATAAAACCAATGCATATGCAATTACTCATGCAGTGAACGCTGTATCTGGAGAAGTGCGCAGAACTTATAAAGTGGAAAAATAAATGGTTTAACTTAAATCTGAATTCTTAAGCAAAAAAACATAGCCAAGAAATCAGTTGACTGTTGGTACTCTTGGTAGCTTAAAGCGTTCCAACAGGTAGCCAACTCGTCGCTTTCTGCAAATAAATCGGTATGGTCAAGGAAGATGTGATCCCTCCTCAGGGAACGATCTGCAACATTTTGCAGCAGCAATAAATACGCCATTGTGTGGTGTAGTCCTAGTGTGCGAAATAAGCCTACTTTGGGTCTATAAATACAGTGATAAATCACTTATTATTTGATGGCAAAGTTCCCTGTTAACATAATTGATTTGAATTGAAGGCAAAGCAAGGCTAGTTTACAGTTTTTGAATGACCCATCTCAGACTAGCTTTATAGAATGTACGGTTACTGTATTAAAAAAGAAGAAGACATAACATAATTGCTGCAGTAAAGGCTTAATTTGCAACAGGACAAGAAATATGCAATATATCTTCCATTTACAGTATTACCCTAGCTCTGGCCCTTCTCTGAGCGCCACCACACATTCTAACTCCTCTCCCTTGTCCCTATCCCTTGGCCTGGTACTTGTCTTCCTCTCCCTAGTCCTGGTACTTATCTTCCTCTCCCTTGTGCAGGCATTACTGTATTCTTACTTCCATGTGTTGCTCTATATTGCTCTTTCTCCACACCAGATCAGCCCAAAGAGGTCCTCTTTACTGTTGTGATGCCACGAGAGGCTACACAGCCCTCAGCGGGACGGCTCAAAATAGTGCGAGGACACCGGGGTTGAACGAAAACAAGGGGTTTTATTACTGATCCTCAGAATTAACAAAAAAAACGTTAACTCTTGCATACAATGCCAGAAAGCTTATACCGCCTCTTCCTTCTGCAGGCCTCCTTCTCCTCACCCCACACCGCTTAACTATGGCTCTTCCTCTTTAACCGAACCCTTTCGCTCATTAGGGTCTGATCAGTCCCAGGTGTGCAGGAATGCCCCGCTTTGAAGGAGGGATGGAGCTCCCCACTCCCCCAGCAGAGAGAGCTATAGCTGCTCAGGGCTGTAGCCACCTCCGGGGAACGTAGCACCCCTCCAGGACCCAGCCTCTCGTGACGTCACACAGTCTATGCCAAAAGGTCATGCAATTGAAAGAACCTCAACACCTGAGTGTTTCCTAGTTGGGAGTCAGCTGTGATGTACAGTTTTTGCATAACTTCAGCTGTTTCTCAGTAGCAATGGAATAAAATACATGGGATATATTTCCCCCTCCTTGAGTCACCACCTTACCGCGGTGGAGGGGTTTGCGTGTCCTAGTGATCCGGAAGCTATGTTGTCGGGGGCTTTATGCCCCTGGTAGGGTCTCCCAAGGCAAACAGGTTCCAGGTGAAAGACCAGACAAAGCGTGGCTCAAAAAACCAACCATGAAGAAACACAACAATGGTTCTCAGTTGCCCCTGCCCGGAAGCGGGTCACCGGGGCCCCCCCCTGGAGCCAGGCCCGGGGGTGGGGCTCGATGGCGAGCGCCTGGTGGCCGGGCCTTTTCCCATGGGGCCCGGTCGGGCACAGCCCGAAGAGACAACGTGGGACCCTCTTCCAGTGGGCTCACCATCCGCAGGAGGGGTCATGGGGGTCGGGTGCAGTGTGAGACGGGCGGCGGCCGAAGGCGGGGGCCTTGGCGGTCCGATCCTCGGCTGCAGAAGCTAGCTTTAGGGACGTGGAACGTCACCTCGCTGGCGGGAAAGGAGCCTGAGCTGGTGCGCGAGGTAGAGAGTTTCCGGCTAGATATAGTCGGCCTCGCCTCGACGCACAGCACAGGCTCCGGAACCAGTCTCCTTGAGAGGGGCTGGACTCTCTTCCACTCTGGAGTTGCCCTTGGTGAGAGGCGTCGGGCTGGGGTGGGAATACTTGTTTCCCCTCGGTTCGGTGCCTGTACATTGGGGTTCACCCCGGTGGATGAGAGGGTAGCCTCCCTCCGCCTTCGGGTGGGGGGACGGGTCCTCACTGTCGTTTGTGCTTATGCACCAAATGGCAGCTCAGAGTACCCACCCTTTTTGGAGTCTCTGGAGGGGGTGCTGGAAAGCGCTCCTCCCGGGGATTCCCTCGTCCTCCTGGGGGACTTCAATGCTCATGTGGGCAATGACAGTGAGACCTGGAGGGGCGTGATTGGGAGGAACGGCCCCCCCGATCTGAACCCGAGTGGTGTTCTGTTGTTGGACTTCTGTGCTAAACACGGCTTGTCCATAACGAACACCATGTTCAAGCATAAGGGTGTCCATATGTGCACCTGGCACCAGGACACCCGAGGTCTCAGTTCGATGATCGACTTCGTAGTCGTGTCGTCGGACTTGAGGCCGCATGTCTTGGACACTCGGGTGAGGAGAGGGGCGGAGCTGTCAACTGATCACCACCTGGTGGTGAGTTGGCTCCGATGGTGGGGGAGGACGCCAGTCAGGCCTGGCAGGCCCAAACGTAATGTGAGGGTCTGCTGGGAACGGCTGGCAGAACCCTCTGTCAGAAGGAGCTTCAACTCCCACCTCCGGGAGAGCTTCGATCATGTCTCGGGAGGGGGCCGGGGACATTGAGTCCGAATGGGCCATGTTCCGGGCCTCCATTGTTGAAGCGGCTGACCGGAGCTGCGGCCGCAAGGCGGTCGGTGCATGTCGCGGTGGTAACCCTCGGACCCGGTGGTGGACTCCGGAGGTGAGGGATGCCGTCAAGCTGAAGAAGGAGGCCTATCGGGCTTTATTGGCTGGTAGGACTCCTGAGGCAGCTGATGTGTACCGGCAGGCCAAGCAGAACGCGGCTTTGGCGGTCGCGGAGGCAAAAACCCGGGCATGGGAGGAGTTCGGCGAGGCCATGGAGAATGACTTCCGAACAGCTTCAAAAAGGTTCTGGACCACCATCCGGCGACTCAGGAGGGGGAAGCAGTGCTCTGTCAACACTGTATACGGTGGGGACGGTGCGCTGCTGACTTCGACGGGGGACGTCCTGGATCGGTGGAAGGAATACTTTGAAGACCTCCTTAATTCCACCAACACGCTTTCCGACGTGGAGGCAGAGTCTGGGGACATCGGGGGGGGCCCTTCTATCTCTGGGGCCGAGGTCGCCGAGGTGGTTGAAAAGCTCTGCGGTGGCAGGGCCCCTGGGGTGGACGAGGTCCGCCCGGAGTTCCTTAAGGCTCTGGATGTTGTAGGGCTGTCTTGGTTGACACGACTCTGCAACATCGCGTGGACATCGGGGACAGTGCCTCTGGACTGGCAGACCGGGGTGGTGGTTCCCCTCTTTAAAAAGGGGGACCGGAGGGTGTGCTCCAACTTTAGGGGGATCACACTCCTCAGCCTCCCTGGGAAAGTCTATTCAGGGGTCCTGGAGAGGAGGGTCCGCCGGATTGTCGAACCTCGGATTCAGGAGGAGCAATGTGGTTTTCGTCCTGGCCGTGGAACAGTGAACCAGCTCTATACCCTCCGCGGAGTCCTGGAGGGTACATGGGAGTTCGCCCAACCAGTCTACACATGTTTTGTGGATTTGGAAAAGGCGTTCGACCGTGTCCCTCGGGGGCTCATGTGGGGGGTGCTCCGAGAGTACGGGATACCGGATTCCCTGATCGGGGCTGTCCAGTCCCTGTACGACCGGTGCCAGAGTTTGGTCCGCATTGCCGGTAGTAAGTCGAACTTGTTTCCGGTGAGGGTTGGACTCCGCCAGGGCTGCCCTATGTCACCGATTCTGTTCATTACCTATATGGACAGGATTTCTAGGCGCAGCCAGGGTGTTGAGGGGGTCCGGTTTGGTGACCTCAGGATTGGGTCGCTGCTTTTTGCAGATGATGTGGTCCTGTTGGCTTCATCGGGCCGTGACCTTCAGCTCTCACTGGAGCGGTTCGCAACCGAATGTGAAGCGGCTGGGATGCGAATCAGCACCTCCAAATCTGAGGCCATGGTTATCGACCGGAAAAGGGTGGAGTGCCATCTCCGGGTCGGGGAGGAGATCCTGAACCAAGTGGAGGAGTTCAAGTATCTCGGGGTCTTGTTCACGAGTGAGGGAAGAATGGAGCGCGAGGTCGACAGGCGGATCGGTGCGGCGTCCGCAGTGATGCGGGCTCTGCATCGGTCCGTCGTGGTGAAGAAGGAGCTGAGTCTAAAGGTGAAGCTCTCTATTTACCAGTCGATCTACGTTCCTACCCTCACCTATGGTCACGAACTATGGGTAGTGACCGAAAGAACGAGATCGCGAATACAAGCGGCCGAAATGAGCTTTCTCCGCAGGGTGTCCGGGCTCTCCCTTAGAGATAGGGTGAGAAGCTCGGTCATCCGGGAGGGGCTCAGAGTAGAACCGCTGCTCCTCCGCGTCGAGAGGAGCCAGCTGAGGTGGCTCGGGCATCTGATTAGGATTCCTCCTGGACGCCTCCCTGGTGAGGTGTTCCGAGCACGTCCCACTAGGAAGAGGCCCCGGGGAAGACCCAGGACACGCTGGAGGGACTATGTCACTCGGCTGGCCTGGGAACGCCTGGCCTGGGAACGCCTCGGGGTCCCCCAGGAAGAGGTGGTGGAAGTGGCCGGGGAGAGGGAAGCCTGGGCCTCCCTGCTTAGGTTGTTACCCCCGCGACCCGATCCCCGGACAAGCAGCAGATGACGACGACGACGATATATTTCTGTTTCAATTCACAATATAAACAGCTGTTCACTTTGACGTTAGCCAATAATTTAGGTTTTGAACATGATATTATCTGTTTTGCTGACAGTGTGAAAGCATTGGTAAATTGGGCAGTAAAGATCGATTGAGTTGGTCTTGGTTGAGCTTGTGTGTAAAAGAAGTTCAAGCATTTAAAATTTGTATTTACTCTATGCATTTTGTGTCAAAGCAACAAGAAATGCGTTTATTGTACAGCCTACACAAACGGATGTTGTGCTCACTGTTTAGAAAACCTGTTAAAGGTATTGAAAAAACTGTCAGCAATTGTAAAATACTGTATTTATAGGCCTAGCACACAATGGAAATTCCAAGTGCTTTACAAATTAGCAGAATTATAAGTGTGTGTTTTTATTAAAACAAACTAAACATTTTTGCAAAATTATGAAAATTATTAGTTGGAAAATTATAAAGGAGAGAAATATTCCATTTTAAATTAGAACGGACGAAAAAGGTATAACTACTTATTTTGAGCAAACATGTCAGCTCTCAATTGTGCGTAAGAGTGCTCTTGTGTGTGCGTAACTTCTGTTCTTACCTAAGAACAAATCCCAAATAAGAAAACATTGGTGAATGCCAGAATCTTTGTGAAAACTGCGTAAGTGGGGTTTGAGAACAAATTTGTTCGTAAGAACATTTGGTGAATGAGGCCCAATGTCCTTAAGTTAAGATCAAGTGTAGTCAAAAGTGTACAACTAGTTTACTCCATTCCCATGAGAAATAACACTGTAAAATCCTTTCTAAAATGTGCAAAAAAATTGGTTTAGACAAATACACAGACCAGAATAGTTGTACTCCATGAAGCCAAATGGGTTATTAAAATGTGCCAGTCTGTTCCATTCACTAACGTTGAGGTGATCTTTGTGCATAAACAGCTGCACATTAGGAATAAAGGCACGTTTGAAGCCAGAGTCCTCAGTGTGTTGCAGAGACTGGGGACAGGTCTAGTAGTAGAGAAAGACAAAGAAAGAGGAAGATAATTGACTCAGACAACACATGAATCAACCCATAACGGTAATCTATCAGCTTTTTCTAACTTTAACAATTCATAACAGACACAATTAATTATCCTGTCTTCTTCACCACCGTCACCTCTGATAATATTATCACACACCCATCTATGCTTGATACTAACATGCTCTGCCTAAGGCAATGCACACCATAGAGTTTAGCACCCCAAAAAATATGAGTAAAACAATATGTTATATGCATACATGAATTACTTATATATTTAATTACCGTCTGTCTGGTTTGAATATCCTGGACGTAAATTTCTTCAAAATCCCAAACAGGCACTTTACTAAAGTCCTTTTTGAAAAGAATAGGCATGAGGGTCTCCTTGTGTGTAGATGCAGTTGGTTTGCTTGGTCTCCTGGTTTGCCTCCCAGATGTCAGAGGGTTACCAGTTTGGATAGTTGGGTTTGTCTTCATATAATTTGAGGTGTCACTGATTGATGCAATCTCTGGAATGGTTGTAATTACCATTGGAGGGGATTGGCTGGCACACGAGTCAAGTTGTTACAAACTTTAAAAAGTCAGAGATTACCACACAAACATGTATCTCTTGAGGCCAATTGGGGTCAGCATGTCATGCAGGAAATAAGATATGCAAGATATTACATTTACAAGGTTGAGTGGAAAATGTTATCTTTTGACAACTTACCGCACGCGGCTGTATCTGGATATTTGATGTCCTAAAAACCAGTAGAGGATGGAACATGCCACCAACACTCTAACCAGTAGATGGATTCTCCTGTAGTGTTGAAATGTCATTATGGACAATATGTTCTACAGTTACACTTGGACTATTTGACCATGCAGCACTTTAAAGGTGTGAAATCTGTGTGTGAAAGGTGTGTGTGCGTGGCCGGTTGCCCTTCCCAAGCTTCTCTCATCTCACCAGGATGTGGACACCGCCCATAACTCCTCCTTCAGGGTAAACTTCAGAAACGAATGCAGTAGTTTGCAGTTTTTGACGAGCCCATTCCAACCAAATAATAATATTAGGACAATAATTGTAACACCAGTATAAGTGTTATCAAGATGATTATATTTTCATATAGGTCACATAGAGAAATGAGTCTTTGGCTGATACAGACACAACGGCACTACAGTGACGAACAAGGGGAGGTAAACACCCCACACAGCCACTTGTAATTGAGGTAAAAGGAAATATAATAGCAGCAAATGTGTTTGGGTGAAAGTGTTACGCAATCTGCAAGCTGCTATAATCATATGGCCAAGGGGTAAAACTGTTTTTGTGTCTGCTTGCACAGGGATTATCAAATCAAATAGTATAAATATAGCCTGCCATCTATAACCAGCCTAAACCCTTAGCAAGACCATGAGAATCTCCCAGAGAAAAAATGAAACAAATCTTGGGAAGAGCAATCCAGTGAGGGATCCCCTCCTTCACTTTCCATATGACCAAATGCATCAAAAAGATTTAGAATATGGTTTATACTCTTTGGAACAATTTTTGATAGAATAATGATTTGTAGTGTAAGACTGGGTATCACCCTGCCCCCCCCCCCCCTCTCAGAGGAGTTGCTGGACAGTAAGTAGTTTAACTTACTGTCGCATTGCTAGTCATATGTTGATAAGTAAGGATCAAGCTGTGGTCTGATTGGTTGTTCTTGTGTTAAAAGGGAATTCTGAAGCATTGTTCTGTGGATTCTTCATTTCCTAAGACCTTCTCCTCAGCTCTGTCCTACTCCTTCTCCTTCCTTACCTCTTGCTTCTTCTCTGATTTACAATAATCATGGTACAGTAGGTAAGAGTTAACCTACATTTTGTAACATATTTGCCTTGTAATTGATTAAATTAATTTACAATGTTATTAAATGTATATTTTAATTTAACCTTACTGTTGACCATTCTTGCTCTGATTTAACACTGAGTCAAATAACTGTAATTATATTGGTATTAGCATTATTTGGTTGATGTTAAAACACTGTTCAGTCTCCCCTCTTCCTTTAAACCATAGGGGAATAGTTTTGGGTGCTTGGCAAATATTAAACCTCCTACAGTTGTTTGTTGATTATTCAATCGGCTTATTTCAAGGGCCTGTTGTCAAAACCCGATCAAGAAAAACATGAAATGGAAAATATTACATTTTGATGAATGGCAACTAACATTTCAACATGCTACAAAGAAAATTCCCTGATATTCTTTGACTGTAGATTCTTTGAATATACATTACTCCAGAAATTCCATGACTCATGAGAACCCTGTGGTTGTGTTGCAAAGAACCCCAGAGTGCACTTAAGTGAATTTAAGGGCTTTATTTTGTTGTTTGCACAGCTTATCTAATAAGACATTTTTTAACTACACTTTTGTATGATACAGCATACATGTTAGTAAATATATAACACTACATATAACATTCAATATTTCTCAGTTTTGTACATTTCCCCGATGGTTAAAGAGATACTATGAAGTAAAACACAACAACTTGTGATGCTTCTCCACATTTCCTCTTGTCCCTGTCTTGCATGGATAATCCCTTCACTATTAAGATATGTTTTCCCTCTGACCTATAATATACTTGCTTTGAAGTGCGACATGACATGTAAGTTAGCCATTAATTGATTATGCAAAATAATTATTTAACTTTACTCTGCAACAAAGGGAATTTTGTTTGAACAGATGAGCCTGTTTTTAGCTCCTTTTCTTGTCATAGTTTCCAAATGTAAAACTACAGTAATTGTTATGACTCTATTACAAGGGGAAAAGCATGGTTTGGCTTTACAGGGGAGTCGGTGCCTTCACCTATTACATCATTGTAGATCAGAAACTACATAAAGGAAAAAGGAGGGTTTTCAAACGACCACTCTGATTGGACAGAAAGATCTGGTCTGACACAAATTTCATGAACCACTTAGACTTCAAAATAACCACATTCATTAGAATGAATTGCAAAACAATTAATATAAAAAAATGAACATGCATTCCTGGCACAATAAAATAATTTGTTACCTGAAACAGAACAGGCACTTGTGATGCAAAATACAATATATACAGCTTTTAAACATTTAAGTGCTAGAACCTACCCGATTAGAAAAAAAGGGGGAAACTATTATTATTACAAATATACAAAAGCGGAATTATGATTAACCTTCATTTATAGTTCATTTTTGTACATCAGGTAGTTCCAATCTCAATATTGGACCCGTGGACAATATCCATGTTTGATTCACACACAGACATTTGGGTGTTTGGGCTCGGGTGGTTTCTCGAGTAGTTTTAACATCACAGGTTAAACCACAGCACAGTTACATTACAATTATTACTGTGCCACACATTCACTAGCTTTGGTTAATAAGGCTCATTTTGTGATGCTATGAAAATTGCATTGCTAGCTAGTTTTCACCAGACAAAACAACCATTACAATGCTGGCCCAATTGCAGTTTCTCATTTCAAAGATAGAAAAGAATCCTCAAATATTTGTAATTGAAAATAATTTAAATTCAATTTAGTTAAGCATATTTTAAATAGTAATTGAAAGAAGGACTATGGGCCTTTGTCCATAATCTAAGCATAATCTTTAACGATTCATTGTCATATAAAAAATATGAAGCCTTGCTATGCAGTATAGATTGGCTGTGTAGATTATTTACATGTGACTTCCTTTCATTTATGGTTTTAGTTTGCGAAGCATGGAATTCATCGGGTATTTGTTTCCAACAGTCTAATAAGTAGCCCTTAATTCAAAGGTTAACAAGAAACCAAGATATTTTTAACATATTCTCTAACCTGCTTACAGTCCTATGGTTATGTATGAAGGATTGGTAGTTGCAAGATCACAACCTGAGTAAGGTTTTTAAACACCTGGGATAACTGTCCCAAACCAAGAATCCCCTCATCCCCATAACCATGTGCAATACTAGTGACTAGAAGCAGTGCACAATTCTATAAATTTCACTTAAAAACCAACCACACAAGAAACCCTGAGAAATAAAACTAAAATTGAAACATTTCTAGAGTTTTATGCCATATTCATAGAAATGGCATTGTGTTTGACTGTATGTTGGGTCTGTGCAGTGTTTGTATGTTTTTTTAAGTTGAATATGTTGTGTAACATAACATCAACATAACATAACAACATAACATCGACATTAAACTACACTCCCTCCTATAACTTTGGCAGTGAGCATATCATCTTTAAATTGTAAAACCGAGCCCTCACTGTTATGTGTGTTCTCATTGTGTCTGACCTGTTAGTGTGTACATGCACAGTACGTGTTTGTGTTTGTTAATGTGTATTGTTTCCATGTGTTTTTCCTTAATGTTAAAGACACAGGGAATTTGTGTGTTTGGGGCCTGTGATTGAATCTGGAGTCATACTGCATATTGAATTACAGCACAGAGCACCGTGTTGCAACTGTTGATCCATTAGAATCTTATTCAAGTCTTTTTAAAGGTTAGGAGGTTAGGTCCACAGACTGACTCCAAATACAGAAAGTAAGTTGGACGGCCTATTCAAATATACTGAGGTGAAATACTAGATATATGGATTAAATTGATGCAAAATACAATTGTTAGCAATAAAAAAAATTGAGGGTTAATATATGGTCGTTGATTTCATGTTGATTAGTGGGTCATTATCTAGTTTGTAGCCAGTTGGCAAGTACTTTCTGTTCATTGCTAATACTAGCGAAGCTCCTCTATGCTACAATATGTAAGTATGTTTGCAATGTCATGAAGAATTCACTGCACAGACAGATTTGAAGAGTTATGTAACACTATGCTTAGTGAGAGAGTAAGAAGAAAGTATACTAAGATGAAAACAAGGCTTCACAAGGTGCAAGGTGTTGGGTGGGGTTTGTGTGCATAGTTCCTTTTACCAAAGGGCTTTAGGTTCAATCACAGCAAATACACCCATTCTTGTTGTTAGTGACTGTTATTCCCAGACTGATCCTATGATCTCCTTACATGTTTCATCAAAATGTGCTAGTCAGTTGTTGTGTGTCCCTCCTCCATGACCTCTTGTAGTTGGCAGTGCTGATAGATCCCCCCAACATATTACAATGCAAGCTTGGCCTTACCTTAATGTTAAGACACTGATGAAAAAACAGAAAGACAGGAAATATAATTTGTGGTACAGATGTGTCTTGTTGATCCTTCAGTTAATCGAGTGCTGCAAAAAGGTTTCAGTGATTTGAGAACTTGATAATAAATAAATTATTTACAAATCCAGTTGCAATCGCACAGGGAATCTGATGCAATGTTTCATGTTGCATTCAGGAAAAAATACTTTAAATGTTGGCATGGCTATAATCTTTCAGTGAGATTATCTCAACATTGGTGTTACAGGTGAAACTGTGGGTGTACTGTGGGAGTGGCCCTGTCACACTGCCGATGTGGCAGTAGGCTTGGTGCCACTGGGGCTGAGGATCAAGCTCTGAGTAATGTCATCCCGGTTGATCTTATGAAGAGCTGTGCAGAGTTTGTCCATGCTGGCACAATCCTGGCTCGCCCAATCAGAAAGCAGTGCACGGACAGGATTTTCCTCCTGGAGAAAATCAGCGATGCGTTCTTTCTTGTAACCCAGAAGACCTGCTAGGTTGCACCAATCACTATCCTCTGAGTGATCCAACCCCATCCCTTCAGAGTCCTTGCACAAGAGCTTCTCCATCTCCTCTTGTGTGTGGAGGGGAAGCAGCAGGCAAGGTTCTTCATCGACAGAGACCACTGCAGGGAAAGAAACACACTGGATTAGTACTAACCAGTAAATACTTCCTACAGTTTGTTGAAGGGTTGAAATTACAAAATTCAAGTTTCAGGTTTATTGCCATTAATAACAGTACAGGTACATTGGAATATTTTGGTCTTTGTAGCAGCATTTTCAAAGAGACATAGATTTCAACAACATAAGAGTGATTGTCTGTTTGTAAACATGTGTGATGTACTTCATTTGGTACTCAAATGGTTAAGGAGTAGAAGGCAAGGCTGGGTACAAGTCTACAAACAAATAAAGTCTTGAGAGAGAGAGAGAGAGAGAGAGAGAGAGAGAGAGAGAGAGAGAGAGAGAGAGAGAGAGAGAGAGAGAGAGAGAGAGAGAGAGAGAGAGAGAGAGAGAGGGAGGGAGGGAGGGAGAGAGAGAGAGAGGGAGAGAGAGATAGAGTGTGTGGGGAAGTCTGACACTTAATAAAACTTCAACATACAGTGATATAAGTGTATTGTTACATTACTGGCTCCACTTAATACCATTTTAATACTTTTTTTTATCAACCCAGCCAATACTGTAATAGCCAGCCAATAATGTAGTAGTTATTACATTATTGGCTACAGTTCTGCGCCCCCTTGACAAACCCTTGAAGCCTATTTAACCTGGAAAAAATAATCAAATATATTATGTATAAATCCTAATCCTACATAAGGTATTATTCTTAAGAATAGACCAATTATCACCCTACGTCACACAACTGTCAAGCAGGCTCAACTGCACATGTCGGTTGCAAAAGACGAACGTCTCCCCGGTCTATTACACTTGGGGGTGTCGATCAGGTCAACATATATCTCTGGCCACTGGATTGCAGGGCTTTATATTAACTTTTTGAGGCTCTTGGCCTTTGGACAAATACATTTACATTCACTTGTCTATGCACAAGTCACTTGACCCCAATACCCTTAAATAGCCTGACCAAGTGATCGGGCAAAACTAGCCTGGCTAACGGAGGTCGCTTTCTCAGGCAAATGACGAATGAAACAGGCTCGGTTAAAGAAATCCGAGATTCTGGCTATCTTCATCAGGCTCCTATCTACATTAGGCAATCCTCCCTGACGCAGGGGCCGATATAGTCTTGCCACCCTAGCTGCCACCCCAGTTGGCAGCTTTGAAAACAAAGAGAAGTTGTGGCTCAGCGAACATTTGCGAGAGCGAATTTCTAATATCCAACTGCAAGCAAATGCAGCACGAGACAACTCCACCCTCCCCACTCCACTATGTTGGACATTTGCAAGAGCGAATTTCTAATATACGAGCCCAAACAAAATCTGCAGATTTTTTTCAGTTATTCAGACTGAAAATCTGCGGAATTCCGATAGCCTTTCTGATCTTGTGTTAGAGCGACCGAATTTGTTCCACAACTGTTTGACGCCGAATATGATTGATTGAATATTGAGAGACTTTGCAGAAAAGTATTGACCCACCCTCATAAAGATCGCCTGAAAACTCCCTGGCCCTGTTTTGGTTGATGAAGTGTTTCCGTGTCAATTCTCCAGGGCTGAATCTGGGCATTTTTGACTAACATTTTCATATTGGCTACAGTAGCTGCTGTAGCCAATATGAAAACGTTGGTCAAAAATGTTCACCATGGTCTAACGTGAACATTACTGTATCAGTTTCAGGGTTGACAGACTTCCTTTGGTTGCTAGCACAGACCTACTACCTACACTGGTGGCATTTGGCTCTGTTTACAGGTTAAATATTTAGAAAGAATAGCGACGTAATATGTTTATTAAAATTTTGCCTCAGACCAATTCGTTCAATTTGAAATTCCGAGGGGTTTTCGTTGGAATTCTGCGTTGCGAATTACGTTTGTGCCTGCTAATGGCCCACTGCAAGTGAATGCTACGCTCAGGGCCACCGTAGCACTAGACGACTCCAACCACCCTCCCCACTGCGCCAAGACCGAGGTGAAATCCGAGGTGTTTTATATTGGAGATTCAACAGACATTCATATTCGTAACTCCGTTCAGGCTCCGTGTCATATTTAGGGACCGGGGTAAAAGAGTAGAGAGCCTGAATGCCGAAAAACCTAGCAGACATTTGAAGACACACAATTTTCAGTGTTTCAATATCTTTGTCCAAACTGACCATACAAACTTCAAACTTGTTGCACATTGTTTTACTACTTGCTGACCAAGTCGTCCAACCTTCGGTTTGGTGATACAGTTTATTATTGATTAACCAATAGCCAATAAATCAATGAAGACACTTGAAACCATTTCAGTTTCCTCAATATCTTAGATTTAAGACTTTAATAATGTGCCATAAAAATGGAGCCTAATTTTTTGAGTTAAAATGTCTTAATTTGGGGGCATTTCAAATAAACATTGATTCCAAATAAACATTGATTAATATGACTGCAATTAAATCAGCATATCTACTTCTGCCACGGGGGTGCCACCCCTCAAAATCTCCTGCCACCCTCTTGCCACTCCATGAATATTTTTCTAGATTCGCCCCTGCCCTGACAACGTTTCTGGTGTAGAATGGAGTGAAATACAACATTGTGCACACTGCCAGTGAGCGAGTCTGACTGAGGCTAACGTCAAAACAGTGTAACTGGGATGCAGTCTCACTCAGATTGCCAGTTTAAACAAATCAGAAAAATAATCGGACCGGATGGCTAAAAGCAGAATTCCCATATCTCTTGAAAGCTGCCTTGCTCAACTTTTTAGATCTAGAATTGACTGTAAAACTATAAACTTTGTGACATGGCGTGAAGACATAGTTGCCGCTCGACTCTGCGGTCTGTACCGGGCGACATTCTCACTCAAATTCCAAGACTTTCGTGACCCAAATCAAAATTCTGATGCGACAGATCGATGGGTAATCGCTTTCTCTTTTAAAGGCAGTCTTCCTCGACCTTTTTTGTCAGGAAAGCAAATGTGGACCCAAAAGCAGACTCCAAAAGATGTGTTTCCTCCTTTTATTGGAAGCAGAAAATAACATACAAAAGTAGATCAAAAAGGCATGACTCTCACTCTGTGGCAGGTCAGAGAAAAACTAAGCACAGAACTAAAAATCCAAGCCACTTAAAAAGCACAGAACAAACAAGGCACAGGTGAAAACAATGTCATAATGAGAACAGATTAACAGAACCAAAAACAACAACACGGCGAGGGCCTCTGGTGGCCAACAAAGGGTCACAACCCTGACAGGACCCCCCCGTCTAGGAACGGCTCCTGACGTTCCTCCTAGGACGGTCGGGGTAACATTCGTGAAAGTCATGAATCAAGGTAGGATCCAAGATGTCCCGGAAAGGGACCCAGGCACGCTCCTCCGGGCCGTAACCTTCCCAGTCCACCAGATACTGAACAGAACCCCTCACTCTGCGGGAATCCAGTAGCCGATGCACCGTGTATGCAGGCCGACCTCCAATGCACCGAGGCGGGGGAGGCGGTCTGCCAGCAGGAGTAAATGGCGATGTGACTACAGGCTTCAACAAGGAAACATGGAAGGTAGGATTTATCCTTAGAGACCTGGGTAGGTACAAACGATAGGTGACTGGGTTCACTCGTCTGGCAATGCGAAAAGGGCAGATGAAACGGTGAGCAAGCTTGCGAGACTCCATATGCAAAGGCAGGTTCCTAGTCGAGAGCCACACTCGTTGACCAGGACGTAAAGCAGGCGCAGCTCGACGATGACGTTTGGCCTGGATCTGATACTGCCGAGAGGTCTGGAGAAGCTTGTGCCTGGCCTTTCTCCAGGTAAGGCGGCACCTGCGAACAAAACGTAGAGCATAAGGGACCGCGACCTCCGCCTCCTGGTCAGGGAACAGTGGAGGTGTATACCCAAACTGGCACTCAAAAGGGGACATGCCGGTGGCTGAGGAACGTAGAGTGTTATGGGCGTACTCTGCCCACATAAGAAGACGTCCAGGAAGTTAGGTTGTTTGCTGCCATACATCTCAGTGTGGCTTCCAGTTCCTGGTTCAGTCTCTCAGTTTGTCCGTTGGACTCAGGGTGGAAACCAGACGACAGACTGACATTCGTCCCCAGCAGTCGACAGAAGGCACGCCAGAAGCGGGACGTGAACTGAGGACCTCTGTCCGTGACGATGTCCTGTGGGATTCCAAAGACTCTGAACACATGCTCTATTACTTTTTCCGCAGTCTCCTTGGCAGATGGTAGCTTTGGCAGGGGTATACACCTGCATGCTTTGGAAAACCGGTCAACCACTACAAGAATAGTAGTGTGTCCTTGGGATGGTGGGACCCCCGTAACGAAGTCCATCGAGAGGTGTGACCAGGGCCGTCGAGGGATGGGGAGTGGTAGTAGCAGTCCCTGAGGTGGTCGATGGGGGACCTTTCCCTGGTTACATGTAGGGCACGCTGCCACAAACGTCCGAGTGTCCTCCTTCAAGGAGGGCCACCAAAACCTTCTTTGGAGAAAGTCAAGGGTCCGAGTTACTCCAGGGTGGCAGGTAAGGCGAGAACTATGACCCCATTGCAGAACTTGAGACCGGACAGTGGTTGGAACAAAGAGTCGGTTAGCAGGACCCCCTGGTGGGTCTGGTTCCTGAGCTTGGGCCCTCCTTATGGTGGCCTCAATCTCCCATCTAACCAGGTCCACCACTTTCGTGCTTGGTATGATGGGTCCTACTGTTTCCTCATGACCAGGAGGTGAGAAAACCCGAGACAGGGAGTCAGGTTTAACGTTCTTGGACCCCGGCCGGTAGGACAACGTGAACTGAAAGCGGCTGAAACAGCGACCACCGGGCCTGGCGTGGGTTCAACCGCTTAGCCTGTTGGATATATTCAAGATTCTTATGGTCTGTAAGAACCATGAATTGGTGTGGCGCTCCCTCAAGCCAGTGTCTCCATTCCTCCAATGCGAGTTTCACTGCTAACAGCTCCCGGTCCCCTACATCATATCTTCTCTCAGCAGGTGTCAAGCGATGTGACATTTAGGCGCAAGGATGAAGCCTGTCGTCCACCCCTCGCTGTGAGAGAACAGCTCCCACTCCTACGTCCGAAGCATCCACTTCGACGATAAATGGCTTGTCAGGGTCAGGGAGGATAAGGACAGGAGCAGAGGTGAAACAGTGTTTTAGTTCCCGAAAGGCCCCCTCGGCATCCGTGCCCCAGATGACTTTGGAGCCTTTAACCTTTATGAGGGCTGTGAGAGGTGCTGCCGTTGTGCTAAAGTTTCTCACAAACTTGCGGTAAAAGTTTGCAAACCCCCAAAAACATTGAACATCCTTCACAGTGGTGGGGGTAGGCCAGCTGGCAACGGCCTGGACTTTCCTTGGATCCATCTGGATGTTACCTGGACTAATGACAAACCCTAGGAACTGCACCTCAGAAACATGGAATTCGCACTTCTCTGCCTTTACATATAAGTGGTTATCCAGGAGACGACGAAGGACTCTCTGGACATGCTTGATGTGTTCTTGCACAGACCTGGAGAAAACCAGTATGTCATCCAGATAAACAAAGACAAACTGGTTCAGCATGTTCCGGAAGACATCATTGATCAAGGCCTGAAAAACAGCCGGGGCGTTGGTAAGGCCGAAGGGCATGACCTGATACTCATAATGTCATGTTGGAGTGTTGAATGCCGTTTTCCATTCGTCCCCCTGCCTTATGCACACTAGGTGGTAAGCATTGCGCAGATCAAGTTTGGTGAACAGCGAGGCCCCTTGAAGCAGCTCGAAGGCAGTGGACATGAGGGGTAGGAGGTAGCAATTTCGGACCGTGATCTTGTTGAGGCCCCTGTAGTCAATGCACGGGCGGAGGCCGCCGTCCTTTTTGCCCACAAAAAGGAACCCCGCTCCGGCAGTAGAGGTAGAGGCTTTGATAAAGCCAGAGGCAAGGGCCTCCTTGATGTAACTATCCATAGCCACGCGCTCTGGAAGGGACAGTGAAAAAATGCGGCCTCTAGGGGGAACAGAGCCTGGGAGCAAGTCAATAGAACAGTCATAGGACCGATGTGGTGGTAACGTGGTGGCCTTGTGTCTACTGAAGACCTCCTTCAGTGGATGATACACGGGGGGAACTCGGGAGAGGTCAAGGGGCTCTTGGGACTCGAGAGACTTCTGAGGAACAGGGGAAAATGCACGTGGCGTGGCAGGTGGGTCCCCACTCAAGGATAGTGTTCTTGGACCAGTCAATATGGGGGTTATGCCGAAGAAGCCAGGGGTAGCCTAGGACTATAGGAAACGCTGGAGACTGAATGAGGTAGAATGATGTCTCCTCCTGGTGTTGAAGTATTGAGAGGTGTAGAGGGGGTGTTTGATGGGTGACCTCACCATGTCCCAGAGGACGCCCATCCAGGGCGGTAACAACCAGGGGAGAAGAAAGGGGCTCAGAGGGGAGGTTAAGCCTCCTGGCTAGGGAGGTGTCAATGAAATTCCCAGCTGCACCGGAATCAACCCAAGCCTGTTGGGAATGTGTAACGTGGCCCCAGGAGAGTGTGACTGGCAGAAGTAACCCTGTGTCGGTGAGAGGGGAGGTTTGGGTGATGCCCGTCACAGACCACCCCTGTCTGGACGGGTCAGAGCGTTTCCCGGAAGCTCGGGACAGGCAGCTCGAAAGTGTCCAGGCAGACCGCAGTACAGGCAGCACCGCTCCCTCATGCGGCGGTCACGTTCGGCAAGTGAAAGCTTGGTCCTGCCCAACTGCATGGGCTCTGATCTGTCTTCGAGTACAGGCAAAACCGGGGTTACAGGCATAGGGATGGCAGACCTACGGCCCCACTCTCTCTCCCTCTGTCTATTGTCCAAGCGGGTCGCCACGTCAATAAGAGCCTCGAGGGTGCCGGTGGGATCTTTGGTGGCAAGCTCATCCTGGATATCCTCTGAGAGACCGTTGTGGAAGCATATGATGAGAGCCTCTAAATCCCAGCCGCTAGAGGCTGCAATGGTGCGGAAGTGTATAGCATAATCCGCCACACTGCCACTGCCTTGACGAATAGACAAAAGTTTCTTTGAGGCCTCCCTTCCTTGGAGGGGATGATTGAAGACCCGTCTGAACTCCTCCACAGGGCTGGGTAGCTGGCACAGAGGGGGCTGTGGGCCTCCCAGACGGCTGTTGCCCAAGACAGGGCTCTCCCAGATAGGAGGGTGATAATGTAGGCAATCCTGGCCCTGTCAGAGGGGAAGGACGAGGGTTGTAATTCGAAAGTCAGACCACATTGCGTCAGGAAACCACTGCAGGTACTGGGGTCTCCTGAGAAGTGCTGCGGTGGAGGCAGCCGGGGTTCAGTCACAGGGTTAGAGGTAGGCCCCAGGTTAGGGGACGCTGGCTGGGTGGCTTGGGCTGGAGGCCCACCTGGAGTAGCTGGCAATCGCTGGAAAATCTCCTGCAGGGATACGAGAATGTCTGACAGCAGACCGTCGTGTTTGGTCATCAGAACCTCATGCTGGACTAAGGCAGCCTCCTGACGAGCAACCGCTCCAAAGAGCTCCTGTGCTCTGGCTGAAGCCGCTGGGTCCATAGTGGCTTAGTTTTTCTGTCAGGAAAGCAAACGTGGACCCAAAAGCAGACAGCTGCCTTGCTCGACTTTTTAGATCTAGAATTGACTGTAAAACTGTAAAATTATTAACTTTGTGACATGGCGTGAAGACATAGTTGCCGCTCGACTCTGCGGTCTGTACCGGGCGACATTCTCACTCAAATTCCAAGACTTTCGTGACCCAAATCAAAATTCTGATGCGAAAGATCGATGGGTAATCGCTTTCTCTTTTAAAGGCAGTCCTCCTCGACCTTTTTTGTCAGGAAAGCAAATGTGGACCCAAAAGCAGACTCCAAAAGATGTGTTTCCTCCTTTTATTGGAAGCAGAAAATAACATACAAAAGTAGATAGAAAAGGCATGACTCTCACTCTGTGGCAGGTCAGAGAAAAACTAAGCACAGAACTAAAAATCCAAGCCACTTAAAAAGCACAGAACAAACAAGGCACAGGTGAAAACAATGTCATAATGAGAACAGATTAACAGAACCAAAAACAAGAACACAGCGAGGGCCTCTGGTGGCCCTCAGAGTTTTGGTCTTTTTGGTCTTTTTTAATCTATTTGTATTATCTGTGTGGTCCTTTTGCCATATAAAATGCTATCCTTTCACGGTTTTCTGCAGCCACATGGCGCGCGCATCCCGAATACAAACAAACAAATAGTTGGTCTATAATGTATATGATTAAAACAAGTGCAAATTCGCATTAGTTGTGACCATATGCTGCCACAAGGTGGGGACATTTTTGTGGAACAGAGCGAGTCGTGGAGCTACTGGTCAGCTCAAGAGAGTAATCTCTTTTATAATGCCAGGAATATCTGGGTGTGTGTTCCTCTGTGTGAATGGGATTTTAGGGCAGCGAGTTTGCAATGATTATCTCAATAACCGGGCACTTTGCACACTTCATATTTTGCAAGTGTAATTTTTATAATGCAACAGAGTGTAGTGCTGCTATTGACGTTTATTGGATAAGCATTTTGATGTAAAAATAAATTAAAATTTGCAGCAAATTTTGCTTGCTTTGTTCTCAACTCTCAGCCATGTTGACTAGACTGAGCTGCACTAAAATAGCTCTCGCGAGCCGAAACAATATGGATATAGCTGGCCAAAAACAGGCACAGGAACCATATTATTCATGTCAGTGTGATACAGAAAATCCAAGACCATTTTACTGATGAAATACCGGCTTGCTAACTGAGAAAAATACTTTATTTAAAGTGGATGGTTTAATTTAGTAGGTATAGCTGGAAGGTTATTAACTACAATGAGTTCATAGTGAGGTTTTAAAAGGTTTCCTTTATGAGAATATGAGACAGAAAATGCAAGACTACAGCATTGCATAGCACAAACGAAAAAATACAAACGTTAATATAAACATAGCAAATACCCCTTAGGCTACATAATCATTTGCATGAATGAACCAGAGGATTGTCGATTTGTTTAAAATATTGAATAATTGCTTTTATGAAATGCAAGTGACTAGAATAGATGATGGGGAGGTTGAACAAGAAGAAATAACAGATCATTTCAATTGTGATCTGAGAAATATAGGTACCAAAGCCACTGAGAAGAGCTGTCATCACCAACTGCATCACAGGCACTGCACTATCTATTTATAATTCCAGAATTCTGTGTGTCACTGACATCATCGCGGGCACTGTGCTCTATCTATAATTCCAGGAATCTGTGTGTTCCCATGAACACCCCCCATCAACTGCTGAAGAATACTCCATCAACTGAAGTAAGACAGGTAGGATCCTTTGAGACACTTTTCACTTCCCACCCACAGTGCAACATCCTGCCCTCCGGATCCCTTACCCTCTACCCTTCACAAGTCTTCCTCTGATGAAATCCTACCTTCTCTTTCCTCAGATGTCACCACAACACCTCTTCAACATCTGGCATTGTCCCCTCAGACTTCATGATGGATCAAGCCACACCCCTGCTAAAGAAGTTGACCCGAACCCATCCCATGTCAACAACTTACAGCCAGTCTCTCTCATATCATTCCTTTCAAAACCTCAGGATCACCATCCAGAAAGCACTCTGGACCCTGACCCTTGCCAACAGGACAAGCCACACATATACTTACTTACAGTACCAGTCAAAAGTTTGGACACATTTTCCCATTCCAAACATTTGACTGGTACTGCATATCAGATTATATCATCTGGATTCATTCCTTTATGCAATGTTATAGCATTTCTATTGCAATATTCCAGATCAAGCCTACCACTATCAAATCATGAAAAACAAAATCGTTGTTTGTGTGCGCTGGAATAGAATATAATTCTTTCCCATGTAAAAGCAATATAATTATTCCAACACTGGTCCTGAAAACTGACAATGAATGATATCCTACTATGTTTTCACAAAAAATACTGTTAATGTCCCTACTGATCACCTTGGTAGGCTATGGTGACAGAAGAACCATGCGTCTCTACTGATCACCTCGGTAGGCTATGGTGACAAAAGATCCATGCCTTTCTTCAGATCACCTTGGTAGGCTATGGTGACAAAAGATCCATGCCTCTCTACAGATCACCTTGGTAGGCTATGGTGACAGAAGATCCATGCCTCTCTACAGATCACGTTGGTAGGCTATGGTGACAGAAGAACCAAGCGTCTCTACTGATCACCTTGGTAGGCTATGGTGACAGAAGATCCATGCCTCTCTACAGATCACCTTGGTAGGCTATGGTGACAGAAGAACCAAGCGTCTCTACTGATCACCTTGGTAGGCTATGGTGACAGAAGATCCATGCGTCTCTACTGATCACCTCGGTAGGCTATGGTGACAAAAGATCCATGCGTCTTTACTCAAATCTGCAGTCAGGTTCTGCACACCCTAGGCCAAATACTTTTTGAGACAGCACACATTCTAAAAACAAGCCAAACAAGACTGAATCGCCGGGGGCACATGCCACTAGTGAACACACTTTAGCACTTTACATTTGTAATTAGCACAGAGAGAATTCCCAATGTATTGCACTCCATGTTTAAGGTTTAATTTTCATGTAGGCTATTAACGTTAAAATGATTTCGGAGGAATGGTGGCACAGTGGTTTATACTGTCACCTCATGCAAAAAGATTTGGGTTTGATTCCCACTTGAGTCTTATCGGTGCTCAGGTATGTTATCTTCTGTGTGGTGTTTGCTTCTTCTCCCTGTGCTCACATGAGTTTGTCAGCAAGGCACTCCAATAAAAACATGCAGGACAGGCCAGGACATGGGTGAGTACCTGGAGCTGGCCCCAGGGCACTGCTGATATGGCTGCCCAGGGAGCAAGGACACCAGGATAGGTAAAAGCAGAGGACGTATGCCTTGGTGCACTCATGTGTGTGTGTGCATGTTTCTACCTGTGTGTGTGCGTAGGTCTACCTGTGTGTGTGTGTGTGCGGTGGTCTACCTGTGTGTGTGTGCATGTTTCTACCTATGTGTGTGTGTGTGTGGGTGTCCTTGTGTGTGTGTGTGTGTGTGTGTGTTTGTGCGTGTTTCTACCTGTGTGTGTGTGGCTCGGGCCTTGTTGGTCCTGCAGGCTCTGACTGTCCACAGAGATGCCACTGTCACTGTGCAGTTTCTCTCCTTCCGCTGATGGGCTCTGAGTTTCATTGGCTGTGCAGTTGTTTGTGCCCTGCTTGTTCTGCTTACAGCTGTTCCACCTACAAAAGAACACATTTGGTTAAATCAATTCAGATACTATTTGGAGATGAAGCATCAATATTAAGTCAGTCTGTTTGCAATTTCTTAGCAAACATACTGTAATAAAAGGTGGAGAAATCTTGAAACAAGGAAGCAGATTGTGGGTAACAAAAAGTAAAAGTGTGTGGCAAGCAAACGATGAATCCCAAATTTGGAACTACAAATGTTCTTTTGACCGGTCTTTTAAAGTTATGTTGGTAAATAAACAATGACCACCAAAATGGTGATCTTTCATGATTGCATCTGTTTGGAGTCTGCCATGAATCTCTATTGTGCTACTGCTCTCATCTTCACAACCTGGTCTTGCACTTGGGTTGATGGAGGAGGGTCTCCAGTACACTTTCAAAGTGTCTAATACAATTTTGGGATTTATTATTATTTTAAAATATTAAAAGTTTGATATATATATACTATTTTTTGATTTATTAATGAAGCCACCAATGCTGACAGGTGACATACCAGGGTTAAAGTCAACCAAACTTGGATAAAAATGTATGTGTTCCCATCAGCACATCAAAGTTCACATAAGCCATGCCACAGCCAACCAACAGAGGGCTGTACAACAGTACTTTCTTGTGCTGGCGAGGTGGCATGTTTCATGCAAATCAAACAGTTGATCAACTTGTTTTGGTTCTTAACTAATCCCATTTTACACAAAAACATTTGTTTTGCATTTTTATTGTTTATTTTTTACAATTGTTATCTAATACTGCAGGTGCTGGGATGAATAACTGATGAGGGTGTCTGCATTGTGTATATATGAATATAATGACAATTTCTAAATGACAAAATCTTGAAATATCATATCCTCCCTGAATCCTTATTATCATTGATGAACAAGGGGGTGACAAATGAAGGGAAAAAACAAGTGTTTCAGTAAGGTTATAGGCCGTCTGACCTTCATCTGATCAGAGTATCTGGACCCCGTATCCGTAATTTGATTGATAAATATGTTACAATAATTGGCACCCTTGTTTTAGATCTTTGTGCTTCTGAGCGTTGTCTCAAAATGTTTTTATGAGATTCAAGAACACATACAAAAGTGTTGGAGACAATTCCACCGCACACAAACATTCCAGTGGCCTTGGGCTGGTGTCTTCTCCAGATCACTCCACAGGTTTTCTAAACAGCTGTGATTGCCATAGCTAAAGCCTGTTTCTTTGGTCAGTAATACCTTTTCATTTAGATTTGATAGACGCTTTGAATCATAGTCCTGCTGACCGATCCAAAAATGACCCATCCTCCTGGTAGAGGTTTAGACCTACAACCTCCAGGTACTTGATGGTGGTCCAGGGCCTTTTCAAGTAAACCAGTCCCACAACATGACAGATCCACCGCCATACTACCCACTGGGGATGAGGTTACTTCCTCTGTGACCAAACTGTAGCTCGTTACACACCAGATCCGCCTCTGGTGTTGTCTTCTATCTTCTATCAACAATGAGAAGAGGATACGATGACATAATGCATCCTCCTTCTAACATGAAATATGTTTCATCACAGCAGATTTTACAGTACTTAATTATTGTCCTAATAGTGGGGGCGTCCTGTAGCTATCTTCTTATAGCAATTTCTTGGTTTGTAAATGTCACATAGAAATGTTTTATTGACTTACGTATCAATAATTATTGACTTGACTGTACCCTTTAAACTTTTAGTGCAAAATTTGAGCTTCATGGATTTTTAAGTTCATGCTGGTAGATTAATCGGATGTCTTCATAATGATCATATTTAACCGTATTTGAATGTCTTCTGTTAGGGATGAAAAATAATGTCTACAAAAAGTGTTTCAGTAGTTAATCAAGATGTTGATTGCGTGAATCATTTGTTTTGCTGTTGGACAAAAAGTTTCATTACACTGGCAGTTGTCTGTCAGTGTCCCCTCACCTTCCTCACCTCTTAAAAATAATGAAGGCCAAAAGGCCAACAACAACGGCTGCCAGGATGGAGCAGTAGATAGGAATGAGGTGCTCGTTCAGACCCTGGTAGATGTGCTTGGGGAAGTCCCCACTGGTGGTGGGGCTCTCCGGGGTGGTGTCTGGCAGGAGATCCTCATCTGTGAAGGGGGGCATCGAGGACCCCGGAGAGAGAGAGGGCGAGATGGAGGACAAGCGAGGGTTTAGATCTGCAAGAGCAAAAGAGAAAAGAAGAGAAAAGTGTCCTGTTACTGTGTCCTGTTATGAAGAGTTGAGACAGTCATTCCATTATAGATCAAATGATCCATGCATTTTACAATCATCTTATGATATAAATTCTCCACAGTCTAAACATTGAAAAAGTTATTTAAATTTGAGTTTGTTACGATTGTTGACAATTCATAAGATGCAATGGGTTGTCAACAGGGTTCAACCATACAGCTTGATGCTTCAATCTGGCAACAGCTCCCTCCCTCACTCGAGGCAGATGGAAGAGCATACTGTTCAGTCTTTGATACCCTTCCCAGTGGGAGATCTTGGGGCTTTGTGATATGTTGGTATAGATCCACAAGGATCTGAGAGGCTGCAATGTGTCAGTTCAGGGGCATAAGCCCTAGGCCTAAAAGAACAGAATGTTAAACCATCCCTCCCTAAGCCCTACTCTGCGTGCTTCACTTCTACTACTGCGTCATCATTCAACTCTCTCTTCCACAAACACTTACTCCCTCTTCCCATCTACATAACTCTGTCATTTCCTACTCCCCCGGGGAGTCATTTACAGGGTAAGAGCTCGGGCATCCATCCACTCTCACCCACTTTACCTCGCAATTAATGCACATCAGACATTCTACTTTGTGCAAATGTAGAAACATAAGTCTGTCATTTACTTACAGTTACTGACAATGTTCTTTGAAATGGGGCCAACATGTTATTACTGAAAAACACACTGCTTATGCATGTATACATTTTGCCAGAACCTTATTAATTAATGCCTTTCGGGAAGCTATACCACTCCTCACGCTCTCCCTTCCCTCCTTCATTAATTTATGTAATTGCTTCCAGTAAAACAAATCAGGTTATACTTTTTTACTTGAGACATGCACATCCATACCTACTGTAATGCAAATGCAAGATAAGCTGTCTGAACCCTCAGGGGACATGTACATGCTGGGGAGAGCCCACCACCTGACTTCTAAACATTCAGGTACAAGTCATCTAGACTTAGTCCACGTAGGAGCACCTGCAGACTTGGTGTGCTCGCATGTGAAGTCTTAGTCATCCAGTCACTGTGTGCTCTGCTGAACAACAGAGGGCTGCATTCTGTGCAGCCGCCATCCTCTTTCATGTGAGTTTCTATGTCCTCGTTTTCAGAGCAATACAAGAGGCAAGCAGACAGAAGGGTGTCTCATCAAGTACCCTGGCTGGTGTGTCTTACAGGTTTTGACAATGTACAGTACCTATCAGTATGGTTAGGCTCTGCATCCTTTCAGTGAAAAAGGGTTGTAATTCCTCCTATTACAAGAGTAGCTTTACCTCTCTCAAGTCTAACTCACTCAAATCATTGTACATCACAGCGGTTCGGTCTATGCACAAATCGTTTGCAAAACCTGATCAACTGATTGAGGTGTGATTGATAACACCATTTTCATACAACACTACTTAACAAAGGGCTTGGTTTGTTCGATAGCTTTACATTATACTTTGTGTGGTGCTATTCCATCTGATGTGTCCTGTCCTGTTAGTAGTTTTTCCAACTTCTATCCTGGCCTTTCATCCATCAGTAAAGTGTCTCTGTATCTCCGGACCACACAGCAGAGCACTGCTTAGATGCAAGTGACTGGCCCCATGTCTTTCAACCACAAATTGCAAATATAGTCTTCTGTTAGCCTAGCAGCCTAGCATTCGTTTTTCCACATGTAATGCTACCATATTCCCCCATTCCTCTATTTGGCATTTCCTTCTCTCTTTTGACCCCTCCCCATTTCTCTCCAGCGCATCGACCCCCCTCCCCTACCCCTCCCCACATCCACACACGCACAACCCCCACCCCATTAGAAAGGATACCAGACACCATACAATGACATAGCCCTCCTTTGTGAGACACAGATGCTCCTCCTGTCTCAACCCTCTCTAACTCTTGGAACAATCAACCAAACTCAGCTCCTCTCCACATGAGAGAAGAATTCACTACTACTGGTTTGTACTGCCTCTAAGATCCCCCTTACTGTACCCTTTGCTGGAGGATCATTCCATCCATGTGATTGGATCTTTCCATTATTATGACTCATTAAGTCATTTCAACACAGCACCTTTTGTATATTGTACATTCATGGCACTGAAAGTATTTATTGATTTGACTACAGTTATATTCCATTACGCAGGTGTAATCATTTGTGTCACTGAATGCATGGAAAAGCTGATGTTTTCTTGATTATAGGCTTTCAATTCAGCCTGGAGAGCCACCTCAAAAACACTTATAAGCTCAAATCTCACTATGGCCCAAAGTCGTGAGCACCAGACTGTAGG
The DNA here is from genome assembly GCF_054491055.1 of Hypomesus nipponensis. Lineage (NCBI taxonomy): Eukaryota > Metazoa > Chordata > Actinopteri > Osmeriformes > Osmeridae > Hypomesus > Hypomesus nipponensis. The sequence goes on from NC_140373.1 coordinate 18,287,762, forward strand.
CATTGATGTATCCCGGCCCACCATCCACAGAAGACCAGCAGACCTCAGAGGAAACCGAACACAAAGCAACCTATTAGGAAACCTGAAGAACATTAAGGTCAGGTTACAGTTTGCTATAAAAAAACAGAGAGCCTGCAGATATGTGTAACAAAGTATTATGATATATGTAATCTGTCTGGGTATGGGCCACAGATTTCAGGCAGTCAGGCATGTAACGGATATGCAACCAAGTATACGTAATACTACATCATATTTTACTGTCCAAGGATTTCTGGTGCTCACTTTACATATGCAACCCTAGGGGTTAGTAGTGAATGCTGTGTGTATATGTGTGTGTGTATGGGCCCTATTTTAACAATTAAAATGCAAAGTGCAATTAACTTTGTGGGCGGGACTCCTGCGCTGTTGCTATTATACTGGCGGGATAAATGACTTTTCGCCTGGCGCAAATCTAAAATGGGTTGGTCTGAAGTAGCTACATTACTAATGGGTGTGGTTTGGCTGAACGTGCAATAAACCAATCAGAGCGTCATCTCACATTCCCTTTAAGAGCAGCGCTTGTTCCATGGCGGATTGCTATTGGTAACGGCACGTGCCCTAGTATAAATCTATTGTGCCACAGTACAATCAAGTTTGAGTTTTAACAATTTACTTTATTAATCAGTGCATTCATTTACATTGATAATCCCGGAAAAAATAAACGCAGTACTGCTCAACACTTGTAAAATCAAAGCAGTTTAACCAAAAACACAAACCAATGCCTGCAGAATTCCAAGTCACCACGCTCTTCTATGCTTGCCAAATAGCCACTGCAGCACGCAGACAGAAGTCCAGGTGTCGGACTCGGACACAAAAATTGAGGTAGGCTAAGAAAACATTACAAAACTAAAAAAAAACATAAAAACAATATTACATGAAACAGTATTTGCGCTCAAATGAATACGAAAATGAATGCGCGCTGGCATTAACTATTGATGTCCCTGCCAAAGACCTAGGGGAAGTTAGTTTCATTTTCAGCATTCGACATTCGTCTCACATTCAGAGGACGCTACTTTGCAGTGTTGCATTAAGGACCCGGTGAAAACTATCCATACCATTTTAAAAAATACATATTTTTATGAATATAAAACCTCAAACGAACAGCAGAGTATTCTAACAATGGCCGGGTTTCCCAGATTTGTTAAGAAGCTCTTACTGTTAAGAGAAACCCGGCAAATGTCTATACCTCTCCCTGCCACCAAAGCTGATATCAAACCTGCGTCCCTGAACTATTGTATAGTGGGTTAAGCAAGGGGAGTTTCTATAGCCGAGTAGTGTATTGTGCAGAGCACACTTGGAAGAAAAAAATAAATACGGGCCTGTGCCCCAGTAGAGTTTTATGTCTAACAACGCCTCTGGGCTGAACGTCCTCTCTGCCATAGAACTGGTCATCGGAATCGTCAAGTAAATGCGATAGAGAATGGAAAGGTTGGGGACAGAACGGTCCATGTTGTTGTCAATGAGAAATGGTAGGATGCTGTGTGTGTTTAGTTAATGTTTTCCATGCTCAGCTCACGGTACATAGTAACCTACGAAATGTAACAAATTCGTCAACCATGTCATCGGCCTTAGACAGATCCTCAGAATAGAACTCCGCAAGCGCTCTAACTTTCCGAGCAGCATCGGGGTGACAAAATTGTTTTGGAAAATGTAGGCCTATATATATTTGGTAAAAGTTCCATGGATACAATCAACGTTATATTTGCCAAAGAGAAATTATGAAGAAAAAAAAACATATATCGTTGGCCCCCTCGGGTGCGGGGCTCGGGGTTTTCGGCGTCCACACCCGCACCCCCCCTCTGCTACTGCCCTGGCCTCGCCAGCAGTGCGCACGGGCCAAGCATGCGCCCTTAAAAAAGCATCTGAATAAGGCGCCATTGACTTAAGACTATGTTTTTCCTGGTCTGTGCCGGAATTGTTTTTCTGAAACTGCAAAATAGCACCAGGTTTTTTTTCCCGATTTATGTTTCTGTTTTGGTATTGTCAGTTCTCTATTGATAACCAGCTGGCTGCTGCCTCAGTTTGTGAGCAATAACGTTACGTGCACATTTTCAAAAGAGGAGCGAACCATGGACCGAACTGTTTTTATAAAGAAGGGTGTTATTGCTCGGAAAATATCATCTTTTTTTTCAATTGTACTTGATTTTGTAGCTTTGTTTGAACTCTGATGTATAGATGAGTATTAGTTAGGCCTATGCATAATAATTTAGTTATAGAAAGGGAAGCCTACATAGGCTACTGGGGGTTTTGTGGGCCCCCCCTGGGCTGTGGGCCCATAAAATTGTCATCACCTTTCACCCCTAAACGACGGCCCTGATTACAATAAAACACAGTATATCATAAGTTTCTCATGATTGTATATTTTATTTTATTTTCTCCCTGCTTCTTATTTCCATTATCTACAATATATTTATCTTTTCCCTTTCCTACTGTCTGTTATGCTGTATTTCCCTTTACACAGGCATGTTTACACATGTTTACACATGCCTGTGTATGCATGAGTGTATGACCATGTCAGGGAGTTGGTTTGCTTGTATGTGAGAGAGATTCTGTGTGTACAAAGGAACATGTGCTGCAGTTGAAATTTTATTGTCGCACTTGCTTTAAAATATAGAACGTTCCTTGGATTTAACCAGAGAAATACTGTTCAAACTATACACTTCTGATCCTTAATTCTGCTGCACTTTCTACATGCACTATTTGTATGGCGTTTGGATGAAAGTGTATGCTAAATGAATAAAATGTGTGTGTTTGTGTGCGCTCTGCAGCAGAATGTGATCAGCACTCGTAGAGGTCACCCAGCGAAACCTGAGAGTGTAAGAGAGTAACTCCATCGCTCTTATCGACCAGTACACTCTTCTAAGCATCTGCTCATTCTGTCTCTGAGTCTCTCTCTCTCTCTCTGTTCCTGCACCACCCGTCTCTCTCTCTCTGTTCCTGCACCACCCGTCTCTCTCTCTCTGTTCCTGCACCACCCGTCTCTCTCTCTCTGTTCTTGCACCACCCGTCTCTCTCTCTCCGTTCCTGCACCACCCGTCTCTCTCTCTCTGTTCCTGCACCACCCGTCTCTCTCTCTCTCTGTTCCTGCACCACCCGTCTCTCTCTCTCTGTTCCTGCACCACCCGTCTCTCTCTCTCTGTTCCTGCACCACCCGTCTCTCTCTCTCTGTTCCTGCACCACCCGTCTCTCTCTCTCCGTTCCTGCACCACCCGTATCTCTCTCTCTGTTCCTGCACCACCCGTCTCTCTCTCTCTGTTCCTGCACCACCTGTCTCTCTCTCCCTCTGTTACTGCACTACCTGTCTCTAAATCTCTGTTACTGCACTACCTGTCTCTAAGTCTCTCTGTTACTGCACTACCTGTCTCTAAGTCTCTTTCTGTTACTGCACTACCTGTCTCTAAGTCTCTCTCTGTTACTGCACTACCTGTCTCTAAGTCTCTCTGTTACCTGTCTCTAAGTCTCTCTGTTACTGCACTACCTGTCTCTAAGTCTCTCTGTTACTGCACTACCTGTCTCTAAGTCTCTCTGTTACTGCACTACCTGTCTCTAAGTCTCTCTGTTACTGCACTACCTGTCTAAGTCTCTCTGTTACTGCACTACCTGTCTCTAAGTCTCTCTCTGTTACTGCACTACCTGTCTCTAAGTCTCTCTCTGTTACTGCACTACCTGTCTCTAAGTCTCTCTCTGTTACTGCACTACCTGTCTGTAAGTCTCTCTCTGTTACTGCACTACCTGTCTCTAAGTCTCTCTGTTACTGCACTACCTGTCTCTAAGTCTCTCTCTGTTACTGCACTACCTGTCTCTAAGTCTCTCTCTGTTACTGCACTACCTGTCTCTAAGTCTCTCTGTTACTGCACTACCTGTCTCTAAGTCTCTCTGTTACTGCACTACCTGTCTCTAAGTCTCTCTGTTACTGCACTACCTGTCTCTAAGTCTCTCTCTGTTACTGCACTACCTGTCTCTAAGTCTCTCTATGTTACTGCACTACCTATCTCTAAGTCTATCTCTGTTACTGCACTACCTGTCTCTAAGTCTCTCTGTTACTGCACTACCTGTCTCTAAGTCTCTCTGTTACTGCACTACCTGTCTCTAAGTCTCTCTGTTACTGCACTACCTGTCTCTACGTCTCTCTGTTACTGCACTACCTGTCTCTAAGTCTCTCTGTTACTGCACTACCTGTTTCTAAGTCTCTCTGTTACTGCACTACCTGTCTCTAAGTCTCTCTCTGTTACTGCACTACCTGTCTCTAAGTCTCTCTGTTACTGCACTACCTGTCTCTAAGTCTCTCTCTGTTACTGCACTACCTGTTTCTAAGTCTCTCTGTTACTGCACTACCTGTTTCTTCTTTACTACACCCCATATCAATCTCACTGTACTTTTGTTTTGTTAATCTTTGTCTCATTAAATGTCTGTATTATTCAAATTCTGAATGACATGACTAAAGACCACACAGAACACCAACTCTGTACATTAAATGGGAAGTTTTTTTAAATTTACTTCATTTAATTTCCCTGTATGCAAGTGCCATGAGTTATGGTTGTGTCCAAATATGCCCAAATATGCCCTTGCATGCTAACAGGAAGGAATAAGAATGAGTGCAATGCTCAAATTATTTGTGAATGCCAAGCCAATGAATCTATCCTGCAAATGTGAGGAAACACAATTACCAATGCAAAGAAGTCTCATTAATTTATAAGAAACTTGGGTATGAAGGAGGTCAAGTACACTGACACTGTCACAAACCTATAGGAATTTTTGGGAATGGTTAAGTCCAAATTCTAAAATGGAGTCGTGCAGCAAGGAAACCATTCATTGTTTCTAGTTGGAGGGAATTTGAGACATTAACTGCATGTCTCATCAGTATAACTGCCTCACATTGTACTGAAGAGGTTAAAAGTTCACAATCTGGCCATTGAGCTTTAGTGAAAAGAAATGAAACCAAAGTTGGTAAAAGAATGTAGTAGCCACCAGCCATGGTTGTAGACATTATGATGACACACATAAAACATTCAATTCAAAAACTATTGGTCAGAGTTTGGTCACAGCTTTTTTTTATTTTTATTGAATGTAGATGTAGGGAATATTTTCCTTGTCGCTTTGAAAAAAGATATATACTAAGACAAAATACTACTAGACATGATGTACTATGAGGACAGAACAACCTTTAACATGTCTCCCTTCCTCTCCCTCTGCACTCCTGCTTTCCACCCTGCCTGCTGCTGCTTACTCTAAGTGAAGGGTTTCTAAATAAACCATTTAACCATATCTACATGCAAGGGCGTAACCATGCATTCTTTGGGGGGGTCGTGTCCCCCCCAATATTGACAAAATACCTATCTGTCCCCCCCAATATACAGCAGAAAATATTTAAAAAATATATGTTCTCCTTTTATGAACCCTGTCAATGGATCGGTCTCTTGTTCCGTGTTATTTATTTTCAATGTATTTCTGTTTGTTAGGAAAAACATAATCCCCCCTCCTAATTGTACACCTGTATGATTTCGTTTGAATCCATGTCCGTTGTCATGGTTAACACTTTTTCGTCAGTCAGTTGAGTGCAAAGAAAGTAACGTTAGTTAACGTATTGGAGAGGAGGTAGAGTAATGGAGGATTTGAGGTTACCTAAACAGCAGAGAACACTGGACCAGCAGCCAAGCATACACGTTTTTTCAGACAGTAATTAACTTGATACCGAGCTAAATGTGTAAGCAAATAAAACGAGTAGCCTCTTAAAAGCATGAGTCGATGTTTTTCTGATAAAATGTGGTCACAATGCAGGCACTGTCTCTGAGAAATTACACTATTCCTTGAGATGTGAATTCAAATAGTCAATGTAGTCCTCAAAATGTTGTAAATGTCTGAATTTTCATATATAAATATAGAATTGTAGGCAATGCACTTAACAAAAAAATTATGATGGGGAAGGGTATTCATTTGGACCCCCCCAATGTCTAAACCATGGTTATGCCCTTGTCTACATAGCAGGTCTTTAAGTCTAACCAAAACACAAAAGAAATAGCAGCAGAAATAGCTGAACTCCCTTTCAACCAGATCAAGCTGGATCAAGTGAACAGGAAGGCCTTCTGAGTTACTTTTGTCAAAATGTGTCATGTATAAAGGCCAATAAATGCTTCTCCGTTTTCTAAAAAACAGACACATGGGAACACCCTCCTCTACGGGGAACGCCCTCTGAGCTCTCCAAGAGCCTGGGAGAGCTTGACGTGCACCTCCTGAATTTTTGCAGTGTAGTTGCTGAAAATGTGCTTATTTTATTGATGAAACGGCTAATTCGTAAATTTGCTCCGACTTTTTGATAACCAAGGTAAATAAAAACTCGACGACAGCTTCCACACAAAGACGGTTTCTCTAAGGTCGTCTTCGACAAAAAAACGTTGCGCCACCTACTCTTCTGGCGGTGAATTGTTTTCAGCACCCACAGCCTACGGAGAACCATAAACGAAAAAGAGTCTATCGTATCCGTCCGTATCCGTCCGTATCCGTCTGCCTGCCCATCCATCCGTAAACGGAGTCGGAGTAGCATATTTCGGCCTAAAGCCTCCCTTAGAGAAGCATACAGCTGATGCACAGGGGAGGATTATCCATGGGGACATCTCTACAAACAGACACATGATACACCTTGATCCTAAGGTGGGGAGGGAATGTTTGTTCTGTAACCAGGATGAGACGCAGATGCACCTTCCAGGTTACAAAGCGTGTTTTAGGTGCTGCAGGCATTGTGACGTTGTTGATTACGTTACTGTTGATCATCTGTCCATCATCGTATAAAGCCCGCCCTGGCAATTTCATTGGTACGCCCAGATCCTGGTTTTATGTAGTTGTTCCCAATACGAGACCCTCCAGACCCAACTTCCCGACCAACTCTTTTTGTGGGCGGGGAGAAGTTGGGCTGGCAGCCAGGCTAGGTGTATGAGGCTCGGGTGGGAGTTTTCATTGTCATTACAGTGTCTCTACAGTTCTCTTTGACAGGCTGCAGTGGCTGGTTACAGGAAGGGACAGAGCTGGCTCTGCTGAGTCAGGTTCAGTCCTTAGACGTGTGCAGCTTACAACTGCAGGCATCCTACCGGTCTGTGGTCCCCTGTGCCATCTCCTTCACTGTGGTGTGTTAGGGTGCCAGCATCAAGGCACGTGATGCCAACACAATGAACAAACTGATCAGGAAAGCAAGCTCTGTTCTGGGCACTAACCTTGGCACCCTGGGGGGAGTGGCAGAGGCATGGACACCTTCCAAGCTGCTGGTTATTATGGGCTATGCCTCCTATCCCATCCACAACATGGTTGTGGTGAAGAGGACCCCCTTTTGAGCGGGACTGATCACACCCAGGTGTCAAAAAGAGCACTATCAGAGTCCATCTTGCCAGCAGGTCTTAGACTCTCTGCTGTCTCACTGTGAGCCATTAAACTCTGTGCTGTCTCACTGTGAGCGGGAACCCTGGCAGTAGTGTTGGGGCGCTACTCTTCTGACTATTTCAAACATTAAAACATCCATTTCACATTGTGTCAATTTTTTTTCTCTATGTCTTAGCCATTCCTCTTCTTCCTTTTCTGAATAACTCATTGGGCCTCATTCTCGAACGCAGTTAAGAAGAATTTAAGAAGGAATTTCTTCTGAATTGGATTTAGGAAAACATTTGGCATTCATGAAAGTTTTCTCATCTGGGATTTGTTCTGAACTTCAGAAGACTTTCCGAACTCGAAATAGCAGTCGTAAATCGGCCAGAGTTGTCTCAAATGCGATTCCTTAAAAAACCACAAGGATCAAAGGAATCGCATTTAAGAAAACTCTCCGTGTTTGAAGTGTTAATGAAGTTATGAAAAATCGTTGGTGATTGTGTTCACATCAACTCTACAGACTATGGCAAACCGTTTTATCATATAACCAATGAATTCTTGATATCCAAAATTCGAATTCTGGATATCAAGAATTGCATTTTGGATATCAAGAATTCAAATTTTGCATATCAAGAATTCAATTCTGGATATCAACAATTCGAATTCTGGATATCAACAATTCATTGGTTAAATGAGAAAACGGCTTGTCATACTTACTAAAAAAGCTTAGAATTGTATTTTTGATATCAAGAATTCAAATTTTGGATATCAAGAATTCATTGGTTAAATGATAAAACGGCTTGCCTTAACAAACATCCTCAGATTTAAATAATTAGAATAATTAACCTTGCTTAGTGTACACTATTAGATCTAGTGGAGAACAATTCCAAATACTTATCTTACTAGTATGACATTGCAAGAATTCACCGGTTGTTTTTCGCTTGGACATAACTTGCGTTCCTGTTGCTTTCCTAATTGTTTCGATTCTGACTGCACACGTCACTGCTGTTGCGTGCCCTTATAAGGAGCTGTCGGGGCGTATATGTATGCAAATTCAGGAGCACGAAGACGAGCTTTCACCTTAAGAAAGGTCTTCCCGGGGAGCACAGCTCAAAAAACCTCTGCTGCGTAGGAACACATTTTCAAGCGTTCATGAATTTGGCGGATGTCTTTTTCTTATGTTGTTTTTCCGAAGCCCCTAAGAAATAATTCAGAAGAAACTAAAGAAAATGTTCGAGAATGAGGCCCAATGCTTTTTATTAGCGTTCATAAAATGTATTTTATCAACTTCACTTACACTTGTGCTATTGTGACCCTCAAAACTATTTTATAATGAGTCTTTTATATTTGATTTATGTTTCATTGGGGATTTATTCCACAGAAATGCCATACATCCTTGAAATACCCCTCTACATCCACTCTCCCAACCTTCCATTAACCTTTGACCCTGTTCAGTGACCTACATCAGGGTTGAAAACCTACAGCACTTTCTTTATCTTTGGTAAGACTCTGCAAGACTACCCGGGGACAAACGACTTCTGGTACCTAACCAAGCCTCAGCTAAATGAGAAGCTAACTGTAGGACAATGACACCACATTTAAATAGGGTACAATGGTTACGACCTCAGTAGCAACTTAAATAAGGTGCAAGAATACAAAATAAAATACAGCTTAGATTAACAGTCTGCAGAGTATCCCTCAAAAAAACAAATCTATTACAAAAACTCAGTAAGGAGAGAAACTTTCAGTGGGGGGAAATATTACTGGCCTAGTTTAACAGGAGGAAAACTGCCCAAGAAAGCCTTTACTATTGTTTTTATCAAACTTAAACAACCTCAGAATGTCATAGATATTTTTCTGGAATGTCATAAAAATCTGCTCAGACTGCATTCCCTGGAGGATGAGACACCAAAGACCTCATCTAACTGGCCTGGGGGGAAAGACGCACAAAGCACTTGTGTTTGGAGTCAGCAACCTGTGTTTATTTCCAAACAAGTTTTCTTCAAGTTCTCTGGAACATTGTGTGTTTATAAGGCAGATAAAGGAAGTTAGTTAAAAATATATATTTAAGTTATAAGAACATACAGAGGATTAGTAATACTAATAACCTGATGTCAATAATTCTATCAAAACCAAATGGTTTTCCAGTTATTCCTTAGTAACCGTTATAGCCTATGAGATCAACACATGCCCCCCTATTTTGACGATCTGAAACGCAAGTATCAAAACGCAAAGCGCAAGTAACTTTGTGGGCATGACTTCAGCTTGGTTGTTATAAAATCTAAAAAGGGTTGGTCTGAAGTAGCTACATTACTAATGGGTGTGGTTTGGGCGTAACGTGCAATAAACCAATCAGAGCATCATCTCACATTCCCTTTAAGAGCAGCGCTTCCATGGCGAATTGCTTTTATAACGGCGGATTTGCCAGGCGCACGCCGGGAGCGGTTCACAGGAAGAGACCGACATTCTCCTTCGATATCCTGCCACAGTAAATCGCGTATTTGTGTAGGCTAACATAAGCTTCATGGCGAATAAACCGAATTCTGATTCTGATGGGCATGGGAGAAGAAACCTAACCAAAATAGCTTCGGTTAAACAGTCATGGGAGGTATTGCCACAGTTGTTACAAATAAAGTTCATATACATAGACATTTCTTATGAAAATCTTTTTATAATCATTGAAGAAATTTAACAAACCATAAACCAAAACAATGTAACGTAGCTTCGCAGAAAGAAGACCCTGGCCTCGCCAGCCGTGCGCACGGACCAAGCTTGCGCCCTTAAAATAGCATCTGAATCATGCGCCATTGACTTTAGACAACGTTTTTCCTTTTTCCACGTCAGTAGCGTAATTGTTTTTTGGAAACTGCAAGATAGCACCAGGGAACGTTTACGCCCGAACACGCCTCCTTTCTCGCTGAACCGCCCACGGGAGAGCAAAGTCATTTTGAAGTGCGTCTGTGGAGGGAAAAGTCGCCTTTGCGTCGAGTGCAAACTAGGTATGACACTTGCGTTGTTGACTAAGTCAATTGTGCTGGGTGCAAGATAGGGCCCTGAGTGTTTTAACCACATTTTCAACAAGTAGGTAGATGGTCATTGGTTGACCATTTAACCACAGATGAAGTGGTCCCAGGTCTGTCCATCCCAAAAATAAATAAGTCCCATGGAAGCTAATATGACCTTAATTTAAAGTGTTGCCAACTTGTCTTGTTATTTTTCAAGTATAATTGAGGTTAGGGTATAACTGCACAGTTGTACCCCCAAAACAGTTTAATTTCACTAAGATCAAAAGTGGAAAGCTTCTGTTGAGGACTAATTTTACACTAATTTTATGATATTTTTATTTTACAACGCTTGTGACATTACACTCCTAAAGCAACACCAATGTTTTTTCAGCATCAAAATAATAACTACTTAGTGAGTCATGCCGGGAAATATCAAACTGAAGCTGGAACGTAAAAAGCCGTATATATATAGTTTAATATATGGCATTTTTATTTTTTTATTTTTAATAAATGGTACCTCTAGGCTAATTGTTGCTAGCTCTCAAGTCTTCTCACGCTGTGTTTCATGTGTTGCCTAGCAACTCATTACTTTTGATAGAAAGCGGACAACATGGTTCTGCTAAAATGGCTTTAATTTCAACACGAAATAACGACACAAGTGATTCAAAGAGTCTAGTCTTCATCCTCACTTTCGATGACAAATCTTTTCAGCATCATCTGGATAGTAAAACTCGGCAGCTGACTCGTCGATATCGCTCATTTTGAAGATGACGTCAGAGGGCAATACGGATCCGTATTGACCGGCGAGGAGGGCTATACGCGGCTGGCATGACTACCCATTAGCCAAACAAAGGGGACAAGAGTTGAGTAGTCCCCTTTCTTAAATATTAACCATCAAGCATCCTCAGTTGGAGGAACTTATGTAGTGTATTAAGTGTAAATTGCAATGCTTTGACCAAGTCAACACCAACGTAGTTCAGTCCAATAGTAGCATTGACGTAATGTGCAGAAATGTCTATCTCTGATTCTTTGTCTCTGTTGAAGTTATCTGTAGGTCCCTCAAATAGTCCAACTGCCCCATGAGCTGAAGACCCCAACACCAAAGGGGATCTTGGGAGAGCACAAAAGATTCCTTTTTAGTGCAAACTGTCAGCACCATCAAGATAAGAACTGACCGCCTACAGCCCAGCAAACGGCTTCTCAACAGACTCCCTTTATCGTTACCTCACAAAAGCGTTGATTTAATCGGGGTAGCATAGAACTTGGAATATGTGGTGACATGGATCATGGGGAATTCATGTAATGCCCACAGGGTGGAATGACAGAAAAGGATCTCCCTGGCTTTGACCTTCTTACAGTCTTCAGGAGACAGAGAGAGGGTGGTCTTTGTATGGGATGAGCATGTGACATTTACATCTATCAGACAATAACAACCATAGTGTCAAGAGATATGATACAATGATAGGGTGGCATATGGTTTGAATTGCGGTGTTGAAGTAGGCATGATGACTAAATTTGAGATTGTTTCATGGATGTTTCTTCCTTTATGCTCACACAGATACTGAGCAGCCGACTATCACATTAAAGTCATTCCACTGTGAGATTAAATCATCCTACCAGATAATTAAGCACATGTGCATGATGTCATCATCATCTGACATACACACATGACGTTTAGAATTACGCTTCTTACAAGTTTCTTGATTGATTAGTACATTCAAACAATTGCCAGTAAAGTCAAAACAGGTTTTGTTAAGTTTCAAACATAAAAAATTTGGTATATCTTACCTTGGCAGACAGTATCACTGGAAGAGTTGCAGGCTTTTACTTCCAGCTCTCCCTCATCGCAAATGGTGCAGGGTAGACAAGGCTCCCGGGAGCTCTCCTGGTCAGAGTAGCTGTCCCTGGTGCATTCCTCACACACCGTGTCACTATCATGGTCACAGCCATACAGCATACCCTGGCCCTCAGGGCATTTGGTGCAGCGCTCACACCGGTTAGACAACTCGTTCAGGTAGTAGTCGTAGTCACACACACAGATGGCATTGTTGGAGTCAGTGCAAGGCGTCTGCATGCGAAGGAGGCCCGTGCAATGCGTACAAAGCTGGCATTCTTCTTTATGGCTGAAGTTTTCAGAAAATGTCTCACCTGGGGAAAACACATAGGGTAAAATTACTTTTAAAAAGGTAAAAAGCTCATACATAAGCCATTTTGACAAATGTTCTCAAAGATATCACTTTTAGTTCTCAATTAAATGTAATTCTCTTCATTGTGAATATATTAGAAAATAATATATTATTAGTTTGGGATGCACAGAATGCCGCAAAAATCATTAGTTTGAAGTTTGATATTACAAACAAATATTTGGACAGCCAGTGTTGTCTCGTCTTATCTTGCCGACTCTACTACAACGTACACCGCAACACATCGGTCTTTACAACCAGCCAGAGCCAATGCAAATGTTTAGGGACCATCAACAAACTACTAAATAAGTATGCTAAGTAGGTTTATGTCTAGGACAATCATTCATTTGTTGTGAGTTTATCCACTTTTTTGCACTCTTGTCAATGCACTTTTGAATGAACTTATGCATACTATGCTAAAGATTCAACAGGGGGTCATCCGTCTCTTGCAGGATAATTATGACGTCCACAGTCTCTTAGAGGTGATCATGTTGGCCCAGACTGAAGTATTCTCAGCAGGCCCTTAGACTGGTTTAGACAAGTCAGGAGCATTTTTCATGTTCGTAACTATGGTAAGTTTCCAGTACTGGATCTGGGGTTGCTTTCCCATAGGTAATTCCTGGCAATAGTTTATCCTTGTGGATGCTCCAGGTAATGCAATCTGGTACCATAGCTCCAGATCCGAATCGTGTGCACAGCTGTCTTTTTATCATGGCTGATGCAGGTGCCACTTTTCTAGTTTTTTTTTGGTGCATCAACTTGTTCAAAGTGTTGCAGTACCTATTCACGCTGTGTGCATCATCCACAATCAAAAACTGTCCTCCAGTGGACCTTCAAAGTCTATGGATGCACGTTCTTTTAGCATGCGGAACATTGTCTTTGTTTTCTGGTATTTATACAGGGGGTATACCAGATCTAATTTTGGGTGTTCATTGTGTGTGACAGGTGTGAGGTTGGGAGGCAGTCTTCTGTGACAGGTGTGAGGTTGGGAGGCAGTCTTCTGTGACAGGTGTGAGGTTGGGAGGCAGTCTTCAGTGACAGGTGCGGTATGAAGAGGGGGCAGCAATTTCCCAAGTGCATCAAACTAAATTAACCCTCCCGCTATCCTTGAGATTCAAATGCACTACCACCAGTGGGGGCCAACCGCGACACGTCACATGTCCGTGTTGTGGTTTGCGCCTCGGGGGGGTGGGGGGGGGAAGGGATACTAAATTGTACAAACAGGATAATAAGCCATCCGAAGAAGATAAGTCATCCAAAAGCAATACTAACTTATGTTTATGAATGTCAGTGAATATATTTTCTAGATGTTCTGCACATGCACAGTACTTTGCCAGGGATCTTATTCGGTCCAGGAGTTTTACGTGAATTCATCCTTTTGAAGATGTTTGATTTTTTGATACATTTTTACAAGCTTCTAACGACACTCTTCTGCATTTCCTACAATGGTAGCATGGCTTGCAAAACAGCGGCAATCTGTAGAAACTGTGTGTTCATGAGTCGATACTCTTTGCTACTGCTAGGGCTGTAGGTTTCTGGATTAAATGAGATTCACGATTCTCCCGCAAAAATTCAATATAATTTAACATGTTTTATGCAATCATTTGACCCAATATAAACTGAAAAAACAATATGAATGTGCCTGATTTAGGACCGGCACATCACCATTGGGAGCTTGGACTGGAGCCAGTTGAGGTTGTTCAGGCATCTGACCACGACGCCTCCTGGGCACCTTCTTTTGGAGGTTTTCCAGCCACGTGCAACTGGGAGGAGACCCCGGCCTAGACCCAGACCTTGCTGGAGCCTGGAGGGATGATATTTCTCATCTGGCCCGAGAACGCCTCCCCAGGACAAGCTGGAAAGCGTTGCTGGGGAGACGGACATCTGGAACACCCTGCTTAGCCTGCTGACACTGTGGCCCAATCCCAGACAAGTGGATGATGATGGATGGACATCAGCTTTGGACCACAGAAAGGGATCGCTCCTGTTTTTCACTTAAACTAGTGCAGAGCCGACTGGCAGTGTCCATGATTATTAGATGTATTTCTTGCTTAATGCAGTTTGTGGGGATGTTTATTGTGATTATTTAAATGTATGGTGTTACCCTGCGGTGTTGCTACCATGGCAAAATGGACGTGAGTTTGACTTTCATCGTCTTATCTGAATCCAGAAAACCTTTACACCCCACAATGTGAACCTTTTTTCTTTGGGCACCGTGGGTTTAACTGCTTGCTGACAACTGTAGTGTTTCAAACGTCATTATGTTGCCAGTCAAAACTTAACTAGCGAAGAAAACAATCCGACTGGCTGACGCTTGCATTCAAAGCTCCTCATTTACATACAGTTAAGAATATTTCAGTTTGCAAGGCTCTGCTCCTTCCCACAATGCACTACACAAGCGTTAACGCCCAGGCCGCATGCTCAGCTGTAGTGAACACCCACTGTAAGGACTCCCACTGTCAGTGAACGCATTTATTTATAACTCTTATTTATAAGACCATAAACAGTCATATCTTATAATTTATTTTATCTTATTTTTATATTTTGATTGTATAGTATTGTTTAGAATTAGGGACTGTTGTAACCTACTTTGTCTATTTAAGATTCTCATATGTTTATCGTATGCACCTTTCAGCCACAGTAAAGTCCATGTTTGTGTGAACTTACCTTGGCGAATAAAGTAAATTCTGATTCTTATTCTTTAGGATATTTTTAATGAACGTTAGTGGAACGGCTTGAGGCTTAATTCTAAGTTGATGTTTACCTAAGCGAGGCTTTTTCGTGTAAGCGCGGCTTCGTTAGAGACGTTGATGGAATACCACCAGCTCCAGTTGAATTCTCATAGAAACCCATTGACCCATTCATTCTATAAGTAATGTAGTGTGCTATCGAAGTATAAAGGTATCTATGTGTGTGTGTGTGTGTGTGTGTGTGTATGTGGGTGTGTCTGTGGCACAATCATCTTGAGATCCATTCGCAACATATAAATATAAACAGGTTTTTGCCACAGTCTAGCTAGCCAATGAATGGGAAACACTGTGGCGGCAAACATGTTTATATTTATATGTTGCGAATCACTCATAAAAACAATCCACTCGACACGGTATATACTATGCACCCACCATAGTCTAATTTGTCCCATTATAGTTTCAAAATGAATGGAACTATGAGTACACAATGTAACAATTTTCAGTTGGCTCAGTTGGCTCATCATATAACCATGACTATAAATGATGTTGAAGTAGCTAACGCTGAAGTTGGTGTATATGTGAAATATTTATTTTGTTAATGCCATCTAGATGCAAGCCAACATTGTAAGGTGGAATCCTGAATGGCATTATGACTGAGGTCACTGAGATGTGTGCTAGACCTTTACCCCTTGCACTTACATAACAAACAGCATAATCTTCTTACCTAAAAGAAGAGCACTAGTTTGCTCAAAATTCTTAATAGATAGCCTCTCATTTTTTCTCACAAAGTACACCAGATTGCTGGATTTAACTGTAAAACCTGAAATATTCTTCCAGAGAGTAAACCCCCTGATCCGTCTAGAGGGGCCGAGCTTCACCCCACCACAGTCTCATAACATCCTGTGGGAAACACTGTGCCATGTTGAGCTACACTCAGGGCTGTTGCTAGGAATCCCGGGCCCCATGACAAAATGCCCAGGCCCCCCCACCCCACCCCCCATAATCATGTCTGTACATCCTATGGTACATCCGGAGGACAGCTAGCCTCCATCCTCCTCTGGCTGCATTGACTTCAATACAAAACCTAGTGGCTGGTGGGCCTAAACCCCCATCCATAGACATGCATGGTAAATAATACAACTTCCGGAGGACTGCCTCCCAGCAATCAAAGCTTCCGCAGTATGAACTGACATGCTGTTCAGCCAATCCAGAGAGCATTATTGGGGGTGAAAGACATAAGCGAAAATGTGTGACGTTTTTTAGAGACTGAGAGTGACATTTGAGCATTTTTGTAATATTATTAAATTCAAATTAGGTCTTTCGTGTTAAAGGAGACTAAGAAAGTATATAAATGGTTTTCTTGTTTTTATCAATTTGAATTTGTGTCCTGTTACTATTAGCTAGCTTGCCCTTTAGTTTTTAGCCTACACAGAATATTGAGAATGTTAGACTATAAGTGTTATAAGTATGAAGGATCGAGGGGTACTGTACTGCGACCCTAGGAACATCGGCAAAACACAAAGCAGGGAGCTTATAAATGCTGACATGAGATTCAAGCTTCTGGGGGAAAACCGCATAGACCAAATTTGCCTAGCTGATTAATAAAGAGTTATTATCTGTATCTTGTTTTTCCTTTTTAAAAACAGACCCATGCCCGCAATGATTAGATGCGTCTTTCCCTCTTCTTCACCAGGCAAATTTTTTTCATCCTTGGTGTTATGATCGATAGGCTATACGGTATATTATATTTGATACTTAGAGCTATGGAAGATGGGGATAGAATTCAGATGCATTACGTTACCAAAGTTAAAGTACATTTACAATACGTTGCTGGTCGGCTTATTGCTACAAAAAAAACACAACTTAGTTAGTTTTTTCTCCGGTCCTCCCCAATTTTTTGAGCCACCAGCCGCCACTGTACCCTACATACCGAATGAGTGGGTCTGACCATTGTACACCGGTTTTATAATGTGTATCTGTACACCAAGTATTTCATAACTGAATGTTTATAGTTGAATGGTAACTTAGTCAGTAATTAATTACAGACATATCAGCCCATTGGATGTTATTGGTTTTCACTGCGGGCAATGTCAGATAACTAGAGTTTCATGAAGCATGAGAAGTGCTATGCTCGTGATATCTATTTAATTTAGAAGGAGTTCATTCTATATTTTTCCGCAAGTATATTAATTTGGTTTGAAATATTGATTTCATCGACAAATAATTACTACAGACTTAAAACCCAAAATCCAAGCCATGGAACCCTTGAATCATATCCACCTTTCCATGTGATGTGACGCCCTGGCTGCATTAAGCGATGTAGTTGTGGATCTTGTGAGAAATGAATAAACATGCATTGATTTACACTAAAAGATGGAACCAAGGATCTCGTAAGAAATACATATACACACGTTCGCCGCCAACCGGCACTGTACTAGTACAATAAAACTGTCAATGTTAACATATTGTTGTTCTGAGTTCAATTGTATGTGCATTTTCATGTGTTATTTCTCGTCTCGTCTCGTCTCGTCATCTTCCGCTTGTCCGGGGATCGGGTCGCGGGGGCAACGACCTAAGCAGGGAGGCCCAGGCTTCCCTCTCCCCGGCCACTTCCACCACCTCTTCCTGGGGGACCCCGAGGCGTTCCCAGGCCAGCCGAGTGACATAGTCCCTCCAGCGTGTCCTGGGTCTTCCCCGGGGCCTCTTCCCAGTGGGACGTGCCCGGAACACCTCACCAGGGAGGCGTCCAGGAGGCATCCTAATCAGATGCCCGAGCCACCTCAGCTGGCTCCTCTCGACGCGGAGGAGCAGCGGTTCTACTCTGAGCCCCTCCCGGATGACCGAGCTTCTCACCCTATCTCTAAGGGAGAGCCCGGACACCCTGCGGAGAAAGCTCATTTCGGCCGCTTGTATTCGCGATCTCGTTCTTTCGGTCACTACCCATAGTTCGTGACCATAGGTGAGGGTAGGAACGTAGATCGACTGGTAAATAGAGAGCTTCGCCTTTCGACTCAGCTCCTTCTTCACCACGACGGACCGATGCAGAGCCCGCATCACTGCGGACGCCGCACCGATCCGCCTGTCGACCTCGCGCTCCATTCTTCCCTCACTCGTGAACAAGACCCCGAGATACTTGAACTCCTCCACTTGGTTCAGGATCTCCTCCCCGACCCGGAGATGGCACTCCACCCTTTTCCGGTCGATAACCATGGCCTCAGATTTGGAGGTGCTGATTCGCATCCCAGCCGCTTCACATTCGGTTGCGAACCGCTCCAGTGAGAGCTGAAGGTCACGGCCCGATGAAGCCAACAGGACCACATCATCTGCAAAAAGCAGCGACCCGATCCTGAGGTCACCAAACCGGACCCCCTCAACACCCTGGCTGCGCCTAGAAATCCTGTCCATATAGGTAATGAACAGAATCGGTGACATAGGGCAGCCCTGGCGGAGTCCAACCCTCACCGGAAACAAATTCGACTTACTACCGGCAATGCGGACCAAACTCTGGCACCGGTCGTACAGGGACCGGACAGCCCCGATCAGGGAATCCGGTACCCCGTACTCTCGGAGCACCCCCCACATGAGCCCCCGAGGGACACGGTCGAACGCCTTTTCCAAATCCACAAAACATGTGTAGACTGGTTGGGCGAACTCCCATGTACCCTCCAGGACTCCGCGGAGGGTATAGAGCTGGTCCACTGTTCCACGGCCAGGACGAAAACCACATTGCTCCT
This sequence comes from Hypomesus nipponensis, assembly GCF_054491055.1. NCBI lineage: Eukaryota > Metazoa > Chordata > Actinopteri > Osmeriformes > Osmeridae > Hypomesus > Hypomesus nipponensis. The sequence continues at coordinate 18,306,763 of NC_140373.1, forward strand.
CCTGAATCCGAGGTTCGACAATCCGGCGGACCCTCCTCTCCAGGACCCCCGAATAGACTTTCCCAGGGAGGCTGAGGAGTGTGATCCCCCTAAAGTTGGAGCACACCCTCCGGTCCCCCTTTTTAAAGAGGGGAACCACCACCCCGGTCTGCCAGTCCAGAGGCACTGTCCCCGATGTCCACGCGATGTTGCAGAGTCGTGTCAACCAAGACAGCCCTACAACATCCAGAGCCTTAAGGAACTCCGGGCGGACCTCGTCCACCCCAGGGGCCCTGCCACCGCGGAGCTTTTCAACCACCTCGGCGACCTCGGCCCCAGAGATAGGAGGGCCCCCCCCGATGTCCCCAGACTCTGCCTCCACGTCGGAAAACGTGTTGGTGGAATTAAGGAGGTCTTCAAAGTATTCCTTCCACCGATCCAGGACGTCCCCCGTCGAAGTCAGCAGCGCACCGTCCCCACCGTATACAGTGTTGACAGAGCACTGCTTCCCCCTCCTGAGTCGCCGGATGGTGGTCCAGAACCTTTTTGAAGCCGTTCGGAAGTCATTCTCCATGGCCTCGCCGAACTCCTCCCATGCCCGGGTTTTTGCATCCGCGACCGCCAGAGCCGCGTTCCGCTTGGCCTGCCGGTACACATCAGCTGCCTCAGGAGTCCTACCAGCCAATAAAGCCCGATAGGCCTCCTTCTTCAGCTTGACGGCATCCCTCACCTCCGGAGTCCACCACCGGGTCCGAGGGTTACCGCCGCGACATGCACCGACCGCCTTGCGGCCGCAGCTCCGGTCAGCCGCTTCAACAATGGAGGCCCGGAACATGGCCCATTCGGACTCGATGTCCCCGGCCCCCCCCGAGACATGATCGAAGCTCTCCCGGAGGTGGGAGTTGAAGCTCCTTCTGACAGAGGGTTCCGCCAGCCGTTCCCAGCAGACCCTCACATTACGTTTGGGCCTGCCAGGCCTGACCGGCGTCCTCCCCCACCATCGGAGCCAACTCACCACCAGGTGGTGATCAGTTGACAGCTCCGCCCCTCTCCTCACCCGAGTGTCCAAGACATGCGGCCTCAAGTCCGACGACACGACTACGAAGTCGATCATCGAACTGAGACCTCGGGTGTCCTGGTGCCAGGTGCACATATGGACACCCTTATGCTTGAACATGGTGTTCGTTATGGACAAGCCGTGTTTAGCACAGAAGTCCAACAACAGAACACCACTCGGGTTCAGATCGGGGGGGCCGTTCCTCCCAATCACGCCCCTCCAGGTCTCACTGTCATTGCCCACATGAGCATTGAAGTCCCCCAGGAGGACGAGGGAATCCCCGGGAGGAGCGCTTTCCAGCACCCCCTCCAGAGACTCCAAAAAGGGTGGGTACTCTGAGCTGCCGTTTGGTGCATAAGCACAAACGACAGTGAGGACCCGTCCCCCCACCCGAAGGCGGAGGGAGGCTACCCTCTCATCCACCGGGGTGAACCCCAATGTACAGGCACCGAACCGAGGGGAAACAAGTATTCCCACCCCAGCTCGACGCCTCTCACCAAGGGCAACTCCAGAGTGGAAGAGAGTCCAGCCCCTCTCAAGGAGACTGGTTCCGGAGCCCGTGCTGTGCGTCGAGGCGAGGCCGACTATATCTAGCCGGAAACTCTCTACCTCGCGCACCAGCTCAGGCTCCTTTCCCGCCAGCGAGGTGACGTTCCACGTCCCTAAAGCTAGCTTCTGCAGCCGAGGATCAGACCGCCAAGGCCCCCGCCTTCGGCCGCCGCCCGTCTCACACTGCACCCGACCCCCATGACCCCTCCTGCGGATGGTGAGCCCACTGGAAGAGGGTCCCACGTTGTCTCTTCGGGCTGTGCCCGACCGGGCTCCATGGGAAAAGGCCCGGCCACCAGGCGCTCGCCATCGAGCCCCACCCCCGGGCCTGGCTCCAGGGGGGGGCCCCGGTGACCCGCTTCCGGGCAGGGGCAACTGGGAACCATTGTTGTGTTTCTTCATGGTTGGTTCATGTGTTATTTCTTATGCACTAAATATTAGCTAGCCAGAAGATTACACAACCATCAGTCTTAAAAGGTCTGAGGTCCCTAACCAGTATAAAACCAATGTCCCTGCTGCAGAGGTTCCCTGTGGCTTCAGGGCAGATTTTACTTGACTAATTGTCCTATTGACCTCTACAGGAAAATCCACGAGACAGACAACGGTTTTCCATGTCTACCAAAAGCTCGAGAGCAGTAGTGTAATGACTGAGGTTACAATCTCAATTGAAAAAGATCAGAGAAGAGAACATGTTTCACCATCTGAATAAGGCATCACCACTGGAATGTGAACATATTTGTGAGTTTCACTTGACCCCATCCTAAAGTTAGGCATTTTGATTTTCTTTTAGTTTCAGTGAAGTTTGAAAATGTAATTTATGGTTAGTGTATTTACAAAAAAGTAGCTGTGGTATTTTAATTACTATTACATTTACAATGTAATAGCTTATTAATGATAACGTGTCAATATGTGTAACCAAGATGTATGTATGTGTGTGTATGTATCCAGTAATATACCACAAGTCTTATCCTTACTCCTCCAACTGTCCTCATCTCTTTCCCATCCCCCACCCAACTGTGCCATCAGATCCATTATAACGCCATGCATCAATAATGCAAGTCAATACAATAATAAAGCTAGCCTGCAGCTATGGGGGAGGGAGGGGGACATGGCTCAGCATATATTCAGCATGGAGATAACAATCTGTACCTTTGTTTTCCATCCCATGAAATGACTCCTGAATGAACCAACTGTATCAGAAATTCAAGGAAAAATGTCTGGAGACATGTGTGGACAAAGTTTGGACGGTGTGCCTGCCAGTGTGTCCTAATGTGAACTTGGGTCTGTTTATGTTTGAAGTGCATGTAGGCAACTGTGCTATACTGTAGGAGTGTGTTTGTGTGTGTGTGAGAGAGAGAGAGAGAGAGAGAGAGAGAGAGAGAGAGAGAGAGAGAGAGAGAGAGAGAGAGAGAGCGAGAGAGAGAGAGCGAGAGAGAGAGAGAGAGAGAGAGAGAGAGAGAGAGAGAGAGAGAGAGAGAGAGAGAGAGAGAGAGAGAGAGGGGATGAAATGTCTTGCCCAAGTTGAGAAGTGTTCTGTCCCCATATAGAGATTTGACTCTCCTGCTTTAAACCATCTTCCCATCTTCTCATCTTCTCAACCTGCAGCTTTCAGTCCTCCTCACTGTGATTAGCTCTGCCAATCTAAATCCTTGACCCTGTTTCTCAAGTAGCTAAACTCTCAAGATGTTTACACTTTTTATATTGTTTTGATATACATAATGGCAAACTTTAAGGCATTATGCAATCATCTTATTTCTGTGTCCTTTTATCTCTTTTAGTCCACAAGTCACAAGACCACTTGTGTGGTTAGAGGATGTCATGTCCTAACAAGAAAGACCCAACATACTTAAACAAAGTTCATTTTACTTTACTGGCAACTACTCTGACACCAAATAACATAAATCTCCTGGGGTCACGAAATGACAAAAGTATATTTATATTTTAAGTGACAATGTTTAAACCTCTGCACAGTTTAGACATTTTACAATAGCTTCTTTATTTGTCAATGTATCAATAAACCCAATGATGATTAAATATTAAAAGACTTACAATTTATCTTTGGAGTGTGACATTCCTTTTTTGTTGTTAATTTGGGTTCCTAGTAAATTATGCAAAATATGCAGCCAATAATTGAAATTGTGCTCATTTAAAAAAAACTGTAGAGATGGTCAAGCATAATGGGCGCTTTTGTTGGAGAACAGGCATCATTGAGACATTCCTTTGGAAACCAGACGACTTATCGATGTTCCCACAACTATGTATGGTAAATTATAGAAGTTGACAGGATGTGGACAAGGGGCTTGTTTACCTGCACACAATGATGAATGATTGGATGCAAAGTTATCATGCCCCATACGTTCATACCCCATTAGCAAGGTAACTCATGTTAACCAGAGCTTAACACAGACAGATTGTGTGCGTGTACATGATACTCACTGTCCTTGCAGGGGGCACAGACCGTCTGATTGGCTCCACACAGCTTCAGAACTCCTTCTCCAGGCTGGCACTGCTTGCAGCATTCTTCACTGGTTGTGTACTGGCCTGAGGAACATGGTTCCTGATTGGCCAAAGTCCCAACCTGCAAAGAACAGATAAATAAGCATTTTACAAAACAACAAAGCATTTCAATAGGAGTAAATGTTTTTGACACAACATTAAAGTAGAAGTAATAAGGGTTCTGAACAGGGTGTGCTGCAGAGAGGTGAAATCTAAATGATTAACGCCTGTGGAATCCTAATGACAGAAGTCAGGTCACAGATACAACATGTCACCTCAGGCAACACGGTCAGTCGTCAACAGGTGGTGTGTTTGTGTGTTTCTGCATGTTCCACACTCCAAACAATTAACATATACTGCACTCCCTTCATTTCAAATTCCTGTTTGTTTTTGAGAATTTGTCCATTATACCAACTAGTCTTCTCGTGGCTATGTGATTTCCCATTGACTTTCAAGACTATGTGTACTTTCAAGCCCCTTAAAGCCTCTAGAACTTAAGTCCATGTTTTACACATTAAAAAAATGTATTTGACAGAGTTGTAACACTTTTGAGTTGACAGATTCAACAATGCATGATACATGAAAGGTAAGGAAAAAGTCAAACAAAACTCTACAATTTTGCTTGGATCTTGCTTGTTGTGTTTTCCACTCATTCACGTACATGTTTAGTTATTAAACAATTGATGAAGTCGAGAGGACAATATTGGAAAAGTTATATGGGTTCTGGCTGAACTGGGTATTTAGCCAGCTAATTGGTTTTTAAAAAATAGAATGGGGAAAGGGACCCTGTTTTGTCATTTATATGGTGGTAACAGTGATAATGCATTGTTAACACAAACACAACACAACTACACTGACTGTTCATTTTTAATTCTATGATATTTTATATGATATATATGAGTGAGAGGGATACAACAAATGTGATACGTTATTGATTTGGTGAGGCTCTTGGACATATCCTCAATGATACCCCTAGGGACAAAGGATGTTTCAAGTTTTCCACATAATACACTCTCCACCATGCAGACAACCTAGCCTACAAGGTTGATCAGACCTTAGCTTAAGACTAACTCACGTCCCAGGGGGCTTATCCACACTATTTGAAAGAATGGCCAACAACAGACAAATAGTCTCTCGATTCTCCACACCTCTCAAATGAGAGGTGTATTTAGCAATTGGAAGAAACATATTTTCATTTCAGTGTTTCATTTGTGCAGACATCAATGTATTAAACAAAACAAAAACTAAGATAAAAAGACAGAATCTCCTGACAGCACTACAGAAATAGAGAGAGAGAGAGAGAGAGAGAGAGAGAGAGAGAGAGAGAGAGAGAGAGAGAGAGAGAGAGAGAGAGAGAGAGAGAGAGAGAGAGAGAGAGAGAGAGAGAGAGAGAGAGAGTAGGCAAGAGATTTCAGGAAGCCTACAGTCTTGGCCTTTCATCCGCTCCACTGTAAGATTGTTATTGTCATACTGTTCAAAGCATGTAATTGAGAAGGGTGTAGCTGCAGACCCAGGACTTGCTGCTAGTCAGATTGTGTAAATGTAGCTGCCATAAGCATAATTAGTATATTTAGAATAAAACGAGAATGCAGGTTGAGGACTAGTTGTGAACAGGTGTATGGAACAACAAAGCAATTTGGGTTTAGGTTTACAAGTTTCACTTTTAAACTACAATAGGTGGGTGTGGCTAAGCAGCACAGACTCTAAGAAAATGTGATTGAATGGAAGGGTCAGTGAATACACTTGTAAAAATTCAAAGTAAGGTTCGACTGGCCGATTTCAGTGAAATAGACACCTTATGGCGCACTTGATTTGACGGAACCATACATTTAGTAATGCAAATAAATAAAAGCATGCAAAAGATGCATGACACTCACCGCTAGTAATAGTAACAAGAGTGGGGTCATTCTGTTTCCTTTCGCAACGTCGATTACGTGAATAGTCCAATTTGTCAACGGGTTGATGCAGTACCAAAGGTTAAAAACTAATTCCCCCCATTTGGAGGAAAACATACACTCATGGATCATCTCTGCAATGGCTGGTATAGTAACGACGAAAAGTGCAACTGTTTTAATCGGAAAACGTATTTTCCTCAAATTGAGTCTTGAGTCTCAAATTGAGTTCAGAGTCAAGTTATTCATCCAAATAAATGATGTAGTATTTCACCGGTTAGCGCATCAAGATTCGTGAAGCTTTTACTATACACAGAGGTGCAACTGTGGAGTCGGCACTTGCTTTTGTAGGCTACGTGTCTCATATGACAGTTGGGTCAAGAGAACTACACAATTCCTCCACGCCCACAATTGCCAAATGTATGTTTTACCCTGTAAACATCCCCAATAAATCGAATTGTGAAGGTTCGTTCACGAATTAACTCGAGTGTCATTAAAGACTTTCGATCGAAACTTCATAATTTACATTTTAACTTGATTAGATCCCAAAAGGAAACGTATAGCCTACTCATTAAAATTGTGATTTATGATTATTGTGTCTTCTGTGACCGGAACTATATAGCAATTGTCCTTAGCAATCTTATTTTCTTATGGATTTCAATATGAAAATCAGTCAGGTAAGACAAACAAGCGCAGTTATCCTACTACAAAGGCTCATAGCAGTTGTGTAATGACCAGGGCAAAGCCAATCTTAATTATAGTCATTGCAATTATTAGCTACTTTTTAGGACACACTATGTATTCAATGACCATTTTCATAAAGTGCGATACAATAGGTCCTACATGGCGTTTCCAAATGGGAGTGCCTACAAGCATGGCAGTGTCTACCATCTTTTTCAAGCTGTCGGCCTATATTAAAAGTCAAAAAAATAATTGCCTTATAATAGCCTAACTGTTGCGGTGCCGCAAGATAACCGGCCTTCATAAGTGACTGTTTGCATGAGTTGACAATGGGGGGCAGGCTTTGAACTCCACTGCCCTGGACAGAGCCATAGATAAAAACATGTTTTATTAGAGCAGAGTATTTTGCGCTCAATTTATTTAATGCTCAACCATTTCTCTATTGTAATGGAAAGTTGTCTCTGCATCGGTTGACACAGCTCACTATACTGCCGGATCCAGTAGACCCTAGCCTATGTCATCCTGGATTCTTTTGTGGTAGGCCTACTGTACATGTAAGGTGACATAGGCGTACTAAATCTTTGTACAACATACTAGGCTATGGTATTCGGAGACTTTGACACCCAGAATAAGTGAACACCCTCATGAAGCGTAGCCTTTTATGTAGACCAAGAAAATAAAGGTATTTTGATTTAATACCCGAAACACACTGCTTAGATTTGAGCTATGTACATAATTTATATTTATAATATATTTTAGTGGGGTACCGTAAAGTGAGTTAGTAGAGAAGGTTCTGTTATCGAGATTATTGGAAACAAGGTTTACTGATGTAACAACTCACAAAAAAACAGTTTAGAAAAAATGATCAATTGTTAGGCATTTGATAAATCCTATCCTCAGTAACATCACAGTAACTCCACAGCAACATCTGCTGGTTAATTCATGGTATGGCCTCAGTATTGAGAGACAAGCCTATAGGCCTACCAAGCGAGAAGTATGCAGTATGGTGCAGATCAGATTTAAGTCATAAATTGAGAGCGCGTAGATTATTTCACATGTGCAAATATGAACTTTTTTACTCACAAAATATAGGCTAAGTACTAGTGCACAAATTAAACAACCGAGAGTTGTAAAGACAGTAGCAAGCGAGCACCTGACATGCTAATAGATTAGAGCAGGGGCAACTCTAGGATCAGACCTTTAGGGGGGCTCAGCCCCCAATTAGAATATGACATGAATACAGTGCCTTGCGAAAGTGCTAAACCCCCTTGCTAATAACAGGTGTGCAAACAGGTCAGGGGTGAAAAAGGTGAGAAGGATACAGCGAACTCCCGATCCTCTAGGGTCTTTGTTACATTTTAAAGTTAAATGCATGAATCTGGTGCACTTTGAGAGCAAAATTAAGAGGCTAGATCTATGTAGAACCTGTGCTCTTGTAAACAATGTCATGTTCTTTTAACCATAAATATTTGTATAGCATACATTAAAAAAGATAATTGTACAAATTACCTTTTTGGATTATTGGATTACCTGTGTTGAACTACTTTAAAAAGCAAAAGTCAAAAGCATCACTTACTGTAAAGCTAACACACATTCAATAGACATAATTTTTAATATTTTATTAAAACTTTTTCTACTAGTCGATCAAATCAAATCAAATGTTTTTGTATAGCCCTTTTTACACGCAAGCATGTCTGGTTTCCGGTTGACGACCAGGTCCAGCATTGTCAGACCGACGACCAGGCAGGTGCTGACAGCTCAAACCCCCCACACCACAAGGGATGTGTGTGTATGTGGGGGGGGGGGGGACAGAGAGGGGAGAGCAGGGATTAGAGAATGGTAGGAGCAGCTAACAGTTACAGTCATAATAGAATGAGATCCCCACCAGTCAAGTGTGGACTAGTGCAGCAAATTAACAGAGCAAAAAGGGGTATTTGGAGGAAAATATATATCAAAATAATATTGAGGCTTAATATTGTGTTACTTTCATAACATGCACACTATTACCAATCACGTAAATAGTTCATTTCATAGGCTGTTTGCCAAGTAGCTTGATCAAAACCTAAAAATAGAATGCAACTAATACAACTACAATGGAATGTTATTCTAGTTCTCATACATGCAGTTGTATGCATGGTCATTTTTGTATTCATAATGCTCATAGTCTAATGCTGTTCCAGCCAAATCAGAAGATGTGTGTCTTTCTCTTCAGGTGTCTCTTCAGACAGGCTGCTGAAGAGCTACAGTCAGGAGGAATGCTGGAGGTGCTGCCCTGGCCCATAAACCTTTACCTCACACCATCTCACCTGAGTGGAGACCAGAGCAGGGAGGTGAATCACATTACTACGGCCAGCTGGCAACACTCAACGACTGTATGTGAAGAGACACGTATGACTCACATTACATCCTGCTTAACAATATATACAAGATCATAGTACTGTATCAACACACCAGCCTCAAGTCTGCTTTCAACATGCTGCAAAGACAGTACCCACAGGTGAGTGTGTGTGTAAATACTAGTGTTTGATATGTCATTTTTATATAATCCATCCATCTGCATAGGTATGAGTTTTTATGATCCTGAACCCTATATTCCCTTATACCCAGTTTGATCCCAGTGGAAGGTTCCATGTAACCCACTGAGGGGGGGTACTCTCCAATCTTGGAGCACAACTACAGAGAGGAGCCAGACTTGAAGCAAACATCACACTCATTCAAGATGCCAGTGCAGCCAAGGCAGGTGTTGGGGAAAGTTTCATTTAATGTATACATTGTATGGAATCATACAGGAATGTTCATCCAGTCTGCAAGATAAACATACCTGGCATTAGCCATTGTGACTTGAGGATCGTAGCCCTCCAAACACAGTAAAAAGGATGTTCTTACAAGTAGTCTATCAACATTAAAGTACTAGTCAAAAGACTGGACACACCAACTCATTCAAGTTCTTTAAATGGATCCCAAAAATATGTATGTTTTATTTTGTCTCACTGACAACAAGGTTATGGTTTTTGCTGTTCACACATAGGCTTTGTTGATCTAATGTGTTATAATATGTACTTTGTGTGTGCAGATGGCTCAGCGGGCACTGGTCCAGGAACTATTTGGTCCAGAGGGGGGCCATGGCCAGGCTGCAGCTGCTGATGGCAGAGTACAGCAGTACCCGGCTCAGCCAGCAGGAGGCGCTCAACCACAGCTTCAGGTGCCTCAAACAACCTTCAGATCAGGGGTCTCATTTATAAAGCTTGCGTACGCACAAAACGGGGCTGAAAATGTGCGTACGCCACTTTCCATGCAAAGGTTGTGATTTATAAAAAACAAACTTGACGGGAGAATGTGCGGTCCTCCACGCAAACTCTGACCCTCCCGTAGGCCTACGCACATTTTGAAAACAGTTGGAATTGGCGACGCAGATAACCGTACTGTAGTCAGACTGCAGAAATTGAATGTGGGAAGAACATTACTCGTAATATTTATATATTTTGTTTTCCTCACACACGTTTTTTCATTCAATTTCATGATTATCATGAAGATTACATCCAGCAGTGTTATTTGCGCTTGTACTAAGTGATTCTTGTTCCATAAACACCTTGTACAATCCAACTCAAATAAATAAATAAAAATCAGCGCTTCCTCACCATCAGATTGTCCACTACGGGAGTTCAGGAGGGGGAGATTCCCCGACTGCATGGAATACAGGATAACATCACATATCCTACCTTTAGATAACTGCAGAACACAGTGTATAACTAAATATATTTATTTAATAGCCTACTGTGCAAATATCCTCATATGTCAAAAACTGGAAATACAGTCGTCAAGCCCCCGTGCAATCGCTACACTCTACGTCCTTGTTATCAGTCCAGACTTTAATAGATTACTGTTCATAACAAAACGCTTTTGTTTTCAAAATGTATCTCGACTCGCAATATCACTGCCACAGTTGACGCCACTCGCACAGTTTTCGGATTCCACCAATAGGCTAACAGTGTCTGAGAAGTTGTCATGCGCTATGATTCACCGTAAAGAACGATCGTATGCCAGGGTCATGATGAGATACTAGATTAGCATTCATGAGGTGCTTTGCATTGACTATATATGGTTAAAAATGGGCGTGTTCAGGGCGGGGTACAATGCTGATTCACGTACGCACACTTGTGGGTAATCTGTGATTTATAAAGGGAACATTGCGTACAGGTGTGCGTACGCACGGTTTTATAAATCTGAATTTTTGTGTGCGTACGCCATTTTAGGCTTTTGGGCGTACGTACACTTTTAGTAAGAATCCTACGCACAGTTTTATAAATGAGACCCCAGACCAGTCATAGATCACTTAATGCATCGGACCACAGAGACTCTGTGATACACAGAGACACAGTGTTACACAAGTAGGCCGACCATGACAAATACATTAGACTAATGCTGAAAGTTACTTCCGATGGAAAATAAGATTATTTTGGTTCTCTTTTTACACCAGTTACGATGGAACTGGGATATTTGTTAGTGAACCATACAAGTTTAAGTGCCGAAAACATGTCTGAATCCAGTTTATTCTCAAGTAAATTTAGGTTACACAAAATAATTTGATTTGGTAGGTTTGGCGCATGCAATTAAGGTATTTAAAAAAACAAATGTCAGTCTTATTAAAAATACTAAAAAATATGGCTGTTGTAATGTGCAATAGTAACTAAAAAAATGCATTATCGTAACGCTTTTACGAGTACAATAACACAACAACAATCAATCAATCAATCTTTATTTATAAAGCACAACTAAACACAACTTTCGTTCACCAATGTGCTATACAGAGTGCTAAAATCAACATGACAACAGATACATACAGACATGATATGGCAACAGATACATACAGACAAAACAACTGCATCAACCCTCATCCCTATAGGACACATCAAATAAAAAGGTCTTTAACGTCACTTTAAAAACAGACAAGGAAGGCGCTGTTCTAATGTCCAGAGGAAGACTATTCCAGAGTCTTGGAGCAGCAATAGAGAATGCTCTATCTCCTCTCGTCTTTAGTCTCGATCTTGGAACTGTTAAAAGGCCTACGTTTGCAGATCTCAAAGGTATTGTATGTTGATGGGCTGTCAGCAAGTCAGAGAGGTAAGACGGAGCTGACCCATTTATTGATTTAAAAACTAAAAGCATGATTTTAAAATTAATTATCTGGCACACCGGCAGCCAATGGAGTTTCTGAAGGACCGGAGTTAGATGTATACGTTTTCGAGTTCCTGTCAGAACTCTGGCAGCAGCATTTTGGACTACCTGGAGGCGGTTAATGGATGATTGACTGATCCCCAGATACAGCAAGTTACAGTAATCCAGCCTTGTTGTTATAAAACAATGTATGACTCTTTCAAAATTTGCAAAAGAGAGGAAAGACTTAATTTTAACCAAGGTTCGGAGTTGGTAAAAGCTTGCCTTCACAACTTGATTTACCTGTCTATCAAGCTTTAGGGCGCCCAAGTTTTTAACATATGGTTTAACATACACCCAGATCTATATTTGTTGTTTTATGTACACTGGAAGGTGTAAACACCATAACTTCAATCTTACTCTCATTTAAACTTAAAAAATTCAAAGACATCCATGCTTTCACGTCCTCAAGGCAGGCAGTCATCTGTTCTAAGCTATTTTTTTGTTTAAGAGGAAAATATATTTGAGTGTCGTCTGCATAACAATGATAATTTAATTCATATTTTCAAAAAATAGTGCCAAGGGGCAGCATATATAAAGAAAACAACATAGGTGCCAGAATGGAGCCTTGGGGAATCCCACAACTTTACCGAGGAGGATCGATGGTTACCAATGTTAACGGAAAAGCTCCTATTTGTCAGATAGGACTGGAACCAATGTAAAGCTGAGCCTCTGATGCCCACTAGGTGTTCTAAGCGAGACAGCAGGACATTATGGTCTACAGTGTCAAATGCAGCATTTAAGTCCAAAAGTACCAGCGCTACTGAGTCTCCAGAGTCAGTGGCCAAGAAAATGTCATTCAGTACTTTAACAAGAGCCGTTTCAGTGGAGTGAAATTTTCTAAAGCCAGATTGAAATATATAAAAAATGTTGTTGTCGATTAAAAATGTTTGAAGCTGACACAGTACTACTTTATCAAAAATTTTGGCTAAAAATGGCAGATTAGAAATAGGTCTAAAATTTGCTAGGTCAGCGGAATCCAAATTTGGCCTCTTAAGTCTGGGTTGCACTGATGCATGTTTCAGACATTCGGGAACAGCCCCTAACTCAAGGCACTTGTTTATAAAACGTATAAGTATTGGACCCATTTCATTGAGCACTTGTTTGAATAAACGTGCCGGGATAGTGTTTAGTGGTGAACCTGTAGGTTTTAGCTGCTTCGCAATGTCATTTAAAAAGGTTATTGAAACAGGTGTAAACTTACTGAACAGGCCGTTGTAGTTTAATCGACCTGCCGGATCACCAGTGGTTGGTTTAATATTATGTCTTATTCACGCTATCTTCTCTACAAAAAAAATGCTAAACCGTTCACACATAGCCACTGACTCAGTCGGATAAATAGATACAACAGGGTTCAGCACAGTATTAATAACATTAAACATGATTCTAGGATTTTTATGATTCTTATCTATAAGGGTAGAAAAATAATCTGATTTGGCTACTCTTAACTCATTCTGATATTTAAAAAGGGAGTCTCTCAGCATCTCAAAGGAGATCTGTAGTTTGTCCTTTTTCCATTTCCTTTCGGCCCTTCTACATGCCTGTCTCAGAGTTAGTAGTATTATTCACCCATGGCTCAGGGATTGATTTTTGGCATTTTGGTATCATTGGAGCAATATCATCTAAGATTGTACCACAGATGGAGTTAAGATTATATAATAATTCATCTGGACTGAGTTCCGGTGCAGCAAGTTCAAGAGAGTGAGAAACTTCCTTAAGCGCTGCAGAAAAGATAGCAGAGGTATCAGCAGTGATTCTCCGCACTTTACTAGCAGTTTTATGGAGACTTATAGTATTTAATGCTAACGGCACATTGAAAATTATGGTATTATGGTCTGAAAAACTTTGTTCGCATATCTCAATATCACTCAACAGTATCCCATGGGACAAGATTAGATCAAGAGTGTGCCCCTTTATATGTGTAGGTCTTGTAACCAATTGCTCTAAATCAAAAACGTCCATTAAATTTATGAAATCCTTAGTAAATGAGTTTAGGGGGCAACATATATGAATATTAAAATCTCCCACAATTAGAAATCTCTCAAAATTTGGCATGATACCCCCCAGAAAGTCTGAGAATTCCAGTATGAAGTCTTTATGTGGCTTTGGAGGCCTATAGACCACAGCAACAGCTAATAGAGTATCAGAGTCAAGCACAAACAACTGCAATTCAAAGCTGTTGTATGTAGTTCTTTGTATAGTACGACCTTGAAAGCAGTCTTAAAAAATTGTGGCCAAGCCGCCCCCTCTTTCGCAACGCGGGGGGAATTGAAATATTTACACTTGGGTGGTAACAGCTCTGAAAACGGAGTTGAGTCTCCCTTCGAAAGCCACGTTTCCGTGATAAATAAAAAGTCCAACGATCGGGCAGTAAAGAAGTCTCTGAGAATTAAAGTCTTATTTACCACCGACCTCGCGTTGATCAGAGCCATCTTTATCTGCACAGGACCTTCGATCTGTCGCGATGCCTTGCGCAGTGGCCGAAGAAGATGTGCCGAAACACCCCTACTAGGTAGAGTCGGTATATTCCAAACATATGCATCCCGCCTTGAATGCCAAACGTGGGTATTCCTATCACGGTTCCTATCACCTTCTTTTATGAGTCGATTGAGATTAGTGTTCCATTTACTGCTTGCCTGCAGCAGGCTCTTGAGCTTGACGGCCACACCGCCACGCTTACCTCGTCTTTTCCGACGCTTGTTTACCGGAACATAGTACGGCGGGAGGTATAGCCATGCCGGTAGATCCGCCAGCAATGGGGGAGGCGAATAGCGCGATGGTGTTTTATCCTGTAGTGCTTCGGATGTGCAATGGATCATTGAAGATGTTTATTAGAATTATAGGGCTGGTAGCACGCCAAGCCTGGTGGATGAAGAGGCTGGTGGCAAAGCCGAGACTGATGTTAGGAGATGGTGGCGCCCAGGAAATGGAAAGACTCCACAGGGTTGACTGGGAAGTCACACAGGGTGAAGGGGCCAGGAGGGACTAAAAACTCCTACAAAAATCATAAAAGCCATTGAAGATTTACATTTACATTTATTCATTTAGCAGACGCTTTTATCCAAAGCGACTTCCAAGAGAGTGCTTTACAAAAGAGCATAGGTCACTGATCATAACAACGAGATTGTCCCAAACATTGCAAGTAGCCAAAACATGAAGCATACATTGTGAAAAAGCTAAACAAGTGCCAAAAGGGAAGACCCATAAGAGCATGCAGTTATACAAGTTACAAATTAAAACAACATGAACCACAAAAGTGCAGGACTGTACCTGTAGAAGAACAATCAACAGTAAAATATTTCACAGCGAGTACAAGACTTAGCGTCGTTATATCTAACCTAAAAGAGCAATGAGTCACTTAATAAGAGTCATTGTGATCCTGGAGGAAACTAACTAACAAGTCCAGCCAAGCAAGATAGCCTAAGTCCTACACCGCAGACTTGTCCCCTCTGGTTGTGGGGAATTGGATGTGGTCTGGGATGTGGCAATAGTAATGCAGTTGTGACAGCCTGCACAGATCTTGACACTGAGGCCTTGGAGAGCCCATGTCTCCAATAACCTCCAGAAATCTGCCAGTGGCATAGAACCTTAACACTTCCAGTAGTTGGGTTGCAGGGGTCAGTGCAAAGGACCTCCTTGTTAGCCTCAGCAGGTCTGCTCTTATGTGGTTCATGAGCATCATGATATTATGATGTCATCTGACATATCTTACACTCATAATGAGTATAATTGATCAACCATCAATTAAAGTAGAGTTGATTATTCATGTCAGAAACAATGATTCCATGTTGAAGACATGGGGTATTCATTACTTATGTGTTTGTCATTTGTCACAATGTCATTTGTGGCCAATATGTGAGAATTATGAGATTGCAAACATGGTCTTGGAAAGCTGTTGGCCTATGCAAGATTGTAGATATAGTCAGCACTAGAAAATAAAAAAAAAGAGTTATTTAGGCTGCTAGCTGGGATATGCCATGTGTGATACCATTTATATGCATGGTTTTTAATCTTGTAGTTCATCAAGTATTAAATATAGGACTCATATATATTTGCCTATGGAAAGTGGAGTACAAAGAGTTAAAAACCAATGCACAAGTAATTTGAGAAATAGTTGTTTTATGAGAGTTTGTTCTCCCTGCTCCTGCTCCTCACATGGATCTATAAGGTGAAAAAACATGTAAGGATTGGACAGGCAACACTGCATATATGATACAATACACAATTCAGCCTTTACATAACTTAACTAAAGATTGTATGCTTAGGCTATAAGGTAACCTAAATTTGACACTACCTTTTTGATCGGGCAGAAGAATATCATCATACAATGTACATTGAAAAGTACTCAAATAAGTAGCCTATAATAAATGTTTTCTGTAACGACAGAAAATATTTTTTGTGTACCGTAATTCGTCAAATATTTTGGTTAACGTTTTAATTAATTAAATTAAAGTCTTAAAGTTGCATCAGAAGAATCACATTTCAGTACAATGGACAGCGTCTTGTAAAGTGCAACTTAAGAGACACGATGGTTCTCCTTAAGGCCAATTTATACTTCTGCGTTTTTACGGAGACAGGGAACACCCTCTCCGTCAAGGAACGCTCTCTCCGAGCCCTCTCCGAGCCACTCGGAGAGCTTTACGTGAACCTCCTGATTTTCCTGATCATCCGTCCGTCCATCATTTTACGGCTACCCCTTGGCTGTGATTGGTCCGTATTAAGAACCGCTTGCGTCAGGGGCGGGGTTGCCGTGACCAACAAGACGAACAGAATAATTCGATTTCTGACAGGGTAAGTCGTTGTTGCCCATAACACGCTAGCATTCTGCTAACAAAAGCTGATTGGTTAGTGAAAGACTGACTACGACCAGAGATCCCGCTTGATGGTATCCAAAGCAGAACCAGAATGTCAGAGCATTAGCAACATTAGGAACAACATTAGCAAGCCAAAACTCTTTCTATCATGTGTATTGACAGGGAGAGCCTAACCTGTCAGCTATGTTGTCGATGCCTCGAGAGAAAAGTGGAAGTAGCCAGAATTTGCTGTCAAGCAGTAGCTCTGGTCGTACGATGTGTATGACGTCAATTACATTTTCAAAGGCTTTTTAGAACAGAAAGGCGACTTAAAAAAAATCTATTTTACGGTTTGGTTTGTTATCAACGTCAGAGATGTAGTTATGCCACTGCATACTTCTTTTCTATTTTTTTTACATGTAGCACCAACACAATCTTATGGGTGAGCGAGTTGACTGTAGCAAGATGGCCGCCATGTGCGGACGATCTACGACATCTATGGTTGCAGCAACTACTGACGTTAGAAAAACTACAACACCACACCGGATCCGGCTAGACCGGAAACAAAACAACAGGCGCGCCGCACACACTTGTTTGGGCATGCGAGCTGGATAAAGAGTAGTGATGGGAAGTTCGGATAGTTTTACTGATTCGGTTCTTTGAATCTCTTTCAGTAAAATGAACGAATCATTTTTCGAGTCATTCGTTCATTTAAACGGGGGGAGGAGGGGCTATACGTCCACTGCAAACACGTATCATATTCTCATGTAGGTTAGTGCATGAAATGTGCATCGGCAGATACTATTTCAAAAGAAATTCCTGCATTAAAATAATATATCATGACAGTTTTAATGATTTGGTAATTTATTATCACACTAGCATTTAATTATCACGGCAAACTATAACACTGCACTAAACTGTAAGTGTAGTTCAGTTCTGTTTTAGGACTAGGTCTTACAATCCCTGGTTGATTTGCACTCCTGAGATGTGAAGTGGGTTGAAGCAGACATTCGAGGTGTTTCTGGTTAAGAGTCATGGTGCTGTCTGTGGGACAAAAGGGTTGAAAAGCCTCATTGGAGTCATCAGGTGGGCACCCTCCTTCCCCGGTGTTTCGATGATAAGCCCACAACACCTCCAGAGGGCTCATCGGCAACACCTGGCGTCCCAGATGTGCCCCCCTCTGCTTTAACCCTTCTGCTCCACAGATGCTATTTTGGGGTCCAGGTGGCATCTTTCCTCTTCACCCACAGCCACCGGCTTGCCCATTCAGCAGCGCTTGAGAGGGCTTTGATGGCTTGGCGTTGGGCTTGGCCTCGAGTCCCAAATCCCTAAGCAGCCTGGTAGTTGTCTTACCCACAAAGCCTCTGCAGCCGACTTCCACTGGGCAAACTTTGGCTTTCCAGCCACGTTGCTCAGCATCAGCTGCCAGCTCAGCGTACTTAAAGCTCTTTCGTTCGTAGGCCTCCTCTACAGCGTCCTCCCAGGGCACAGTCAGCTCTATGATGTACACCTTCTTAGTTCAGGAGGACCAGAGCACGAGGTCTGGTCTGAGGTTCGTAGTGGCGATCTCTGGTGGAAAGTTGAGCCTTTGACTCAGATCCACCACAAGCCTCCAGTCTTGCGCTCCTCCCAGCTGACTGAGGTCTGATGTTGTACTGGCCTTGGTCTTGGTTGGCTTTGCACCTTGACAGACGAAACCTCTTGCAGATGTAGGATGGGATGATGGGGGTAGGGCATTGATGGTCGTTTGTCTGGTCTCCAGCATAGCTGCAAGGCACTTCAGCACTTGGTTGTGCCGCCAGGTGTAACAGCCTTGAGTCAGGCCTGTCTTGCAGCCAACCAGGATGTGTTTAAGGTTTGCTGAAGACGGGCAGAGTGGGCACGTTGGATCTTCTCCGTACCATTGTTGAAGGTTACTGGGAGATGGCAAGACATCATACGTTGCTCGTAAGATGAAGCTGGTGTGACATGCTTCCATACTCCACAGTTCCTTCCAAGAGAACTTCCTTCTCTCAACTCCCTCCCACCTCATCCACTGTCCCTGTTTCGATTGGGAGACAGCCTTTGCGCACCTTGTTGCCTGCTCTTGCCGGCGCACCTCAACGACCAGACCTCTGCGCTGAGATGGAGCTGCCTTGTGCCAAGATGGTTCGCTCTCTCTGAGGCCAAAGCCTCCTCTCCCCTGTTGTACAAGGCCAATGATGTCACGGTGCCTTAGGTCTGCCTTTGCCTGCTGTGTAGCTGCGCTTGGAGTCCATTTCCTTCCGGTCGCCAGAGTAGGAGCTGTTTGGGCTACACATGGGTCACGGGATTCCGTTAGTGTCATTTCCAGCCTTACTTTGGAGCACTTGAATTCCTCTGTAAGACTGGACACAGGCAGCTTCAGAATACCTCTTCCATACAACCCTATGTTCCTGAAGCACCTGGGAAGACCCAGCCACTGTATAGTGAAAATAACTAAATGTATAGTGAAAAAACAAAACCAGTCAGTATGATGACTTGAGCGAATATCATTCATGTCTTACTAAAACAGCAGCAAAGGAATGAGGAAACTGTTTCCTCTACTAAAAAATACAATGCGGGTCACGTGAAAAAATGATCCAAAGACTCATAGAAAGACCAAGTCGGGAAATGAACGAATAGTTTGTTTCCTCTAGCTACCAGTACAGAGCCTATGCAGGTCACGTGAAAAATGTTCCAAAGACTCGTAGAAAGACCGAGTCAGGAAATGAACGAATCATTAGTTTCCTCTAGCTACCACTGGTAGCCTACCACTACAGAGCCTATGCAGGTCACGTGAAAAATTATCCAAAGACTCGTAGAAAGACCGAGTCGGGAAATGAACGAATCGTTCTTTTCCTCTAGCTACCAGTACAGAGCCTATGCAGGTCACGTGAAAAATGATCCAAAGACTCGTACCCAAATACCGAGTCGGGAAATGAACGTATCATTTACTTCGACGAGCCTACGCAACAGTCCCGATGCGCGGCCACGAGAAAATGAACAAATCACTCTTTGACAGGACTCGTTACTCCCGAGTCCTTTTAAGGATTCGTTCAAAATGAACGAATTGTTCACGAACAACACATCACTATTAAAGAGTAGTAGGCTAACGTTACGTTTTGATTCGACGGCAAGCGCGAGATGCCAAAATGGATGCCAAAAAGATTCTGATGGAAAATGTACTTTTAAAAAGTTGCCAAATGGTTCCATTGACAAACCAAAGTGATCTGTGTGTTGTCATTGTGATCTGAGCTATCGTCATAGCACGTCCAGTCTGAAATACCACTTGATGGCCAAGCACACAGCTGATGCGAATTCTCCGCCCCTCGATTTCCTAAATGTGCGATTAATTGCGATTAATCGTGAGTTAACTATGACAATACTGCGATTAATCGTGATTAAATATTGTAATTGTTTGACAGCACTAGTATATACACATGTGGAGGTTGTAACCTACAGTTTATATCCATAAGGAGCTTCCTGTATAGATGGTCTTACAGGAAAAAAGGCAGCTACATGACATGCTGGAGTCCAGACTTCAGAGACTAGTTGCAGGTCTCTCTACTCACTGAGCAGCCCAGTCTCTCTGGGGAAACATCACATTTCTGTGTCTGCACATGATGTCACTGAGGGACTCAAAAGGCCTCAATACTGGATGTGAAAAGATCCATGTATCAACATTGTAATCCGTGTTTTAGAATAATACTAAGCAACCAACCAAACATTACTGTGTTTCAGGGCGCTCCGGGGAGAGAGAGGAGGTGTGCCCTGCTTTTAAAACGAGTCTCTCATTATTAGTCAGAATAAATGAGAGACTGAAGGTCTGTCTCTGTTGTGTTGAAGCCCAATCCAGGAGAGACCAGCCTCACCTGTACCCAGCTGTGTGTCCATGAAGAGTGAGAGGTCTATGGCTAAAGCTATCAATTTCCGTGATGGAGGAGGACCTTCTAATGAGAAAGGGTATGTACTGACCTCTGCTGGTGTTCAGTGTCATGTGACGAAGGTGACATTACGTGAAGAAGCCGTCTCTACTTTGACTCAGCTTTCTTATATTATTATATATTTGTCTTTAATATAGTATATTGGTGATTAATGTTTAAATATATTTGGGCATATATTAATCACTACAACAGCACTTATTCATATAAGAGCACAACCTGCCAGCCTCAACTAACCCTACTGTTTATTATCTTTACTGTCTAATTGTTGTTAGTGTATACAGTTGGGCAGGCCACATATTAATTGGCAACACATGTTTGTTGGTAATACTGAGCAGTTAAAATGTTTGGGAAGGAACCATGAAAGTGACATACTAGTCATCGGTGAAGACAGATTTTTTCAAGAGAAGCAAATTACAAAGTAATACTTAATACTAAAGAATTTATAATACATTACAGTACAATTCTAGAACTATAATCATTAGTTGTATCACGGGCATGGCACTATCTATAATCCCAGTTATTAATATTTGTGGCAACTTAATCACCAAATGCATCACGGGCACTGTGCACTATATAGCAACGGGAACAATGCTCTTAAGACTTTATAAAGGATGCATGTATTAAAATTATGTATTGTGCTTATTAAATGTATGTCTTATGAACTTAGAAGTGTGCTCAGGCTTAAAACATTGTGTCTCACACACAGGGTGGCCACGTGGGGGCCGTGGCCCCCCTGGCCAGAGAATGGCCACCCTGCCGGCCCCCCCCAACCTCAAGGCAAAATACAACAACAAAAAAACCCTCTTGAACAGAAACGGCATAAAACTTAAATAAATGCATTAGTATTTTTTCATCAAGTCGTCTTATATTGTCATTTGTCACTTTTGTCACGCTACAACATAGACTTATATTAGTAGTTATTAATAATCATTAGCTGTATCACGGGCACTGTGCACTATATAGCAGCGGGAACAATGCTCGTAAAACTTTATAAAGGATGCATATATTATAGTTAGGTATTGTGCTTACTAAATGTATGTCTTATGAACTTAGAACTGTGCTCAGGCTTAAAACATTGTGTCTCACGCAGGGTGGGGGAAACAGGCTGTATTTTGTGTTGTTATCTCTCCATTTCAGAAGCAACCTTGAAACCGGGCTGAGAGAGCACCCGAGCAGGTGGGATGCGTAAGGAAGAACAACTCCCTGATACACGAAAGACCAAGCACAACCCTTTTTTGATATTTCTGTTTCAATTGCACTGTATAATATATGCTAGGGCAGGGACAGATAGCCAGTTGGACTTCGTGAACCAGCCCAAACTCTGTTGTGGGTAGGGAAACCTAGACAGCCCCAGAGCTCTGTACTTGTTGATTTCCAACTGCTGCATTAAAGCTGATATTATCTGACCTCTGGACTCCAGACCACTCTTTCTAGAACACATATTTGTGTCATTGAATACCATCATTACATATTGGAATAGACACAAACAATCTAAATCCTTCAATACTTAACATAATTTAAAAGCCCAATGTAGCCCTTAGCTTAACCGTGTAATATCCCTACTAAAACACAGGGTTAGAGCTGCTGACTGTAGATACTAAAGTATCCCTCATCACATCCCTACTAAAACACTTAAAGACCATGTGGTAAAGGTTCACAGTGAGAGATACAGAGTAACAGGTCTGGAAACCTATCTGCCTGACTCTCATTCATGTTGACCATCAACATTTAAGCCTGTTTTTGACTAATGAATGCATATACCCCCGAGACCTCTGACAATAAATGACAACACAACACCAGTCTAAGGTCTCTGAAGGCCAGAGGAACATCTTTTATAGGGCACAAGAATGTAAACATAGATAGTGACAGGCAGTAATGACAACAGTCTCAGAGAAAGAGATTCACAGCTCCAAGCCCATGACCACTCTCAGGGCCCCGTCATCATCACTAGAGTACTCTCTCCTGACCCCAAACATCTATTCAACCTGACATTTATACACAATCTACTCATATCAATAGCCAACTCACATGAGAACATGATAACTAGTATCCAATGACTTGCTCTATCGATTAGTGAAAGTTCTGTTGATCAGTGAAAAAATTTAAGTACACAGGAAATCTCAATTTACTCCACACCATGTCTGTGCAGAAAAATTATTCAAAGCTGCTCTCTCTAATTCAGTAGAGACTCGAGAGACCTCCAGGATAAGCTTGTAAATGTTTGGTAGTCACAACTTCTCAATTGTAAAATATTTGACACATACTGTACGACTGTCAACACAACACATACTGTCAACAATTTTGTGTACTGATACTGCACTGATGTCTTTACAGACATAGCAGTGCAGCTCTTGTGACAGTTTGAGAACCATAACCTCCCCCTCCCTACACACACACACACACACACACACAGACAGAATGACAGTCAGTGTCAAAGCCTGCAAGGTCTGGTATGAGCACAGACCAGGCAGGGCAAACTCCTGGGTGGAGCAGTACTGCAGTGTCTGAAGCAGGCTGCCAGCAAACATGCACCCCTGTGTGAGATGGACTGGTTGAAACAACACATTTGTTTACCTGGGGGTGACAGTGTTTTCTATATTTGATGAATGTAATAAAGGAACATTGCCATCTAGTGGAATAGATTATGGTTGACTTTGTGTCACTCATACAGTGTGTCTGTGTGTACTGTATGCATGAGTGAAGACATATTTATCTTTAAGTAGATTTTCAGTCCATGTACATGTGGTTTACGTGATGAGGTATTGTCATCTCTTGTCCTCAGGGAGCAACAGAATAAGTCTGAGTCTACGGTGGCCCACGGGTGCACACCACAGCAACATTACCAAAGCAAACAAAAGTTGAAAACAAAACATTAACACACGACACAACGACATTAACAAAAACGAAACGTTTATAAAAACGCTACATTTCAAAAACAATCTGCTACTTACAATACAACAGCATTGGTTCCATAGAGTTAATATAACTAGAGTAAGCTACTTTTGTCTTCCAAGATGGCGTTAAAGAATTTATAATACATTACAATACAATTCTAGAACTATAATCATTAGCTGTATCACGGGCATGGCACTATCTATAATCCCAGTTATTAATATTTGTGGCAACTTAATCACCAAATGCATCACGGGCACTGTGCACTATATAGCAACGGGAACAATGCTCATAAGACTTTATAAAGGATGCATGTATTAAAATTATGTATTGTGCTTATTAAATGTATGTCTTATGAACTTAGAGGTGTGCTCAGGCTTAAAACATTGTGTCTCACACACAGGGTGGCAACGTGGGGGCCGTGGCCCCCCTGGCTAGAGAATGGCCACCCTGCCGCCCCCCCCCCAACCTCAAGGCAAAATACAAACAAAAAAAAACCCTCTTGAACAGAAACGGCATAAAACTTAAATAAATGCATTAGTATTTTTTTATCAAGTCGTCTTATATTGTCATTTGTCACTTTTGTCACGCTACAACATAGACTTATATATTAGTAGACACAGCTACTTTTGTCTCCGAAGATGGCGTCCCCATTCATTTCTAAAAGTGCTCAGTGGCAGCGCAGTAAGCAAGCAAAAGTTGTAACAATATAACAACAATAACAATATTGTGATCAGACAGACATGATAACCACATCTTCCTCATCTATATGGAGGACCAAACCTGCCATATTTACAAATGAATGAATGAATAAATAAATGTCCACATCCATGCATTTAGACAGAAATAAACGAATATATATATTAATTAATGCACAATTGTCAATCAATAGTTACATATATTTTACATTTATGTATTTATTTATTTTGTATTCATTTACGTATTGATTTATTGATTGATTGATTTATTCATTCATTCATTTATATATTCATTTATTTATTCATTTATTTATTCATTTATTTATTCATTTATTCATTCATTCATTCATTCATTCATTGTTCCCAATATGATAATGAGAGGAGGCCAGTAGGCGTGGAAACTGATGTTCAGACATTGCAATCAATCCAGAGCCATAGATTCAATCGAGCTAACGCCTGGAACACACTTGCTGCGAAGCGCCCTGGAGCGCCACAATATACTACGAATGGCGCGATGCTGTTCACACTAGACGCGCATTTATCCACGCCGGTCACCAAGCCTTTCACCTTCTCTGAGATTTTCTTTTCTACATGTAAAGCTGACATGTACATAAACATGGCATAGGCTACAGGCTATTTAGGCAACTTGTTGCTCCAACAATAACCGTCGCAACGGCATCCCATTCCCAACATAACGTGGCAATGTTTGGCTTTTGTTGCCGTAGTCTTTGTAAAATATGTGCTATGGGGCATACAACTCCATTTAGGACTAAGCTACTTTTCATCTTCGATGATTAACTTTGTGTCATCAATCTTCACAAATTTATCTTCTGCTTGATTGGGGGCTATATGCCAGATTGTCTATCTCGCTCTTACACACAGGACAAATATGTTGGTTTGACAATCAACAATCAGGATTTTTTTTTTTTAAATGTTTACGTTTTTATCGGGGTAAACACATGGTTGGCCGGTCAGCGTAGTGAAGTTGGGTGTTAAGTGATAGCCCACAACTAACGTAGTAAAATCTTTATAACATGTTTGTTTATCCAAATATCATATATGGTGAATTAAATCTTTATTTTCAACAAGGTCGGCCAGCCTGTCCATGTAGGCTATCTTGTCCATGACAGCAAGGATGGATGTAAGGCTACATAATCGAATACAAAGTGTGGAAAACGATTATCCAATGGTGTGTCAAATACCGCCTACCTATTTTGATTGACACATCTCATTAACATATTGAGAATACAGGAATGAATGAATGAATAAATGAATGAACACATGAATTAATAAATGAATGAATAAATGAATGAATAAATGAATGAACACATGAATTAATAAATGAATGAATACATGAATGAATAATTAAATGAATAAATAAATGAATACACAAATAAATACATAAATACATGTAAATTATATGGTAATATTGATTGACAATTGTGCATTAATTAGTACATGTATTCATTTATTTATGTCGAAATGCATGGATGTGGACATTTATTTATTCATTCATTCATTTTTAAATATGGCAGGTTTGGTCCTCCATACATCTACCTCATATTCGTCTTTTTAATATCGCCAGATATTTTTCTAACAAATTATATTAGGCTATAATTACGTTTGTCATGCCATGAGCATAATAACGATCATACAAAATGGTTAAATCTGCTTTAAATTAACGGAAATAAACGCTACAAACAACCGTCGTGTGTGTGCAACCATTTGTAAAACTTACTAGAATAAAGCAGGCAACTGTAGATTATCAAGCACTTTCTCCTTGTTCTCATTCAGCTCAGGTAGGCTAAATCAGCGATTTGCTAATGTTCCCTTTTGTGCTCGTCCCCTGTTCGTATTGGCGAGCACTTTTCCAGACAACTTTGCTTGACCAAGCACATAATTGGGATGCTAGTTTACCCATTTGGGATTGGTTTCAAATTTAGAAAAAATCGTTTTAGAAAAAGTATTAAATGAAAAAGCTAGTAGTATGAGCCAGATTTGAGAATGCAATACCACCTACATCCACCGGGGCCGTTGCCTCGCTGCAGCCCCTATCAACGTACCTGCATTCTTACAGCGCGGTACTACTGCCAGTAGCAGCTAACTACTGGATACCACTGTAACTAACAGGTGAGAAAGTTGGTGATACTTGAATGGATCATTGAAATGATAAGATCATAAAGTTATCTTCACACTCAATTTAATGTGTAAGAATGTGTCCACATTGAGGATTTGTGTCAAAGAGAGTTGAGTTAGGCTGCTGCTGTTATTTTTGCAAACGTGTAAGATTATCTCTGGCTAGCGAGCTAGCGCTAGCTAGTTATCTTAAATCCATTCCCAGCTGTCACTAGTCAGAGATAACACAATGTCGCTAGTTTACACTCGAAATTGAACGGTTGAACTGTAAACGGTTAGTAATCAACATCCGTTATACAGTTATGTACCATGAACAGCCTCAACAATAAAAAGGACGAGCTAGTGATATTTTTCATCTTACCTCTTTAGTTTTTCCTAGAGTGTATTATGGGATAATACACAGACAGACACTCTCAAATATGTTCTTAAGAATAACAAATAGGCCTAAGCTAACAAACAAAAAAGACACTCACACACACACTTCATATGTTTGCTTTTCTTTCTCTTTATGTATACATATGTATAAGTGTATATTATCGAAATGAATGGAATATTGCACTGAAAATGCTACTGTTTACCTAAATAAATTATCACCTAAAATGACAATTCATATCGTGTCTTTCTGTCACTTGCACTAAAAACATCCCCGTCTCATGTTAAGGTCCCGAACCCCCTCACATAATCATGACACATTGCACTTGCACATTATCTAAGCACCCATTCCAATAACATGGGATTATCAATAAGACATCATTAGTGTCCATAACACTAGATGAGCCGTTAGAAAACTGCTGCTCTGAGTGATGCAGTGTGTGAGGTTCAAAATAGTAGTTTTTGACAATCATGTGCCACCCCAAATAAAAGACTGGCTTGAGCTGGCCCCCCCAGAAATTAAATCCTGGCTACGCCCCTGCTCACACAGGGTGGGGGAAACAGGCTGTATTTTGTGTTGTTATCTCTCCATTTCAGAAGCAACCTTGAATCCGGGCTGAGAGAGAGCCAGAGCAGGTGGGATGCGTAAGGAAGAACAACTCAGATCAGAGTGGCTCTAGGCAGATCCAATACAGGGCTCTCAAGTGTCACGCTTGACAATCATTCATTTCGGTCTTTTGTCACGCACTCCCGCCACACATTGTATTTCTCACATGGAGAAAACCCTAACCCGCCCAACCGAAATTTCTCGCCTCTCTCACTATGGAACTGGCAGGAATCAAGCGCGTCTCCCCCCAAGTTCTTAGTCGTGCCTGCCACTTATCACCCAATCAAAAAATAGAAAAAGGTCTACACAATACCTAATCAGAAGATAGCACTATTGTAACTGGGTAAGATTTAACGCAACAACCAATGGGAAAAAAGCATATCCTGGAATTGTTCATGTGATTCTGCTACAACGTCTTCCGAAAATTTTGTTCACCTACAGAGCAAACCACTGGAGCTCGAGCATCACTTTGAGCACAGAGTAAGTCATGATCTCCTGTTTTAATGTTACAACTAATTCACAACTTGTTTGACACAAACAATGACAACTTAGAAAATGTTAAATGCTTCCCAGAAAATCAGCATCAGTTGTTCATGAGTGTCTGTAACTTAACCAACAGTTTTACAGTCTGTTCACTGACAACACCTGCTCAGAACAAGTAGTCCAGGCAGTCACGATTTTAGATCCCTTTAGGGGTGCTCAAGCAGCACCTAAAAATAATAATTATTAAAAAGTTCATGAAGAAAGGGACATCCTTAGTTTTTTCATTCATTCAATATTTTGCATAATAATACATACATGTATTAATTGTTATCCAGTGAAATTAGGGATTTATTTACTGGCATGCAAACTCCTCTCCTTTTTGCAACCAAAATCTTCACAGCATTGATTGATGTCGCTACGCGACAAAAAGTACATGGACGACATGAATATTGCAGAGACCCGGTTGTTACGTCAGCCATGTACACTCCAACCCACTCTTGACAACCTGAACACCTGGATCAGCGACCACAACATGGCTTTAAACCAGAAGAAATGCAATGTACTCTGTGTCTGCTTTGCCCTCCCCCTTTGGAACCACTAACCATCAGTGGACAACCCCTGGAAATTGTGGTATGCATCAGAGTTCTCGGCATGACCATGCAAAGCCATTTGAAATGGGACCAGCAAGTGGACAACATGGTGAAATCTTTGAATAGAAGATTTTACATGTTACGTAGGCTGAAGAGATTCAGTGTGTCAATCTCAGACCTACTGACCGTCTACTACACCATGTACGTGCGCCCCATACTGGAATACGCCGTCCCCGTATGGAATCCAGCACTGACTTGTAAGCAATCAAAGAAGAACGGATTCAAGTAAGAGCTTGCAAAATCATCCTTGGGCCACGACTTTAGCACTGCACTTACCACCTTGAACCTACTCCCTGGCCGACCGACACCGTGCACTGTGTAGGACATTTGCGGAATCCCTACTGAACTCAGAGTTCCGTGAATGGCTACCCCCTCTAAGACAGAACATATTCAGTAGACAAACGCAGAATGCAGACAAACTTGAAATTCAGTTTTGTCAGACTGCATGATACAAAAACTCACCTATATCGTACCTCGCCGACTGTTGAATACTAGTTAATCATTACATTACCATTTACCAGCTTCTTTTATCATTTATGTATTTCCTATATTGTACAATTGTACGTGATGTGCGTGTTAATGTTTATGAATGTCTCTTAATTGTGTTAATGATGGATTTTAGAATATTTGTAAACTTTTAATGATTCGTACGAGTGTTAAGTGCTCTGGACTTTTATAATGGAGATGAGTATTTAGCACTTCAGAGGAATGTCAGAACTAAGCAATTCAGACGTCAGTCTGCGATGTTGGTTTAATAAAGATTGAATTGAATTGAAAATGGATAACCTACGTGATTTGTGGCCGTGGCCAACACAGCATTTTACCCGTGCTTCCCAACTTTACAAATGGCTCTGGAACCAATGCTATACAAAACATGTCTTTATGGTTAAAAGAACATGACATTGTTTACAAGAGCACAGATTCTACATAGATCTAGCCTCTTAATTTTGCTCTCAAAGTTCCCCAGATTCATGTGTTTAACTTTCAAATTGAATACATTTTCTTCCGGGGGAGCATGCCCCCGGACCCTCCTAGAGCGTCTCGGTTCACCGTATCCTTCTCACCTTTTTCCCCCCTGACCTGCTTGCATGCCTGTTATTAGCAAAGGGGTTTAGCACTTATGCAAGGCACTGTATTCATGTCACATTGTCAATGGGGACTGAGTACCCCTAAAGGTCTGATACTAGAATCGCCCCTGAGTCTAGGCCTAGTCATATTTTCGTTATCACACAATGACTGACATATTGTCATATTATAAACATATTTTTCCAAATAGGCGTAACAATTTTATTAGCACTAAATACAGTGTTGCATAGTCAATGTTATAGGTCACTTTTAAAATCATGTCATACTGGGGGGGTGGGGGGTGGGGTTGACCAGGCACAGTAAGTTTTGCTTTTGTAAAAAGGTTTTGCGTCCGTAGAAATAGATTAGCATCCGTAAAAAAGTTTATTTGTTTTATTTGTATTTCTGTGGATACAAATCTTTTTCTACGGACACAAAACTTTTTCTACAGATACAAAACGATTTCTACGGATGCAAAACACTTTGACTGATGCAAAATTTTATTGCCCCTAATTCGACTCCATAATTGACATATTTTCAGTATAATGTAAAACAGTTAAAAACATATTTTAGGATAGAACAGTTTAACAGACAGGGAGGAAGATGGGGACCGAGAAAGAGAAGATGAGGGCAGGGAACAAGAGAATGTTGAATAAGTAGAATGAGTAGAGTGCCTTGAAGTAGCCTCATATTTTTTATTTAGAGTAAATAAATTAAGTGTTAATTATACTTAATAGCATACTATAATATAATAGAAAAATGTACTTTTGGTTCATTTCCCCTTTCATTTTTTGAAGAACTTGCTCTTATTTTATAATGCTAATATTGTCTAATAGCATGAAGTGTTTGTTGTCAATGTAATCTCTATCTCTAGGTCAGTTAGCCGTGTTGCTAAAAAGAACAATGTTAATTGAAGGCGTTGGAACCAGTGATGTATATCTGCTCAGAAAATTAAAAAATGTACCATCTTAAAGTTAAAGTCATCATAATATTACTAGCCAGTCCAGAACAAAAGAAGTTTACTGAGGCTTTTTACAGTAATTTATAAACAAATTAGTCTAGCCGGGCTGCCAGCCCAATTTAGCCCCGCCCACAAACTGTTAAGTCGGGAAGTTGGGTCTGGGGAAGCTCGGTTGGGGAAAAATTATGTCCAAACAGGAGCTGTTCGGACCAATTGCTCTGATTGGTTGTAGGTCTATCCAATTGAGCAAAGAAGCATTTGTTTTACGAGTTCGGTTGAAACACGCCCCATACTCACAGCCCAACGGAGAGTTCTCAGACTCATATTCTGACTAGAATTATGAGTATGACAACGTCAGGCTAGGCATAACGACTAATATAGAAAGAACTGCCATTCGCGGGAAACATCCGGGTTCTGAGCTGGTTGCAGTTCCATGTGAGGGTGCTAACGAGCGAGTGCAGAATGAATGGAGGTTTATGGAGCGGTAGGCTACCCCTCAAAATCCACTTTTCTCAGGATATAATTTTTTGTCTTGTAGTGTTAAGGGGTTTGATATGACAGGATGTGATATAGCCTATGGGGAAGGGCTTGACACTTGTCAGAAATCTCTCTCTGTGTTTATTTGTTAAATTAGAATCACTTAACTCCACATGGTGTCAGAAGTACTTCAGTTGGGTTCACATGAGACGTGGTTTCGCCAACTTAATTTTAGGGAACTCACATGAATTTTAGTCAAGTCAGTAAGTCTGAAGTTTAGCTATCTTGCAACGCTAACGTGACTCGTAGTTCACATTTGCGGCATACGAGAAAGAAAGAAGATGGATCCAGATTCCCCAACCAACCAAGTTTGATTTCACAAAACCAGAAGAGTGGCCCAAATGGATATGAAGGTTTGAGAGATTTTGGATTGCATCGGGTCTTGAGCTGCAGCCAGATGAAGACCAGGTGAACACATTAATTTATACTATGGGGGACCAGGCGGAAGATATTGTGACTTCACAGTAAAAGTACCACACAGGAAGTGTATGTAGTTCCGGGTCTGAAGTTTAGCCTACTGGGACGTCCAGCTATCCAGGCATTAGGGCTTGTAGCTAGAGTAGATACAGTGGTGCTGGACTCAGTCGAAAGAGTCAAGGAACAGTTCCCCGCACTGTTCAAAGGGCTAGGCAAATGGAAGGTAAATACAGAATAGAGCTTAAAGCAGACGCCCAACCATTCTCCATATCAACCCCATGACAAATCCCACTGCCTCTCATGTCTAAAGTAAAAAATGAACTTGCGCGTATGGAAGAGATGGGGGTAATATCAAGGGTTGAACAACCTACAGATTGGTGCGCTGGGATGGTCACTGTGCCAAAGCCAGATAAAGATGAGGTGGGCATCTGCGTGGATCTGACCAAATTGAATGAGTCAGTCAAGGGGGAAAGACACATGCTCCCGTCAGTCGAACACACGCTTGGACAGCTACAAGGCGCCAAAGTATTCTCAAAAATCAACGCAAACTCAGGGTTTTGGCAGATTCTCTTGCCAAGGAGTCTGCCCTGCTCACAACATTCCTCACTCCCTTTGGGAGGTTTTGTTTTAATCGCCTCTGCTTCAGCATATCCTCAGCACCGGAACACTACCAGAAGAGAATGTCCTATATTCTGGAGGGACTCGACGGTGCCCTGTGCCAAATAGACGACGTGCTCGTGTATGGAGACACACAGACCCAACACGACACACGACTATTTGCAGTGCTGAGGAGGTTGCAGGAGGCAGGCGTCATGCTGAGAAGTGAGAAATGTAAATTCTCAAAAAGCGATGTCAAATTTCTCGGACAGATCATAGATGCAGCAGGCGTGAGAGCAGATCCAAATAAAACGAGGGCAGTGACAGACATGAAGGAACCTGAGGACGCGAGCAAAGTGAGACCATTTCTCGGAATGGTGAATCACCTGGGTAAATACTTGCCTTATCTGTCTGAAAAGACACAGCCACTCCGGGACCTGTTAAAAAAAGCAAAACGTGTTTCAGTGGGGGCATGATCAACAAAGAGCATTTGACAGCATCAAAGGAGAG
This sequence comes from Hypomesus nipponensis, assembly GCF_054491055.1. NCBI lineage: Eukaryota > Metazoa > Chordata > Actinopteri > Osmeriformes > Osmeridae > Hypomesus > Hypomesus nipponensis. The sequence continues at coordinate 18,339,293 of NC_140373.1, forward strand.
CTGAGCACACCTCCAGGGCTGGCGCTCTACAACGCAAAAGCGGAAGCGGTTGTCTCAGCTGACGCGTCATCATTTGGACTGGGAGCGGTGCTACTCCAGAGGCAGGAGGATGGCCACCTTAAGCCAGTTGCATATATCTCCAGAGTACTCACAGATACTGAGAAAAGATACGCTCAGATTGAGAAAGAGGCTTTGGCAATCACATGGGCGTGCGAGCGCTTCTCGGAATTACGTTGAAACGGACCACAAGCCTCTGGTTCCGTTACTAGGCTCCAAAAGCCTGGATGAGCTCCCACCACGCATTCAGAGACTCAGAATGAGACTGATGGCTTTCTGCTTCTCCATCTCACATGTGGCCGGCAAGAAGTTGGCCACTGCAGATGTGCTGTCAAGGGCACCGTTGCGAGACAGAGGGCAACCAGAGCATGAAGAGGAAGTCAACCTGTATGTACACATGATAATGTCAACCCTCCCAGCCACAGAAAAGAAGCTATAAGAAATAAGGGAACACCAAGAACTGGATGAAATCCTGAGCCAAGTAAAAAAATACTGTACTGAGGGCTGGCCAGACAGATCCACAATAGACAGAGCTTTCCTGCCGTATGCACATTTCGAGGGTGAGCTATCAGTGGAAAATGGCTTATTACTGAAAGGGGCAATTGACTGCAAAACCGATTTTACCTTGTCATAGTTGAATAACGACAGTTCGGTGGGTAAACTGAACATACCGTGAATATCAAAGTCCATTGACACCTCTTTCCTATTCAAATCTCAAAAAGAAAAAATTTGGCTGTAAAACGCTAGCTTTTCAACAAAGCTACCGGTCCTACGTAGGACCGGTGATCGCCCTCTTATTGGCTCTGGTCTGTATCTTTGTCACGCCCCAGAATTTACATCCAGACCAGCCTGAGGTAGCGTCTATCTCCGATACAAGTTTAGCTGCTTGTGCTCTGTGTAGGCTACTGAATTATAACAAGGATATTGAAAATGCACCACGGTCGTAAATGCTGTGTTCCAGGCTGTACAGGGAAGGCTAACACTCACAGTCTTCCCAAGGAGCCAAACATTCAACAGGCATGGCTGCTGTTGTCTATGAGAAGATCCCGGCAAAGTTCGACACTCAATCATTTATTTGCTCTGAACATTTCACCCAGGACAGTTTTGACAACCTTGGACAATTTCAAGCAGGATTTGCTAGGAAGCTGAACCTGGAAAGAGGTGCTGTTCCGACCGTATGCTCATTGCAACCGCAAGCTATAAGGACAGTATGATGTTGTGCTAACAGTTATTAGCAATGCTAAAGTTTCCTGTATATAGCATACCAGGTAGAATGCTAAATACGTTTCTACACACATCAAATGACTCTAGCTAGACTAGCTGTAGTCGGCATTAGAAAGGAAGCTTCCAAAAAATAGCCAGAAAACGAACAGCAGTCTGGCTTATTGCTAACGCCTGTCTAGATCATCTATTTGAAGAACTGGAGAAAGGCAGGTTCTAAATACAGGATACGTTAGCATTGCTAGTAACTGTTACGAGTAACACCTAGACTAGTAGGCATGTAAACAAGTTTAGCTTGCTAGTTAACGCAAGAGCATAGGTAGAATGTGTGATAATTTAGCCTAGTTTATTGGCAATGGGGCTAACGTTGATTCATGTTCCTGACTGTTTCATTCAAATAAATAACCTGTGTAATGAAAATCTACAATTCACGATGCATGTTTGTCCAGATCTTTGTCTTGTTATTTTACAGCAAGATATCTAGAGCTAGCCTAGCTAGCTAACTGAAGCCGAGTAGAATCACGATATAGTTTGGTTGCTAAGCTGTAGCCTTACGTTCTACCTACCTAAGTCAATCCAGTTTGCTTCAACAACAGAAGTGGAAACAAGTAATGTTATCATTTCAAATTATATATAGTCAATCTGTTGAAAACGGTGTTGTGTAGACACAATAGATTTATTTGCGCGTTTTTATTTCAAGTCTCCAACTTCGGTGTTTCAGCGAGTGCTGCTGTTGGCTGTGTTGCGTTTTTGCTCCCAGCTTCACTCGTTGATAACCAACTAATCAGCGCGCAGCTTATCTAAATATTAATGAGCATACCATAAAAGGAGAAAAGCTAGTGTTTTTTCGCGGGAACATTTCAGAGGATCTGTCAGAGGGCATAGAACAGCACCCTGGCCATTTTCAACCCAACCAATGTTACATACCCTATTCGGAGACCTTAAGGAACAGTGTGAAATACCCCAAAAACCCAGTCAATTGCCCCTTGAAGGGATGTAGGCTAGTTATTCCCAAGCTGTTACAGACAGACATCCTTTAGAAACTGCACGCAGGACACCAAGGTATAGCAAAATGTTGTGAAAGAGCCAAACAATCTGTCTGGTGGCCGGGACTGTGTACACAGCTTCAGAAGGTGGTTGAGGGCTGCGACACGTGTGCAAAAGATAGAATCAACCCCAAAGAGCCACTGCTGCCCACAGTATTCCCTGATAGACCATGGGCAAAGGTGGGTGCTGACTTGTTTCAGGGGACGATAACCAGTTCCCTTTGGTGGTAGACTACTTTTCCCGTTTCATTGAGGTAGCTAAACTCACATCAACAACCTCATTAGCAGTAGTGGAACATTGCAAGTCTATCTTCGCCCGGCTTGTTTCCGGTGAGGGTTGGACTCCGCCAGGGCTGCCCCATGTCACCGATTCTGTTCATTACCTATATGGACAGGATTTCTAGGCGCAGCCAGGGTGTTGAGGGGGTCCGGTTTGGTGACCTCAGGATCAGGTCGCTGCTTTTTGCAGATTATGTGGTCCTGTTGGCTTCATTGGGCCGTGACCTTCAGCTCTCACTGGAGCGGTTCGCAACCGAATGTGAAGCGGCTGGGATGCGAATCAGCACCTCCAAATCTGAGGCCATGGTTATCGACCGGAAAAGGGTGGAGTGCCATCTCCGGGTCGGGGAGGAGATCCTGAACCAAGTGGAGGAGTCCAAGTATCTCGGGGTCTTGTTCACGAGTGAGGGAAGAATGGAGCGCGAGGTCGACAGGCGGATCGGTGCGGCGTCCGCAGTGATGTGGGCTCTGCCTCGGTCCGTCGTGGTGAAGAAGGAGCTGAGTCGAAAGGCGAAGCTCTCTATTTACCAGTCGATCTACGTTCCTACCCTCACCTATGGTCACAAACTATGGGTAGTGACCGAAAGAACGAGATCGCGAATACAAGCGGCCGAAATGAGCTTTCTCCGCAGGGTGTCCGGGCTCTCCCTTAGAGATAGGGTGAGAAGCTCGGTCATCCGGGAGAGGCTCAGAGTAGAACCGCTGCTCCTCCGCGTCGAGAGGAGCCAGCTGAGGTGGCTCGGGCATCTGATTAGGATGCCTCCTGGACGCCTCCCTGGTGAGGTGTTCCGGGCACGTCCCACTGGGAAGAGGCCCCGGGGAAGACCCAGGACACGCTGGAGGGACTATGTCACTCGGCTGGCCTGGGAACGCCTCGGGGTCCCCCAGGAAGAGGTGGTGGAAGTGGCCGGGGAGAGGGAAGCCTGGGCCTCCCTGCTTAGGTCGTTGCCCCCGCGACCCGATCCCCGGACAAGCGGCAGATGACAACGACGACGATCTTCGCCCGGCACGGCATACCGTCCGAGGTCATGACAGATAATGGACCCTAGTTCTCGTCTGAATACTTCACTCAGTTCGCAACACAGTGGGGGTTCACACACGTTATGTTCAGCCCCAGATATGCTCAGAGCAATGGAGAGGCAGAGCGTGCTGTGCGGACAGTTAAAGGTCTCCTACAGAAAGGAAAAGACCTGTATCTGGCACTCATGGCTTACAGGGCCACACCACTCGCCAACGGTTACAGTCCAGCACAGCTGCCTGAGTGAGTGACCTGTGAACCTTGACAAGAGCCAAGAGAGACAAGAGCACTGTTGCGGCCCAACCCAGCCTTTGTGCCACAGGTCATCAGTCGGATAAGAGATGTGAGCTGAGATCCTTCTCACTCTCTCCGCACAGTGGAAGAAAAGCATTTGCATTGTTTGTGTACTATGCACCCTCTCACGCTACTTGACATACACTGCATACATCAGGTCTTCCCCCCCAGTAGGTCCCCCCACCATAGGTCTGCTATAGTGGATCAAAGTCTCCTGACGCTAACAATATTGTGTATGAGGCTACTGGATGTCCCATTTCACCTAGCATGTGAGCTAATTTCCCTAGTGGAGTGGCAACTCCAGCCCTCCGTGACATGGGGGTATAGGAGACGGTTGTCACACTCGCCCTAATACGTTACTACCTGATGGATGTCTCATCTTTCTCCTTCACTCACTCTGTTCTCAGCTCGTGGGCGGAGGAGCGGGAGTATCACCTCTGGCTGGCCCCTCATGGTGATTCTTTTTGAGATTGTATTGGGTGTTCATTTGTGCTCTCCCAAGTGAAGAGCCCTCCTACCTATGTAACTCTACTCTTCTGCTACGCGGTGGCTTTTTAAGGGGAGGGGCTCTGTGACGCGGCACCTCCCAGTGCTGAGAGTGATCTAGACTTGTAAACATGGGAGGCGTGCCCTGGATGCCCCAATGAGATTTTGCGTCTTAGGACCTGGTCTCGCTGAGGGTGTATCTGTCCTCACCCTGCCTAAACCACTAGGTGCAGAACTCCACACAACTGAATTTATCTCCTTAACCATCAATCTTACAGTTGCCGCCCCTCCACACACCCTCTGCGCTCTCATTTACACAGCCACAAGTGCAAGTTCAACACATTTATTGGAAGAAATGTTACAAAAGTCAAGGCATGCACATTTCTCCGTTTGTGGATCGAGAGAGCACATTTGTGAGGTTGCAGTGACCAGGTTGTAAATTACTGTGAGATGTGATTGTAATCACCGATCGTACCTGTTGTATTGTGTTTAAGGGGGGGGGGACAATACATATTTTTATATACATCTAATTTGCATCTGTCATGATATTTATGTAAATGAAAATCTACATATTTGTGAATATTGTTTCTGTTTACATTCAGAACAGATGTGTGTGAATATTTTCAATTAGTACAATTTCAGGTTTCATCTACAAGTTCTCATATTGTATTCTACAAAGTTATCAAATCAAGTCTACAAGCTCTTGCATTTTGCAACATACAGCTGACATGAAATAATCAAGAGCAGGCTCAGAGTCAGGTGATATATTTCTGTAGTTATGTCAGAAAGATCCAGGTCATGCAGGAAAGTTCTTCTGCTCCTCACTGCTGTTATGTGCTGTCTGCTTATCTGGAACTGGAGGCCACCGACAAGGGACAGAAGCAGATAGTAACAGATGATCTGATGAAGTAATTTTTTTCCAGAGCTGTTTTTTTACCATGTGAAAAAATGAAAAATGCTAACTAAATACGTATGAGTTCAGAACCTTTGCTGTGAAACATCCTTTTTCCTTGTGGCAAAATTGAGTGATTCATATATTGAATGATTTAAAAGGCACACATGTGTTCCATGAGGTCCCAAAGTCAAGTGTGTGCAAGCAAGGAGGCCTACAAACCTGTTTCAGGAACACAAGTTCTGTCAGGAGGAATGGGTCAAAATTCCACCAACTTCTGAGAAGCTGGTGGAAGGCTGCCCAAAACAATTGACTCATGTTAAACAATTTGAAGGCAATGGTACTAACATAAGTACCATTACCTAAGTGTAGGTAATCTTCTGACCCACTGTGAATGTGATGAAATAAATAAAAGCTAAAATAAATAACTGATCTACTATAATTTTTATATTTCACATTGTTAAATGAATGGTCCTAACTGACCGAAGACAGGGAATGTTAAATATAGGATTACTGTCACGGAGCGCACGGCCGTGTGGCGTCTGACCTTTGTTTCGTGAAACCTTGTTTATTTTCAAGTAAAGACCTCGTGTGCTTCCATCCAAAAAACGCTGACTGCTTGTCTGCTTTATCACAGAAGATTCCACCCAAAGAGATGGATGAAGCCGAGGATCTCGACATGGGCCATGCTATCAGGTCACAAGGACAGCTATGAGGTCAACAGCAGGAAAATATCAAACAGCTGACCACAGCTATGTGGACGCTGCTCCAGCGACTCGATACACCAGCGCAGCCCGACAAGGGATTTCTTGAGGAGGAACGGCCGGCGCTACCATTACACACAGAGAATCGAATAGCTCTACCGGAGAGATATGGCGGCTCACCGGAGGGATGTAGAGGTTTCCTCCTGCAATGCGCGTTATACCTCTCACAGGACTCTTTCCGAGACAGCAAGGGTGGCTTTCCTCGTTTCTTTACTGACTGGCAAAGCGCTTGAGTGGGCAACGGCTGTATGGGAACAACAGGGTCCGGAGACAGATGACTAGGGATTAAGGGAGGACCTCAAAGTAGAGCTGGCCTGTAGAGACGATGACCCCACTCTTGACCAGCTCATCACGCTGGCCATACGGCTGGATAACCTGCTCAGAGAGAGAGGGCCTAAGCAGCGTCTCTCATCTTCCCATTCAACGCCCAGGCGGCAATTCCCATCTCCCTTTACAACATCGGCTCCTGAGCCAATGGAGGTCGGTGAGACCCACATCACTCCCCAGGAGAGGCAACGCAGGATGAGGAGGGGACTGTGCCTGTACTGTGGGGAGTCGGGCCACTGCAAATCCCGGTGTCAACTCCGGCCGACGAGATGTGGGTAGCCTGCCGTGCCCTATGTGAGTACCTCTTTACAGAACTTACCTTCTGAATCGTTCTCAATATCTGTTGAACTGAGGTGGGAACAGCGGTCATGTTCCGTGGTAGCCATGATAGATTCTGGTTCTGCAGGGAGTTTTATTGATGTTAGGTTAGTTCAAGCCCTGAGTATACCCTCCACAGCAGCGTTTCCCAAAGACTGGGTCGCGACCCTCAGGTGGGTCGCAAGAGATTTTTTTGGGGTCGCCTTGTCACAATCTGCATCTCTGCCAGTGATGATTTCTTAAACAAATTAATGGTCAAGTATTTACGATTGTGTTAACATTCTAAATGCGTAAGACCACGTTCATATCGAAGACGAGTTCGTTCAGAATCAGCTACATATATTAGCAAGTCGACTGACTGATTTCCTTCTCATACATTCCCAGCAGCAGGGCAAGACCCTGAACCAGAGGGTTGCCCACCAGGAAGAACCTACGTCCCCAGGTCAGTGCGCACCAAGATTGTTAATTCTGCCCATTCGGGTCTCGCTACGGGCCATCCGGGTGTGACCCGGACCCAACAGTCCTCTCGCTATTGGTGGCCGTCCCTCCATCGGGAGGTCCAGGAGTTTGTTTCGTCATGTCATGTGTGTGCGCAGGCCAAGGTACCACGCCATCTACACACAGGGACTCTCAAACCACTGCCTGTGCCGCAACGTCCCTGGTCTCACCTCTCTGTGGACTTTGTCACAGACCTCCCCATATCCAAAGGTAATACTACCATCTTGGTTATAGTGGATTGGTTTTATAAGTCTTGTTGTCTTGTGCCTCTACCTGGCATCCCCACTGGTTTCCAGATAGCGGAGGCGCTGTTCAAGCATGTGTTCCGACATTACTGATTACCAGAGGACATAGTTACAGACCGAGGACCACAATTCACCTCTCAGGTATGGAGAGATTTCATGGTGAGGCTCGGGGTCGCAGTGAGTCTGACTTCAGGCTACCATCCACAAGCCAACAGGCAGGTCGAAAGGTTTAACCAAGAGTTGGTTCGTCATCTCTGCAGCTACTGCGGAGACCGCCAAGGGGACTTGTGTCAGTTTCTACCATGGGCGGAGTACACCCAGAACTCCTTAAGGCACTCGTTCTCTGATCTCACGCCTTTTCAGTGTGTTCTCGGTTACCAACCCCCCCTGTTTCCCTGGAACAAGGCACTCGAGAACGTTCCAGCAGTCAACGAGTGGTTTGAGAAAAGTGGTCTCGTCTGGACTGAGACTCGTCGCCGTTTGGAACGGGCAAAAGAGAGACAAAAGGCTCAGGCAGACAGACATCGCCGGGCGGCACCCGTCTATCATCCTGGACAGAGAGTGTGGCTCTCCACCATATAAAGCTATGACTTCCCTGCAGAAAGCTGAGCCCCTGGTTCATCGGACCGTTACGGATCCTGAAGAGGATCAACAGGGTAACGTACAGACTCCAATTGCCGGCGCAGTATCGCATCTCACCCTCTTTCCATGTCTCCCTCCTCAGGCCTATGGTTCCAGGTCCGCTCCAGGTGTCTGATCATTCTGGATCGGACAACCCTCCACCTGCTATCGTGATGGAGGGGTCCCCGGCATTCATTGTCAGGGAGTTGATCGACTCACGCAGGAGAGGGGGGCGTCTGCAGTACCTGGTGGATTGGGAGGGCTATGGCCCAGAGGAGAGGTCCTGGGAGGCTGCGGTGGACGTTCTGGACCCGTTGCTGGTGTCGGAGTTTCATCAGCACTGTCCTGATCGGGTCGTCCGCGCCGGCGGTTGGAGCAGACATCTGGAGATGCCCCTCATGTGGACGGAGCGCACGGCGAAGGTGCACCGGTCTGCATCACCGGAATTCTAATAAGCACCTGTTTTGTTTTGGGACTAATTAGGACAGCTATATAAGCCGAGATGTTTCCGACTTTGTTGTGGAGTCTTATTTTTGTTTCATGTTAATGGCTGTGTGGCGTCTGACCTTTGTTTTGTGAAACCCTGTTTATTTTCAAGTAAAGACCTTGTGCGCTTTCATCCAAAAGCCTACTTTATCGCAATTACATGTCAGGAATTCAGAAAAACAAGTGTAAATGGCTAAGGAATATGTAAACTTAAATTGCATAACTGACAAAAATCTGATGCAAGTGTATGCCATGACCTCAGCAAGGAATAACATTGATGTAAACGTCTCCTTGTAGAATCCATGCCCTGAAGAAGTCCTGTGAAGTGACACCCAAAGTGAGGTGTGACCTGGTGTTAGATTCACGGCTCCTCTGGTTCATGAGTATCTTTGTAGCTTAACCAGTATAGAGGGAAATACTCATGTGGCTGTGGTCTTAAAAGGGAATACTATGTACACAAGGTGCTGGAACTTCAAACAGTATCTCATTTGGATGAGAAAACTCTTAATACACCACAAACTTAATGGTATCGACAATACTAGGTGGAATAGGGTTTGTTCTTTTACGTCAAATTAATTGTAATATCTGAAGTGATGAACAGAACCGGAATGACTGAAAGTGTGTCATTGTTCAAAAATGTACAATGTGGACGGAGCGCACGGCGAAGGTGCACCGGTCTGCATCACCGGAATTCTAATAAGCACCTGTTTTGTTTTGGGACTAATTAGGACAGCTATATAAGCCGAGATGTTTCCGACTTTGTTGTGGAGTCTTATTTTTGTTTCATGTTAATGGCTGTGTGGCGTCTGACCTTTGTTTTGTGAAACCCTGTTTATTTTCAAGTAAAGACCTTGTGCGCTTTCATCCAAAAGCCTACTTTATCGCAATTACATGTCAGGAATTCAGAAAAACAAGTGTAAATGGCTAAGGAATATGTAAACTTAAATTGCATAACTGACAAAAATCTGATGCAAGTGTATGCCATGACCTCAGCAAGGAATAACATTGATGTAAACGTCTCCTTGTAGAATCCATGCCCTGAAGAAGTCCTGTGAAGTGACACCCAAAGTGAGGTGTGACCTGGTGTTAGATTCACGGCTCCTCTGGTTCATGAGTATCTTTGTAGCTTAACCAGTATAGAGGGAAATACTCATGTGGCTGTGGTCTTAAAAGGGAATACTATGTACACAAGGTGCTGGAACTTCAAACAGTATCTCATTTGGATGAGAAAACTCTTAATACACCACAAACTTAATGGTATCGACAATACTAGGTGGAATAGGGTTTGTTCTTTTACGTCAAATTAATTGTAATATCTGAAGTGATGAACAGAACCGGAATGACTGAAAGTGTGTCATTGTTCAAAAATGTATGATGCTCAGTGTGTATCACAGAGAATCTCACAGAATACTGCTTAAAGATACTTCAATGTAATCTACTCCCCTGACTAATATAGCATGCAGGCCTACATCTAGCCATCTATCTGAGTTATTTACCTCTGTGGTGTTTCTTCGTATGGCCCCTCTGTGGGGTGGACCGTGGTTAGGGAGGGGATGATCGCTAGTGGGATAGCAGACTGTATGAGCCAGATGCAAGATGGTGATAATGGACGCTCCTGGACATAGGTTTATCTTCAACTCGTCCATGGAGGCCTGTGTGGGGAAGGGGATGTCAATGAACTTCTGTCCATCTGTAAGCACTGTCTTGGAATCAGTTTGTTCAAACTCTATCTATATTTTTGATATGATAACTTGAAAATTTAACTAGAGACCTGGATTCAGTGATTAGGGAGACGGTTCAAGACCCTCCAAAGAGCGTTCCCTGAGGGCTGGATGTACATGCAGTCTCATCAGTGACCCACACAGAATGAGCTGCACAAATGCATGGGGCCACATCTGGAACACCTCTGCCTAAGGTAGAATTTATTTTAATATGTGTTTATTAATATATGTTTTTCAATGTGTTTAGAAATCTGTTTATTGTATATGTCAAAGTCCTTTTTATGGCAATCAGTACTTTTTTGTAAAAATAACAGGATAATTTGTCATTGCTTTAGGGTTGTACATTAGAATAATACCACATCATCATCCACACATCGATCCTTTTTCATTGTTTTGGTCTTCTACAAAATTTAGAGAAACTGATGAAAGTCTAAGACATATTTGATCATAAAACAATAATACACTTCATTAGTTTTCCATTTGTAATTCTTCTTTCTTTTTTTACAGACTAAAAACACATCAGCTTTCTGAAAATGTAATTGAATTTCAGAGCAAAATAGAGTACTATACAGCAGAAACAACATTTCTTTCTTTTATATATATAAAAGCCTGTGCATGTCACCTTTCTGAAAATATATCTGATTAACTAATGGCTGAGACTGCTACAATGGTAAACCTGTAATTGCTTACAAAGTTTTTAGCTAACTGACTAACATCAACTCAGCACCTTATTGTTATTCATAATGGTTAGCATATTTAGTACACAGCTGCACAGTGTGCAAGCCACAGAACAATACATAACAAAAGGTGCAGGCAATGACACTTACAGAAACAGATTTCAAGTTTGTGAATCAATATGTATATTTATGTAGTGACAATGAATACTTAAATTGTGTAATTCGATAAAAATTCAAAAATTGTTTGTTAGAAAAACATTCACTATTTGTAACTGCTGTTAGGGCGGTCGCCCCAAGTGGATAACTGGCTCCTGCCTTCATCGCTCCACCACTTGCTTGTGTGGGATTATGGTAGATTGTGTAAAAACAGTGTTGATGCTCTCACTATAAATGTATGCATAAAGACGACACTTGCTCACTCATTTTCAATCCACATAGTTCAGTTATTTTTAAAATACCAATAATCCACATCAAAATACCATAAATCCACTTCAAACATTCCTCTTTCATGTTGTCTCTTTATGTCATGCTCTCTCGCTCCATCTCACCAGTGTAATAACATGGCTCTTAAGAAGCAGGACTCTTTCCTCAACCTACCTTTCAAAAGGTGAGACATCAGTCAGTCCTCTTGTCTACATTCCACTTGGCTCCAGGTGGAGACTTTCATTGGTGCATATGATCAATGGTGCTCCTTTAAGTAACTTGAAGTTGAATTGTCAAGAAAAATGACACTCCACATTTTGGCCGATTTAGTAAAAAACCTGAAGATGCAGTAGACTACAGCTAAACTGATCATGTTAAGAAACTGACTGCCCATTCTGCTACACCAGAATCATGGAGTTCTTCATACTGACTGCACTTGTTTTGTAAAAATACATGTGTATGCGCATGCATATAAAAGGCACCTTTTAATGCCACCTTTCATGACACCTTTAAACAGTTTTATGACAGATTTATACATCTACATTTGATGGTTATCACATTAACTTGGTCTTTGTCACACAGGTCTCAGTTTGGGGAATCTTACTGCTATAAAATGTCAATGGGGCAGGATGAGGAAGGAATGGAGGAGGATGACAGAGACTCCTTCTTTCAAAGATTCAACATCTATCAGGATCTTGAAGGTGAACATGTCTAGGGTAGCCCCTAGCCTTTGTTTATCCCAAACATGACCAACAAATATGATAAGATGGAGGTGGGATAATGGGACAGTACGTCTGGTCTATAGTTATCAAGAGCCCTATTTACTATCAATATTATGGGTGAGATGAGGAACACATGCCCTCTGTGTGTGTATGTGTTCCATTCATCCTATAAGTCGGAAAGTACACTCTGTTATAAAGAGGAGGTGTTTATAAAGTTGGCTTCTATTCTGAAAAGTCATTCCCCTAGTCACTGTGGTTGGATTAGTGTGCAGGTAAGGACAAACTTTTAAATCACTTTTGTTTGTATTATTCTTATCATGTACTAACACAAGAGTCTGTCACTAAAAGGTTATTAAGATATATGTCATACATAGTGAATTCAATAATAAGGCATTTTATTGTCCTACTCCTAGTATTGTGACAATGAAACTTAGGGACTTCCACAAAAATCAATGATTCATTATACTGTATGAAATATAACATTAGACACTAGCCATAATATTAAAGAGCCTTGTTCAGAGATTGCAGTGGTCTAAATAAGACCATTTGACTGTAAGTTTACAGCTGTCATCACACAGAAGCTCCATCAGCTACTTCTTGATGATGTGGTGACGAGCTTTGCCTAACATAATTGCAACCAATTGCAACACCTGTAGATTTGCAACAACAAAAAATGTAATTTAAAATGACAGACATAGATAGACGGTTCTCACATCTCTGTTGTGCACTGAGATGAGCTGAGGGAACTGAGTAAGGGGACTGCCAGTCGGATCCTGTAGATTTTAGGACAGCACATTTGTTCATCTCCTTGTGTTAAGTCTGGGTTTGTAAAAAGCCTCAAAAGAAAAGTGAAGTTAATAGCAACCATAACACCAATTACATGTACACATCCTTTACAATCCTAGTATACAGCTGCGTTGAGAATCATGTACTCATGTTTACTCAGTATTTCTCTTGGTCAGTTGAAATGCAGAATTCACTTCTCCAACAGGTTATACTTTCATGTATGCATGCAACAAGTTACAGTAGTCGGAGTGGATAGGAAATTTAAACAATAGTTGATAGGATTTATACTGTATTTCAGATAGGGATAATGTCACTATGTTTGGTTGCTGTAGTGTCCTTAATAAAAGGGGCAAAATGTAAATAACTTTACTCTTGATGTTTTAATTAATATTGATTAGAAATCAAATATGATGTATAATTACAGTGAGACAGTAATTCTATTTACCTCATATTGTTGGAGGGGCAAAGAGGTTCAGCTTTTAAAGAGTGTTTATTACATTTAGTCATTTAGCAGACGCTCTTATCCAGAGCTCATATTGCTCGTGGGAAGCATGCTTGAATTGCAGCTAATGAACACAAGTGAAATGCAAATATAGCATTTAAATATATAGTGTACAAATATTATTTGGAATGCACTGCTAGTGAAATTAGAGTACATCCTAATCAACGATTTATGCTAGCAAGCCATACCATCACTGTTGCCTCAAAAATGGTAAGCTTGCAATGGGCAGAGCTCCCTCAAGTCATAAACTGGTCCAATTATTTGGGGCATTTGTTTTACTTTATTTAACAAATCAAAATGTATTTGTATAGCCCTTTTTACACGCAAGCCTGTCACAGAGGGCCTCACATACGCCCATAGAACTGCCCCTCAATCAACCTAAACCCTTAGGGAAGACAAGGAAAAACTCAGAAAAAACTCACTAGAGGAGAAAAAATTGAAGATACATTGGGTGGAGCAATTCAGTGAGGGATCCCCTCCTCCAGAGACGGTTGGTGAAAGAGAGGAGCAGAACACAGGCTTAACATAGTCATACAGCAGGGAAGTGTCAATGGGTGTTGAAACACCAAAATCCATTGTTAACACACAGCAAATCCAGAGAAACAATGAAACCATGAAAGAAACCATGTCTTTCATGGCAGTTAATAAAATGTGTTCTTTATAAAAAATGTATTACAACAGAAGTCCACACATTCTCTCAAAGCAGACATTATGGATCTTTCTTCACTCACCCAGTGTTGGGGCATTTAAGACGTGCAGCTACACACCAAGAACACAGTCTAGTCAGTCAGATCTGTCTCTCCTAACCTTGACTTTGCTTTGTTTTGTGTTGTAAGAAAGACATCCTGTTGTCAGATACAACAGAAAAGGATTTCTGGATGTAATGATATGCCATTGGAGAATGTATGTAACAAGGAAGATGGAACAAAGCAGATAATGCACATGCCATTTGCCAAAACCAAACTATAGCATCTGAATCTGCCCCAAAATTAACTCATCATTTTTTATCCATTTTACTGCATCCGAATATAATGAATTTAATATTCTCTTTTAAATTATCCTGAACTTTTTATACATTCTACTGCACCCAATTTTTCAGAAGATGAGGGTCCATCTTAAAAAATTATTCTCTCTTCCTGTGTTCCAGCTGCTCTTAACGTGAATACCAACGCCAATCCCAGAGGAGAGTGTCAGGTGAGGTTGTGATACACGGTGGCTTTGATGGGTTACAATTGGTGTGCCTATTCATGGGAGGCTTGAAAAAGATAGAAGAAGTGTCAATTATTTTTTCTTGTGCCACAGTAGACCATAATACACTATTTTACACATACACAAATATTCCCCATGCAAACACAGGAATACAATTACACACACAATAAACATTCTGGGCCCTATTTTAATGATCTGAAACGCAAGTATCAAAACACAAAGCGCAAGTAACTTTGTGGGCGGGACTCCGGCAAGGTTGGATAAATGATTCTGGCAGGATAAATGACCTGGCGCAAATCTAAAAAGGGTTGGTCTGAAGTAGCTATATCACTAATGGGTGTGGTTTGGGCGTAACATGCAATAGAACAATCAGAGCGTCATCTCACATTCCCTTTAAGAGCAGCGCTTGTTCCATGGCGGATTGCTATTAAAACGGCGGATTTTCCAGGCGCACGCCATCGTTCGCAGCCGAGGACACCGACGTTCTCGTCAGGGCCGTAAAAGATAGAGAAGTGACATTGTATGGGAAAGGTAGAGCCGTTTTCTCATTGCACTAATTTGCCCACGCTGCTCATTCAAATTATTATTCTTATTTTTACGCATATTTTATTTTTTAAATTATTATATTTTTTTAACTGTTTAGTTCTTAGAATTAGAGTTAGTTCTTAGAACTACTTTTTTAGATAATTTAAGACCCGTATATGTTTATTGTTTGCACCTTCCTGCCACAGTAAATTCTGTGTTTGTGTAACATAGGCTACATGGCGAATAAATCGAATTCTGATTCTGATGGGCATTGGAGAAGAAACCTACTCACATTAGCTTAGGTTAAACAGGTGTGGGAGGAAATCCCCACAGTTGTTACAAATCAAGTTAACATACATAGAGATTTCTCACGAAAATCTTTCTTTTTTTTTTGTTGACATAATTAATATGACACAGCTAGCCATACAATAAAACAAAACAATACGTAGTTTCGCAGGAAGAAGACCCTGGCTTCGCCAGCAGTGCGCACGGGCCAAGCTTGCGCCCTTAAAATAGCATCTGAATGACGCGCCATTGACTTTATTTATATCGCATTCCGATGTGCGTCTTTGGAGGTAAAAGTCTGCTTTGCATCGAGTACAAACTAGGAATGATACTTGCGTCGTTGACAAAGTCAATTGTGCTGGGTGCAAGATAGGGCCCTTTAAGTCAAACACACCACTGTCCTTTGAAGCCACAGGCACACGTTCTGTGTTTACAGTCCAAACATGCTCAGCAATTCATCAGTCATCTCTATATCAGAAACTGGTGGAGCAATAGAGCATCAGTCGCTTGTGACAAGCTTGGCAAAAAGTCACAATGTTGTGTAAAGTCACCCTGCCACCATGTTTACATTAGAGACACAACTGGCCATCATTGTTGTCGTGACCACAAGCTGAGCATGATGGTTCCTTGGTCAATTCCCTCCTCACTTTCCTCTCTCCATGTCGGAGGGACTGTGTAGAAAACAAACACGTTGTTGAAAGTTCTAAAGGAGGTTCCTTGAGTGATCACGGTCTCACATGATCTCATCCTGAATACATTGAAAATTATAGCTACTATTGATTCACCAAACTTTAAACTTTTAAAAACTTTTTTGTTTTGTAACTTTTTTTTTACAACTTTTTTTACAACTTGTTTTTACTTATTACTCGGTAGATCAGGCAAATATGGATATATATTTTACATTTGATTTACCATTTTATAAATCCTTCTGAAGTATAATACCCAAAACAGGAAATTGACAGGTCCTCTTTTTAACATTTTTTTTTTTTTTTAAAGTATTAATAAAAACTAAACATCACTACTGTTGCACAAAAATATCATACATGCAAATAAAAACATAATGAACCTGCATGATCATCTTGGAATATGTTTTGGAAAAGCAGCAGCAATTTGGTGCTGTCTAAAGTAAACAATGTTGTTTGACCAACGGTACTGGCAAAATGGACAGTAACTGGAATTGTTCTTGCATAGTTTGAAACAGTAATCGGTCTGTCAATGTGTTAGTCAAATTGATTTGCGGAAGGTGCTTAATTCCCTTTCCCACTTCTCACACATCTATCTAATCTGCCAGAAATCTGTGCATGTGTCTGTGTATTTTTATAATGGAATTTTAGGGCAGCGAGTTCCCCACGATTATCTCAAGGACAAGGCACTGTACAAAGTTCACATTTTGCAGGTGTCCTTTTCAGCAACCAAGGGAGTGAAGTATCCCTGGGGTTGACGTTGATGAGATAAACACTTGGGGTATAAAAAATGCCTTTTAGTTTCGCAATGGATCCCTTTCAGCCATGTTGAGCAGGCACTATAGATAGCGTTGAGCTGCACCACAGGCTACGAAGC
Organism: Hypomesus nipponensis; assembly: GCF_054491055.1. Lineage (NCBI taxonomy): Eukaryota > Metazoa > Chordata > Actinopteri > Osmeriformes > Osmeridae > Hypomesus > Hypomesus nipponensis. The sequence continues at coordinate 18,356,255 of NC_140373.1, forward strand.
ATTTAGCATAGCTCAACTAAGCTCTTAAACAACAGGGTTGTCTTTATAGATGAAATGCTGGCTAGGTGAAATGCTGGCTAGCTAACTAAGAGAAAGACAATAATATTGTATGTGACAATAATATTGAAAATGTATACTTTTTTCAGTGTAACTGGAAAACTAGAGAGGGTACAATTTCTGGGGAATTCACGTTCATTTCTGTAGGGTGTGCTTGCTTGCGTCGGTTGCAGGCGGGTCCGTTTTCCCTTCTAGTGATATTTTCAAGCATTTAGCCTACGCATATTACATAATTCATTAAGAACACCCTTTAAATATGCCCCCAAATCGTAAATACTTTTGACATTAATTTAGGGGGACATGGCTGATTCAAAATAAGTTTGCTAGAGGCAAGCTGGCTGCTGTTGCACTTTACCGATTGTTTGAAAGTGCCAGAAATGAGAATGTTTCTTTTGACATAATAAAGTTTAGCCATAGCTGTGGCATTGAAGGCAGTACAGTAGCCTACTACTACTACACACTGCCCGTGGGAGAGCCGAGTCTGACGGCTAACGTCAAAACAAGACGCGGTCTCACTCAAATTCAAAGTTTTACAAAAATATGCTGACCCCCTGGCTGTCTGCCATATCTTTAAAACACTGCTCTCCATTTTGATGTAGAATTGACCCTGGTACGAAATTAAGAAAATACTCATCAGACGCAGATTGACAACACTGCTGTTGCTGCCACAATCGTCAAAGGAGGCGGACAGGGCTCTCACGTAGCAAACAAATCAACGTTTTTACAGCAACCTACATTAAAATCTCACCACCTGGCTGTCTTCACAATAGTCATATTGTCATTACATTTCCCTCTTTCAGTTTTTTTGTGTAAAATTGAACTATGAAATTACGAAAATACTACTATGACGCTTTGTAGCATGGCTGCCGCTTAAAAGACTAGGCGGTCTCACGGGCGACCCACACTCGCTCAAATTACAAAGACTTTCACAACCTAAATCAAAAATCAGAGATTGCAGTTCCACTCAAAATCGCTCACGTTGTATCCATGCATCGTTGCTAACGTGTGTTGACGTGGTGACGTAGCGAGCACAGACTACCCTTCGTCGACTAAAGGGACTTTTCGCCACAAAAACGTTATAACCTCCTAAACCGTACAACGGAACGTAAATCACAATACAAGCAACTCAGGGTTCAACATAAAAAAAAAATTGCAACTGGCCCCACAGGCCAGTGGGTTTGAAACTTACTGGCCCCAAGGCCATTTTTACTGGCCCCCCCTCCAAAAATTTTAATTTATCATTGTTACAACAAAACCAAAGACTTATAAGTTATTCTGTTAACATGTTTAACCATTTATTAAACACATCCTGGATATAAAGAGAACAAAAATGAAATCACATTTCTAGTGATAAAAAATAATAAGGTAATAGTCAGCAAAACAATTGACTTCCAACCTCAAAAATGACGTGCTCTCTTCCCTGCTGACAGCCGTCTCTGCACGGCTGTCTGGCTGAAACTTAAACCTCTGGTCCCTCAATGCTCATTTATAAAAGCTTCCATTGCATTTCATCAGTATGATACTAAGTACCCAAGTCGACACCATTCTTCTGCTGCAGTTCAATAGCCCGGGGGAACAAGGCGAACGTCTGTCCGTCTTAATTACGTGATATGCCGTTGTTATAAATCGTGCAATAACATGATGGGCATCTGCATTTAAATTCCTAACCATCATGGTCAACGGCCTGGAAGATAGATTGTCAACCATCCGCTTAACTGTCACGCAAACCAGGTGCTGCCTGCTAGCATGGCTGGTCAGGGATTGTTTTCGAAAATTGTCTGTGCCTGTGTAAAAAAGATCCACTTTTGTCTGCTTTAGACCAGACGACACAGTGCATCTTAGCTCCATTAAAAAAGTTGCTTCCGTTTGAACTCAAAGCTCTACTTTGCTTTCGTCTTCACTTTTGTCTCGCGCCAGTTCTTAACCCTTGTGTTGCCTTCGGGTCACATGACCAAAAGGTTCATAAGAAACCATTGTTGTGTTTACCCAATTTTACCCAATACAAAAGCAAATAAAAATAATGTTCTTTTAACCTTCACAATGTGGAGGGTCTGAGACAGCCCAACGGTTAAAAGAAAATGCTTCACTTTGTTTTTGTATGCGGTAAAGTTGTTGCAAACGACGGTGGGTCACAATGACTGATGGGTCAGAATGACCCGAAGAGAACACAAGGCTTAAAAACTGTATCGAGATTAGAGAATTACAATTTGACAACCACTCGTCACTCACTCAACTCTTGATTTGACAAATGTGCGCCCCACGAGCTGCAAAGTTATTTATGCATTTAGCTTCTGGTTTTCTTTTTGATAAATTAAATACGCCGAATACTACAATGGCTCCACTTGCTTTTGCTGAACTCCCTTTGGATAATAAATTTAACTTTAGACCCTTCACTGTTTCGGAAATACATAAAGCCCTTATTAAATTAGATTCCAAAAAAACAACAGGGCCAGATAATATAGGTGTTTATTTTTTAAAACTTGCCACAGATTTTATTGCAGAGCCGCTGACCTACATTTTTAATTTAACTCTAACTAGTAATGAAATTCCAAGATTATGGAAGACGGCAAACGTTCTTCCCCTCTTAAAAGGCGGTGAACCGTCCAGCCTCAGTAATTACAGGCCTATTTCAAATCTGTCTCCTTTAGCCAAGATTTTAGAAAGCCTGGTTAGTGATCAATTGAAGGATTTCTTGAATCTTAATGACATTTTATCTTGTTTTCAATCGGGTTTTAGAAAATCACACAGTACAGTCACAGCAGCTACTAAAGTAGTAAATGATATTATTATGGCCCTGGATGGCAAAAAACACTGTGCTTCTCTTTTTATTGATTTTTCCAAGGCCTTTGATACGGTGGACCATGAGGTATTATTGCAAAGATTGGCTAATATAGGACTGTCTAATTCTGCTGTTGGTTGGTTTTCTAACTATCTTTCAGATAGGACTCAATGTGTCAAAATTGATGATTGCTCCTCTGATTCTTTGACTGTCCCCAAGGGGGTGCCACAAGGCTCTATATTAGGCCCCTTGTTGTTTACAATTTATATCAATGATTTGGGAAAATATGTTCAATATGCAAATGCCCATTTTTATGCTGACGATACTATTATTTATTGTTTTGGAGAATCTGTGTTAATGGCTGTTGAACACTTGCAAGCTGCTTTTAAAGAAATGGAAGCCCAACTCCTGTCTTTAAGACTAGTACTTAATGTAGACAAAACTAAAATGATGATCTTCACTAAATCCAGGGATACAACTAACTGTTGGCCCATTTTATTTACAGCTCAAGGTACACTGATTGAGACTGTCACCACTTTTAAATATCTTGGTATTATCCTTGACAATAAATTGTCTTTTAAACCCCATATTGAGAACCTGACAAAGAAACTCAAAGTGAGACTGGGCTTTTACTTCAGGCATAAATCCTGTTTTTCTTTTGTTTCTAAAAAAAGGCTAATTGCGGCTACTTTTATTCCATTATTAGATTATGGTGACGTACTGTACATGAATGCCTGCTCCACTTCACTTCATATGCTTGATGCTTCATATCATTGTGCTTTAAGATTCATCACCGGCTATAAATCACTCACCCATCATTGTACCCTGTATTCCAAAGTAGGCTGGCTGTCCCTGTCAGCTCGCAGGCTTCTTCACTGGTACACCTTCATTTACAAAGCAATTACTGGACTACTCCCCTCATATCTCTGCACATACCTCACTTTTAATTCAGACTCATCATACAGTTTACGCTCTCTGGTCTTTCTTTCCACCTCTGTCCCCAGAACCTTTACTGAGTTTGGGAAGAGGGCTTTCATGTACTCTGCTCCCTCCGCCTGGAACACTGTACAAAAAACACTCAAATTACAGGAACTCATCACCATGAATGATTTTAAAACTCGAATTACGTGTTTCTTAATGGCGAATTTTGGAGTGTGTAAATGTTTCACTGTGTAGTATTTTTTCCTCAAAATAGTTTTTCTTTCACCCATTGGAATGTATTGGTCTCTGTTTTTTCATGTCTGTGCTTTTGTCTCTGTTTTCTCATGTCTGCTTTCTTTTTATGTTTGTCTTGTATTTGATTCATTCTAGCTGCTGCCATTTTGGCCAGGCCTTGCTCGAAAAAGAGGTCATTTGACCTCAAGCAATTTGCCTGGTTAAATAAAGGTTAAATAAAAAATAAAATAAAGCAGATAGAAAAACATATGAAGGATGTTAACCTTTATGATGCAATTTTTTTTTTTTTCAATCAATAATTTGCAGTGGCCCTATTGGGCCAGTGAGTTGCTATTTAACTGTCCCGACGTTACTTTTTACTGGCTCCGGGACATCGCTTATGTCGAACCCTGCAACTCAATCGAGACAAAGACAAACATTTTGACACAGCCGCTGTCTATGTAGTCCATATATTGACTGAGCCTTAGGGGGGGCAAAAAATAAAATAAATAAATATATATGTGAGATAACAATGGTTGTGCCCTTGCCAAAGGCAAATCACACCCAATTATCAGCTACGATGTGATTAAACAACTGATCTCACGTGATACTGTGTGGAGTTGAAATCCTATGTATTGCACTGATGAGTGCTTTGTGGAAATTAAATAGTCCTACAAAGTGAATTGCTTTGTATGACAAACTCATTAAAGAAAAGCAGACAAGCGAAAGATTCGAATGCCAAAACGGCCAGGTGAGCTATGGATTTCAGTTTGGATGAAATGCTGGCTATCTAATGTTGTAGCAGAATTACAGCACCATTTTCCACCACACTAAGACAATATTTAAAGTGGATACTTTATTTCAGTAGGTACAGCTGGAAAGTTATTAGCTACAATTGTTGTTGTGTAGACTAAGTCAACACAAACAACCGTCTATGGTTTAGCCTGATTTCCATTGCTTAAGGCGTCATCAAACGAGGACCTACTTGCTGGCCAACCTTTCAATTGGCAATTCACAAATACATTTTTGGGGTATACTGTCATTTAGAAGTTAACGACGATACAGCCAGATTAGCAGTGCTGACTGAATGGTTTCTGTAAACGAGGGGCTCTGCATAACAATCCCTTACAAAAAAAGAAGTATATTAAAGTATGCTATAAGTATACTAAAATATGGATCGTACACTTTTAATTAAATTTTGATATACGTTTAAGAAGTATGCTTAGAAAATAGTTCACTTTTGATATACTTTTAAGAAGTATACTTAAAAAATAGTTCACTTTTGATATATTTTTGAGTATGCTTTGAAAATAGTTCAATTTTGTAAGAAGTATACTTAAACAAAGTTCACTTTTGATGTACTTTTAAGTATGTTTTGAAATAAAAATTGTATACATTTCTTCTGGAGTATTATGTACATACACAGGTACTGAAGGAAGTATACTTCATGAACTGAAAGTGCACTACACAGGTTACTTATAGTATTCAAAGGTATACTTTGAAGTACTTTAGGGAGTATACTTCACAAACTGAACGTGCACTACACAGGCTACTTTACAGTATTCACAAGTAAACCTCGTATATACACTATAAGTGTACTTTAAAGTGTACTAAATGACCTAAAAAGTAGGCCAATTCAGTTTACTTGGTACAAAAATAGTATATAAATAAGTACACTGCTTGTAAACTTAAAGTACCATGATAATAGTATACTTACAAATTAAACTTTAAGTATACTTTTTTTTCGTAAGGGATTTAATGGTTTTGCTGATAAAAGCCTTTATTATGGCAACAACAGTACGAGCGCTCTGGCTAATGGGTAGTCATGCCAGCTGCGTATTGACCTCATCGCCGGTCCGCGGTCTGATCCGGATTATTGTTGCCCTCCTCTGACGTCATCTTCAAAATCTGCGATTTCGAGGTATCAGCTGAGTTTTACTATCCAGACAATACTGAAGACATCAACAGCGACAAAGAAATTGTTAACTTTCTAAAAGACGCGTTATTTGTGTTGGAGTTCAAGCCATTTTAGCAGAACGGTGTTGTCCGCTTTCTATCAAAAGTAGTTGGGTGCTAGGTATCATCCGAAACACACCGTGAGAAGACTTGAGAGCTAGCGACAATCAGCCTACCATTTATTTTCATTAACAAAATTAAAAGTGCTAAAAATCCCATATAATAAACAACTTTCTAACCTCGACCTTTCGGTCATGCCTGGAAATATCAAACCTCGGATACATTCAAGCCTCAGTTTGATATTTCCCGGCATGACCTCACTCTCGGTTGGTAAGTAATTATTAAAACATATGAAATGCACATAATTGCTTTCCAGTATACCATAAAAACAATTTACAAATACTGATCCAGCAAACTTTGCAAAACTAAACATTTGTCAGTGCCAATACTTTTGGCTTTGATTGTACTAATGTTTCACGTTTAATTAAAGGTGCCAATGAATAGTGTCTGTTTTTTTGTTTGCCTGAACTCAAAATGTTTATAATACAAGCTATCTTTACTTGAACACAAATATTCATATATTCACATGAGTGTAGTTGGCTGGCTTGTATTTTTAGGAAAGAGGAAGAAAAAACTGACAAACAATAGCAAGTTAGCCAGATAAATAAAGCACCCATCATACACCACCCCAACCAAGTGTAGCCAGCTGGCACGTTAGCTGGCGAGCTAGTTAGTCAACTGAAGCCAATACCTTTTGGTTGCAGAAAGTTGTCTGTTATCCATGACAACAACTTCAATGTCATGCAATGGTTGAAGCCTACTAAAAACCTGATAAAGGCATCATTGCTTTATACCTGACTATCCTATCACTGTTTTATTGAGAACATGAATGCAACTTCACTTCCTTCAGAGAATAAAATGTGAACAGCCAAAAAGCATGTTAAGCTGTGGTGTGTTGCATTGTTAAAATCTGCAATGCCACTCGCATTTGGCATTTATTCATAGGCAAGTAGTTTTCAAATGTTCCTAATATAACTCAAATTAAGCAAACAAGTTATACATTATTGGTATAATTAGTATAACTAAAAAACGACAAGTCTTTTTCTCCCTTTTCCACATCAAACTCAAATCTAAACAACAAATCAAGAGGCCGTTCTCAGCTTTAGAAGATAAATATGACCAAAACAATGGACCCTTCTGGCAGGTTCTCTCTGGTTCCTAACTTTGGCCAGACTGTCTGTTTTTAGGGAGGGACAGTTTAACAATGATGGAGCTAACTCATGCACATAATAGCAAATGGCTACCTTGTAGGTTATCATGAAGAACAGGGGTGCGTTTCCCGATAACGATGGATCGTAGCAACGATCGAGCAAAAAACTAAACCCTCGATATTTCTTACGTGCGTTTCCCAAACATGCTCGTAAGGAGTAGGGTAATCTATGCGCTTTAAAGAGCTACGAATTTTCAACAGACACTTTAGCTACGATGTCTTTGGGAACGGCCCGTAAAACTAAGATTCGCCCTACGATGGATTCTACGATCGATTTAGGCTTACGATGCTTTCGGGAAACACACCCCAGTACATTTTCAAAATGACCCAAATCATTGCTTAACTAGTGAACTTGTTTTGTGCTGCAATGTCCAGAGTAGATGTGTTTGGCATACATGTCAAGAACATAGGAACATGCCATTCACATATTGGCCAGCAGAACACATTGGCTTCAACCTTGGTCTTGCTGGAAATATGTCATTGTCTAAATCATGCCAGTCATTTTTAGTACCGACATTTACATTTATGCATTTAGCAGACGCTTTTATCCAAAGCAACTTCTAAGAGAGAGTTATACAAAAGTTCATAGGTCACTGATCATAACAACGAGGTAGCCCCAAACATTGCGGGTAGCCAAACATGAAGCATACATTGTAAAACCAAATAAGTCCCAAAGGAAGAACCTCAAAAGTGCAAGAGTGTACCTGTGGAAAAAGCCAGCAACAATAATATATTACAATAATTTTAAGACAGTTACAACAAACCAACAAGAGCAACAAGTCTCTCAATAAGAGTCATTGTGATCCTGGGGGAAACTAACATCCGGTCCAGCCAATTATTTCTATGTGCCGTTTTACTCCCGGAACAAGTGCGTCTTGAGCCTTTTCTTGAAGGTGGGGAGACAGTCAGTGTCCCTGATGGAGGTGGGGAGTTGATTCCACCATTGGGGGGCCAGACAGGAGAAGAGCTTGTGTTGGGACCGGGCGCTTTTGAACGGTGGGACCACCAGGCGGTTGTCAGAAGAAGACCGTAGGTGGCGGGTGGGGGTGTAAGGCTGGACGAGAGACTTGATGTAGTCGGGTGCAGTCCCATTCATCGCTCGGAAGGTCAGTACCAGAGTCTTGAATCTGATACGGGGCCGTTATGGGAAGCCAGTGGAGGGAGATGAGGAGCGGGGTAACATGGGAGCGTCTGGGTAGATTGAAGACCAGATGGGCCGCCGCGTTCTGAATCCTCTGAACTTGCATGTTTCTTCAGGCTTATGTGGAATTGAACGAGCTAATGAAGGAGCAGGACCAGCAGGGCTACTGGCAGGAGACTGGCCGATGGATGGGCTATGAAGAGAACTACAACCCTGATGCTGGAGGATGGGGACCCTCACACATCTCATACCTAACATTCAAGAGCCTGATCCAGCTCCGACGCACCATGAACACAGGTCAGGATTCAACTGCACTATAAAAGCATTGTTTTCCTGCTTTTTTTATCAGCTTGACACCGTTTGCTGGACAGTCCCCAAACTGGCCTTTAGAAGTCTAGGTGTTACAGAATACTTCTCGTCTCCTTTGCTTTCACAGCGCATATTACAAACACACAGACACAGCAACTTTGGCTCTGACATGATGCTCTGTCTCACATACTAAGTAACTGCATCTTGAGATTTCAGAATAGAGTACTTTAAAGTACTTCTTTAACCTACTGGAGAGCAACACGCTCTCTCACGTCTCAATTCAGCGGTGGTAGAATCATAAATTATTCCAAGATATAGTAGATATATTGGAGTTCTTTAACTTTAAACTCTATCCCATAACTACGACCGTGTTGTGTAGTGTCAGCTTTTCATGGAATGCATATATTTATTGTAATCTATTGTACATCATTCTATCATTCTATCATTCAAAGTTGCTGTGTCCATGAAGTACCTAGTTTATTAAAATTGCGCAACTAGTGCTTAAATATAGCGTTGAAAAGTGTAATGGATTTTGAATGATACAATCCTTTATTGAAATTGGTCTTTATAAAATACATGTATGACTTACATTATTTTGCATTCCTGTATAATTGCTGGAATGCTGCTTTAGCTGCTTCAGCATTGCTCTTTGAATCTTTATTCAACTTCTTCATATTCTTCTTCTATTTCTTCCGTGACACCTGTCACTGCCTTCAAATCTTCAGCTATTAAAACCGTTCCGCTATCAAAATATTCAGCAGTTTCAGGCTATGACTACTATATCTTTTCAGCTTTGTACCTCTTATGCTTGAATTAATATAAATCAATATTCATCAAATCTTTTACATGGTTTTCCAATGGAGTTTTTATTTTTCAAATCCTCTCAATCCTCTTAAAACTTCTTCAACTTTCAAATCCTTCTTCTTCCTCAATCCTTCAGCTACAGCCACCATTTAAACTTTAAAATGTTGACAAAACCCTAAACTATTTTTTTTAAACTCAGCTTTTTGATATCTATTCAACTTTTTTTAATATCACTGATTATGTTTCATAAGTTTTTTAAACCGTTTCTGAGATTTACATGGGTGTGTACGTACCTAGAGTGCAGACGTAAACGCTTAAAGTGGAGGGGAGCTTCAAAATCAGTTTCAAAAAGTATTTCTAATTTGCCAGCATTGCCACAATTTTCGCTCTTCATGATTCGTTTTTGGAGCGATAGATAGCTAATTTTGTGCTGGTCGTAGACAGTTGTCTGTGGAATCCAAAAGACTGTTCAGAGCCCCACGAAAGCGAGACAAAGTCCAACTCTCGCCCCATTGAGTCCAATGCAAATCTGGTGACAAATTCGTCAGAGAAACCAAAATGTAAAAACTGCCGGTAGAGTCTTATTTCTGACCGTACAGACATATAAAGGACATCTCTGGTTTTGGCAGAGTCTCGGAAAATATCTTTATTTTTTGGATTGGACGTATAGTTTTGCGTCTAGGTGAACTTGTTTGAGGTGTGGATTCTAGCTAAATTTCTGTTATTCTCTGCCCTCAGAACGTTAGCAATCATAGCTGCACCATCACCGTGGCAACCACACAAACACGCGCCACTAACACAGGTGATTGGTATTAGCTGATTGGAGACACAAGCTATTCAGTCAACTCGTTTCATTAAAAGACTAAGAGCACCACAACACAATTACTACCACTACTGATACTGCTATATCTTATGCCACACTACAACTACTAATTCTGCAGATGCTGCTAATATCTCTTTTACTAACTACTATGCTAATGGTACTGTTTTGTTCTACTACGCCACTGAGTGCGTTCACTTGACCATGAGAAACCCAATAGCCGTTGTCGGTTTATGCCAATAATACGATTACTCCGTTTACATGTGTAATTAGTTATGCGATTATTCAAATACGTCTACAAGATTCTTTGTATTAATCGTTGTATGCTCCACGGTCAAAACTTGCACCATCATCCTTCTGCATCAAAGTGTCGCCGTGTCTTCCTGTATCGGCCCTACTGTTGTATGTTTCATTCAATCAACACATTGAATCCTACTAAGAAAGCAGAGTAAACGCACTCAATGATAGGCTACATCTGTTACTGATATTAGCTTACTATCCCAACTAATTTCAGCTGTTAAAACTATAATATTCTTGTTTCATCTAGCTAGCCTACCTTTGTTTAACAGTTCAACTTTCAGCTTCTCCCGCGTTGTAGGCTATTTAAGCTCTTAGCTTTGTTAGATGATGCTGTTCAGCTACCACATTGCCTCTTTAGAGTGAGTCACACATTTTTTTAAATTAATTTCAGCTTGCAGTTATTTGATAATTTCTGTATTTTCAGCCATTTAAATATAATAATTTCAGATTTCAGCATTCCAACGCATTTTCAGAAGGAAATGCATGTTCTAGTTTCAAATCACTGTTGTGACTACAAGAACAAATATACAAGTGTATCATTTGGCTGTTTATCCAAATTCATCTAAAAAACTATGTAGTGTAATATTATCCTGCAATTACATTATTCCAAGAGTTGTTATTCCAGCATAATATAGATAATATATACTATAGAACTAATATAGATTCATATTTTCTATTAATATCATTACCATGTAGATCATGCATATAAATTAATAAATTGTTTCCATCCATGTAATTAACACACACCGACTGACTGCAGGGCATTTTTCACCAGTGCAGATTACAGACCTGAAATCTATGACCATTTTGCAGATCGCAGGTTCACTATTGCCAATGTGTATTTGGCAAATGTTTTTCATATATTATTATTTTTTATGACCTGGCAGTACACTGTAAGGTATTCAAACACAGTTCTTTCCATTTTCAATCTGGCTCCAACCTCTTTTCTACACACGTTCTTTCTCACTCGTGGAATGCATCTTTCCATCTCTATTGAGACTTCCGCACATTTGACATTTGCTGTGGTAATGATATTTTCAGGTGTTGTGATGTTGGATCGTGAAGAGAGCAGTCTATCCAGTATAGCTGAGAAAATGGTGGATGCTCTAGTCAGCAAGAAGGAAATCAGATCTGGTGACCGGGACGGGGTCCTCAGAGCTCTACTGCAGAACCGCAGGTCAAATATGATAATACAGGTGTAACTAGACTAGCATAAGTATACTTAACTAACCTGAAGTAACATTAGGATCTTATAGCTGTTTTTTAGAGCTACTAGTTTTTATCCCAGTATTGAATCTAATGGATAGTCAAGGCTAATTCAATGTGCAATTATTTCTGCTTAGTCAATCAAGCACTCCAGAGAGCCAAGCCTTGATGACTGGAACGGAGATGCAGACCTTCTCAGTTAAAGAGATGGTAAGTTCAGTAGTGTACTGTGGCACCTCACTCACTAGTCTATTATTATCTATGATCTATTTATTCAAAGTTGTTATCATAAATATTTTTTTCAGAGAGATGTATCTGACAGTATAGAAGCCTCCATGGTACTAGTAGGTAAGTAAACATATGTGATGACATGATCTCACTGATGAACAGGATTGCCTTCATTGATCAACTTTTGGTCAAATAATGGTGCCCTGTAGTCCTGTATGCTCTTCTTACCTGACTAATTTGTGTGTGTGCGTGTGTGTGTGTGTGTGTATGTGTGCGTGTTTGTGACTCCAGGAGCTCTTGACTTCCTGGAGCGCCCTACAATGGCATTTATGCGTCTGAAGGAGGCGGTGGTCCTGGACTCGGCTCTGGAAGCCCCTGTGCCTGTCCGATTTGTTTTTGTCCTGGTGGGCCCAAGAAAGAGTGAAATGGACTACCATGAGACTGGTCGAGCAATGGCAGCGCTAATGGCTGACAAAGTGAGTGCTTGAGTGAAAGAAGGTAAACAAGTAAGCAAGACAAGGGAGAAATAGAGAATACTTTTCCATTAAATAAAATAAAACGTTTATAATAAAACTAGTTAGTTATATAGTATTATATAATAATAATAATATATAGTATTATATATAAGTATATACACAACTATTGAACTGAGTTGACACAAATTAACACCTCTTTATTTGTGTAAATAAGGGTGCAAGGCATGTCTCTTTTCATCTTAGGCTTGCTGTAGGCTTCAAACAAAATACCTTTTTTCTTAAATAAAATAAAAATTGACCACAAACAAAAAGAAAATGTACTGGCTATTTAACTTTTTTTTTGCCATCTCAGGTAAATTTGCATAATTTTTTAAAGGTTTGCCACAAAGTAGGTTAAGTGTTGGGAGGCGTGCTGGATACACAATATAATTACAATTTACATAAGTGTAATTGTGTCAATAAAGGTTATTATATGGAAGCAAATCAGTGACATGATGTTTTGAATTTTAAAAGGCATCTAATACTAAATATTGAAATAAAAAAATTGAAAAACACCAAATTCTCATCTCAATATATTTCAGTATAAAATAGGATTCTGGTTTCTCAAATTCTAGCACAAAAAATTTGATCTTAAAAAATTTGAGATTAACAAATTCAAACCCCCAAAATTTGAGCCCCAAAAAATCGAGCCTATCAAATTCACTCAAACTCAATTTTTTTCAACTGGAATTTGATAGGCTCGAATTTTTGGGCTCAAATTTTTTGGGGCTTGAATTTAAGATTATTTAGATATCCTTTTTTTTACTCAAATTACATTAACCTGAATTTTATTTTACATTGAAATATATTCACATGAGAATTTGGCCTTGTTTATATTTCAATATTAAGTATTCAATGCCTTATAAAATTCAAAACATTATGTCACTGATTTACTTCCATATTCTTGTCTAAATCTTTCTCATTCATATTTTTTTATTCTTCATATTAATGTCAATTTAAATTCCCAAACAGAATTGCTTTAAGTTTATTTGTTTCTGTCCATGAACATTTATGTATTATAGGTGCGTCCCAGCTTGTACATTTTTTCACATGCTGACAAATAGATCTACAGTAATTACTTACTGTAAACATAGCTTCAACTGTATTATATTTATTGATACTGGAACACTTCCTATACAGAAAATGGACCGCAGTAGGCCAAACATCTGCAGCATTCGCTAGTTAGCTAGTTAGTTTGCCACCCTAACAGATCTAGTGGTCACGGGTTCAAATCTCTCCCTGTGCATCGCTTTAGATCAAAGGTTTACTGATTGAAAATATACAGTTTTAAATTAATTCATCTCGCACATGAATGTAGAAAATTTTACTGAATCTGAGTCATTTCACTTTCAAACCAAATTGCACCAAATTGTTTCAGACTTATGTAATCGTTACTGTATCGTTTCGAAGCTGACGTATTTAGAAACGTGTCAAACCATGCTGGATATGAGAGATACACATCCCGGGTGGAAAAAGGAGGGTCAATTAATGCTATAAACGGCAGCCGCATCTATAAAGCAATTACTGCCAGTCCCCCAGACAGTCCTTTCATGCCAGTCTATCCATACTGTGCTGCATTATACAAATACAACATGTGTGGTAGGAGTTTGTCCATCGCGAAACTTTAACCGATGTAGTAAAGTGAATTATGATCGGGAGTCTGCACACAGTGTTGCACACTTTGTTTTTACTTTGAAGTGACCAGGCCATATTCCAAAAAGCGAATTTAAGCCAGGCATGTCAGTTACTTTCCAGTTTATTTGGTAAACTCGTTTTATGGAACAGGCACTTTTATTTTGTATTTTTCCTTACGGCTTGGACGCGAACTCTGTCAAAAATAGAAAAGCTACCTATCTTTGGCAAAGCTGCGCAGAAGGTCACGTCTGGGACACTTCTGAAACGCAGAAGGGTTTGAACTGCACCATTGAATAAAGTGGCTGCAATATATGGAATGCCATTTGAATCTAAATTAAATCATTATGAAATAATTAAATAATAATTAGTTCATTTAAATAAATAGGTGAATAAATGGGTGAATGCATGAATAAATATGTCTATGAAATAAACCCTGAAAAAAGATGGCAATAAATATGTAAATATTGCATCATATAAATATTCACCTAAATAAATATATAAATACATTTACTTATTTCAAAATTACGTTTTTCAAAAGACCACATTTATGTCATGGGACTTTTATTTCCTAATGCCACATTTACATTTATTCATTTAGCAGACACTTTTATCCAAAGCGAATTCCAAGAGAGAGCTTTACAAAAAATGCATAGGTCAATGATCATAAACAATGAGATAGCCCCAAAATCATTGTGGGTAGCCAAACATGAGCATACATTGTGATTATCAAATATGTATCAATGGAAAGAAACAAAAGAGCATGCAGTTGAACAAATTACAAATTAAAAAACATGAACCTCAAAAGTGCAAGAGTGTACTTGTTGGAAAGCAAGCAAATATATATATACATACATATGTATATGTATATGTTATTTACAGCGAGTACAAGTAGTTAACTCAGTTACAACTAAACAACAAGCGCAACAAGTCCTTCAATAAGTGTCATTGTGCTCCTGGAGGAAATAAACTAACATCGGATCCACAAGGCCGGATTAACCATTTGGGCAACTGGGCACTTGCCCAGGGGCACATGACATCTAGGGGGCCCTGGACAATGTCAACTAAAATGTTATATCACGTTATGAACGCAGTCCTAACTTTCCTTAATGTGAGTACTTTATTGCAACTCGTTCAATCAAAATATTATTTTAAATCACGTCAAAAACTGTGTTTGTGTAGTCTAGTAGCCAGTGCCGCCGCCTCCATAACGCGCCTTGCCGGGTACGAGTCTTGGGATCGTTTTTCACGTGACCTGCATAGGCTCAGTACTGGTAGCTAGAAAAAACTGAAACCATTTGTTATATTTGACTGGGTCTTCGGATATGGATCTTTGGATTGTTTTTCACATGACCTGCATAAGCTTAGTACTGCAGCGTTTTGAAAGTGGGGGGGACACATTTTGCCGGGGGGTCCAATTTTAAGCCAATTTTTTTAAAGATGTAGATGCAATTTCCTGCTTTCTGGTGCATTTACCACAACTATTACTACCATAGTTGTTATACATATATTGAGGGGCTGTACATTTAAATATTTTGAAAACTAAACTTCCCAATAAGCAATGGGACATCTTCAACTACCTGTCATCTTTCAGCACTCACCTCAGCAACAGAGCTGTCTCCACTGCCCCTGCATGCTGCCCCTGCCTCTGACTCACTCTCAATCTCAACCACCTAGGCTATATCAGGAGACATGGAGATGCATTGAGCATTCTTTCATATTGATAATTGACATAAGCTTAATGTAGTTTAATGTGTTCGTATGAAGATTTCTGAGGAAGTGGCCTGGGCTTGAATCTGGCCCAGGACCTTTACTGCATGTCATCCCCCTTCTCTCTCTCCCCACTTCTCCTGTCCTCTTGAAACATAATATATCTGTCACAAATCCTATAAACAAACAATCCTCCGTGTGTTTTCCAAAGTCTAATGAATATTTGTCAGCCCACAACATGTAAAGCAAATGCTTGCTTCCCCTGACAGACCAAGGTCCCAGTTATCTAAGTTATTTGTCCTCCACTAAAACAGCTTCATATTTTAAGAATGGGTTTGCATTCTATAGAAATATACAACTTCAAACTCTGCTCCTTGTTGCTGCACATGTTACTGCCTATGCACATTCCATTCCCAAAATTTAGTTTGATTTATAGGGTTAATCAGGTCTGATAATCTGAGGCAATACTAACACAAATATTTTACACATTCGCAGGTAAGATAAATATATTATATCCTGTGACCTAATATTAAATTACAATCATCAGTCAAGACTACCCCTTGGTATAGTAATTTGGAACCATTTTTCAAATTGTTTGTTCTCTCAATGTCTTTTAAAACTTGCGACATTCCTTCAACCACCAAACAATCCCATCAGTTTCTCCTACTCCAAACTTTGCAGAGACTTTGCAAAACACACCTGAGGTGGCATGAAAAATGTAAAAGGACAGGAGCAATTTACTTTTTGATAGGCAAATAGTAGTGTTCTAAAAGTAAACCAGGTGGCTGAGTGGGTAGAGCATCGGGCTAGTTATCTGAAGGTTGCCAGTTTGATTCCCGGCCGGTGCACATGACGTTGTGTCCTTGGGCAAGGCACTTCACCTTACTTGCCTAGGGGAGAATGTCCCTGTACTAACTGTAAGTCTACAGTAAGTAAGAGCGTCTGCTGAATAACTACATGTAAACAATGTACACTGAGAGACCCATGTTCTAATATTGACCCTGTCCCAATTTATGTAGATCTCTAGTATCTGAAATTATGTAGAAAAATACTTTCCTTCCTTCACTTCACCCAAGGTGTTCAACCAAAGGGCATTCCAGGCACAGAGTAACCGTGAGTTGACTGAGGCTGTAGCTGACTTCATGGACTGCAGCATCGTGATTCCACCTACAGAAATCCGAGACGAGGCAATGCTCTCCTCGATCATCGGCTTTCAGAAGAAGCTGCTGCAGGACAGACTCCGTCCCTCGGAGCCGTCGCTTCGTCTGGACATCCAGCCTCGCAGACGTTAGATGTTTATCAACATTTTTCCACCAATATAACCTATTGCATTTGGTTTGGGCATTCACATTCTAAGCCAAATTAGTCAACAAGCCACAAGCTACTGTAGATGCACATGCACTGAAATACAGTTACCGAAAAACAAATCTGCTCCCCTGCTGATTTTGTACGTTTGCCCACTGACAAATAAATTATCAGTCTATAATTTTAATGGTAGGTTTATTTGAACAGTGAGAGACAGAATAACTCAAATAAATCCATAAAAACGCATGTCAAAATTGTTATAAATTGATTTTCATTTTAATTAGTGGAATTTTCTAAACTCTCCACCATAGCCAAGACCAAAGAGTTGTCCAAGAATGTCAGGGACAATATTGTAGACCTACACAAGGCTGGAATGGGCTACAAGACCATCGCTAAGCAGCTTGGTGAGAAGGTGACAACAGTTGGTGCGATAATTCGCAAATGGAAGATCTCACCTTGTGAAGTTGCAATGATCATGAGAACCGAATCAGCCCAGAACTACACGGAAGGATCTTGTCAATTATCTCAAGGCAGCTGGGACCATGGTCACCAAGAAAACTATTGGTAACACACTATGCTGTGAAGGACTGAAATCCTGTAGCGCCCCCCAAGGTCCCCCTGCTCAAGAAAGCACGTGTACAGGCCCGTCTGAAGTTTGCCAATGAACATTTGAATGATTCAGAGGAGAACTGGGTGAAAGTGTTGTGGTCAGATGAGACCGAAATCGAGCTCTTTGGTATCAACTCAACATGCCGTGTTTGCTGCCTATGACCCTAAGAACATCCATCCCCACCGTCAAACACAGAGGTGGAAACATTATGCTTTGGGGGTGTTTTTCTGCTAAGGGGACAGGACAACTTCACAGCATCAAAGGGACGACGGATGGGGTCATGTACCATCAAATCTTGGGTGAGAACCTCCTTCCCTCAGCCAGGGCATTGAAAATGGGTCATCGATGGGTATTCCAGCATGACAGCGACCCAAAACACACGACCAAGGCAACAAAGGAGTGGCTCAAGAAGTAGCACATTACAGTCCTGGAGTGGCTTAGTAAGAAGCTGAAGCTTTGAGTTGTCAAACGTCAGTCTCTAAACCTTAATGGCTTGGAGAAGATCTGCGAAGAGAAGTGGGACAAAATCCCTCCTGAGATGTGTGGAAACCTGGTGGCTAACTACAAGAAACATCTGACCTCTGTGATTGGCTAGTGTTTTGCCACCAACTACTAAGTCATGTTTTGCAGAGGTGTCCAATACTTATTTCACTCATTAAAATGCAAATACATTTATAACAATTCTGACATTAGTTTTTCTGAATTGGTCTTGTAGCCTTGTGTATGTCTACAATATTGTTCCTGACATCCTTGGACAGCTCTTTGGTCTTGGCCATGGTGGAGAGTTTAGAATCTAATTGATTTATCGCTTCTGTGGACAGGTGTCTTTCATACAGATAACAATCTGAGATTAGGAGCACACTCTTAAAGGGAGTCCTCCTAATCTTAGTTTGTTATGAGTGCTCCTAATTTCAGGTTGTTATCTGTATAAAAGACACCCGGGAGCCAGAAATATTTCTGATTGAGAGGGGTTCCAATACATATTCCACTCTTTCAAATGGAAATCTATTAATAACAATTTTGACATTTTTTGACAGTTTTTCTGGATTTATATTTGTTATTCTGTCTCTGTTCTCCCACTGTTCAAATAAACCTTTCATTAAAATTATAAACTATTCATTTATTTGTCATTGGGCAAATATACAAAATTAGCAGGGGATTAAAAACATAAATAATTCTCACTGTAATCCATTAGAACTATTTGTAAAAAAAAAAGAAATCTGGTATACGATGCTGATGTTTAAATATTTGTGACATTTGTCTTCCCAGTATCTAAACGATTTGTGACGCCGTCTGAGGATCCTCTTGCTCGTACTGGTCAGCCTTTTGGTGGAATGATACGAGATGTGAAACGACGCTACCAGTATTACATGAGTGACATAACAGATGCACTCAATGCCCAAGTCCTTGCTGCTGTCATTTTCATCTACTTTGCTGCTCTGTCCCCTGCCATCACCTTTGGGGGTCTGCTTGGTACTGTTGCAATTTTTTTCTTGTGTTTACTTGTGTGAGTTATGTGTTTACCATGAACATATAGAGAATACAATGATAAGTCTGTTAGACCAATTAGACATGGATATTTCAAAGCTCCTGCACAGTAGGCTGTCTGCATGTGACACATAAGCAGCGAGCATGTAATTCAATACCTGCCATGTACATATAGGTCTGTAAACACACTCCTTTGCCCCTCCCTCCACCCTTTTCCACCCCGCCTACAGCTGATAAGGTGGACAACATGATGGGGGTCTCAGAGCTCCTAATTTCTACCAGCATCCAGGGAATCATCTTCTGCTTTGTAGCTGCCCAGCCTGTCTTGGTCATTGGCTTCTCTGGTCCACTGCTTGTTTTTGAGGAAGCATTCTTTGCTGTAAGTGATGCCAAAAAACCTTCATTTTGACTTTTTAATTGACAATCCATGTGCTGCATTAAACAGGTTAAATGTAAGTCTCAGTAGATGAAGATTTGCTCCATCCATGACCTATATGTTAATAATAACTCTATATTGTAATGTTCATGGTTTCAGTTGAAAAGTAATTCAGCCACAGACTAACATAAACTTCATTCCCCATCCAGTTCTGTAAATCACAGGAAATAGAGTACATTGTGGGGCGCGTTTGGGTAGGTGCGTGGCTGGTGATCATTGTGACAATAATCGTAGCCTTTGAAGGCAGCTTTCTGGTCCGCTTTATCTCACGCTTCACCCAAGAGATCTTCTCCATCCTCATCTCCCTCATCTTTATCTATGAGACCTTCGCCAAGCTGGGCAGGGTATGTTTTTATTGTACCTTAATTTACGATCATTTCTATTCATAGTTCATAATTATCATTAAAAAATTCATATGAAAGAAGTATTGGATCAATGTGTCGCTGGCTTAAGGCTGATTTCAACTGACCTCAAGTGTTCAATAACATGTTAATTGACATGACAAGTATTCAGGAACGTACAATGCCTTGTGGAACTATAGAGCATTGTTGTGGGGGTCCCAAGTTAACTGCAGACTAGGAGTCCTCCTCACTGTTGATGCTGATATTTGTGGTGATATTTATGTGGAGGACTGTTGTATATTCAAAGGAACGCGAGTTCTGTAATCACGATGGTCTTTGCAGTACATATAACTTGGCCTTCAGCCATCATTTAAAACCACATGTTGATGTTCTAAATACATTTTATATATCTAAAACTAAAATATTTGTATTATTTTTTAGACATTCAATACCCACCCACTGATCCTGAACTATGATCATCTAAATAACACAAATGAAAATCCCTGGCACCCTGTCGTCATCCATGACCACATCTTTGACAACAGTACAGGGAACACTACGACTATTACCAGCATCATCAACCAAGCCTACCCCAACACTGCCCTCCTCTCCATGTGCCTCATGTTAGGTTGCTTCTTCATTGCCTTTTTTCTGAGACAGTTCAAGAATGGAACCTTCTTGCCTGGAAAGGTCAGCAAACATAATCCTTGCACTTGTATTTTACAGTGAAGCTGAACACTTTACATGGACTTTCTATGCAGGTCCATATACTTTTTATTTCAGGTCCGTCGCTTGATTGGGGACTTTGGTGTCCCCATTGCCATTTTCCTCATGATCGTTGTGGATATAAATATAGAGGACACCTACACTCAGGTTAGTTCAGACATCTCGCTTTTTTTACAATGCTCTATTACAAATAGTAAAAAGTCCCAATTTAAATTATAAAGTTGAACAGATACGGGGCTTCGGCCCACCACCTAAGAGGTTCCGGCAGTCATTGGCTGGCAGACAGTTTCAAGAAAATTTGGGTGCATGAACATTGATAGATCGGGAAGGGAGACACTACAATACAGTCCTTAAAACTTCAGTTTTCTTTGAGGAATATTAAGATATTGGATTTTACAAGAGATACTGCAAGGCTGTATATTTAACAGACGTGGTTGTGCCACTGTCAGAGCTACACATGGCTGATGATTAAACCCACCACCTCCAAGTCCTCAAGGTGGCTTATTCTAGTTCTAGTTAAGTAACCAAGGTAACTTATACTTTTGAACTAGCCTGGTCTGTGTCAGGCTAAAAGTCTAGCTAAATTAAGATGTGTTGCAAATAATTTGAAACAGGTGGAAATAGAATGTCAAAAGACAGTTCTGTCGAGTGAATTACAGCCCGCAAAACATTTTTGTTCTCTCCGTGTTCGGAAAGTCAGTGCAGACTTTTTTTCTCAATATGACCCAGCGTTAATTAATTTACATTTCTACTTGATCTCCAAAGAATGTATTAATTTAAATAAACAAGCTAACAAATAATGTCACTTTCCCTGTTTTCAATAGCCATTGGTTAACTGACATAAAACAAGGCCCAAACTAAGCAGTGTGTCTTGACAAGTTTTGTAAATTATGTAAATTATGGCGTATCTTCAACCCTGTGAATGACGGTGCTCAGATTACTCAAAGAGCATTCATCCCACGAGCCCTAAGGGTCTTCAGAGACAGAAGTAATGCTTCCCTGACCAGTATCTGTGGAAGAAGTATAGGTTCAGCAGGCCCAGCATAGTTTATCGAGATAGATTTGATTGTCATTCTTAAAAATATACATATAGAAAAACACTTTAGCAACTCTTAAGGGTGGCAATGAACACATATAAGAGCAGCCTACTTTCCTTAGTAGAAAGTAGTAGAAAGGACTATAATAATAGACTATAATAGTAGAAAGGAGGGTAGTAGACTGCAGTCTATGTAGGTAGGTCTAGACTATGTAGTCTGCTGGAATTACACACAAAAAAAGGCTAAACCTTTTTTTGCCTTTGCCAAAGAAGGCTGAGTAATTTTCCGCCCCTGCCCTTCAAACAACCAGTCTGCCACTGTCCATGCCCCATCTGGACCTATGGAGGCAGACTATATTAATTGGAAATATTTCCATTGCCTACATGTACAGGTGTACATTTAGATTATGGGGCAGCTGTCCATACACTACGACAGAATGGTAATAATTGTATTTGGATTAAATGTGCATGTGTAATATAATAATTAAATATTCTTAGTCATGCTAAGCAATTTAAAATGCTAAAAGCTACAGTTTGGGTCACCTTCTGATCTAGATGTCTGTGCTGGATCTGTTTAATAATACTTATTTCAGTAAATCCCCATTTTAGTCATGGTCATCTTTCATTTTTATTTTAAAGCTCAGCATTTAGCTTATCAGTTAATAAATGTGTGTGTCAGAGTTTTTTTTTTTTTTTCAAGATGTGAAGACAAAAACATTATTCGCCCACAGTCCAAACCATGGCCTTCTGCAGTGTCTTGAATTTTATACATAACCGACATCCAAATACAATTTTCAATTGTCAATTTTCTTTTTGTGTCTATTACTCTCAGCTTCCTGTTGAGAATATAGGCCAGTGATTACTGTCAGAACGGTTTCAGACAACTCATCAAATTACGCTATAATTATCAGTAGGCAACAGGAATGAACTTTGCTTTACTTTTCTTTTGCTTTTATACTTGACAAGCAGTTGCCATTGAAAACATGTTAGAATCATCAGCATCACAATAATATATATAAACTTTGAATAGAATAATTATCTGATCACATCATATTATTGATGTTCTTCCGAATAAAGGATTGGAATACATCCCTAGAACAGGGATTGTTGAAGGAACTTTATGCTTTATGCGAGGATGTACACACAGGAACGCAAATCAACACTAGCAAAGCACAAGTTAAATAAGATTACCATCCATTTTCGTGCTTAGATGTATACGTACACACCTAAACTGTTTGCATTCCAGGGTGAAACACAATTTCTTCATTTCAAGGCAATACTGTCCTATAAAAAACATAATTTAGTATAAATGTAGTGAATTCACATTTGCTGTTCTTTAATTTATGCTAGAAACAGATTGTATTACATTTTATTAATGTTGGCCAACTCCTGTGTTTTCTTGGGCAGAAACTAGTGGTGCCCAAAGGCCTGATGGTGTCTAATCCACAAATGAGAGGATGGTTTATCAATCCTTTTGGGGAGCACAAGCCTTTCCCTGTGTGGGTTATGTTTGCTTGTGTTGTCCCTGCCTTGCTAGTGTTCATCCTCATCTTCCTTGAATCACAGATCACCACGTGAGTGAAATCAACATTAACACATGGTAGTGATTCATTCAAAATTACCTCAAGAAATAAATAATTCAAAACAATTGTAGATGGCACACTTTACATTGAACACTTTTTTGTCCATGAAGTTGAGGATTAATGTACTCATAATCTGACACCTTTTTGTAATGATCCATCCATTCTTCAGGCTGATTGTGAGTAAACCAGAGAGGAAGATGGTTAAGGGGTCTGGCTTTCACTTTGACCTGCTCCTCCTGGTGGGCATGGGAGGGTGCAGCGCAATACTTGGAGTGCCATGGCTAAGTGCAGCCACAGTACGTTCTGTCACCCATGCCAACGCCCTAACCATCATGAGCAAAGGACCAAAGCCTGAGATTGAGAAGGTGTTGGAGCAAAGAATCAGTGGGATTTTGGTGGCCCTGCTTGTTGGTACGTATTTGGATGTTAATCTCTACTCATTTGACTAGGGTCAATAACAAACTTGTGCCATATAGCACATTCATAAAAGCACATGCCATTTTGAAGACAATACTGCACATTGATCACCCCTCTTTTCTCAGGGCTTTCAATCCTCATGGAGCCTATTCTTAAGATGATACCCATGGCAGCTCTTTTTGGGATCTTCCTTTACATGGGAATCACTTCTCTCAACGGCATCCAGCTGTGGGATCGCATTCTACTTCTGTTTGTTCCCAAGAAGTATCATCCCAACGAGCCCTATGCCACAAGGGTAAACCTGACCGCTTGGACCACACTATCCAGGGCCAGCATGCCATAAGTCTGTATTGTCCTGGACCATTAGGATAGTGGCAGAACATTTCAATAAAGTGTTCCCACATTTAAAAAAGTACCAGGGACATTCCTAACATTTGTATTATATTTAGTAATAGACACAAGTTTAGAAGTATTTAAAGCGGTCTACAGTATATAGTGTGTATGCGAATTCCATGTCAGCTTTCAAATGAAGCCTGTCAGATATCGTTTAAAAGTCTGACGCTAGTTTTTTCTTAGATGTACACTACTACATTCTAATTCTGAAATAACCTCCACA
Source organism: Hypomesus nipponensis (assembly GCF_054491055.1). Classification (NCBI taxonomy): domain Eukaryota; kingdom Metazoa; phylum Chordata; class Actinopteri; order Osmeriformes; family Osmeridae; genus Hypomesus; species Hypomesus nipponensis. Next base: position 18,380,695 of record NC_140373.1, read on the forward strand.
TTTCTGTTGCAGGTTAGCACTAGCAGGATGAACTTGTTCACCATAATCCAGATGGTGTGTTTGGCGGCTCTGTGGATCATTAAATCCAGCCCAGCCTCCCTCGGTCTGCCGTTTGTCCTTATACTCACCATCCCCCTACGCATGTTCATGACTGGACGCCTATTCACTGAATTGGAGATGAAATGTGTAAGTTGTCATATGTAAATACATTTTGTTTAGTTAGGTTAGTTTTGGAGGTGATTTACAGATGTTTTTGTATTACATTTACAATGAATGGCAACAGATACAGATATAGATACATACATACAACACAAGGACGAGAATGCCATAGTTTATAACAGTATTATAGCCACAAAAATATCATATAATAAGGAGCTCATTTCTTGTGATGATCTCATTTTGTGCTCAACCGCCTCCTCTTGCTGCGTGAAGGTTGGCTCAGGAATGGGTTTTATATAACATGTTCAGTTTTTGTCTTACATTTATGAAAATAACCTATTGGTAGTGCAGCTCATATTGCCGGGTATTTGGTATTGCACTATGTTGACTAGCTATATTGTGCTGTGTTTGGTCAAATGTTCCCACGATAAAACCTTGAGTGTACATTGCATTTCAAGTTCTGTCAACGTAAAAAGTATCTGTGTGTGAATTGTGAGGTATATGTATGTTTTCCTTGACAGGGTCCTCATGATTTAGACTAATTGTGACTTCTTGTTTTTTTGTTTCAGCTGGACGCTGATGATGCCAAAGTTACTTTTGAAGAAGAACCAGGACAGGATGTATACAACGAATCACAGATGCCATTATAGAAATGTTAAAAAATGTTTTGAAAATGCTTTGCTCAAATGATGCATCTTTGACATCACCCCCCTGTTGATGAAACTGATCAAATATACACAATTTCCATTTTCATTGTTGAATTCATCTGCTATAAAAGTATTTTCTTTACAACTCCAAAAAGTACATACAGGCAGCTAATAGTCTATAGAAATATTTCTGTTTATATATTTGTTTTATTTACAGTACTCCAATAGTATAAATGTGAATGCATCTCAAAAGAAACTGCCTTGTAAAAACATTCAGATTCAATTGAATGTGTAAGACTAACAATGTATAAATATACAGATGGGCGACAAATTAAAGGGAAAAACACAGAATGAAGTACCTTGAGCCAACAGAACAGGTTTAATACACAATGACACAGATTCCACAAGTGTCTCTGGAACTACTGGAGGGTTGGGACCCATTCTTCCAGAGGACCTCATGTGATGGTGGAGACAGGCAGGTTGGTCCAAAATCTCCCATAGCTTGGCTAAAATCTCCCATTTAATTGGCTTAATATCTGGTCACACGTAATATGATTCACATTACTTTCATACATATAACCATTTAGTGACCCCTTGTCCTCTAAGGAGGGGGGCATTGTAATCCTGGAAGACACCACTCCCATCAGGATAGGCAGTGGCACTTCTTAAGGAGACATAGGCTGTTTATCAATCCGAAGAACGCTGAGAACGCAAGTACATTCTTTTGAAGAACGTTCTTGCAAGCGTCCTTGCGAGAATGGTTTTACAAGTCTGCAAAGACTTCTGGGAAATCAAAGCGTTCTCACTGGTCAAGTCACCATCCGATGCATGCTCGATAAAAGGGGCGGATCAGGAACGTTTCCGGGTCATTTTTGGCGTTCTTGGTGACTTGTGTTCTTTGGATTGGAACCGTACTTGGGCAATGAAAGATGACGTCAAACGAGTTCGCAAGAACACTAGAATGGATAAAACGTGGATTGATAAACAGCCGTGGTTGAGCAGTCGTTCTGAATCTTCTTAATGAATCCTTTCACTTACATCCTTTCATGTTGCCATCACAAGTTCGATTTATATACTCAGCATTTATATACTCAGCATTTTAAATCAGTCTAAAATTTTCTTTTTCTTTCTTTTTTCAATTGCTGGTAAATGTGTAAATAATCCATTAGGATTACTACTCAATATTTGTTGTACTCTCAATAAAGGAATTTTAATTTTAATTACTGGCTTATTTGGACTGAAATTGAATGATCCCTTTCTTGTAAACCAATCGAATAATTGCGGTCCGACTACGATCTGATCGATACCCCGAGATAACTCGGTCCGAGTTTGTTGATAATTCGGACATTGCATGCTTGTAAACGGTTAATTGGACTATGAACTGGACTCTGTGTCTTTGCGCATGCTTGAGATCCCGCCGCCCTCCCTCCCAGGTCGTGACCTGGAAGACGAAAGAGACGATAAGTTGTCGCTGCCGGGAGCCGGCCCGGCAGAAACAAACGAACAACGCAGGCCAATAGCGCAGTTTGCATTTGCAGTACTCCTATTGTCATCATGCACTAAATGTAGAGTGACGTAGCTACAGCTTGCGCTCCGTTCACCGTTTCTCAAAATGTTGATGTTGTTGATGTTGTTGGTAGTGGTGAAGAGGTCAAGAAGAAAGGGCTGTATCACCACTAGTTGTAATGAAAACAGCGCCACATATCGTACTGGGATATGACATGCTTTCGGCCAATGACTCAGTATATTCACTGCCATATATATTAGGATAATAGCAGTTGCCCCCAAAAATAGCATTGTCCGAATAAAGCTAGATTCGAATTGACACCATCATGGAAACGGATTCAGTTGGAGAGAAAGTCATGGTATTATTGTATAATGCAGAAGGCCTACACATTTGTATGGAATCATCTGTATTCATCTACTTTCTCCACTTATACAGGTTTTTCCTTTATTCAGTCTTTAAATTGAACAAAAATTGAAAATGAACTGGTATTCAAAAGCATGTATTAGTTTTTCAGCATCATCCTTTGAGAGGAATTTTCGTATTTGGCAATATTACGTAGATGGAAAAATGCGGTTCTGGTGATTTGTTTAATATGGTACTCAAACGAAAGGTCTGGGTCCAATGTGACTCATACATTTTTTACCAGCTGGCTTTGAGATACTTTGACGCCTTCTAAGTCTAAGGTCAGATTGGATAAATTATTTCTGTTTTTTTAGGGCCGAAAATATGAACCTCGGTTTTATCCGAATTAAGAAGAAGGAAATTTGCTCTCATCCAAGTTCTCAACCTGGAAACACATTTTTCCATAGCATGTGGAAATTCTCCAAGCTTTATGGACATGTATAGCTGAGTATCATCTGCATAACAATGAAAATGTACCCCAGAGCTTCTAATTATGTTTCCTAAAGGCAACATATAGAGTGAAAATAACAGAGGGCCTAGAACTGAACCCTGTGGTACTCCGTATTTTACAGTGGAGCTCCTGGATGAGCAGCCATCATAGTGGACATATTGTGATCTATCAGATAGATAGGATCTAAACCACTGAAGTGAAGTACCAGAAATCCCAACATAGTTCTCCATACGTTCCAGGAGAATCTCATGATCCACAGTGTCAAAAGCTGCACTTAGGTCTAGAATAACCAGGACAGAGATAGAGCCCACGTCAGAGGCTAATAATATATCATTGACTACCTTAGCTAAGGCAGTTTCAGTGCTGTGGTGAAGACGAAATCCAGACTGGAGAGGTTCATAAAGCTGATTTGAGGAGAGGTGCTCAGTGAGCTGTTGTGCCACAGCTTTTTATGAAATTTGAGAGAAATGGCAAATTTGAAATTGGCCTGTAGGTTTTTTAAGAAGGGGCGTAATAATAGCTTGTTTGAAGCCGTAGGTGTGGCATTACCGTCACACCCTCTGGAGCCACACCCATATCACAGTACATTTATCATCTCTGTAAATAAACATCACTCTACTCATCCAAGTGGAAGTTCAAGTCTTTTATTGTCAGATGCACAGAACAACACAGGGTCAGAATGGGCACTGAAATTCTTAGGACAAGACAATGCAAAGCAACCTGGCATAACATAACATATAAGTACACAGAACATAGATTATATCTATGATAAGCAAAAATATAGTAAACTTCCTAATATACAATATTCAATACAGTAAACTGTAGGGGCTAAATATTGTCCAAACAACCAAAACTAATTCCCCTATGGTTTAAAGGAAGATGGGAAACTGTGGGGGCAGGTTGACCCCCACCCTTACAATACTAAACCTCTAAATACACATAATACACATAATAACCTATACTAACCTTATACACCTATACTAACCTAAGACAAGTGAAGTACAATAGTGCAAAATTGCTGATAGTGCAACCAGTAGCTGAAATAACCTATACTAAGCTTATAAACCTATGCTAACCTAAGACAAGTGAAGTACAATAGTGCAATATAGCTGATAGTGCAACCAGTAGCTGAAAGTGACAGTGTGTAACCTGACAAGTCCTGCCACCATGATGTCAGGGTATCAACCTCCTCTTTGTAGACTGACTCATCACTGTCAGAGATGAGGCCCACAATGGTTGTGTTGTCAGCAAACTTAACAAGGAGGTTGGAGCTGTGCGTTGCCGCACAGTCGTGAGTGAACAAGGAGAACAAGAGAGGGCTGAGCACACAGCCCTGTGGGGTGCCTGTGTTGGTGATCAGTGTGTAAGAGACGTTCCTGACTGTCCCTCCAAATGACAACATTCATGATAAAATTCATAACAGTGAAAATGTACCCCAGACCTTATAATTATGTTTCCTAAAGGCAACATATAGAGTGAAAATAACAGAGGGCCTAGAACTGAACCCTGTGGTACTCCGTATTTTACTGTGGAGCTCCTGGATGAGCAGCCATCATTGTGGACATATTGTGATCCATCAGATAGTTTCTAAACCACTGAAGTGAAGTACCAGAAATCCCAACATAGTTCTCCATACGTTCTAGGAGAATCTCATGATCCACAATGTCAAATGCTGCACTTAAGTCTAGAAGAACCAGAACAGAGATAGAGCCCGCGTCAGAGGCTAATAATAGATCATTGATCAGCTGTTGTGCCACAGCTTTTTCCAAATTTTTGGAGAGAAATGGCAAATTTGAAATTGGCCTGTAGTTGCTAAGACAACCTGGATCCTGGTTTCGTTTTTTAAAGAGGGGATTAATAATAGCTTGTTTGAAATTGTCAGGGACTTGTCCAGTTACAATAGATTCATTAATAATACTAAGCATGGGTTGTCCAATAATAGGGAGAAGTTCCCTACAAAGTTTGGCAGGGAGGGGATCGAGAAGGCAGCTAATGGGTTTCGAGCAATCTACCAGCTCGCTGAACGAGCTCGATGGCTAGTTGGACAACAAAGCAGGCGGGCGAATGGAAAGACCGCAACCTTGGCTTGACATTCAGGCAGGAAAATTGGGGTGTTTTGTGTGTAGAAAAGCAAAAACGTTGCTACTCTCAAAAGAGGGACCGGGTTTACACCTTGCAGAAGAATGGATCAATGGTGATGTTACTTGCTCTGAAGCAAAGCAGCTATAAGATATACAAACACAGGGACAGCCAGGCCCACACAAGGTCAGTGGGAATAGCCCAGATGAAAGAGAAAGACACCCTCCCAAACACTTTCATTGATATACAGTCCGATTTACTCAAGAAAACCACAATCTCGTTCCGAACAGCTTACACCGTGGCAAAGGAAAGGTTCTCGTACAAAAAGCCCAACCCACTCATGACAATGCAGGAGCTTAATGGAGCCGAAGTTGGTAATATCCACAAATCTGACCATGCATGCGCAGAAATAATCAGTTACATTGCCAAGGAAATGCGCCGCAAATTCGTCTGCAATGTGAAAGAAATTGATTCACAGGGGTCAATCACAATTGATGAAAGCACTATTCCTGGCAGACCCTATCTAATAATCTATGTAAGATGTGATGTCAGCGGTAAGGATGTAGACAACGCTTTCCTGGATCTAGTGGAACTTAGAGATGAGGTTGATGCTGAATCCATTTATAACTCAATTAGAGTCTACATAAAGCGAGTCTACATAAAGCTGGAATGGATGATGACTTTTTGAAGACACACCTGATAAGCATTGCTACCGGTGGAACACAGGAAAAGCCAGTGGGCTTGTCGTTAGACTGAAAACAACGTTTCCGAACGTGCAGTCTGTTCACTGACTGGAGCATAGATTAGAACTGGCTGTCAAAGATGCTCTTAAAGAAGTGTCGGCACTAATCAGTTTGAGTTCTTTATTTCCAAGTTATACTCACTCTGCAATCAGTCAACTAGGAACGCCAGTTGCTTAGAGAAGCAGCGTCCGAGCTCGACATGGAAATACAGAAAATAAGTCGAATCTTCACTATCAGATGGATTTCCAGCAGCTTTAAAACTGTAAAAGTAGTATGGAAAGATTTCCCCGCTCTAGGATTCCATTTTAAAACAGCCAGTGAGGACACATCACGCAATGATCTTGAGAGGCAAAAATACGAGGGACTTCTGAAGCACCTTGCCAACTCAGGATTTGTGGACGATTTGGCTGTCATGAAAGACAGCGGTCTTTCATGCGGTAACTCCAGAGCCTGTCTCTCAAGCTGCAGAAAAGAGAAATGCCACTCGTGGATTAAAGTATCGCCATCCAACAAACCATCAATGTTTTGATGGCCATGAAGATGACTGGTGGGGGGAAATCAACCAAGAAGGCTGAACAGTCCTTCTCATCTGGCCTTTTTAAATTTACATTTAGTCATTTAACAGACACCCTTATCCAGAGCAACCCACAGTAAGTACAGGGACATTCCCCACACAACATCATATGGCACGGCCGGGAATCGAACTGGTAACCTTCTGATTACTAGCCTGATTACCTAACCACTCAGCTATCTGACTTATTTTTAAGCGTGTAGAGCTGAGTGAAGGCAGGGCGAAAATAAACAGGTCTTGGTTTCATGAATCAGTGATTGGGTATCTAACTAAGCGATTCAGGTCCAATTTGGTCCTGATGCTCAAAGCTCTTGACAAGCAGTTTTGGCCACGTGAACAGGAGTACCTGATTTTGCATGGCGAACCAGAAATACACAGCCTTGTGAAAGCACTTGGAGAACCAACCAGGGAGGCCGTGGAGCAGTTTCGAGACTGGAAACTACAGGGCACTGCACCGGGGAAAACATTGGAAAGACTGTGCATAACAAGTAGCACTTATCTCCCAACGTCAGCTGAGTGTGAACGAGGCTTTCCGCAGTTAACAACACAGACAAATATAGCTGCAAGCAGCAAAGAGGTGTCCAAGCTGGTAAAGCAGGTAAAAAGAACGAAAAACATTTTAGACATCCTCAGAACAGGGTTCTGAATAAATGCACTTTTGAATCCATCAAAGGTTTGCTGAGATACGACCCAACTTCCTGTTTGCAGGCTATGCCACAGATTTTGATTGGCTGTACCGATCAAACCGTTTTGAGAATCTAAAATAATTTTGATAGTTTGTGTGAGGATTAGGGATGAGATAAGATTTTAACAATTCCGATTATTTTTCACTTTCTGCTTATCAATTTGATTCCTTATTGATTTTCTTATCGATTCTTATTGGGCGGGGGGGGGGGGAAGAGCACCAACGGGTTTGTTGTTGGAATACTGCTTCAACATTCCAAGTTTTGTTCTTTGAATCTTTATTCAACTTCTTTTATTTCTTCCGTGACACCCTTCAGCGCCTTCAAATCTTCAGCTATTTAAACCATTCAACTACCAAAAAATTCAGCAGTTTCAGGCTATGACTGCTATCACTTTTCAGCTTTCTTCCTCTTATGTTTGAATTAATATAAATCAATATTCATAATGTTTTTTACATGGTTTTCCAATTGAGTTTTTTTTTTTTATCCTCTCAATCCTCTTACACTTCTTCAACTTTCAAATCCTTCTTCTTCCTCAATATTTTAGTTACAGCCACCATTTAAACTTTAAAATGTTGACAAAACCCTAAACTGTTTTTTTATTCAGCTTTTTGATATCTATTCAACTTTGTTCAATATCACTGATTATGTTCCATGAGTTTTTCAAATCGTTTCTGAGATTTGCATGGGTGTGTATGTGGGGAGTCTGTGGTTCTATAAATTGTGGGTGTGGCTGATATGGTTCTGTGCCACCACTGAGGTGACTAGACAGTACTGTGCCACTGTTTCCTGCTGGCAAAAAGGTTGACCCCCGGTCCTGCCATGGCTGTGAAACTGTCATCTGAAGTCTCTCCCTGGCTCTTTCCCTTTAACCACCCTCACTGACTCAGTCTGTCTCCAAGAAAAGACATAAGGTGTTTGCCATCCTTCAAACTACCAGTACCCAATACTACACAATTAATCACAACAACAAAACCATTTCCTCAAACTAATCTTGGTTCAGTCACCAGTTCAAGTAGAGAGTGGGGGTATCCATGGCATTGTCCACTTATGTCCCTATTTTACAAGTCTAAAGAAGAGAACCCATCATGTTGCCAAACAAGAGACTCAACATACTTACCCGAAACCCCCTGTCTTTCCCAGTCTGTTCCTGCTTACCTGCAGCTCTATTGTCTGTTTGTCATCTAATGCCTCCTCTGCCTAATGGCATCATTATGAAACATTCAATTCTCATTTCATTTCATTTTTGTGAACATTTTATCAACTAGTCTTTGCGTTCTGGTGTGTTGAAATGCTCTGATGTCCGTCTTTCTTTTTTCTGCAATTTTTTTACCATGCTGGCCGCACACACAATGTGCAGGTTATTTACATAAGGAGATGGACTTCTATCATTTATTACCATTCTTTTAGAATAGGCTTCGATCTACCAGGTAGCTAGACAGTTAGGAAAGGTGAAACGGATTGTATTGACAAGGATTGACAGCTGTATGAGTTCACCCTTTACACAACGCAAACTGCAACCTTTTGTCATATTAATATAATTCATGTTTTTGGTTTTATATTGGCTGGCTACCTAGAATAGCTGAATTTGCAGAGCTAGCGAGCCCCAATTCCGTTTGTGTGGTATTTGGCATCATCTTTGCTATTTGCCAGTTTACTAGCCTGATGTTGTCATACTCATAATTCTAGTCAGAATATGAGTTTGATAACTCTCCGTTGGGCTGTGACTACGGGGCGTGTTTCAACCGAACTGTAAAACAAATGCCTCTTCGCTCAATTGGATAGACCTACAACCAATCAGAGCAACGTAGTATGTTGTTATGTTACTGTTGATCATCTGTCCATCATCGTATAAAGTCCGCCCTGACAATTTAATTGGTCCGAACAGCTCCTGTTCGGACATAGTTTTTCCCCAAACGTGCCCCCCCAGACCCAACTTCCCGACCACATTTGTTTGTGGGTGGGGATAAATTGGGCAGTTACTCCAGATCGGCACACAGGTGCTTCAAAGTCCCTTGAGACAATTTAGCTTTTGCAACGAGACCATTTAAGATAATTATGACAATTGTAGAATATAGTATAGTTCTGTTCAGTATCGCTAACCATGGCAAATGGATTTTGAAGAACTACAATATCCGTGCTGATCTTGGATTAAATTGATTTAAAATTTGATAGCAAAGTTTCCAACTTTTGACAACGCCAAATGGAATACAGCCTTTTCTGGGGTATCATGATTACAGAAAGGGATCGTATTATTATTTATATTGATACATTTTTTGAGACTGCTAACGATCAGAATGCTAATCAGGCACGGAGCCAGACTTTGTAAACATTCTGGGCTTAGCCCAAACCTAGGACGTATGGGCTTGATGTGATGCAAGATGGGAACCACCACACGTAATTCGAGCGTGCATAGCGCGTGACCAAAACATTTTGGCCATTATTTGAGCACAAAATAGTTTAATTGAGCTTTATGTAAAATCAACATAGACCTATTTCAATTGGTAAAACCTTGTGTAGTGATGCCATCACTCTGACCCTGCTCCCATCCATCCTCGCTGAAGCGTATCGTGATAGGCCCCCCCGGCCCAGCTATCGGTATCCCATCTGAGAAAACGTTTTGGAAAAGACAGGCTATAGACCCAACCAACTCGATTTGGGAGGGGAGAACTCCCTCACATGGTACAATCCATGGAGAGGCTGAGGTGTCAGAATGCGGAACGTGTGTAGCCTACTTTAAGAGAAGATAGATAATACTAATGTGACAAATGTCAACAACAAAAAGTCCTCGACATGCCCAAAAGTGAAGCGGACCACCGGCCCAAAAGTGAAGCGGCCCACCGGGAACTATCCCGATTCTCCCGATTACCCACCACTTGGTTGCCTTTGCCTTTTCAGCATGAGATATAGAAGGTGTGGCGTGAGAGCGTGTAAAATGGTTGAAATGCGTGTGTCTCATGGCCAATGCGTGAGAGTTGGCAGCCCTGATTTACAGTAACGTTTTGTCCTAAGCAGGCGTTTCCACGGTTTCTCGCGCCGGTTTCACTTCAACTGCGCGCAGCCAATGGGCGTATAAAACGTTATCACGTAGCATTACGGCACAGTGTTCATGGAAAACTCAGGAAGTACTGCCAGGGGGATAAATGACCGAGAACCATGCCGAGAACAGAGCCTTATGTATCATTCATGTAAGGCCTCATGTATCACCAGCCAAACTGGCTCGTGAGTTTTTATTAACACCCGCCAAAATGAATTTTAACCCGCATTTGGCGGGTTGGCGGGTGTTAATTTAGAACCCTGCTGGTCACCCTAAATCATCATCATCTTGTGATGAAAAGGATTCTGTTGGGAGTTACTGCTTGAGGTTGAAATAGGCACCAACTGATATTTACTTTGTATATATGTCAAATATGATTAAAACCAAGGTGACATATAGGCTACAATCACACGCTTATAGGCCTAAGTAAAATATGCAAATTTCACAAACATGTGACTGAATAATGTGTCCCTGTAAGGCTGGGTGTCACCCTACCCCCCACCTTTCATTTGCTAAAATCTGGAGTTGCTGGATGGAGTCCCCTCATCTCTTATTCCTTCTCTCTCAGATTTACAATAATCATGGTAGAGTAGGTAAGATTCAAAGCCTTCACTTTATAACATGTTTGCCTTCTAATTTATTTAATTAATAAGCAATGTTTTTAAATATCTATTTCATTTATCTTACTTTGACCACTATTATTCTGATTGAATCCATATTCTCAAATAACTGTAATTTCAGATTTTTTTTAAAATGTTAATACACTGTTGAGTTTACACCTCTTCTTTTAAATTTAAGGGAATTGTTTTGATTGTTTGCCAAATCTTAAACCATCTACAGTTTTGGTGACCCCATGATGTAATATGTTACGAGCAATTCAATTACAATTTGGGAAACCGGCATCTCAAACCATGGTGCGGTGAGTAAGCATTGAAGAATGTATGTTATGTGTCCCACCTGGTTCCTTAGGTACACACATTACTAGTTTCTGATATTAGCTCCTGCATAAAAATGAACAAAAATAAAATTACATTACATGTAAACGCAATGGCCTCCTCCACCCTCTGGCAGTCCACACTGGGAAAGGAACGGCTGCAGGCACCTAAACAAAAATATTCATATGACTGAACTTGTAATGGTGGTAGTAAAGTGTTGGGCAATCTCCATTACTGCCCAAGGAGTTTATTTTCATTGTGGTTTGTTTGTTTGTCTGTATTTGTCAGCAGAGTTGTGGAAAAACTATAATACAGTGTATTATGTAAGCATTGTAGCCTACAGTGAATGTTTAGTGTGTGTGTGTGGGTGTGGGTGTGGTTGTGGGTGTGTGTGTGTGTGATTTAACTTACGTGTCACCACATCATAAATTAATGGTTGAAGGGTTTCTTCCCCTTTCTCCCCTTCAAACTAAACCCCTTCCATAAGAACACCGTCTCCAATATTGTTGCCTCCAAGAAGGCTCAGGTATTGAATCTAAAGAAATAACACAACAAAAATCACCTCAAAACCATTTCATTTCAAACAACATATTTGACACATTTAACAAGTTGTACATATTAATTTTCTGTTAAAGAATGTGTCACATCAATATAAAGAGAAAAATAAACTTAATGTGTAGGTCTATTTTTCTCTTGGTCTAATTGTATCAGTTTACTGACATTATCCATTGATCCTAATTCTCTAGTCCTATGTCCTTCAGTTGTCATTAGTGTAATGTGTGGAGTAGAATTTAGTATTTGATACCATTCTTGCAAGTGGCTGATGATAGAATACTGTTTTTTATTGATTAACTCCAACAGTCAGCATAGTCTGTGTGGCTCTGATGTTCGTCATATAGAAGAGTACAATGAAGCGGCATGAGTTGCGGTTTCGGTTTCCCTACTAACGCTTGTGCCCACGGCTCCCATTTTTTCCATGATTGAATCAGTGAAGATTCCTGGGGGGGCAATTGTAGCCAGTATGCCAGCGGTGGCATCTGGCTGAGGGAGTCTTCTGCTGTTGCATTCATTAGTGGACTTAAAACGTTTTGTAGTTATTTTTCTTCCATTACTGGCATTATCTGGTTAGTTGTGGGATCTTCATGGAACTCCATTCGCAGGCTGCTTTGGGTACACACAATATTGGTTTTTAATATACATCAAATGTCTCTTCCTAATAGATTGATGGGAGTGTGTGCCAAATACAGAAGAGGCGCTACAATAGTTTTTCCTTAGATTTTCATTGTGAGTGGCTCCGTAAGTGGTATTACTTGTGTTTTCCCAGAAAAGCCTACGGTTCGGATGGATGAACTCGAGAGGGGTAGATTGAATTAATTTTTCCAATACATGAGTATATCGCTCCTGTGTCCACCATAAAGGCATGTTCTCGGCCTTGCACTTTAACTGATATGGTGGGTTTTCTCATGGTTGTAATGAGATAACTGGCGAAAATGTTTCCCCCTCAGGCTTTTCTGGCACCTCTATTGCCAGTCTGCAGCTGGCGCCACATACGGATTTATTGGACAGGTTTTTCTTATATGTCCTTGTTTTCCACATCCCCATCCCCATGCTTGCTGATTGTCAGTCGAATTGGGGTTTGGCTGTATTTTCCTGCTGTGGGGGTGGACCTTGGAGGGATCCATCTTCTCTGGGTAGTGTTTTCTTAGCTCTGCCTATATTAGGGTGTGGTGACCTCCGAAACCTACGCTGTCCACTTGATTTCCAGTCAGCACTCTTGGCAGATGTGCACTATGGAAAACTTCTTCTGTTATCTGTTTTCCGGCCGTTTGCATTAACAGGGCCTTTATGTCTCCCAGAGCCAATGTCACCCCTGCTGTGCTCTCTTGCAGTGCTGTTATCCATTTGTTAGCTCCATCAGTGAGCGTAGGCAGCCGTCCTGCCAGGCCGATCATGTCCATGAATGACCACTGTACGTACAAGGGATCTTGTCCGGTTCCTTTCACCACTAGGGGGCATTGCGGGAATGGATTGTTTGGATCCTCTGCTCCTATTTCTTCTGGGTAGCCGTTTAGGCTGGATCTTCTCACCAGCCTTCCTCCATCCCTCACCCATTGCTGTGTTTGTTCTTCTCCTGTTGTTACTTTCCGTTTAAAGCTTCCTCCACCTCTATTGTCTTGTGGAGTTAGCATGCCGTTTAGACTTATTTGTATTACCCCCCTACTGCTGGGATGTTGCTATGCATTGTGGGGGTCCTCGTTTGGTTGAAATTCAAGTGTTATACTGAGAGTTGATGTCTTATCTCTGTGTTTTTTTTTTTTGATTGATAGGTTGTGTATTTCACTCTCCATTCTGTGTATTGACTCCTCCCAGTCTTGGCACTTTTGTTTGCCCCACTCTTTCAGTGATTGATCTCTGTTTTTTTGTTTTGGGCGTGCCCCAAATGACTGATCTGATTGCATTGAAGGTACTGTGTCAGTGTCCTCGCACTCCATTTTCCTGGAGTCTTGATGGTCATGCTGTTTTTGCTTTCTCCACTCTTCTTCGGTGGAGTCTTTGATTGTTTTTTTAGTTTGTCAGCCAAGGCTGCCAATTCTGCTTTTCCTGCAGCTTTCTTCTGGTATTCCAGTCTATCTAGACAGATAGTAGATATAGATTTGTATTTGTATTTATTTAGTTTATTTTTTACAGAGACAGTGCACATTAATCAACGTTTTAAGTAAAAGTGCCGGTTTTAGCTAGCCGGCTAATTTTCAAACGCAGTCCTTGGGAAAATTATTAAAAACAGTTACAATACAGACAATCATTGAACAATGAACACACGCAGGGCAACATAGGACAAGCAAGACATAGCATACAGATAGAGCAACAACAGATAGAGTCTTGTGATTGTTCACTGCTGCATGTTGAATTATTGTCTTCTTGTCCCATGCCAGTCTCGAACAGCTCTCAACTGTCTGATATCTCTGCTATTCTGTGCCCAGAATAGATTTCTGGTACTTTGTCGAGGGTGAAAGTGCAATCTCCTTTTAATTGTCCTTTCACTTTCTCTCCCTCAGGGTCAGTGTTCAGGAGCGGATATTGTCCCACTCTGAATGGGTTTTTACTGTCCAAATATGGAGGTGGCTCCACAGGCCATGTTGGTGTGGTGGGGCTCTGTCTCTGTACTTCCCCTGTTGTTGTGCGATTGGTTTCTTTCCCTGTCTTCTCTGTTCCTTCGTATCGTATTTTCCGCACTGTTCTGGGGTGCGTTTCCCGAAAGCATCGTAAGCCTAAGTTGATCGTAGAGTCCATCGGTCGATGGATCTTAGTTGTACGGGCCGTTTCCCGAAACCATCGTAGCTAAAGAGGCACTTGATGTTGGGAGATGGTGGCGCCCAGGAAATGGAAAGACTCCACAGGGTTGACTGGGAAGTCACACAGGGTGAAGGGGCCAGGAGGGAGTGAAAACTACTACAAATAAAAAAATCTTAAAAGCCATTGAAGGTAGTATAAGTCCTGCACCGCAGACTTGTCCCCTCTGGTTGTGGGGGATTGGATGTGGTCTGGGATGTGGCAAAGTAATGCAGTTGTGACAGCCTGCAGAGATCTTGAAACTGAGGCCTTGAGAGCCCATGTCCATCTCCAATAACTTCCAGAAAACTGCCAGTGGCATAGAACCTTAACACTTCCAGTAGTTGGGTTGCAGGGGTCACTGCAAAGGACCTCCTTATTAGCCTCTGCAGGTCTGCTTTTATGTGGTTCAGGAGCATCATGATATCATGATGTCATCTGACATATCTTACACTCATAATGAGTATAATTGATCAACCATCAATTAAAGTAGAGTTGATTATTCATGTCAGAAACAATGATTCCATGTTGAAGACATGGGGTATTCATTACTTATGTGTTTGTCATTTGTCACAATGTCATTTGTGGTCAATATGTGAGAATTATGAGATTGCAAACATGGTCTTGAAAAGCTGTTGGCCTATGCAAGATTGTAGATATAGTCAGCACCAGAAAATAAGACAGTAAATATGTTGGATTGAGATGCTTGTATTTGTACATTGAATTGTTTAGGCTGCTAGCTGGGACATGCCATGTGTGATACCATTTACATGCATGGTTTTCAACCTTGTGATTCAATCAAGTAGTAAATATAGGACTATAGGAATATATATATATATATATATATATATATATATATATATATATATATATATATATATATATATATATATATATATATATATATATATATATATATATATATATATATATTTGCCTATGGAAAGTGTAGTACCAAGAAGAGTTAATTAATTAATGGGAGTTTGTTTTCCCTGCTCCTGCCCCTCACATGGATCTATAAGGTGGACATGTAAGGATTGGACAGGCAACACTGAATGTATGATACAATACACAATTCAGCCTTTACATAATGTAAATAAACATTGTGTGCTTAGGCTATAAGGTAACCTAAATTTGACACTACCTTTTTGATTAGGCAGAATTAGTGCTGTCAGTTTAACGCGTTATTAACGGCGTTAACGCAAACCCAAATTAACGGCGTCAATTATTTTATCGCGCGATTAACGCTCTTTTTGGCCTATCAAACTTTGTAGTTTTTTTCACATGCTGTTGCAACAACTACCGACGTTAGAAAAACTACAACACCACACCGGATCTAGCTAGACCGGAAACAAAACAACAGGCACGCCAAACACTCGTTTGGCTTGCGAGCTGGCTAAAGAGTAGTACCAGAGCCCGTTTACGGATATTAGACATTCTCTGGTAGTAGGCTAACGTTACGTTTTGAGTGGATGACGAGCGCGAGATGCCGAAATGGATGCCAATAAGATTCTGAATGGAAAGTTTGCTTTTAAAAAGTTGCCAAATGGTTCTATTGACAAGACCAGTGATCTGTGTGTTTTGTCGTCGTAAACTGAGCTATCATCGCAGCACGTCCAGTCTGAAATACCACTTGATGGCCAAGCACACAGCTGATGCGAATTCTCTGCCCCCTCGTCAAAGCCAGGCGATTGCAATGTTGTTTTCAATAAAAAAAATAT
Source organism: Hypomesus nipponensis (assembly GCF_054491055.1). Lineage (NCBI taxonomy): Eukaryota > Metazoa > Chordata > Actinopteri > Osmeriformes > Osmeridae > Hypomesus > Hypomesus nipponensis. Next base: position 18,396,960 of record NC_140373.1, read on the forward strand.
TTGCACAAAGCAATCCGAACCACTTTTCTATGTTGATAAGAGCATTAAAATTTGAAAAAAGATTGGGACAAAAAGAAATCAGGGACATTTAGAATAGATAAAAATGTGCGATTAATTGTGATTAATCGCGAGTTAACTATGACATTACCCCTCCGTGAGTCACCACCTTACCGCGGTGGAGGGGTTTGCGTGTCCTAGTGATCCTGGAAGCTATGTTGTCGGGGGCTTTATGCCCCTGGTAGGGTCTCCCAAGGCAAACAGGTTCCAGGTGAAAGACCAGACAAAGCGTGGCTCAAAAAACCAACCATGAAGAAACACAACAATGGTTCCCAGTTGCCCCTGCCCGGAAGCGGGTCACCGGGGCCCCCCCCTGGAGCCAGGCCCGGGGGTGGGGCTCGATGGCGAGCGCCTGGTGGCCGGGCCTTTTCCCATGGGGCCCGGTCGGGCACAGCCCAAAGAGACAACGTGGGACCCTCTTCCAGTGGGCTCACCATCCGCAGGAGGGGTCATGGGGGTCGGGTGCAGTGTGAGACGGGCGGCGGCCGAAGGCGGGGGCCTTGGCGGTCTGATCCTCGGCTGCAGAAGCTAGCTTTAGGGACGTGGAACGTCACCTCGCTGGCGGGAAAGGAGCCTGAGCTGGTGCGCGAGGTAGAGAGTTTCCGGCTAGATATAGTCGGCCTCGCCTCGACGCACAGCACGGGCTCCGGAACCAGTCTCCTTGAGAGGGGCTGGACTCTCTTCCACTCTGGAGTTGCCCTTGGTGAGAGGCGTCGAGCTGGGGTGGGAATACTTGTTTCCCCTCGGTTCGGTGCCTGTACATTGGGGTTCACCCCGGTGGATGAGAGGGTAGCCTCCCTCCGCCTTCGGGTGGGGGGACGGGTCCTCACTGTCGTTTGTGCTTATGCACCAAACGGCAGCTCAGAGTACCCACCCTTTTTGGAGTCTCTGGAGGGGGTGCTGGAAAGCGCTCCTCCCGGGGATTCCCTCGTCCTCCTGGGGGACTTCAATGCTCATGTGGGCAATGACAGTGAGACCTGGAGGGGCGTGATTGGGAGGAACGGCCCCCCCGATCTGAACCCGAGTGGTGTTCTGTTGTTGGACTTCTGTGCTAAACACAGCTTGTCCATAACGAACACCATGTTCAAGCATAAGGGTGTCCATATGTGCACCTGGCACCAGGACACCCGAGGTCTCAGTTCGATGATCGACTTCGTAGTCGTGTCGTCGGACTTGAGGCCGCATGTCTTGGACACTCGGGTGAGGAGAGGGGCGGAGCTGTCAACTGATCACCACCTGGTGGTGAGTTGGCTCCGATGGTGGGGGAGGACGCCGGTCAGGCCTGGCAGGCCCAAACGTAATGTGAGGGTCTGCTGGGAACGGCTGGCGGAACCCTCTGTCAGAAGGAGCTTCAACTCCCACCTCCGGGAGAGCTTCGATCATGTCTCGGGGGGGGCCGGGGACATTGAGTCCGAATGGGCCATGTTCCGGGCCTCCATTGTTGAAGCGGCTGACCGGAGCTGCGGCCGCAAGGCGGTCGGTGCATGTCGCGGCGGTAACCCTCGGACCCGGTGGTGGACTCCGGAGGTGAGGGATGCCGTCAAGCTGAAGAAGGAGGCCTATCGGGCTTTATTGGCTGGTAGGACTCCTGAGGCAGCTGATGTGTACCGGCAGGCCAAGCGGAACGCGGCTCTGGCGGTCGCGGATGCAAAAACCCGGGCATGGGAGGAGTTCGGCGAGGCCATGGAGAATGACTTCCGAACGGCTTCAAAAAGGTTCTGGACCACCATCCGGCGACTCAGGAGGGGGAAGCAGTGCTCTGTCAACACTGTATACGGTGGGGACGGTGCGCTGCTGATTTCGACGGGGGACGTCCTGGATCGGTGGAAGGAATACTTTGAAGACCTCCTTAATTCCACCAACACGTTTTCCGACGTGGAGGCAGAGTCTGGGGACATCGGGGGGGGCCCTCCGATCTCTGGGGCCGAGGTCGCCGAGGTGGTTGAAAAGCTCCGCGGTGGCAGGGCCCCTGGGGTGGACGAGGTCCGCCCGGAGTTCCTTAAGGCTCTGGATGTTGTAGGGCTGTCTTGGTTGACACGACTCTGCAACATCGCGTGGACATCGGGGACAGTGCCTCTGGACTGGCAGACCGGGGTGGTGGTTCCCCTCTTTAAAAAGGGGGACCGGAGGGTGTGCTCCAACTTTAGGGGGATCACACTCCTCAGCCTCCCTGGGAAAGTCTATTCGGGGGTCCTGGAGAGGAGGGTCCGCCAGATTGTCGAACCTCGGATTCAGGAGGAGCAATGTGGTTTTCGTCCTGGCCGTGGAACAGTGGACCAGCTCTATACCCTCCGCGGAGTCCTGGAGGGTACATGGGAGTTCGCCCAACCAGTCTACACATGTTTTGTGGATTTGGAAAAGGCGTTCGACCGTGTCCCTCGGGGGCTCATGTGGGGGGTGCTCCGAGAGTACGGGGTACCGGATTCCCTGATCGGGGCTGTCCGGTCCCTGTACGACCGGTGCCAGAGTTTGGTCCGCATTGCCGGTAGTAAGTCGAACTTGTTTCCGGTGAGGGTTGGACTCCGCCAGGGCTGCCCTATGTCACCGATTCTGTTCATTACCTATATGGTCAGGATTTCTAGGCGCAGCCAGGGTGTTGAGGGGGTCCGGTTTGGTGACCTCAGGATCGGGTCGCTGCTTTTTGCAGATGATGTGGTCCTGTTGGCTTCATCGGGCCGTGACCTTCAGCTCTCACTGGAGCGGTTCGCAACCGAATGTGAAGCGGCTGGGATGCGAATCAGCACCTCCAAATCTGAGGCCATGGTTATCGACCGGAAAAGGGTGGAGTGCCATCTCCGGGTCGGGGAGGAGATCCTGAACCAAGTGGAGGAGTTCAAGTATCTCGGGGTCTTGTTCACGAGTGAGGGAAGAATGGAGCGCGAGGTCGACAGGCGGATCGGTGCGGCGTCCGCAGTGATGCGGGCTCTGCATCGGTCCGTCGTGGTGAAGAAGGAGCTGAGTCGAAAGGCGAAGCTCTCTATTTACCAGTCGATCTACGTTCCTACCCTCACCTATGGTCACGAACTATGGGTAGTGACCGAAAGAACGAGATCGCGAATACAAGCGGCCGAAATGAGCTTTCTCCGCAGGGTGTCCGGGCTCTCCCTTAGAGATAGGGTGAGAAGCTCGGTCATCCGGGAGGGGCTCAGAGTAGAACCGCTGCTCCTCCGCGTCGAGAGGAGCCAGCTGAGGTGGCTCGGGCATCTGATTAGGATGCCTCCTGGACGCCTCCCTGGTGAGGTGTTCCGGGCACGTCCCACTGGGAAGAGGCCCCGGGGAAGACCCAGGACACGCTGGAGGGACTATGTCACTCGGCTGGCCTGGGAACGCCTCGGGGTCCCCCAGGAAGAGGTGGTGGAAGTGGCCGGGGAGAGGGAAGCCTGGGCCTCCCTGCTTAGGTCGTTGCCCCCGCGACCCGATCCCCGGACAAGCGGAAGATGACGAGACGAGACGAGACTATGACATTAATGCGATTAATCGCGATTAAATATTGTAATCGTTTGACAGCACTATTTTTTTATCTTCACTAAATAGCTAATTAGTTGTTCCAGTTAGTTTATTGAAGTCAGGCTTGGGGGTCTTACACCAGCCTTTCTTTTATTGTTTCTTGGAGGTCTGGGTGTTTTTATCCCACCTTCCTACCTTCACTTAACCCACTGGGAACAACGGTAATACTCAGCGATGGATATGTGGCTGGCCTGTCCCGTACTGCGATGGTCTGCCTTACGGGCCCTTTTAAACAAAAGTCACCAGAATAGAGGCTACTGCAGTCTGTTCCAAACTCTGGGCCAGACCTGTAGAATCAAACCAATTATATAATGCATGTTGCCAAGACATGCCAAGGAAAAAAAATAATCTTTGGGGCTGTATTAGTGATTTGGTGATCTGCCAAATTTTCAGTTTATCAGCTGAAAAGTCTCAGCTTTTCTGAGTATGTGTGTGCATTTGTATTAATCAAAGATAATTAGCAAGGAGTTTTATCACTCTAATTCAGTATATACATTTATGAAATGTCACACAAATCGTTGTCTTTAAACTGGATGTCTCAGGTTTCTGAAATGTTCAAAAATTGCTTTGTTTTAGCTTATGAACAATGCTTGGCGCAAACTTTGCCTCTGATGCCTCTTTCCCAAGCTCGTTAAAAATTCCTTCCTTCCTTATCTATTTGTAGCTCCGTACATCACAACACAACTCAATGATAGCAACAACAGGCAAAAAGGCACAGAGAGAGAGCGTGATTATGTGTGTGTGAGTATGTGTGTGCGTCGTGTGTAAATGTGTGTGTGCAGGGGGTGTGTGTAGATGGGTGGTGTGAGAATGGGGTGTGTGTAGATGTGTGGTGTGAGAATGGGGTGTGTGGGTGGGTGTGTTTGTGGGTGTGGGTGTAGGAGGAGTGGGGAAAGAGAGAGAGCTGGTAGTGTGCGTGTGTGTGTGTGTGTGTGTGTGTGTGCGTGTGTATGTGTGTGTAAGAGGAGGAGTGGAGAGAGTGAGAGAAAGAGAGAGAGAGAGAGAGAGAGCTGGTAGTGTGTGTGTGTGTTTAGGAGAGGAATGGTTATAGGACTGTGTGTGTGTGCGTGTGTATGTGTGTGTAAGAGGAGGAGTGGAGAGAGTGAGAGAGTGAGAGAGAGAGAGCGAGCGAGAGAGAGACAGAGAGAGAGAGAGAGAGAGAGAGAGAGAGAGAGCTGGTAGTGTGTGTGTGTATAGGAGTTAGGAGTGAGGAGAAGGTAGTTAGGAGATAGGATGGGAGAGAGGAGGGGAGAGAGGAGGGGATAGGTTAGGAGTGAGGATAAGGGAGTAAATGTGTGTGTGTGTAGGGGGTGTGTGTAGATGTGTGGCGTGAGAATGGGGGATGTGTGTGTGTGTGTGTGTGGTTAGGAGGAGGAGTGGAGAGAGAGAGAGGAGAGAGAGAGAGAGAGAGAGAGAGAGAGAGAGAGAGCTGGTAGTATGTGTATCGGTGTGTATAGGAGTTAGGAGTGAGGAGAAGGGAGTTAGGAGATAAGACAGATGAGGGGAGAGAGGAAGGGAAGGAGGAGGGGAGAGAGGAGGGGAGAGAGGAGGGGAGAGAGGGGATAGGAGTGAGGAGAGGAGAGGAGAGGAGAGGAGAGGAGAGGAGAGGAGAGGAGAGGAGAGGAGAGGAGAGGAGAGGAGAGAGGAAGGATCTCAACCCAGCTCGGGAGAGTAAGATGGGCGTGGCCACTCGGTTGGTGGCAAGTGAAATTGAGAGAAAGAAGGAGGGGGAAATCGGAGGGGTCAGCACGCAGAGATCAAAATGTACGCAGATGGCAACTGAAGCCGAAGTTCAGACAATCTCCCCACACAACTGTATCTGTGCTCAACTGTTCCAGAAATCCACCTGTTATGTGTCTCCGATCTTAGAACTCTCAAACTCATGATACACTGAACCAGATTTCCGCCGGGTCTCACACAGCAATTTGTCCGTCGTTTATCTATAACTTTATGGTGTGTCTGTCGGGGGCAGAGTAACGTTTATCTGCCGATTTTTCAGACCTTTCTTCTTGACCCAACTCCATCTCCCAGCCTGAGTGTCGCGGAACGTCTGCCCTCCCCACGCCGCACGGACCAAATTACACAGATACACCGAGTTTCACCGGCCTTTCTCTAAAATATACTTCTTCGGGTTTAGGGAGAAACTATTACATCCCCTGGGGCGACTGGCGGTTTTAAACAATTTCATATACTTTAAGGTTGGACACAAACACTTGGAAAAAATATATCAGCCTATTTTTCTACGTTTCCCGTTATATAACACTTATATTTTAGTAACACAAAGGTATCTCTCATACATCAGAAATATGGTGTTCCGCCTTTAGTACAAATAATACTTATATTTTAGCTCCCTATTTTTCCAAATGCTCTTTGGTTTGCAGTTATTTTAAAACAAAATAAGATTACAAAATCCTTACGAAATATCGGGGATTATTAGCCAATATTTAAACCACTTTACATAAATCTATTCTTTAGTTCACCTGCTGCCCCGTCCAAGAAGACGGACAGCGTCTATCTACCGGCCGTGTCTCTCTCGGGGAGCCACCGCTGCTCCGAGTCTCTCTCGCCTGCTACACTCAGTTATCTCACAGCCAATTACCTTCAACCGCTTTCCCTTTCCTGGCTGTATATTTATAATGCTGTGCAAAGCGCAGCCTCACTTTGTATTTTTCTCTCTATTTCAACAACCTACTATACAACACTTTGTTACTTTTGTCGAATTATCTACTCAGCAAATTTACAAGCATTAAACAAGTTGGCATTCTGGCCAACGGTGTTATCTATCGCTATTCCAGCGATGCGCACGGTTTCCTATCTAACAAAGTACTTTGATTCTCTTTTCCTTTAAGTGAATAAGCCGGCTCATAACAGAGCTAGTGCCCAGCTCTGAGGAACTCCTGTCCTTTATGGGAATCAACTGTACAACACCTTTACAACATATTATTTTAAACACTAAAATCAGCTGTACAACACCTTTACGACATATTATTTCAAACACTAAAATCAGCTGTACAACACCTTTACGACATATTATTTCAAACATTAAAATCAGATGTACAACACCTTTACGACATATTATTTCAAACACTAAAATCAGCTGTACAACACATTAAGACATATTATTTCAAACACTAAAATCAGCTGTACAACACCTTTACAACATATTATTTCAAACTCTAAAATCAGCTGTACAACACCTTTACAACATATTATTTCAAACACTAAAATCAGCTGTACAACACCTTTACGACATATTATTTCAAACACTAAAATCAGCTGTACAACACCTTTGCAACATATTATTTCAAACACTAAATTCAACTGTACAACACCTTTACAACATGTTATTTACGATACTAAAATTGCTTGTTTTTTTCCTTAATAGACTCTTGTCCGGAGACAAAATATAGCCAACTAAACTTATTTTCTACACACGGACGACCCAAGGTCCCTGAGCCTCAAGTGAGTGCTCACAAATCACAAATATGCACTCCAGCGCTCAGGGCAGATGGCTCCAAGTCAAGCGCTCAGCAAAGATTAGTCACACAGTATGATTAGTCTACTCTCGGCGTTTGGCAGCTATGGCAAGCCAGATTAAACAAAGTGCGAATATTAAACAAGCGAGAAGCCAGCAAATTATAGCTGAGCGAGATATTAATCAGTCATTCTTTCTTTTAACAAGACATACAATATACATATAGGGCTAAGTTTTTGCATCAAACTCCGGTTTCCATGCGCTAAAACTTTCAGTCCAATTTAAAGAAATAGGGTTTTTGACAAAAGGAGACCAATTACCAAAACTGGGCGGATCCAAACACCATAAACGCTCAGAATTTAAGCAGATACTAAAAAGAAAAAACTCTGCTTACCTTATATATTTTTTCAGTGGCCACTGCGTTTATTTGAAGTGCTTGTCCCTCCAGACAGGACTGGTCCTATCCCCTTTGTCGCCAATTGATGAAGTTAAATTCAACGTACTAAGTCTTGTATCAAAAGTTCTATAAGTTTGAAACAGTTCAGGAAATCCGACAGAGTTTGATGCAAAGTGTTTTATTAGATTTAAAAAAAAAACGTGAGCGTGATTCTGCAGAACCAGACTGAAGAAATCCTCTCCAAACACTCTATTTTATATAAAAAACCTTGTCAGTTCTGTAAGTTTACTATTGGTACAATATTTGTTTTGTCACAATTAATTGTATTTCTTATTGGATCTCTCTGAGAGATTCAGATTGCAGGTGCATGAGAATTCATCTATTTTTTGTAGACCTTCTCTGACCTTGACGCCAGTCACACTGGGCGCCGGCCTCATTATTGCTGGGTCTTGTAGTTTTTCTTATGATAGGAACTTGCTCACATAGATTTATCTCACACCCATCCACAATCATCCAGATTAACACTTTGGGCTTAATTTTCCTTCTAAAACTGGTTGTTCCCATCCTTGATTGTGATTGGCTATATTGCGTTCCATGCCGTTGTAAAATCCAGCATAACCTCACAGGTTGTCCTCATAACATTCTTTAACATTCCATATTACTGCGCATCGAATATTTCAAATTGAAAAAGACGGCAAAGGTGTCCATCTGGCTGTTGCGTGGCAACGATTTATGTAGGAACTATACTTTGTAGTAGCGGAAGAATGACGGTTTATTATTAAGCTATTGTTTAATTTTTATAATTGTTTTTATTGATGAAACCATATCAAATATTTGTAGTAACAGTTTTATAAAAGCAATAAGCCCCGCGAGTCCGTGGTTTACGCTGATTTTACTCCGCTTCGCGTCGTGCCTAACAACTCCCCTTACCTGTTCTAAAATCAGCGTAAACCACGGCCTCTTGGGGCTTATTGCTTAATTCTATATTTTAGGGGAAATACTAAACAGTCAACAACTTTGAATCAGGCTTTTTCAGTAGTGTAACATATAAAGGTATATGATATAACATATACAGATATAAATAGTATAAGTATAAAGTATAAAAGTATAAAAGTGATTAAATGGCATTCTTCATCATAAAATCCATACTCATTCTTCATCTTCATAATTACAACAGTGTGATATAATTCCACTTCACTCCTTCAAAAAGTTATGTAACAATGATCTGCAGTGAGCTTGTAAAATGTTGTAGAATGGTAGGCCTATACTGTTGTCATGTCAATCAATTACGATGTCATAAGGACATAGGATTAGCCTTGTGCCACATGAAACATGGCACATTCAAGCAAATTTGTGGCAAAGTCCGCAAATTCAACCACGTCACCAAAGAGTGCCTGGGTTGAATTTGTTTTCAACAAACAACATATTACGTTGCTCTGATTGGTTGTAGGTCTAACCAATTGAGCGAAGAGGCATTTGTTTTACGAGTTCGGTTGAAACACGCCCAGTAGTCACAGCCCAACGGAGAGTTATCAGACTCATGTTCTGACTAGAATTATGAGTATGACAATGTCAGGCTTACTCTTTTTTTTAAGGGGGTTTTCGGCACTTACGCACTAAAATCAGCGTAAACCACGGCCTCTTGGGGCTTATTGCTTAAATATATGTTGTTGCTGTTAGTTTGTCAACACTTTCCTGTAGTCATATAATTTTTTTCTGTACATTTATTTTTGTGTACTGTATACTATTGTGACATTGTTTGCATTATGTATGGGTAATCTCCCTCTCTCCGCACTGTGTAATATTGTTTGTTATCTTTTGTGCAAAGGTTTTCAATCGAATCGACTTTTGACAAATTATAATTGTGTTGGCTATTTGTTTTAAAACCTTTCCATTTTGGTAATCTGACAAATATTTGATCCTGGGTACATAATACATGATAAAGCTTTCATCCAATTTATAAACAAAAGACTGCAGTTGCTGAATCTAATACTTTTATTTATATTACTTGTTTGACCAATTTGATTTTGGAAAAAAGTTTAACCTTTTTAGTTATGAAGAGGAGGGGGGGATTCCGGTTATTCCACTTATCACTACAATGGTCATAACTTTTAAATAAAAGGATATATTTGCTGTTCTACACTGCCCACATACTTATGTATATTTCATATGCTCTAAGTTTTCCTCTATCTTGTAATAAAAGTGGTTGAAAATTAAGTTGTATGGACTGAGGTTATTGTAAAAATTGCTATTTGAAATCTTCTTGATAAAGAATGATTTTCCTTAAATAATCACGCATACATTTATGTAATTAGAAAGCCCTTCTTTTCAATTTGGTCTAAACAGTTCAAGTGTGTGATTTAATACAACAATGAATACAAATATGAATATGCAAAGCCTATGAATGTAGCCTTTTTACCGTCCTTGTGCTACCTGGTGTTTCAAATGTCAAACTGCATCCCGAGTGTTTGTATCATTGACTTAAAAAAATATTTTACAGTCGTTGGTTTGTATCCAAGTCAAATCCATTTTATGTATCCCACTAGGAGAAGTTTGTTTGTAGACAGGTCTTAAAACACATTAAATCCATCATAAATACTACATAAACAGCATATCTGACACCACGCAGAGACTACAACACAATACAGTACCATCACTAAATGTTGAAACCCAGGAATAGTTTCCGTTAATGAATACTCAGTGTCATTCTTTTATGCATATTTAGCCTCCCAATAGCAAAACAAACAAAAGCCCCAAGTCTTTTAGTCTGTGGGTGGAAACTAAACCACCTTCCTGAAGGCAAAAGCTCAAACTCTCCCTTCAGGGGATGGTCAGTACAAGCCAATATGGCCTGGGTCTTCCTTAGAACCTGCCGAACATAAAGCTCAGAGAGCCGAACTTGGTTTACCCCAATGACTTTACTGGCCCCTCTGACAAGCCGATCAAGCCTTTTCTTATTCGCCAGATTCAGATTCCCAAACCACACCAAAACACAAAAGGTCAGCACCTACTCAATAAAAGTTCTATAAAACAGAGTCATCATTTTGGTGCACACCTTAAAAGAGTTCCTTTTTCTCAGGAAATAGAGACATTGCTGTACCTCTTAGAGATGGCATCTGTGTTGGTCTGAAAGCACAACCTGTTTTCAAACAAAGCACCCAAATATTTATAATTCTCAACCAAATCAATCTCAATCCCCTCAATAGAATCTGGGAATGGGCACCGACCTCCTGAAGTCAATTATCACATCCTTGGTCTTTGACAAATTCAGTTCAAGGTGAAACTCCTTACACCATGACACAAAGTCATTGACAACCAGCCCATGAACCAGATCCCTGACCCCTCCCTTCAGCAAGCTGACTATGGCCATGTCATCTACAACCTTTATGATGTGTCTATTCTCACACTTACTCTGGCAACTATTTGTGGAGAGAATATAAAGAAGAGGAGAGAGTACACAACGTTGTGGTGAGCCAGTGGATGAATGGAGCGTCAATGACATATACTAAACAAGGCACATGAAAGATAAGTCAATCAATCAACAAACAAATTAATAAATAACAAAAAGTCACCTTTGTAACCTGGGAACCCTCTACCTTGCTTTGGTAAGTAACCGTTAACATTGTGCTGACTGGCCTGCACTGAGTGATCTACTCTTATTTACTTTATCAATGAAAAATTGAAAGTTCGATACGTTTACCTCACTGCATTATTTATGTAGAATACCTTAAAGGGGTCATAGAATGATTTTATCGGGTATTTCACATTGTTCCCTAAGGTCTCCAAATAGGGTATGTAACATTGGTTGGGCTGAAAATGGCCCAGGTGCTGTTCTATTCGCCCTGATGCAACCCTGTGAAATCGCCCTAGAATGAAATGGGAGAGGTTTTCTCTCTTTTATGGTATGCTCATAAATATATAGATGGACTGTGCGTTGATTGGTTGGTTTACAACTAGCGAAGCTGCGGAGCAAAGACGCAACATGGCTAACAGCACCTGTTAGCTGTAATACTAGTGTAATACCTGCACTTCAGTGTCGTAGACTAAGCATAACTTTGTATTAAGTTTGTTCGTAGCACTGTAAGCAACATAACATTTATTAATTTGCTGAATGTAAAATTTGGGGTGTGACAAAGGTACAGACCAGAGCCAAATAAGGTGGAGCCACCGAGTTGACGTCAACTCTGTGTTTTTTTGGAAACCGTCCGTTTTACAGTGGCAGTTTCAAATTGTGAGATTTGCATAGGAAAGAGATGTCAATGGGAATTGGGAAGTTCTCTGTATGTCCATTTTACCCACTGAACTGTCGTTATTCAACTATGACAAGGTAAACCCAGTTTTGCATTCTATGATCCCTTTAAGGTTAAATTGAGGGTGAGAAACAGAAGGAGTGGCCAACCAACTGTGGACCCTGGGAATAGGGTGGTTCAGCTACCATACATAAACTTCATGAGGGAGTCAGGTGTTGGTGGGATAAGCCCGAGGACCCTGCCAAGCAGAAAACAATTAACTCAGACTCATTTGCGAGTGACAGTGTTATTTTAATCACTGTAATTGTGTTGGATGGATAGGAGATGTCCCATTAGTTCTGCGTCAGGAAGGAAGACTCACACTCAAACACCAACGGCGGTGCAGCTGCCATGCAAGGCGCTAGCCTGCCCATCGGGAGCAACCATGAAAGAGGAAGTTATTTTTAACTAGGGAAATGTACTATAGAACATTTCAAACATGGAAGAAGTTCGACACACAACAAACACAGATTGACACTGCAGTAGCGAGAGCCGTGACGAGCAATGGATCGATAATTTGATAAAAATGGCTGCCTGTTTTATGATTGAATCAACTTACAAGGATCTCAATCACCGTCTGCATCACAGACATGGGCACTATTCTAGTATGAGCTAAAAAGGACAGAAGATCACTTGAAATCAGTATTTGGACATTTAAATTCCTAGAAATAAACAGACTAGTTAAGCATATAATGTATTGTTTATTTAGTGTATAGTAAATATGCTTGGGAGGTTTGAAAAAAATGTGTGTTCTTCTGTCCCAGGTGGTCTGTGGTGGTGAGGCAGTGGATGAGCTGCACACCGACCCATGGTGTGTTCCCAGAGGTGAAGGGGAGGGGCTGGACCACTGCAGCCAATGGTGGAGCAGAATTCCCTCCAGAGTGGGCAGGTCTTTGCCAAACCGCCTCCTTCTGTAGGTTCATATCTGAACCTGATCTGAAGAGAGAAAAGGAAAGAGAGAAAGACAGATAGCAGAGAATATGAGAGGAGTGGAGGGGATTGTGGTCAGCTAGATAAAGACAATGTGTGTCTCGGGTGAGTGTGCATGTAGTTTCCTGCGTGTGGATGAATGTCTTACGGCTTGGAAATCCCAGTGAGATATCTTTGGCTTGATCCTCTAGTAGATGTCTTCCTCTCTCCTGGTGTTACGTACACCATAGGAACATGCCTGTACTGTATGTATGTATGTAGCGGTGTGTTGGTCTTCCCTTCTGTTTCTCCACACTAGCATCATTCATTCAGGTGTCCATTTTCCATGGACTTTTCAGCTTCATTCATCTCTGTTCAACAACATTCACACGTCTGTTCCCATCCAATCCGGTGTTCATCTGTCTCCATAAGAACCTTGTTCAAACCTTCCATTGACAGCTTTTCTGGATCCAGGGTCTGTGCTCTGTGATCTGTAATTGTTTTCTACAGGATTTTGTATTATTCCAGACACGGGTTTGTGAGTATGAACTTGTGAACACACTCACCTTGACCTGATCCTCAGGGAGATATCCTCCTCTCTCCTGAATTTTTTTTTTTTGGAGGGGGGACGGGGACGTCTGGAGGGCGACTGGGGGAGAAAGGGACAATGGGGAGGTCTGGAGGACGACCGGGGGGCAGGGACGAAGGCCAGGGCAGTTCTGGAGGCCGGCCAGGAGGCAGGGTGAAAAGCCGGGGCCCTCTGGATGTGCAGAGGTGCTCAGGGGGTCGGTGGTGGTGACCAAGGCTGGGCTTCTTATGTGCACGGAGCTCTGGGGGTGCTGGAGTCGACCAGGACTCTGCTGGGGGCTCAGGAGGAGCAGAGGGCTCGGTGCTGGGCAGCACGGGCACCAGGACTCTGGGAAGCACAGGCACCAGGCCTCTGGGCAGCACAGGCACCAGGCCTCTGGGCAGCACAGACAGAGGTCCTCTGGGCAGCACAGACAGAGGTCCTCTGGGCAGCAGTGCTGTATCACTCATTTCTGGGATGGTGGACACAGCACGGGCCCTGGGGAGAACAATATTACTCACTCATGGCCTTTCTCAGAATCAATGCTTCATCTATAAACTCAGTTGATGAGGTTCAAAGTTTAGGAGGTTTACCACTGACCTGCCAAGTTCTGTCTCCCTTTCCATGTAGCCCTGCTTCTCCTCTGGGTCCGTGTCTTGGCCGCATCCCACTGTCAGTAGTAGGGGATGGACACAAAAGCAGGGAAAAGCAAGACAGGATTAAAACAACAAAGTAGTTATTTACCAACCTCTAGAAAGGTTGATTGGAATGAGACACAGGAGTGCAGGGAGCCTGGAGAGAGAGACCAAGACCAGAACACACACGCACGGAGACAGACAGAAAACACGAGGGGCAAGGAAGACCAGGAGAACTTAAACTGGTGCATGGCTGTGACTGTCTGTGTTTGTGTGTCTTACCTCTTCCATGTGGACCATGTGGAGTCATTGTTGTGGCAGTGGTGTTTTTAGGGGACACCTCGGGGCTCCTGGTATCTACCCTACACCTCTTGGTGTTGCCCTGGGACAGGGAGAGGGAGGACGAAGACGAGGAGTCCTCAAGGGACTGTGCCGTCAAACACTCCCTGTCTCTCTTCCAGCACTCTCTTCCTCTTCCTCTCCCCTCCTCTGCTGCTCTCTGCATCTCTTCTTTCCTTTCTCTTTCTCTTTTTCTGTCTCCCTGCTTTCCTCTCCTCCTCTGGATGCAGCCACGGGTGGAGAAGGACTTCCTCTAGAGTAGGCCGGTCTTCGGGGCACTTTGCCAAACACAATTTCAGCAGGTTCTTACATTCTGGAGAGAGAATGAAAGAGAAAGAGAAAGAGAGATAGCAGAGAATATGAGAGAAGTGGAGGAAACTGTGGTCAGTTAGATACAGACAGAAAACATGTGTGTGCCTCTGTTTGAATGTGTATGTTTATTTTTCTCGTCTGCGTGTGGATGCGTGTCTTACGGCTGGAAAACCCATCCATGGTAGGGATAGGATCACAATGAAGGACGTGGTCGGGTGTGCGAAAGGGGAATATCCCAGACAGCACGTTATATAACAGTACCCCCAGCTGCCAGACAGCGGACGGAACCGCCTGGTAGGAACCATGGAGGTACCATTCAGGAGGGATGTACATTTTGGTCCCTGACACACACACACAAAACAACCTTAGTTAAACCGCACACGGAAGTGTGTGTCCCATAGGGTGCAATTGCAACTGAGTCCCTTCTTTATTTCTGCTCAAGTCCTTGTGTTTGTCATCATGGTAAATCTTCGATGATATATTGCTTTTTAATATCGATTGTGGGGGGTGGGGGGGGGGGGCAGAGAAAATACAACAGTAGGGAACGTACCAAGGAACTCGGTGTAGGGTGCTTCTTGAATAATGCAGCCACAGCCAAAGTCCAGAACCCTAATCCGTGGAACTGCAGATCCGGTCTCGACCAGAAGGTTCTCTGGCTTAATATCTCGGTGGAGGACACCCCAAGAGTGAAAATTGACCATGGCCTCAACCAGCTGCCTCAGGATGATCTACAGAAAGAGAAAGAGACCGAGAGAAAGACGGAGGACAGTTGGGAGAGGGAGGGCAAATGGTGATGAATGTTGACTTTCACAAATAGCTCTTTGGAGGTGGATGGCTGCGACGAGCTTGTCTGCACACACTCACCTTGGCCTGATCCTCTGGGAGATATCCTCCTCTCTCCTGGATATAGTCAAACAGTTCCACGGCGGGTACAGGCCTCTCCAGAACTATAATGAGCTCTTGGTCCAGCTCGTACCAGTCCAGCAGCTCCACTGCGGCCTGACCGTCTCCAAACCTGGCCTCACCCCTCACCCCCTCACTCCTGGCCTTCTCAGCCATGTCTGCCCCACCCTGTCCTACAATCAGTAGGAGCACCACCTCCAGGGGGAGCTGGCGGAGCTTCCCACGCAGGGTCTTAAACACAGAGAACACAGACAACCAGTTAGAGTTCATGCTGCAATAGGGATGTTATCTGTTTTGAAGACTAGTTTTAGATGACAGGTAATTCAGAATGAGAATCTAAAATGGAATACATGAATTGTAAAAGGGGGATTGGTCCACTCACCACAGTTGTATTGATCACCTTATCAATGGGAACATGCTTGACTGCCACCTATCGAAAGAGATGGGTGGGGCGAAATACAACATGTTGATTTATAAAAATGATATACTGCTCTGTGTGTGAGTATGTGTATATTTTTCTATGTTTGTGTTATGTCATTCTTACAGGCAGATTGTCATCTATACGGAGTCCAGCGAAGACTGAGCCAAAGCCACCTTGGCCCAGACAGCTCAGTTCCACGTACTTCTCCTCAAACGACCCTAGAGAGTACACACACATTCATGAATAATGAATATTTTTGCCTATCCATCTATCTCAGTTTTTCTGTCTTTATTATTATGTATGTTTAAATCTAGCTACCTTAGCTATCGTCTTTAACTATGTTGTTACTATATGCATCACTATGTACCTATAGTCATTTAATTGAATGTTTTGTGTTCTACAATATTCTAAGGCATTTGAAAAAAAATACTACAGCAGTCAATATGGTCATACTCACTCATGTTTCAAGGTGGGAGTGCATTGATATACACGTTATTTTGATATCATTACTATCTATTGAGTTAATTAACATTTGACTTTTTAAAAGCAATGTAGCATTGATCTGCAGTGAGATCGTAAAATGCAGACGTAGTTTTTTGTAGAATGGCATGCTGTTGTCGTGGAATCATTATGATGTCAAATATTTAGGATTAGCCTTGTGCCTCTTGAAACATGGGAAATTCAATAAAATCCCCAAGAAAGTGACATTCACATCAGGTTAGATAACATTGTAAAACATAAAACAATCATATAGGTACCCTACAATCCAGCTCCATAGAATATATTAGTTCAATGGGTGTGCCATGAGAAGTGGGAATAAACAAGGTGCACTATTTATTTACATAAAACCCTTTTCTCAGACAAATGAGTAGCCAATGTATTTAACATGTACTAAGATCCTTAGCTACTCTTTGATACAACCTCCCAACCTTTCTCTTTTTATCAAAGTTTTTTTTACCTTGACACTTTGTGTCAACACTATCAGACACCTAAAACCTAAAATAGTTCATATTTTAGTCTGATGGTGGTGACGGGGCGATGACGGACTTGACATTCATAGTGAAGTTATCGTGTTTTTGTGGTTTTCAAGTCATTTTAATGATATGATGTATAAAAATGGTGCTTAGTGTTTTCTAATAATGTACAAGCACTAAATGTGACATGGCAGAGTGTAAATCAGACGGGGGTGACATGTGATGATGTTGTACAATATTTGAAGGCATTACTACAACAGTTAATATTGTAATACTCACTCATTTTGAGGTGGGAGAGTGCATTGATTTGTAAGGTTATCGTTGAATAATTATTATCTAGTAAGTTCATAAGAAAATTGACTAGAAATGTAGACTACTTCAAAAAGTTTGCAGCAATGATCCTGGTGGTTTTAAAATGATGCACATGTACAGCTTTGTGGAACTGTATGCTGATGTCATTAAATCTATTATGATGTCATAATGACATAGTGTCAACCGTGTGCCCCAAGGCACATGGCAAATCCAATACTGTCCACAAGGAATTTACATCAAAATCAGGTTAGATAAAATAAAAGGAAATGAAAATAATATAGGCCACCTACAATCCAGGCCCATCGGATATACTTGTGGTGTGAGAAGTGGGACTAAATAGGGTGCAATATTGAAAAAAGAAAACCACCTGCTCAGACAAATTGTATTTAACATGTGATGATTGTGTTGACACATGAGGTGTTTCTTTCACAAAAGACATTCATTTGACATTTAGTTTTTTTCTGTTGAGGCTACATGCTAATAGAGCCTAAATTAGGAGAATAAAATCAAATCTAAACATTTCCAATCGTTTCCGCAGAATTTGCAAGAGGGGGTTGACATCATGATTGTGACAACAGGGAATATTAACATAAAGGTTTAAAATATTAAAAACGATCCAGACCCTGTCCGACACTGATGCACTCTGCAGAGGTGGGTTGTGGCAAGGAGTTCTTCAGTCTGACATCACGGGCACTGCATAAATACTGACAATGTAAGATTCATAGTATCGCAATGAGTTGGCTCTGAAGAAACTATGGCTCTGAGGTTGGCCTGTGCAGTATGTTATCAAATAAGGGCCAAACATATTTAGCATCTGTAGGAAATATTTGCATCTGTAGAAAAGTTTTGCAATCTGTAATATCTTTTGAAATCTGTCATATCAGATTGACACTGCAGTAGCGAGAGCGGTGACAAGCACTGCAACAGATCACTTGATAATGGCTGCCTGTGTGTCATCAAATTAAATGATCAACATCTCAATCACCGTCTGCATCACAGACATGGGCACTATTCTAGTATGAGCTAAAAAGGACAGAAGATCACTTGAAATCAGTATTTGGACATTTAAATTCCTAGAAATAAACAGACTAGTTAAGCATATAATGTATTGTTTATTTAGTGTATAGTAAATATGCTTGGGAGGTTTGAAAAAAATGTGTGTTCTTCTCTCCCAGGTGGTCTGTGGTGGTGAGGCAGTGGATGAGCTGCACACCGACCCATGGTGTGTTCCCAGAGGTGAAGGGGAGGGGCTGGACCACTGCAGCCAAGGGTGGAGCAGAATTCCCTCCAGAGTGGGCAGGTCTTTGCCAAACCGTCTCCTTCTGTAGGTTCATATTTGAACCTGATCTGAAGAGAGAAAAGGAAAGAGAGAAAGACAGATAGCAGAGAATATGAGAGGAGTGGAGGGGATTGTGGTCAGCTAGATAAAGACAATGTGTGTCTCGGGTGAGTGTGCATGTAGTTTCCTGCGTGTGGATGAATGTCTTACGGCTTGGAAATCCCAGGGAGATATCTTTGACTTGATCCTCTAGAAGATGTCTTCCTCTCTCCTGGTGTTACGTACACCATAGGAACATACCTGTACTGTATGTATGTATGTAGCGGTGTGTTGGTCTTCCCTTCTGTTTCTCCACACTAGCATCATTCATTCAGGTGTCCATTTTCCATGGACTTTTCAGCTTCATTCATCTCTGTTCAACATCATTCACACGTCTGTTCCCATCCAATCCGGTGTTCAGCTGGCTCCATAAGAACCTTGTTCCAACCTTCCTTTGACAGCTTTTCTGGATCCAGGGTCTGTGCTCTGTGATCTGTAATTGTTTTCTACAGGATTTTGTATTATTCCAGACACGGGTTTGTGAGTATGAACTTGTGAACACACTCACCTTGACCTGATCCTCAGGGAGATATCCTCCTCTCTCCTGAATTTTTTTTTGGGGAGGGGGGGGGGGGGGGGACGTCTGGAGGGCGACTGGGGGAGAAAGAGACAATGGGGAGGTCGGGAGGACGACCGGGGGGCAGGGACGAAGGCCAGGGCAGTTCTGGAGGCCAGCCAGGAGGCAGGGTGAAAAGCCGGGGCAGCTCTGGGGGAAGACCTGGAGGCCCCTCTGGATGTGCAGAGGTGCTCAGGGGGTCTCTCACCTTCTTTCTCCCAGTACTTTTTGTTAATCCCTCTCTTAGAGGCGCTTTGGATAAAAGCGTCTGCTCAATGAATACATGTAAATGTAACATCAGCTCTCTCACCAAGAAAGCACAACAGGATGTACTTCCTGTGTCAACTGAAGAAGTTGATCTGTCAAAGACAATGATGGTGAAGTACGGGAGAATTAGACTGCACCTCCCTCTTCCCAGGTAGGCTGTTGTTTCCGCATATACACACTCTTTTCCTCCTGTCTGCATGCTCACATGTTGTGTTACCCTCCCACCCTCTGCTTCTATCAGGCACGCCAGGGGGATCTGCTCGTGCTTCTGCTCAGTCGTGACCCTCAAGGACTCTTCCACCACACCTACAGCCCAGTAACTATCCCATCCTTACCCACTTCATTCAGTCTTGATCATATTCTAGAGAATGACACTCTTGTCTTCACAGGACACTAGGCTCGGCCTCGCTACCAGCCTCCCCAACGTCAGGCTCGGCTGTGCCACCAGCCTCTTCATCCACCGGGCTTGGCATGCTACCAGCCCTATAATTCTAATAAACATCTTCAATGTTCAATTGTTGTTGTGTTATTGCACTAGTAAACGCGTTGCGTTAATGCATTTCTAGTTACTATTGCACATTACAACAGCCATATTTCAATGTTATAGTATTTTGAATAAGACTGACATTTGTTTGTTAAATCTACCTTTGTTTATTGCATGCGCCAAACCCACCAAATCAAATTATTTTGTGTAACCTAAATTTATTTGAGAATAAACCGGATTCTGATTTTGTTTCGGCACTTAAACTACTATGGTTCACTAACAAATATCCCAGTTCCAATGCAACTGGTGGGAAAAAAGAACCAAAATAATCTTATTTTCCATCGGAAGTAACTTTCAGCATTAGTCTAATGTAGTTCATGGTCTGCCTACGTGTCTCCACTGAGTCTCGGTGCTACGATGCACTTAACGATCTACGACTGGTCTGGAGCTCTTGTTAATCTACGACGATTTTCAAATGCCTCTTTAGCTACGATGGTTTCGGGAAACGGCCCGTACAACTAAGATCCATCGTACGATGGACTCTACGATCAATTTAGGCTTACGATGCTTTCGGGAAACGCACCCCAGGTGCCAGAAAGTTTAAAAATAATTGTCTAACTTGTGACCTTTAACTTTAGTTCAAAGTAAATGGAAAAAGTGAAGGACAAAAACAATATGTCTCTTCCTGATGACGATGTATTCATGTTCTATCAAGCGTTTAATGGGAACATGACATTTCTAAAATGGAAGCCTACCTGTGAGAACAAAGGGTGACCAAAGTTGTTCAATTTATGAACATGAACCTATGGAAGGCTTGTAACCAGTCGGTGCATTATTACCAGGTGTTGGGGAGAATTGGTGCTTTTTTGATCTGTACCAGTGTATACTTGTATCCAACCATCTGCCTGAATAAATACCATCAAGCCGCCTCATTGGAACTAAACTTTGAGAACTAAACTTTGAGACTTGACCCTATTTTTGATCCACTTCTATCTGAGGAACTTCTGAGATTTCCACATCAGTTGTCGACCCCGACCCGATTACTTTCCATCCAGAGAACGCTTGGACACTTCAGGACCTACGTAAAGAATAAACTGGTATGACTGAATGTGTCGGGATTCTTTGGGAGATGGGCTTAGTAGCACGTTTTAAGAGTTGGACCAAGTTTTTTCACAGAGAGGTGGTTTGAAATGTACAGGTGATGGAAGTGTGTCTTGGGTTTGTGTATGTCTATATGTGTGTGTATGTGAATGTAACAAAGTCTGGGAGCCCCTCTGTTTTTTTTATAAAGGCCAAAAGCCAGAGGAGATAGATTAGGAGGGGAGACAGAACTGTGGATGAGATGGAAGCTGTCAAATGTTTTGCTTGTGCACACACACAATCCAGGGGCTGTCTCACATGTTCTGAGAAAACTGGGCTTTTCAGCTCAGTGCCTCTGTAAGGGAGGGGGGGACTAGAAACGCTTAGAGCCCTTGCCTCAGAAAATTGATCTGTCTGGTTCTGGTTTTTAACGTGTAACCACGGGGAAAGGAGAAGCTCGGGTAAATTATGTTTTTAGAACATGGTAGACAAACTTCAATCATAATTTGTGTCTGAATTTGGTGTTAAACGCAGGAAAAATGATCTCTCCGGTAAATTGTGTTTTTAGAACATGGATAGACAGATTGTGGAAAAGTTTTTCCCACAGGGCTGCAGCATGAGAGTTTTTTCTCATGCTCAAGAGAAACGACCTGGCTTTTTATGTTGGTGAGTACTCAAAAGTGTTGTAAATGTTTTATGTTTGTTACGGAGAGGTAGAAGAGTAAGATGTGAATTTTTTGAGAACTGGTCTGGAAAAAAATTCTGATGGCTGTGCTGTGCAAAAGCTTTTTGGTTTTGCTTATACACTTACACACACACACCACACACACATACATTCATACACATCAACTCATACACTCACACACCACTCACACACACACATACACATTGAACACACACACACACAGCTGTATAGCCACTGTTTGGGTCTTTGTAACGTGTGACTGCCCAAAGTGTATAATACCATGCAACTTTGAACAAGGAAAATAGAAGGAATAACAAAGCCAGCTCTGGGAACCCTGTCTCGGACTTAGACAAAAGCTATTTAGGAACATACACACACGCTTGCTTTTGCTGTTTCTAGTCTTGCTGGAGTTATTTTCTTGTTTTTTCCCTTTTCTCTCTCACTCTCCCAAACTTCTATCTTTTGTTGGAGAAGGGCGAGAAATCCCAATGAGTCCGGTCAAGCTTGAGTACCTGCACAATGAGGCGTGGCTCAGTCTATGGGGGGGTCTCCCATATGGCACTTACCAATGGCGGACGCTCTTCCGGCTGGGTCAGCACTCTGTGAGCATGGGATGAAGGCTAGGCTAGGCCTGTTTTGGGAGGAACTGACACAAGGGCTGGGTTACTGGTGAGGGACGGGTGGAAGGCTGAGTATGGTGGATGGTTCAGCTCTCTGGTGGAGGTAGGCCTAGGCCGAAACCATCCGGGGAGTCGTGCATCATTAGGGTGCAGCCGCTGCCAGCTAGGCCAACTGCCCGACTAAACCACCATGAGTAGACCCGGCATTGGGCACAGTGTCGCTCGCTCCTCGGGCAGACCCGTCCTCAAAAACCAACATGTCTAGTTTCCCATGAAATCCGGGTGACGAGTTCCCCTGCTGCTGGTCTCTGACATGGGCCAGCAGAGGAAGAACATGTCAAAATTCTCTTTCTCTCTTTCTTTTTATTTTTTTATCTTGGATTGTTCTATTTTCTAAGGGTTTGCTAAGCACAGTGTTTTGGAACGTTGGGAAAGACAGGGGATTTTGAACTGCAGCCTCAAGGGTGACTGAGTTCTCTAACCAAAAGCAAAGTTGAAGTTTTGAGTGAGAAGACCTGACTCTATCAGGAATGGTCTGTTGACATTCCTGAGAGGGGATGGTGAGTCAGGATTGCTTGGTTGACATCGGTAGGATGTGAATGGAGCAGGTTTTTGTCTTTTTGTAAACATGGAGTCAGATACGTCTAAGAGTAACAAGTAGAGTTACTTGCAGAGTGACAAAGTAGCAGCCGTAGCAGCAGTAGCAGTCGTTTTTCTGAATACAGGAAAACTAAAGTGAATGTTTTGAGGTATAAGACCCTGGGTGAGATTAACTATTGTATGCCACTTCTTAACAGCACACACGCACTGCTGGTGTGTGCGTTCAAGGAGGGTGGAGGTGGGGGGAATGAAAACTACAGAGCCTCCATCAAGGCCTGTTGAAAGAGCCTTCAGGACCCTAAGACATTACTTACTCCCACAGCCCCAAAGAAGCTGTCACCATGAAGGCCGCAGATGGTCGTACGGGGGCTAGAGCCAAGAGGCCAAGTTCAGTGGCAAAGTCAGAGAAATTACTGTCTCTGACCTAGAAGATGCCACGCCCAGTGACTTTGATAATGATGAGTGAGGGTTAGTAAGGGAGCTTATGCTCATGTCAGAGCTGAGCTGAAAGAAGCTGAACGCCCCCGCACTAAAAAGACATGCGGAAGGGGGGGCTCCAGGGAAAGACAGGTTTAGAAAGTGACCATACAGAAGACTCCAGTACTGATGAAGAGGAAACCAAGCGTCTGGGGCCATGGAGAAATGTCAGACCACCAGTCCAGTATCAAGTGCCTGTCCTGGTCAAGGGAAGGGGCCTCCACTACACTCCCTGGGCACACATGGACTTGGTTGGATTGACGGGGTGGATCCCAGACCTGAGAGAAGGGGCTGGGAGGTGGATATATGCGTTTGATGAAGAGACAGTAGGACGGCTGCTGGCCATTGGTGACATCAAGGCCATCCTGAGCAAGAGCTTAGGAGTGGGGGACACGAGGGAGATGCTCGAGGGGAGCCCACTCCACCGGTTGACCCTCAAGCAGTCACATGATGGTGATCTGTTCAATGCCTACCGTCCAGGACTGTGGCAACATCGTAGGGACAAATTCCCCACTCAGGTGAGCTCCTGGGAGACACTGAAACTCCCTCAGCTCACATTGCTAAAACCATGAAGATATGGAGAACTAAGCTGGGAGACAGCCCAGAGAAGGATGCACTCCAGAGACAAATGTTCAGAGAGTGTGATCAACAAGCTCCCAGCCCAGGTGAAAGGGAGACTGGATGAGGTAGTGGGTCTGACATCTATGACTTCTGCTAAATTCTCTGATCATGTGGTCCATGCTATAGAAAAGTTCAGAGAGCAGGAGGCAAAGACATTGGAAAAGGCCAGAAGTGAAGTGAGAAAGCTCACTCAGATGTACTTGAGACAGTAGCATCCAACTCACGCACCGAGTTTGCTAAAATGTACCGCGATGACCAAAGTACTTTCTCCAACACCCTTCTTATGTATATTTACATGCTCCTTTTGAGTTCAGTCCCTAAGTGTCCCCAAAGGCCCCATCACCCGGAAATCTGAATTTATAAATAAACACCTCCGTAAAGAGACTATAAGAAAGGAGCACCTGGCGAGAGGATTTGGAACTAGCACCAGAGCAAGGTGGCACCATTATAAGACATGATCGTGAAAGCAGGCATTACCCTGCTATTGACCAAATTGACCTGGACTGGCGAGGGGCGAGGAGGCATTCGTACACCAGGCACCTGCAGTGACCGTACCCGACTACACCCAACCCTTCCATTTGTATGTATTAAACTGCCAGCACTATGTCACTGTTATGTTCACGCAGGTATCAGGGGAGGGGGGTAGGAAGCAACCCGTAGCTCAATAATCTGTAGTATTGTCAGAGTAGAGAGGAGGTTCCCACCATGATATCAGAAGGCTAAAGGTTTAGGGCTTTCTCAAGTAAGTGTATAAGAAAGCCACTATCATCATTATGGGGCATGGGATAACGATGCATACACATCAGTTGACGGGCTTTATCAAGAGGGGTGAAACTTGTACTAACCAAACTGAGCATTAAAGCATACTCCGTTATGTGGAGGTACCCTGATGTAATGATAGGAGCATACACCACTGTAAATCCAGCAGAGAGCATCCCATTTCCGCATGGGGATGAGCCTCATGATTGTGAAACACAGGTCACAGAGTATACTAAATAAAGATCCGACCTGAGTATAGAACCGCTTGCCTGTGTTGATTACATTTTGTTATAGATGGTTCCTGTTACAGAGAATCAGGGAGGCTGGAAGCTGGCTTTGCAGTGGTGCAGATGCATGAAGAGAGGGTACCGATCACGCTATTATCTGAACCATGTTCTCAACAGTGCTCCAGTCAGTGGAGGAGGTGCGCTAACCAAAGCATGTAAATTGGCTCAAGGCAAGACAGTAGCTATGTTAGCCAATTCTGCCATAGGGTGTGTCACATGGTTGGATCCCTCTGGGAAACCAGCGATGCATATTAATTGTTGGATCCCCATACAACACCATGCCCGGGGCTATTTCTCTAAATCTCGGCCATGTTACCACAACATAGTTGTGGTAAGGTGCAAGGCTAGCAAAGAGTTAACATTTTAGAGACTATTGGTAACAACATGGCAGAGTTGGGAAAATGGGCAGTGAGGGCCTCCGTCCCTGCTGTCATGATGACAGGTGTAGAATTGACTGCGGAGTTAACTCTGTTGAGGGTTGTGAACCAGCAACTATAGCTGTGGGACAGTTATCGGGTCAGAGGGGGGCGGTCCGAGGACCTAACAACATATGGAGAATTTAGGGAAGGATTAATTGTTGATTTATGGTCTCTTATAATCTTCCGTGCGCATGGCTAGGACTGTGCATAATGGAGGAGGTATATTATAAGAGGAAAGTAAAGCGAAATAGGATTTGTTAAGTAAAAAATTAAGGTAAAACATTTAAAATGGATTTTTAACAATAATAAGTCGCATGAAGCCACTATTGGGGAAAGGAATAACCAATGACTGTTTATTCCAAGCGTTTAAAAAATCCCAGACGTATAAGTTGATAGGAGGACCAAGGTGCAGGACCCAGATTTGTGCTGAATCTGGGGACATCTCTGCTGGAGGGCCGAGGCACAGTGAAGGTCGGAGACACTATCAGTCTCTGCCTGCAGACCGGACAATGCAACTGCTGGAGGCCATGTGGGCTAAGGAGACAACTGCCTGATGACTAGTGACTAGTCCCCCTTTAAGGTCAACAAATGACTCACTTGAGCTGGTGCCAGCTGAGAGAGCGGAGACTCAACTTCTGAGTTCCTGGCCATCAACTTCCCTATAGCTTGACCATTCTCCTCCCACGTTGTGGCTGGAGGATGAGGTGGAGGTTAGTGAGAACGAGGGGATTGTAATGGAAGATGGAATGCACAGCAATGTTTTTATGAACCAAAATAATTTCATCAGTGACAGCAATTACTTGTAACTTTAAACCTGCTAATAGAGGTGTGAAAGTTGTTATCGGATGCTTTAAAGTTGAACGAACCCCTGACAAACCATCCGATGGCCCAGCGGTTTAAAACGAGCCTAACATCTTAGGCATAGTAAGTCAGGCAATAAGCAGCCCAAGGGATCCCTGAAGAGGTTAGGGCCAGAAATGGTTTAATCCATTCTTCCAGGGATCGCCATAGACAAAGAACGCTGTATGGGTTATGCCTCGTCTACGGTCAGTAGAGGGTTATGAACTACACAGATAATGCACTACTGGCACTCGGTGAGTATGCTGCATTTATATACCTGATCCCACTGCTCCACATGACAGTTTCACACTGATCATGACCAAACTGAAATCATTCGGACAGGATTCCAGCCATGGGAAGGATTTTCTCTTCCTGGGAGAAGAAGTGGGGAAAAATTGAGATTTCAGTTTGCCAAAAATGGGGGTAGCTGTGTTGATCTGTTTAAGGTATAGGGATAGTGATAATGCTGGTCAAGTTATTGCATTCCTACAGTCCGATCTCCGCTGGTCTCACAACGCCCCTCGACCTTAGCTGTGATTCACGACATGGAGTACAAAACTAACTCTGACTTTCTCACAGACCTGGACGCCCCAGTGTATCCGAATTTCTATGACCTTCCCAGCGCGGCGAATGGAGTAAGAGAGGGGAGGGGTCAGGGCTGAGATTGAAGTCCTTGTGACCTCACAACTTACCTCCCACGTGACAGTGGTTCACCCCATGTATTACGCTGATTCTGTCCCGGATAAGTGTTCCCCAACTACTGTACAGATCTCTGTCTCATCCCCTTGACAACTGAAAAAGAAGGGGGTAGGACTGAAGAGGTCAATCGGGCCCCTGAGGGGGGTGAAGTCTAAGCAGAGTCCCTCCATTGACACGGCGAGATCAGGTTACGCATGATGTCCCCTTTTGATTGTTTTATGGTTTCTTTGATTTCAAAATGCACCACACATACATCGAGTGGTCAATGTTGCAGATCACAACATTCATTTGTATTGTACAATGAAATGATGAGAAGGATTGCTTTTCTCTGTGTCAAGATTTCACGGTTTTGCCCAAGAGAGATGGTGTTGGAGCCATTGGGATTTTAGTCCAGAAATCCTGAG
Organism: Hypomesus nipponensis; assembly: GCF_054491055.1. Classification (NCBI taxonomy): domain Eukaryota; kingdom Metazoa; phylum Chordata; class Actinopteri; order Osmeriformes; family Osmeridae; genus Hypomesus; species Hypomesus nipponensis. The sequence goes on from NC_140373.1 coordinate 18,424,234, forward strand.
TGAAATAAGTACAATTCATATAGAACTGAGGGTTGTTATCAATCTGTGTTCATTGTGTGCATGATGCTATTGGAGTGTTGTGTGCATGGAGACAATTGTTGAAATACCCTATTCATTAACCGTTTCATGTTGGGTTCTGTTGAGTAACATACGACTGGACTTATGGACGTGAAAAAACTATCTGTTTGAGTTACATCCGAAGGGATTTTTCAGAAGGTTTATTTTGCTTACTCAGCTTATAACCACATATCCCTTACAAGGATTTTTTAGTTAGCACCTGAGCATCATGTTAAACAAATGATGCTCTGTACACCACAGATATTTTGGTCATACAAGTTAGGGTTGTTTATACCCAAGCATTATTTTGTTAAAATCATGACACATTATATTCAATGTCTAGTGCTGGTTAGCCTACAGTGCTATTTCCATATATCCGACTTTATTATTTTCTATACTCATTTATGTTGGCTTGTATTCAATGTTAATGGTTTGGATAGTATGTTCAGTGCCAATAATCATTCCCTTAGTTGGTTTGGGGGTTAATAACCCCCAGAGGGGGGTCTCTTGTGGCGAGCTGATTATTGTATGGCAGAGCTGAATTCATGTATGGTAGGGTATTAAGGATAGATGGAGTCACACTGAAGCCCATGTTAGGAGAAGGCCTGTCTGAGCAGGATGGAATGTAATGGCAGACATTAGGTCTGCCACTGAAGACAGGAGTGGGCCAAGGGTGTGTGACAAGGCTGTCTCATATGGAAGGATCTCTTCAGTATGCTTATCTTGTTATGGGAACACTCTGCTTAAGTTGGACCAGTTAGAGACAAGGGAGCAGGGGCACGGACGGATTAAGAAACCACGGGCCCCTGGGCCTGGACGTGTCAAGGGCCCCCCCACTCCCCGCAAAAAAATATAGCCTATATATATATATATATATATATATTAATATTGGCCGCATTTCCCAGAACGCTCTTAGAACGCTCCTAAGAAGCTATTAGCATTAAGAGCTTCTTAACAAATCTGGGAAACGTGGCCATTGTTGTTTAAAAACGCAAAAGTACTCGAGTAATCAACTAAATAAACAATGTTTATATTCCAAAAATATTTGATAGTTGTAACCCTAGAGTTGTACACATCTTGTGACATCTTCAAAGTGAATGTTTAGGCTATTCTTTAATTTTTCAGTGGGACTGTTAATGACATGAATGACTTAAGCTTCGCATATACCAGCTACAGCGCATTGTGTTATATTATCATATCCATACAAAGTTAATAACAGTGACTTCACGCAAAGGCACAGGCCTGGGGGCCCCCTGAGCTCATGGGCCTCTGGGCCTGGTCCTGGGCCCGGTAGGCCCGTTCGTTAATCCATCCCTGAGCAGGGGTTGCTATGGTTATTGAGGCTTTCCAGCTGTTCTCAGTAGAAACTGAGGAGCTTCTAACTCCCAAGGGTGGGAGCAGTGACGTCAAGTGAGGAGGGGGCTGAGTAGGGTGCAGGAAGGTTTGCGAGAACAACATGGTTGGGGGCGAGGATAGTGGAGATTTTGGGGACCATGCTACTTCAGGACACTGTGTTAGAGGTGAAATTAGCCCCTAAGCCAAGGTTGAGGCTGCGCACGCAGGAAAGGGATGGGTGACTTCATCTTCCAGAAGCTTCTAGAAGGTTCCATATTGCATCTTATCTCTTGGGACAAGGGGTGTGCGCCAAATATTATGCCTATATTACCAAGTGTTGGGGAGAATTGGGTGCTTTTTTCATCTGTAACAGTGTATACTTGTATCCAACCATCTGCCTGAATAAATACCATCAAGCCGCCTCATTGGACTTGAGAACTAAACTTTGAGACTTGACCCTATTTTTGATCCACTCCTATCTGAGGAACTTCTGAGATTTCCACATCATTATGTTGGCTATTAAAAGCGGAATTATGTCAGACATTTCAAAATCATTATAATTTAATTAGATTTCAACTGTCATTGTTTCCATTTGTGGATGGGATTATGCATGTAAATGGTTTATAGTGCACTATCCCTGACTACAATAACTAGAGGGGGATGTAGGGCTGTTTTGGTAGCCCCTTTGTCACTGGTCACCCAGACACTCATCTGGGACAGTTGTTGATTGGCATGAATGCTAAAAAGACAATCACACCTTAATGAAACACTTCTGGAGAGGTGATCTCAACCGTTGAAGAGGAAGGTGGGCCGAGGAAGACATTTTTTTATCATTAAAAGTTGTGTTCTTGTAAATATAAGTCTAAATAGCTTTTAATGTCATGTTTGATATGCTTTTGTTTCTTATTTTAGGTATTACATTCTAGTAATAGCATGTACATGTACAGGGTTTACAGAGTTTGTGCCTGCAGCAGACCAACATGTGTTTAACATATTCCCTTGTCTTGCAAGGGAACCAGTTGGTCTACTGCAGCCTTGATTAATGATCCAATTTGAATTTGTATGCATTAGACAACTTTTCAGTCATATGGCCGATGTCCCCATTTTAGTCAGGTTTGGGTGTATATAGGAAGAAGTTTTTACCAATCACTTGGAGTTCTGTTTACGATACAGCCCCGGTGCGTTAGGCGCCTAGTTCTCATTGTGAATACCTTTGTTAACCATTGCTCTGAAGGTATGTTTTGTATTTGATGATATTTCATTATCATTGTATTGATTATCTTACAATTTAGATAATAAACTATTATTGTGCATTTTTGAAGTTTATTGTTCTCCTTGAAACGTATATATCAAGCTACGGCGGTGAAAACTTTGATCTAGTCTGGTTGATGCGGCTAACTGATTATAAACATAGACTTTTGGAGTAGGTTTTAACTTAAGGCCTCTGAGTCACTTACAGTGGGTCTCCACGCTCCAAAGGAATTTAGCGGAGCCTCTGAGTGATTGATTACATATCCTACTAGTCTAGATCTACTATGGTTAAATCTATATCATAGTAGAGATTAACGACTGATTAGTGAACACGCATACTTTAAGGTCGGTGCTCTGATCAAGCAGACAATTTTTACCTACATCAGAGTTTTATGTCATTAACTGTTTAGTGCTCAAGGTTACAGGTAACGCACTTGTGCACATTTCTAAAATTGGAGTCGGATATTAACGAGTCAATTATCCCCCTGAGAATCTAACCAAAAGTGAATTGTGGTTCCCAAGCCAGGGCCAAACACCAAGCGTCTCTGGCCTTGCAATTCACCACCTACAGGGAACAAGAGGGAACTAGAGAGGGTACAATTTCTGGGGAAATTGTGGGGTGTGCTTTCTTTGGTTGAAGAAAGTGAGGTTCAAGAAGGTTCAAGAAATTGGGCAATCCAGTGTCAAAATGGTCCTAACCTCTATGACTTAAACGTCCCTTAAGTTTTTCCTTTCTAGTGATATTTTCAAGCATTTTTAGCCTACTCATATTGCATTTATTCATTAATAAAGAACCCCTTACTGCAATTCAAACAGTAAGCCTACCATCTGCAAACTATATGCCAACAAAAACTTAAATAAGCTTGACATTTATTAAGGGGAAAATGGCTTATTCAAAAAAAGTTTACTGGAAGGTAAAGCAAAATGCGACCATTTGGTCGCAGTCTAGAGGCCTGTGTGGACCAGCTGACTACTGCTGTGTGGGAATCGCAGGAGCTAACCAGTATACAAAAATACAGGGTGTTGATATCACATCCTGGAAACATACCTAGATACATGTTTGGAACCAACATTGTGTATGTAGTTTACAGAGTGTTAGGTAATAGGTAGGCTGAGTAGAACTACCACAACCTACTACCCAAACAACATGTGACCGACGGGCCAGCAGCGGCCCACCAGCAGCTGGCTGGTGTTTTGCTCATCGTTTTACCAGCGGCAGCCTACTCATGCCACAGGCAAAGCACACACAATAAGATAAGTCACTCCATTAAGAGACGGAAAAAACACTTTCTTCATCAAGAGGATGTACTTCCTGTGGCAGCTGAAGAAGTTCAACCTGCCAAAGATGATGGTGCACTTCTACATAGCCATCATCATCCTTACTATAAACCTTACCATAAATTTTGATTCATAAATAAGATTTAGCTTTTTTATTTTAATATTGCACCACAAGTTGTATTATTCTTCAAACTAAACTAAGAGCAATAAACACAGAAACACAATTTAAACAAATGAACATATAACAATAATTAATTTAATACATTTAACTTAAAAGTAGGTTGTTTGATAACAAATAAAATATTCGGTATATACATATATATATTATATACTGTACTGCTGCGAAGAACTAGGAGCTGGGCTAGTTCCGCTTGTTGTACTTGGTGTACATGGTGTACAACCTGTATCTCCTCCTGGATTCCAAACTAAACAGAAACATATTTAAACAACATATAACAATAATTAATTTAACACATTTAACTTAAAAGTCGGTGGTTTAATAACAAATAAAATATCCTGAATATATACACTGTATGTATATCATATACTGTACTGCTGCAAAGAACTAGGAGCTGGGCTGGTTCCGCTTGCTGTACTTGGTGTACATGGTGTACAACCTGTATCTCCTCCTGGATTCCAAACTGAATTGACATTTCCATTTCAGTTTGCCTTCTCTGTTATCGGTAATTAAGTAATCGTTTTTGCGCTTATGGGCTCGAGCTGGCCTGAGGGCTACCAAACCTGGAGAGGAGATGCATATCAAGAGGGAGGGAGAGCGAGGGGGAAAGGGAGGTCAGAGAGAAATTAAACGAAAAGTCAGAAGTGGTCAAGTCGAAATGTACACAGTATATCATCATTTTAATTTTTGGTGTGATTTTTATAATGTGATCTTTATTCTCACAGGTCTGCGTTCTTAATGTGGGGGTGTATATAAGAGGGTGTGCAGAGACGTGCTTAGCATTTATATTTCTGCAGCCTTGTTGTGTAGATAGGCTTTGCATATTTTGTACTACACGGCGCCGTTACGGAAAATTGTGGTTTGTTCACTTGCAGTGCTGGAAACAATTGGTAAACGAAACAATGATTGCATTAAAGTTTAAAGTAGAATAATTAAAGATTAAATTATAAAACAATGATTGTTCCCCTGATATAGCTGGGTAGTTAGTAGCTATTTAGTTACCTTCCTATGTTGCCCAGGTAAAGAAAAAAAATTGTTAAGTATACTAAATCTTAGCAAACTTGAGTATACTTGAAGAGTGATTAATCATAAGTATACTTCAAGTTATTGAATGATTAGTTAATTTGAAGTGTGCTATTTTGGAACAACTTATTTTGTACTTAAGATATTTAAGTTGTAATTAAATTGTACTAAAGCACAATCTAAAGTATATTAAGTGCACTTTTACGTGCTAAAGTGGAATTAAGTATACTTAGTACACTTTAAGTATACGGCTATGTCCATATAGTTAACCTTAACAAGCCGTTGAAGCCAACAGGATTTTCCATGTAATTTAACCACAAACACGTTTTATGATTATTATGATTATAACACGTTTAATATATATTGTTAGCGAATAACTGTAATATTGTAACGGTGAATCAAACTCGTAGTGACTGAGATCGCTAGCTACTGCTGTAGCTACAATATCCAACTTAACGATTTGAGATTTTCTGGACTGCGTGAGCTTTCTAGCTATCTGTCTGAAGAACACAATAATTTTCCTTCTGGGCTTAATTAAGTAGGCTACCTATCTATCTTATTGACTATGGACACTTTATCATTGTAATGATGAGCAGTTTTGAGGATTTGTGAATCGATGAGCAAGCAGAGTTGACAGTAGAAAGTTAAATGTTGGATAAAGCAAACATTGAGATTTCTTATCAGTTAAATACTGATTGTTTCATATACATCTGTATATAGCATATATATATTGTTTTCATATAGTTCAAGTCTTTTATTGTCCGATGCACATTCTTAAGACAACGCAAGCACCTGGCATTTACAGGCCTAACATAAGTAGCCTACACAGAACATAAATTACATCTATGCTAAGCTTAAATAAGTAAACCTCCTCACTATACAGATATCTATAAATAATACAACACAAATTACTGTAAATACTATGTTTACTGTCAATACTGTGTGTACTGTACTTACTGTAAATACTGTGTTTGCTGTGTGTGTACTGTAGAAATGACTGTAAATTATGAAATATTTGTATTTTGCTTTCATGGCCATTTTATAATAGTGTTTGGCCTAGCTAAATTTTAGTTGCTTTCTCCCCAGGAGGACTGAAGGCATGACCAGTGTGGCACCACATTAAGCCAGTTCTTCAACAATCAAAAAAACCCTGTCTGCCATAACCTGATCTCCTGAATTGATGTTAGTGTACAAGTCAGAATGTGAACTGATCTCCTTGTCTGATATTCTTCCTCCTCTACATTTTGGAGAAAACACAATATTGAGCCATAGGGCTTGATACCTATTAGAGCCTTGAGTGTGTTATGATGTTTGTAGTTTGACCTGAGGTCTAGGCCCTAGGCCTGAAATTGAATGGCCTGTAAATGAAAAACTCCAGCCAGATCACGCCACTGTGTGTGGTTTGTTTATTTACATCAACTAGACTAGTACTCTCACGCTAGCAAGCTTGCACAATATGCTACCCCAAGTTATGCTACCCAACAGCAACCCAACAAAAATGTTTTATAAATTATCTGTGAGGAAATGTCTTCCTTAAATCCGGTCATGAATGGTTGGTTGCCAGCCTGTCCATTAGTACCGTTAGATGCAGCGAGACCGCCCGGTAAACGTAGACTAGGCTACTATAGCTGGATCTCTGCTAACGTTATCCACAGGTTCCGTTGGGTCGATTTCGATTTAACCGTAGCAAAACAGAAAAAGCCTTATCCTTTACATGCCTGTGTACATTTGACATTACAACCCCAAACACAACAAGATTTTGGCATGACGTTAATCTTTTCGATCTAATCTTTTAAATGAACTACTATGAACTACTATGCTATGCTACCATACTAACGGCTGTTGACAGGATGACAGTTATCCACCCGGAAGTGTCTTGGCAACCTTTGTTTACAAACTTTCTGATTAGGTCTATCCACCTTATTCTCAGGGGGTCAACTGTAGAAATGATTATGGGTGCAACTTCCGGTGAGTAGCGGAAGTTGCGGTTTGCTATACGTTAGTCCCAGCCAGCCGTCAACAGTGATTCTTTCGAAAGTAATTTCAACTGTAATTTAACTAAAACTGGTTTGTTTTTAAACATATCTTGTCATTTGATTGTTATTATCATTGTTATAAAATATCATTGCGGAGCTCTGGTAGGCTACCTACTGCGCTGTTCGCGGCTTAACTAGCTAACAACCATATTTAGCTAAATCTGTGGCTTCAACGACAGTGTGTTGAACACACACCCACAACAAAAAGGGATTGTTCTTGTGACAAACGATACAGTTTCCTTCGCCTGCCAACAGATGAGGACTACAAAAGAATGTAGCTGAAAAACCTAGCCATGAAGAGACCACCCAAAACACTATCGTATGTGTACTCGTTCATTTTGTGGACAAAAAGCCGATGGAGGAAATCCGCATCCTACTTGGTGTTTGGGCTACGAAAGACCTCTCCAGATTTAGTCACAGTACTGTCAGTAAAGGTGAAATGCAAGTGTTCATATAAGATTTTTTGTGGTCATTCATTCTGTCATTAATTTCAGTGTTGATAGTCAGCAATCAATAAGTGTAAGTCAATTTGACTCCCATCCGCGCTATAAGTAGGGAAAACCAGCTCTGCGCTTCTTGTGTTATGATTTTTAGAGGTTTAAGTGTGGTCTTTCCAGCTCCCAAAGTCACTAAACAGGAAGTGTGTCAAAGGGTCATATCATAACATATGACCAAGGTCAACACACAACACACCAGTACGTGGAGGTGGGTAGCATGGAGGGTAGGAGGGGGTAGTCACACACACACAGCAGGGCCACTCACCAGAGGTCATGGTGTGGCTCTCACAGACCGGCTTATGTTTGGGGCCATCCGGGAGATCTAGAGAGAGAAATACATTCCACTTTAGTCAGGGCTAGCTGTAGGTGTGTGCGATGTGCATGTGAAGTGTGTGTCTTTGTGTGCGTATACTGTATGTGTAGGGATGTGGTGTGTTGGTGTGCATGCACGTGTGTGTAACTGAAACAGGCTGGTGTGGTGTGAGTATGTGTGACTAAGCCTGTGTATTATTTGACTAACCCTGTGTGTGTGTGTGTGACTGACCCAGTACAGTGTGCTGGCCTGGCATGGCCACACCCCAGGCCTGTGCAGTGTGCTGCAGCAGCAGCGTGCTTATTTGGCGGTGTGCCTGGGCGTTCCAATGCACATTGTCTTTTACACGGTGCTGCAGCTGGGAGCGGAAATGATTGTGCAGGTCCAACACTTCCAGTCCAAACCCACTTGCCACGCTGCGTGAGATGGAATTCGCCTCAACAATGTCCTCGCGCATCGTCGAGCCTAGGTGGGCTATCTGCAGGTTTGGAGATTATGTTCAATAGGCCCTTTTATTGATTGATTTGATTCCTTAATTGTTTATTGATTTATTTGTTCCTTGGATCAAACATAAATCAATTAATAAACAATGGAATTAATTGATGAATCAAGGTCATATTGACCTGCCAGTACTTCCTGTGTTTGATGAATTCAACTAATGAATCAAACAATCAAGGAAATATTGATTACCCTTTGTAAACTTCTGACTTCCTGTGTACGTATGTATACGTGCGTTTGTGCGTAAGTAAGTGTGTGTGTACATGCATATGCACGTGTGTTTACCTCGGGCACTAGGAACCCGCCCCTGATGTTGTTGCCGATGGGCATAGTGAGGGTCCAAATCACCAAGCTCTCCTTCGGGAGGATGCTCTTCAGCTGCCCAAAGAACTGCTTGAGGTTGACAGTGTAGTCCAACTCCCATGGACGGCTGTGTCTGAGACATACACACATGCAGTAACACATATACACACACAGGGACACACACGCACAGATGCATGAACACACACAAGGACACGCACACACTTTGCTATTTCAACATTTTCAAGGATAATAGTTTGAAACGGATCTATTGCAGGGGTGGGGAACCTTTTTTCTGCCAAGGGCCATTTGGATATTTATAAAATCATCCGGGGGCCATACAGAATTATCAACTTAAAAATGTGCCTGTTGTTGTGGCCTCGAAAACCTGTATTTTAGGCATATGTTGAGGTCAGATCAGGACACAAGTCTCTGTCAGCAGCCTATGGTATGACACCAGGCTGTACACTTTGACATAGAACTAGCTGAATCACTTGTCTGTGCAAAGCATTCTCATAAACATGTCCTGTGATAAGCTATTTAGTGTTCTCATTGACGTCATCCTCAATTAAATGCCTTGTCCTGACAAGGGTTTTCCGAATTTGGACAGTACAGAGTCAGGTCATTTTGACATCAAAACTGACCATCATGCATACTGACGTGCATCAGTAAACGGACCCTAGGGACTCATTAACAAGGCCAAACAAACATTCTTCCCATCTGTTTCCTGAGATCACCCAAGACTGATTGTCAATGTTTAACCAAGAATATACCTGTATGACGTGTAACTTTCTGTATAAATGTCGGCTGGATCCATGTTTAGTTAGACACATCTCGGCGGAGATGGTCTAGCGAATGTATTCCCAGTCCTTTTGCAATAAATCGAAGCCTTTGTAATCCGATCTCTGACTAGCCTTTTTTGAACCCTTGGGGCTTTTGAAGTCTACCACACCTGCTATATTTGGTCAAACATTTAATTAACTCACCCTTAATGTGATGGCTGTAACTGCTTCTCTTTGATGAGGTTTGTGATTTGTTAGAGATTTGTTAGCAGGCACAGATGCAGCCTGCTTTGACTAGGGGTGCATCGAACATTTCTGGGGGGTATCATGTGTCGTGGAAGTTTGAGAGAATCAATCGTTCAAGCCGAAGTCGGGTAAAGTATAGAGTTAATGTTTATTTGACGTAGATTTAAAGATAATAACGTTACCAACATAACACCATCAGCACACAAACATAAGACAATAACACAAAGACAATTCCATACAGCTCCATCTAGCATTCTAGAATGGAACCGGGAGAATCCAGCCCACCAGCACTACCCAGCTGATGGCCCTGATCCCCCCAGAACATTCTTCAACAGACCATTTTATAGATACGACAGTTCTCAAAAGTGATTGGTCCATCCTACAGACATGAAGCTATACCAAATCTCTTCTGTCATTGGTTAAATTCTTAGAACAATACAGTTGAATCCACATGGTCTTCAGACCAACTGTCTCTTCCCCCCAGGTGACAATAACTCTTTCAGGTCACCCAGACTTACCGTCTCTTCGACTTCACATCTCCTAGTTAGTGAATCAAGGTCATAGTTGACCATAGTTGCAGGTGGCATCTCTACCAAATGAGTTGAATCAACATACATTGTATCAAGCTTCTTATCCAACTGAACACTAAAACAAATTCATTGTACATACGCCTAAAATGTATTTCACATTTCCACACTTTTTCTTTTTGTACAATTAATGTCAACCAACAGTAGTAAACAGTTCCTTAAAAACAAAAAAAATCTAGCTTCAATACAATTCCTAATCAGGATACAAAATGTCATAGTGTAGTTGTCGTCTCTCGTCGTGTGTGCGCATGTGTTAGCCAATTACCCTTCCGTAGTATCAATTTTGAAACTGCGATTCCTTCCTTCGCCACCATCGCTGTTGATTCTGTCTGTAAACTGTGACAAATCCCTTTGCAATTTTTCCCGTCTCTCTGGACACTCACGAAACCACAGCCTTGATCTTTCCGATCCAAGCGCTGTCTTTCTGGCCATTTTTAGCAGACATTTTCAACAGACGGCGGACTAGCACATTCAGAAGATAAAATTATGTGTATTTTCATGGAATCTTAGTTATTTTCTTATCTTATACTCCTCGTTGTTTCAAATAAACATTTAACACAAAAGACAAACTTATACAATTTCCTCACTTTTTCTTTAACTTCTCTTTCCTCACATAAAAGACAAGTTGGGATTCAAATTCAACATGGAAAACACCACATCAGATTAGCCGTTTACACATCCATCTCAGTTCTGGTTGACAATCTGCAACTTGTCAATTTGGTTAAGATTTATTAATCAATGTTTCCCACGCATTGGTCCACCACCAGACTAAGAATTAATCATAACACACACATCTCAGTAGCAATAAACTCATGCAGAACTCGTAAGCCCTAATGGGACTCAAGATCCTTTGTACGACTTCAACGCAACGGGCCTCGAACCCTTTAACATGTATTAGTATACTTTAGCAATTACATGACTTCAATAGACCTAGATAGCTCATACAATTCCCTAAAATATCGCAATACATGTATTTGTGAGAAAGTAAAAAAAATTGCTAACGAGATATGACAATTTCAACCAATCCATTCACAGATCATCCACTGTGAATTTCAAGAACATTTCACATTACCCAAACACTCATCCACACACCCATGGATGGACAACCATATGCATTATGCATATGACAACTGGCTAAGCAACAAATAAACTGGCCACAACTGCATCTTTGAACTACTCAAAGACTAAACACAGAGGATTCACAGTAGGAATGTAGCAATATCACAATTTGGACGCAAATTAAGTAAATGTAAAAGATAGAATTGCACATCTATTTATCAGACTAAAATTGTACCATTCCAACAAAACCCTGTCAAATTTAACAATAACTTTAACCTCACCACAACTTCACTCAAAGTAATCGATCTTAGTAACTCACCACTTTCCCCTGTTCAAAATGCCGCATTGAACCACCTGACACTGAGGAAGAATCTCATTCTTGTCACTCACGAGTCCAGGTCGCACCTCAACGAACATCCTAGTGCCCCCTCCAAAACTGTTGTGGAAGTTTTGGAGAGATTCAATCGTAAGCTGAAGTCGGGTGAAGTATAGAGTTAATGTTTATTTGACGTAGATTTAAAGATAATAACGTTACCAACATAACATCATCAGCAAACAAACATAAGACAATAACACAAAGACAATTCCATACAGCTCCATCTAGCATTCTAGAATGGAACCGGGAGAATCCAGCCCACCAGCACTACCCAGCTGATGGCCCTGAACCCCCCAGAACATTCTTCAACAGACCATTTTATAGATACGACAGTTCTCAAAAGTGATTGGTCCATCCTACAGACATGACGCTATATCAAATCTCTTCTGTCATTGGTTAAATCCTTAGAACAATACAGTTGAATCCATATTGTCTTCGGAACAACTGTCTCTTCCCCCCAGGTGACAAGAACTCTTTCAGGTCACCCAGACTTCCCATCTCTTAGACTTCACATCTCCTAGTTCGGTGTTATAAAGCTACAGGTGGCGTCTCTACCAAATGAGTTGAATCAACATACATTGTATCAAGCTTCTTATCCATCTGTAAACTTCTCCTAAAACACATTCATTGTACATACGCCCAAAATTTATTTCACACATGATTACGGAAAGGGATCGTATTATTTTTTACATTGTTACAATTTTTGAGACTGCTTATCGATCTGAGTGTTAATCAGGTGCGAAGCCATACGTTGTAGACATTCGGGGCTTAGCCCAAACCAACAACGTATTCTGGGTTTGATTTGCTTGAAAGGAATTCCACACTGCGCCCAGAACGCGTACATTGGTACGCAACGCTGCACGCCTCCACGGTCCTCTTCCACATATTAAAATAGTGCTGCTGCCAACGAATAATGCACCTAATAATATGGTTCCTGCAGTGCCATGGCTGGCCGGACCAAATTATTTTGTCAGTCGCATACGGCCCGCGGACCGGACGTTCCCCACCCCTGATCTAATGGGCAGTGACAAAGGAAGTTTGATTGTGTGAGACGACAAATACATTTGCCACCAAACATGCAAGATCATAGATTACTTTCATCAAAGAGCCCTGATTTGAGGAAGATGAAGTATCAAGGTGAACACAGTTTATTATGTGACACGTGTCAGTGCAAGTGAAACATGACTAAACGTTTCATAAAAAGTAGGATGTTGTCTGTTTTAACCTGCTTAGTTTGCAACAATAATCTAAGCTTGCTTACTAGCTGGCTATTTTACTATCCATTTATGCAATAAAAATAAACTGCTAATTAACTAAAAATGTTCACTGTGATGTTTTCCTTCATTTCTATTCATGCTTCAAAATGTTTTCAACCCTGGGGTAGGAAGTTTCACGTCCTGTGCATGTTTACATGTGTGTGTACGCATGTCTCAACACCACCACAAAACAAGGCGTTCACCTGGAGATGTCCCAGATGCAGGAATTGACCACGACCAGGTCTGGTTTCAACCCACACCGGATGTCCTCCAGAATGCCCTCCACGTACTTAGAGAAGATCCGGGTGATGAAGTAAAAGCGGACATGGTGGTTGTCTGACCGATAGTCACGCACCTCCCTATAGCCAGTTGAGTTATTCATTTGACCCCCCTCCAACATGCAGTCATGTTCAAACTCCATCTCCCCCTTTGAAGAGGAAGAAGAGGGGGAGGAGAAGGTAGTTGATGAGGAATAGGGTGAGGCAGAGAAGAGGGGGAGGATGAGGGGGAGAGAGTGGAAGAAAAGGAGGATGAGGGGTATGGAAAACAAACAAGCAACCAAATGATGTGAATCCCTTTACAGACCAGGACAAATTCTCAGATGCACTTGATTTGACTCACCCCATGCAATGAAATTATCAGTCTCAAAGATACTGAGTCAATTCAAACACACCTAATCTACTTGTTAATACATATATGTATTAACTGTATATATACAGTATGGCCACCATTATTTTGCTTCAGTCCTCTTGGGCATGGAGTTCACCAGAGATTCACAGGTTACTGTGAGCCACTGGAGTCCTCTTCCATTCCTCCATGACAACATCACGGAGCTGGTGGATGTTAGAGACCTTGCGCTCCTCCACCTTCCGTTTGTGGATGCCCCACAGATGCTCAATAGGATTTAGGTCTGGAGACATGCTTGGCCAGTCTATCACCTATTGAACATCTGTGGGGCATGTGTGGCTGTGTGTTGAGTTATTTTGAAGGGACAACAAATTTACACTGTTATACAAGCTGTACATTCACTACTTTACATTGTACCAAAGTGTAATTTTTTCAGTGTTGTCATGGGAATTTATGTCGTATTTTACTGAAAATATGCCTTGGCTTGTACTCCAATTTTACGGTTTTCTTATGCTTGTGAGGCTTATATTTCGAAGCGGTCAAAATGATGATGTGTCCTTGGGCAAGGCACTTCACCCTACTTGCCTCGGGGAATGTTCCTGTACTTAATGTAAGTCGCTCTGGATAAGAGCGTCTGCTAAATGACTAAATGTAAATACGGTAATAAATATTTACTTGTACTTCTATATTTACTTTTAAATGTGAGAGGTGTTTTGTGAGATACTGTACAATTGAGCTCTGTAATTACATTGGTCTAACGGCTGTAGAAGTACCTTTCCTGAATCAAATATAAACGGTGTATGTCAAATTCACCTTTTTCTTCAACTGGGCCACAGTTAGTAGGTTGTCCCTTTGAAGTAAAATAACTAAATCCTTGTAGACCGACCGCTGGACTGTGAAAAGGAATCGATTTGCTCAGTCAAAAACACTTTTATTGAAACTCAATTGTTAATTCAAGATGAGGCTATAGCTTACTTGAGTCACCGAACACGATCACGAATTTCTTCCGAAGAAGATGGGTCGCTTGCCCGTGGTTTATTGTGTCATTCTTCATATCAAAACAAAGACTAGTTTAATTAACATTATCGAAGTAAATGTAAACTGATGTTAGGCCTTGCACTTGCGCTCCAACGTTAGAGGAAAACTAGATGTGCTAAGGGTTTTGATTGTTAAAATCGCAAGTAGGCCTTTACTTACCATGTTTCCTATTCGACTGAATGGTAGCCTATGGTTTGCAAAGTGGAAGTGCGCATTTGTCTGTCGTTCGGGTAGTGACCCGACGGAAAATTCTCTGCCAAATCTTGACAATCAATTTATTTCAGAATTATGCAAGATTCTTACAAGATTCTTTTATACTTGGTTAGTTTTTCTACATTGGGAACACGCCTAAAAATAAACATGCCAACTAGACAGGCAACTTCATCTATCACCTTATTCTATTCGAAATTGATGTAATATGGCAATTCCTTAAACCATTTGCATTACAGTGATAAATATAGGTTGGTGCCGTGATGACATAGTTCTGGTTATTGGACCACAGATCTCGAGTGCATTTTTTGTTTAAAGTTTTTAACCTATTGCAAGTGACAGTTTTGAAATATAGGAACCAACTACATGGATTTCAATCATGCACAATAGTAAGTGTTGCATCCCAGCAGGTAGAAATGTAGGCAATGTCATGTAATTAATTTGCAATGCAGCCTCATGTCCTAGTAGTCATTCATTTTCTCATCTACAGAAACAATTTAGGCTAACAGCTAAAATACAAAAAAAAAACTTGGAATATAATTTAGTCTTCCATTCTTGAATATAAAAAAGTATAAAAGCAATCAATTGGTGATGTGTAACATTATTAAGCAAACATTATCTGTATAGCATACCAAAGCTGTATAAATCATACACAATACAAATTTGAGCTCCAATAATTTAAGAGTTCAATGTGGTAAAAGGGTGAATCTCCCAAGAGTTTCATTTCCAAAGACCAATAATCACAGGATATCACAGTTCTTCATTAGTGAACCTAACTGTAATATTTTGGGAAATAATACATGAGAAATTGGCCTGTTAAAGTAACTGAAGCAACATTGAAGCAGCATAGCTGGCAGTGGATGCCAGCTGTATCGTATCAGATTCAAGACCCTGGTACTGACCTTCCGAGCAGTGAACGGGACTGCACCCGACAACGTCAAGTCTCTCCTGCAACCTTACACCCTCACCCGTCACCTACGGGCTTCTTCAGACAACCGCTTGGCTTGGTGGTCCCACCGCTCAAGACTGCCCGGTCCCAACACAAGCTCTTCTCCTGCCTGGACCCCCAATGTTGGAACCAGCTCCCCACCTCCATCAGAGACACTGACTGTCTCCCCACCTTCAAGAATAGGCTCAAGACGCACTTGTTCAGGGAGTACAACGACACTTAGGAATGCTTGCTTGATTGGACCTGATGTTAGTTTCCTCCAGGATCACAATGACTCTTATTGAGAGACTTGTTGCTCTTGTAGGTAAGTTATAACAAAGTTAACTCTTGAACTCGCTGTGAAATATTTTACTGTTGATTGTTCTTCTACAGGTACAGTCTTGCACTTTTTGGGGTTCATGTTGTTTTAATTTGTAACTTGTATAACTGCATGCTCTTATGGGTCTTCCCTTTGGCACTTGATTAGTTTTTCACAATGTATGCTTCATGTTTTGGCTGCTTGCAGTGTTTGGGACTACGTCGTTGTTATGATCAGTGACCTATGGTCTTTTGTAAATCTCTCTCTTGGAAGTCGCTTTGGACAAAAGTGTCTGCTAAATGCATAACTGTAAATGGATGCCAATGCAATCTAGGAATTCAGCCTCTTGGCCATGAATTTCCCATGCTAGCCTTCATCTTCCAGCAGTTTTAACAGTGGGTTATTTCTTGTCAATACCACCTTTTCAAGAAGCTTGGAGCTCTCCCTTGCTGCTCAGAGGGAAGACCAGGTAAAAGAATGAGAAATGAGAAAATTTGCAGCTAATTCTAGATATGATATTCATTCTTTGAATTCTAATACAAGATCATTTCCATAGGTTTACTATCTACAACAATGACACCT
Source organism: Hypomesus nipponensis (assembly GCF_054491055.1). Lineage (NCBI taxonomy): Eukaryota > Metazoa > Chordata > Actinopteri > Osmeriformes > Osmeridae > Hypomesus > Hypomesus nipponensis. The sequence goes on from NC_140373.1 coordinate 18,441,010, forward strand.
GGTCCCTGTTTCTACAAGTATATGAACAAGTGAGTAATTATATTAGCTTGCTCCATAAATAAATACTGAAACATAAAATACTTATGTAATTCTGATTTAACTGTCATTGAACATCGCCTTCAGGTCCTAAAACAAACAAAACATTTGAAGCATCAGACCAGAATTGCATTTACACAGGTATGTGTAGTATTATACAGATACCGACATAGAGATACACAGTGGGGGGGAAAAAATTGATCCCCTTCTGATTTTGTGTGTCACACCAAGTACTGAGTCAGGTTTTGCAGAGGGGTCAAATACTTATTTCACTCCTTAAAATGCAAATCATTTTCTAAAAATGACTGATCATTTGTTTGTCAGTGGGCAAACATACAAAATTAGTAGGGGTGATGTTTTCCCCTCACTGTACATGCACTTCACAAGTTCAGTAATCACACCATAGATTGAATAGATAACTTTTATTGAAGCAGAGCTGGTAGCAGAGCCAAGCCCGATGGTGGAGGAGGCTGGTTGCAGAGACAAGCCTGGAGCGGTTGGTGGAGGCCGGTAGCAGAGCCAGGCCTGGGGTCCGGGCATGGACTCGAGTGTGGCAGAGTCCTAATGGGTCACGGCCAAGCAGCAGCTTGAGAAGATCCCCTGGTAAGCCTGGATGGATGACAGGGAGAAGCAGAGAAAAAAGGGAAGGGTTGGAGGGTGAGAACAACATGCTAGCATAAGGACCGGAGGAATGGAAGATACTTTATACAAGGGGAGTTTGGTCGCATTCTTCTGTGCTTTACTGGGCTGATGCTTATTAGTTTGATTGGAGAAGGAGTCTTGGTGTCCATCCTTCCTTCAAACTTCAGTTAACCCTTTCATGCCTAACTCCATTATAGGTTAATACATAATTATATGTAGTGAAGAGTATGAATATAATTTACATGTAAATATAAAGACTAGATATGTGGTCTGAGTGTAGTTTTGTAATGTGGTGGTGCAGTTTCAGTGCCTGTTGGTGCATGAGCAGAGGTGGGGTCTCTGGTGATGCCCCGAGCACAGGCTCTTCTCGGAAGATGAGGTGTTGAGGGACCAGGAGAGCTCCTCAGAGATGTGGACAGCCAGGAACTTGAAACCGGAGACATAAAGATACATTTTATTAGACTAACACTAATTTTAAAGCAGTATTTAGTAGATCTATATCTCTATATTAATTATTGAGGTCAAAAGTTACTCTGACAGAATACATGTGAACAATAGGCTACTAGCAGGGCTCTAGAGTGCGACCAATTGAACGGGTGCGACTAAAAATGTTCCTAGGTCGCACCGGTGCACCTAACCTCCTCGCATCCGCTGCCTCTCCAGAAACAAAGCATTTGTTTCTTCTTTGACGGAACTCACACTCATGGTTAGATCATATCGTGGTCTAAACTAATCAGAGACACAGATGGGGCGGGTCTTTGCCTCTGATTGGCTGTGGTCCAGATATTCCTGCAGGCCTACACTGCTACGTCCTGTGTGATTGAAATTACGAACTGAGCACCAGAGAATCAGTTATGGCAGACCTGGGCATTGTACGGCCTGCGGGCCACAACCGGAACACAGGCTGTCCCAATCCGGCCCGCGTTAAAAGTTTGTAAAAGAGGTATGTGCTTTAAAAAGAAACGGTGAAAAAGTGTTAAAAGTATGTCTGTCATTGTTATGCATTGCAATAATTTCTTACTGTTAAAAAATTAGAAAAAAAAGTTATGAAAACAGCATCTTATTGACTTTCATACATGTTTAAGCGTTAAAAGTATTCAAGAATGAAAGACTGAGAAACTGAAAAAAGTTACCAGTTTTACTGATTAAGATTTATATTGCAAAACAGTTATCGATAACATAGCAGACAAAAGTATGTCAGCAGTATGAAGGTGACAAAAAGAGTTGCTTTGAAACCAAAATGGTGAGACAGTGTTAAGGGTATATCTGTCATTGTTATGCATTGCAATCTTTTCTAACGGTTGAAAAAGGAGAAAAAGAATGATAAAATGTTTTCATAATTTCATAAATGTTAAAGCGTTATGTTATGCTCTTAAGACAATCACCCCCATTACCCTTTGCAACCCCAGTCATCACTGGAGTTCTGCCGCGATTGGGATCTGAACATCAGCTCCCTCACCAAGAAAGCACAACAGAGGATGTAGGCCTACTTCCTACGCAGCTGAAGAAATTCAACCTGCCAAAGACAGGTTCTCCAAACGTACTGTAATGTTAAAATGCTAGCTCTTGTTGTTAGCCGTTGAGGCGAAGGCTTACCTGACACGAAGTTTTCATTGCATAGTAAGGTGTTAGAAGTGGGTGACCAATGATCTCTTCGAATGGCAGCTAACCACTTCTTTCTTCTTTCCTTTTCTTTTGGTATTACATAAAATAGCAGTCGGCCAGCGTTGGCCAATCGCATTGGTTCACTTCCTTATTTCTTGTAACGTAGCAACGGTTGGTCATTGTCAGCAAACCTAGAAGCTAGAATCTACGTTTCAAGTTGAAGGTGGAGGAGAAACTAATCAGTCACCCAGTCCTGTTCAGACACTGAATTTAAAGATGACATCAAAATAATAATCCGTGGTGCAGGGTTGCCGATGTTGTCGTTGTCCCTGCATGGTGAGTTTTTTAAATACTTTTAATTCAATCTCGTCACATTAGGTGACTTTGCTGTGAAACTGCAAAAGCTACCTACTCAAACTCAGAATGCTGCTGCAAAAAATCGGAACTATTGTGGGTGGTAAATAAGATCATGCTACATCTAACCAGCGGATCATTTCTTGCAAGTGTGTCAAAGTGGTATTTTTACAGACTGTATTACAGTACAGTAACATCGTCATCGTCTTCCATCTAGCATCGGACTTTAGCCGAAGAAGCTAGAGCGAGGATGCAATGGGAGATTTGCTAGAGTAAGCCAGATACTGCTTCAAATTGAAAACGGAGACGATCTTTTGATTAAAGACAAGTTCCTTAACCTTTGTTGTCATTATCGCCGATAAAAAGTAAATACTGTTACAAAGCATTTGTTTGTAGGTAACGAACAATAGACGTAGCCTAGCTCGTTTCGCCGTTCTACACTGTAGACAGTATGCCAGCTATGATTAGGGAGGACAAACGTTCTGCTCTCAATGTAATCACAACGGAGGGTTCCAAGCGTCAAAAAAATGCAAAACTGAACTTATTGCTCATTTAACATTGTGATAAAAAACACAATTGTGATATTTAATGTAGCCTATACGATGTACGCTGATATTATTAGTACATTTACTTTCGAAAACAGTTGTCAATTTTCGCTTGTTGACTGAGGCGTTAGCATAATTAGCCTCTGTTGAACGACATATACAATAGCGGTCTGTGATACATCCGTTTTCAATGTTAAAATAATAAACGATATGCCTCACATATCGATGAACGTATTATGATTTAATATGACATTATATTACTAGCAAACAATTAATGGGTACAATTGTCCTTATATACCTGTAGTTTTAAACCAGTGTTGCCCACTGTAATGCTGTACGCGACGCGGTTTAGAAAAAATGCTACTATAGTACTAGTACTGTACAGCAGCTGCTGTTTGGTGCACCCGATACAGTATGAATCAGTCGATTTATTCGCAGAAAATGACAAAAAGAATCAGCCATTTGAATCGTAGTAGTAGGGCACCTCCTTTCCTACTAGTTTTTTTTTAGAAGGTTGGAATTCCTCGATTTGTCTAATGATATGCCAAGTCGTGTGTGTAGGCGGGGGCAGTAGATCGTTTCATATAGTGATCCCAGTCATGAAAAATTATCTAATATTTCGTGACACGTTCACGAAATGTGCACTTTTTTCGTGACTATGCCACGTTTTTTCAACCAGTGCATTTCAATGAAGAGAATATTTCGTGACCTCGGCAACACAATGGTGAAATGTTTTCGTGTTCATTTAAGGTTTTGTTTTAATTTTTAAGTGATAAAAAACGAGTTCATAATATAAGTTTCCCGTATTCAACCGATCTTCCTATTTATAGCCAAGAAAGGACATATTGACGCGTACGATCACACCTGTGTGATCAGTTCTGGCTGGGCCCAGGAGCATACGATCACACAGGTGTGATTAGAACCCGTCCTTAGGACGTCCAGTTTTGCTTAAAAACGTCATTATAGAGAGTTCAACATTAGCCTACGTGTATTATGAACATAAGACTCGATTTACTGTATATTTTGAGAAAGTTTACCTTTATTATCTATGTAAAAGTTCAGACAATGTAGTTTAGCTAATGTTAACAGCTAACCAAAAATAACTCATGCTTTTACTCACGCCACCTAGTAAACCATATCCGTATTCCTTGACTCGGCTATCACTTTCAACATGTTTTACAATTGTATAACCAACCATAGATCAAAAATAATAGATATAAATTCACAAATATGCATCTAAAACATTCGTCTGTCTTTCGTCTCGTATTTACTTGCGGCCATCGATGTTTTTGTGTTCCGGCAACAAAGATGAACTTTGATGATGTACCACTTGACCCCGTACACCTCATTATCAGAGAATAGGTGCGTTCGACTTCATGCAGCGCCGGTGTCGCCTGCAGCCGCCTGCAGCCCGGCTGACTTGAAGCAGCCAATGGCATTCTCAGCTTCAAGGCAGCCGGCTGCAGGCGACTGTCGGCGCCGCCGGCGCTGCATGAAGTCGAACGCCCCTATTGTCTAATATAAACAGGCTCTGTCATTATTTTCTCGTGAGAAGAATAGGTTATCTCGTTGACCCTTTGACACCCACAATGCATTGAGTACTGATCAAAACAAAAAACATGGCAGCCCAAATTATCGGTTATAGCCAAGTTAGCTTGTCGACAGCTACATACGATCCTATACCATATTAGATCACTGTGGATTCACTTATATGAATATTTCAAATTCGGAACAGTAATTACAGTAATAACCTATACCCCTAATTCGCAACAACCTGTAAAAAACACGTTTCTTAATTTTTACCACAGCATCCTTGAATTCCTGTCAGGTACATGTCCAGGAAAGGGTACAATCACGTCACTCTCACGTTACATATCAAGGAGCATGTTTGAGTTGTGTGATGTGCTGGCTATATTTAGGACCTTTACACAGGATCCACTATGGACATCCAGGATCATGATGGGCTTGGGATATCTGGGTCTGTTGTCTTGACAAGTCAACTGGCATTTATTATCATCATACCCTTACATTACACAATGAAACGAAACAACATTCTTCCAGAACTACAACAACTCAATAGAATTAGGTAAATAAAATTGGTCCAACAAGACGAGATTCAATTTGTGACAAATTCCCCAAGACACAAAGAGGTGGGGATACTTCAAGTTCATGTATTTTATTGTCAGATGCACAGAACACCACAAGGTCAGACTGGGCCCTGAAATTCTTAGGACAAGACAACTCAAGGCAACCTGGCATTAGATAACATATAAGTACACAGAACATAGATTACATGTATGATAAGCTAAAATATAGGGACCATCATAAATATACAATATGTGAATGTAAACATAACATACTAACACCATATGTGAGCATCAGTTATTGAGGTAGCATCCATATGCTAAAATGTTGAGTGGAGTCTATGGGGTGCATGGGTTTGTCAGTAATGCGTGTGGCTTTGTGGATGCAGCATTAGGTATGTTTGTGAGGGAAGAGAGACCCCGACTATATTCTTGGTTGTCCTGACTATCCTCTGCAGAGTTGCGGTTCGAAGCGGTGCAGTTCCCAAACCAGGCTGTAATGCAGCTCCTCGAGATGCTCTCTTTAGTCCCTCTTACAATGTGGTGAAGATGTGGGATAGCAACGGTTTAGTTGATGTTCAGCAGGGATGGGTTGCTTTGTGCTGACCTGACTTGCTCTGCACACCTGAGAGATGGCAATGTAGTACTATACATGGACAATTTGTACAGCAGTGCAACCCTCTTTCAACATTTTCTGTCTCTTGGAACGGGGCCTGTGTGGGCCAACATTCACATTCACCTGTAAAATTAGAAAGGGAGATGTTCAATATATAGAAAACGGTCAACAGCAGGCAGTCAAGTGGTATGACAAGAGGTGTGTTCATAACCCTATGAAACATTACAGTCATACATTACTGTCTTGTCATTTCAATAGGTTGTTTTACTGAATAGCATAAAGTCTGGTTTATTCTATGTCGTCCATCAAGTAGCTCTAACCTAGACTTTCCACTGACATTTTTGCAATACTTGAACTGTGGCCTGAGGAATACTAAATGTTCCATCAACAAGGAAATGAATGGCAGTAAATGGTAGCAAGAGAACACAAAACATAGCCATCAATTTAGAATGTATATCTGCATTATTATGTTTGCTTTAATTAGACTATAGCAAGTTACGAGCTAGCAAGCAAAAACATCAGATCGTGGAAATCAACAACAGCTCATGCCTTCATCTCAATATCATGCCACCGGTATGTGTATAACTTGTATAAACAGTCTACTTACCAGAAAGGTTTTCCTAGAAAAGTAGAAGCCAACCATAAAGGTTTGGAAGTATCCAAGCAGCATGAGCTTGCTTGATTGCCTTTGGTCGAGGGGTCTGGGAGTCATCTTCCAACCTAGCCTGTGTGGCTCAACTCAGTTGACATTGTTGATAATTTACTAGGCTATGTTACGTTTTTTGTGTGGTCAGATTAAAACGAATACAAAATAATGCAGGTGCATCCAGACAGACTAACTTGCTAGGATTGTAATGCATCGTTTTATTTTTCTTACTTATTTTGTGAACACGGGATGTGTTGCCAACTCAGTAGGTTTACGAGATGGAAGCCAGCTAGAGAACAAAACGATGCATAGCAATCAAGTTAGACTGACTGGATGTATCTGAATTATTGTGTGTTCGTTATAATCCGACCACACAAAGTAACAGAGCCTAGTAAATTAGCGACAGCTAACTTGTTGATTTGACTCTTTACTACAATAAGAGCTAGCTAGTTTGGCAAAAAGATCACCTCGTGAAATACAATAGTTCATGCTTCCATCTCAGTATCGTGCAAAATATATATGGGTGGTATAATTTGAGTCTTTCAAATACTTCAGTCACTAGAATCATTGCAAAAATATCAATTTTGAAGGTTTCCGCCAGTTCCCTGAAGCGGAAGAAATACGTAACGAGAAGAGGAATAACGTAGTCCCGGTTCTTGGGACACCACCGGATAGAAAATCAGGAAATGACGTACCCAAACGAAGAGACTTCGTGTGACTTCGGCTCTGTAAATCGATTTTCATTGGTTTGAGTATTGCCATGGCATTCAGAAAAAAACAACCGCGCAAATTTCAATTCTGAAATGTATGAACCGGCATCAAACAAAACAGGTACTTAAAGTAGCAAGTTTTGTCAAAATATGTTTATTTTATTACAAAAATGTTGTCGTTTTTGAAGTCAGACGTTGTTTGCAATGCAATTTGTTTGCGATTTGTCAGTTAATAAGTGATAAGGCCATCAGAGACCTCGGATGCTACTAGTAGCTACTGTAACGTTGTTAGTTAGTGGGTTGATGCTAACGTTGTTAGTCAACTTTTTGCATTCAGCTACATGTAAAAACATATATATGTATAACATGCTTAGACATATCCAATGTATATTAGTGTTTATTATGACTAGACCATCCTCAAATCTCAAAGCAGAACAGCTATTTATTAGCCTGTCTTTCAGGTCCACAACCCCTGCTACCCTGAGCGTGCTTCCTGCTGTTGCCAGTGATGGCTTGAGATTTTGATCCCACCAGCTGACTGCTTGCCTTTTACCTCCTTACTCTTTCACCTGCTCTGCATCCAGCGCTGGTCCTGGTTTCCTGCCACTAATCCTTGCCCAGAATCTCGCGCTGGTCCCAGCCTCCTGTTCTACATCCAGCGCTGGTCCCATCCTCCTGCTCTGCATCCAGCGCTGGTCCCATCCTCCTGCTCTGCATCCAGCGCTGGTCCTGGTTTCCTGCCACTAATCCTTGCCCAGAATCTCGCGCTGGTCCCAGCCTCCTGTTCTGCATCCAGTGCTGGTCCTGGTTTCCTGCCACTAATCCTTGCCCAGAATCTCGCGCTGGTCCCATCCTCCTGCTCTGCATCAAGTGCTGGTCCTGGTTTCCTGCCACTAACCCCTGCCCAGAATCTAGCGCTGGTCCCAGCCTACTGTTCTGCATCCAGCGCTGGTCCCATCCTCCTGCTCTGCATCAAGTGTTGGTCCTGGTTTCCTGCCACTAATCCTTGCCCAGAATCTAGCGCTGGTCCCAGCCTCCTGCTCTGCATCCAGCGCTGCTGATCCTGGGCAATCAACAGGGGCTCAACAGCGCCACCTAGAATCCCTAATTTTGGGCTAAAAGTCCAAGTTCAGATGTCCATATTTCACATCAGGAACCAAGTAGAGCCTTCAGACTGGCATGTTACTCTCCTGATCAAGACCTTTCCAATGAAGTATTTGGTGTAGTCGTATGACAACATTTTAATTTTCACCCTGTTGGAGGTCGACCTTGTGTCGGGCGTACATTTCACAGAGACACAAAAAGGTAAAATGCATAAAATTTGATTTTGGGCACATAGTGGCTATATTCCTTAATTATATATATTTTTTTTATTTACTTGTACTATTAAGAGGCTAAATTCAACTCCCTGTCTGGGATTTTGTGTTTAGACCAAAAATGACACTTCACATAATGTGGGAACCACTTTCGAAGATGATGATATTAAATAATGCAAAGTGAAGGTTGCATATAAAGACAGTAAAATGTTGACTTGATGAGTATTGATAAATTATGGCTTGCATGTATATTTACATTTTAATTGTTGACAAAGATGTTTAAGATAATGAGTTTTCAAAAAAGAAAACTAACGTACCATCCTTACTGGACTGAGCTACCTATGACAAAAGAATACCACCAACATTGTTGTGTGGCAATAAAGTTTGTATCTATCTATCTATTTCCCAGATCGCCGCCAACAAGTTTGAACAATAATAGGCACCATATTTCTGGTCCGGTTTGTTCACTTTGGTTGTAGCGCTGATTATATAAAGTTAATAAATATGAAGTTACTTTAAAAACGTATAAATCACACCCGGTGTTTATTATCCCCATAATATGAATAGATCATTTATGACTTATACAGCCTACCTACCTGCTATAACCTTTATGATATCAAGGCGAGCATAAGACGTTGTCGTTCCGTACTCGCTCGTAGCCCGCTATTAGATACAGTGAACCTTCAATGATTAATGGATCATGGTAAAAACATTTTTTGGGGGTATTGCTAATAGGCCCTTAACCATATAAATAGTACATTTCTTGCCTGAACAAAAGAGGAAGACTGAATGGAAATTAATGACTATTTAAAATTGATAATAATACATCTTTACTTTAACACAAACACACAACACAAATAAATGAGGGTGATGGTTAGGTGGTGGAGGTGAGGGTGGAGCTGTGGAGAAAAATAAGCTGAGGGTACCTAAATCAACAGCTCTGTAGCATCAACATCTTAATAACAATTTATTCCAACATTTATTTGATCAAATTATTTTTCAAATTATTATATGGTATTTTTATTATTGGGTCTGTCCCGATGAAGGGTCTGTCTACTCGCTGTCTGAGGACTCGCTTTAGGTGTTTAGGGGGTTTTGTCCTGGTCATTTGTGCTTCTCTCTGGCTGATGGCATCCAGGGCTCGTCTTCCAGAGGGCGCTCTAAAGGGGTATCTGCTGCCATCTCTCTCTCCCTGTCCTCAACACAAACACACATGCACAGATAATCAAAACAAATGCATTATTTCACACTGTCTCTCTTATACACATACAAATACTTCCTATCACAACTCGACCTTACTTGCTCTATCTCTCTCTCACACACACACACACACACCTGTCCACTCTGCTTTCTGTTGCTCTTGTTGCAGTGAGCATGGGCGGAGGTGACAGTCTTGCACTGGGATGCATGCGCCTCCTGGATGACTTTGCCCAACCTGCCAGGGTTGCTGGGTTTTGACATCTGTAATGGTGGATGGTTTACTTTAGGTTACACCAACACAATAGCATTATCTGGAACAACAGTATCATTTGCAAGTGTAGTTTGTGATTTATTAGTATTATTATGGTGAATTATTCAACATTGGGCTAAATTAAATAAAAAAAACAAGACAATTATGGAAATGCAGTCCCAGCGTGTTAGTGCCAAGTGTTACTGTCATTATATATTAATCAGAATCAGAAGGGGTTAACTCTAGTTCATTAGTTTACCTCCAAGTTTCTTCTTTACTTTGCAGGATCTGTGCCACAACAAAAGGATAAGATGCTGAAAAAGTTGTCTCTGTTCATGTAGGACAACTGGCCTTTCAACTTTTTTAGGAGTGAGTTGTTCTGCTCTGCCACCTGAGAAATCATCTCCTGAAGTTGTGGATAGCTGTCCAGTTTGTAGCCAATGTTGCACCCTAACAATGTAGGATACAGTTGTATATAAATGTTTATTAAGGAATGTTTACTTACTCTGTAATTAAGGAAAATAAATCACCTTAGTGGTTCCGCCACTGCAGACGGTCCACAAGAAACCAGATCTCTTTGAAGAACCCTGGGTCCCTGCGCAAGCAGAATGTATGCAGCTGACAGGCGTTGTCATAAATGACAATCTTCGGGCCTGAATGGCGTGTATACACTGGATTATACTACACATTTTTAAAGATAATTCTTAACAGACCAATTAAAATAAACATACATTGTTTAAACCGTGTGCAGAGAATTGTGAATGGAACATTCACAGACTCCACTTCCTCCATGGTCGAGAATCCAAGACAGACACCTGAAGAATATTTCAAATGCCATTGCTTTTTGTTAATTTCATCTCAACAAACAATTTATGTAAAAAGAATAACATTATGAAGTAACACAAAGTACATCTTACCATGTGTGCAGAACATTGTAAAAATCCCTGGGATCAGATTTGGATGTCTCCCTGCTGTCTTTCGACAGTAACTTGCCTCCTTTTTGCACCTGTCAGTGCTGTATGATCCCCTGTTCCTCACAGCAGGCAGACAGATGCCCAGGATCAGCAGATGAGGTTAAGGGTGTAGACACAGGTGTTGTGCACAGTGTGTCCTGTGCCTTTGTGTAAATAGCCTGGAACACACGAACCACCTCTGGAGGAAAGGTTCCTTCTATTCCCACCAAACTAAAAAACAATGGGCACTCCTCTGCAAGCTTCCCCAAGAGCACAGGATGTCGCTCTACTGCATCATCTCCATCTCACTCATCATTTTCTCCAGCTCGTGAGTGGAATGCAGCAGAGCACAAGCTGGAGAGTTTTTGCTGATTGCATTGAGGAGAGGCTGGTATGGCTCGCTTGCTTTTATGGGCGCAGTCAAAGCCAGCTTCTGCAGGAGAGGCAGGAGGAATGGGGTAGTTTTGGCCGCTTGGGTCATCATTTCCGTTTGCTCGATTATGGAAAGCCCTTCAGTGCTGTAACGCTGCAACAGCTTCCTTAGTCCTGGATCAGGAACTAAGGTTCTGGTTCTGTGGCTGGTACATAGAATAAAAACAAACTAAATACGTTTTAAATATCAACAGTAAATGCCATAGTTTTGACAGATTCAAGTGTTTGAAATTAAGTTTTGATCTTTTGTTCAAAAGTTGGAGAAACCACTGGATGTAAAATGCAAAAGCTAACTAACATAATTAAAAAAAAACGTATCTTCCTGTGTCCATTAAATGTCGGCTATTCATCACTCGGCCTTTTTTTAAAGCATATCGCTGGTGATAGCCTAAAGAGGTACCATCCATTACAACCTCACTGTGAGACAATAAAGATTAAAAACATTCCAAAAACTTCAACATAGTTTCAAAACAATGAACTTTAAATGTGGTTTAAAATAATATGGTGACGCATCCAAACTTTGTTCATGAGCTTACTTGCAGTCATCTTTACAAATTGGACATTTAAATCCCCCTGCAAAATCAGCCGAAAAAAGATGCAAGAAGGATATTACGACATCCCTAAAGTTTCGGTAAGACAAAAGCAGATGATCTGGTGTTCCAGTGTCTTCCAGAGTTTCATATTTAGGACCTCCAAGAAGTTGTACATGGTAGTGCTGGAATTTATCAACAAAACACAGAGTTAAAACTAAGTTTAGTAATAACTAACATTTGAAGTTGAAAAGGTTTTTACATAATTACGATTATGTTGTTGTCTTTAAAAACATGAGTTATTCTAGGTAAACTTGCCTTGAGTTGAGAAAGTGATAAATGCAATCTCTCAGGACTTGATGGTTGAATCATGTAGGTGCCCATATTGAGCATGAATTAATGGTGACACATGAACTAGAAAACTTTGAGAACAGGTTTTTTAGTTACATGTATATTGTCAAAAATACCTCTCACTCTGTACACATGGTTTCTAGTGTATAGAGAAACCTCCTTTTGAGGGATGATGTTCAGTTGCCTGCCACAGTCACACTGCTCTTTAGGGGTTGGGTACAGAAGGAAAACTCCATCTTCATTTTTAAAAAGATTGGGAACATCTGTCCCATAACGAGGCTGTTAGAGTAACGGAACCACAATGTTATCAAATGTAGTGTGAAATGAGTAGTATGCTTTTAAAAGCGGAACTCGCAAGATCACGTCCGTTACATACCCGTCACACTAGTTTACCCATTTCGGATTGGTCTCAAACTTACGTAAAATCGGGATAAATTATTCTATGAAAAAGCTAGTAGTATGAGCCAGGTTCGAGAATCGAACAAAAATTATTGGGGGAGATAGTTTTGTAAATGTTGACTGGAGTTAATAGAATAAAAACGACCGGAAGAGTCGGAAACCTAACCGTAATGCAATACCACCTACATCCACCGGGGCCGTTGCTTCAAGCCGAGGGGCGAGGGGTGGGGGCTTGGCTCCAGCTCACAAGCTCGCGACTGGTTGTCGCAAAGTATGACGTGTACAGCTAGTGGCAAGCATGCACGAGTTTCAGAGGTAGGAACAAGCTTCTGCGCAAGACCGGACGAGTCGGTCTGGAAAGATGGCGCGGTCCATTTGGCGCTCTCGCTTGCCTCACTGCATTATAAACCCAAATCTGACATAACTGTAATTTAGTGGTGGCATTATTAAATTATTATCTAATATCCAAGTTTGAAAATACTTCCAAAATAAGGCAGATCTATTACAGGAAAATAACAAATGTTCAGTAGTTTTTTTATTTTGCAGAAATTACATTAATTTGAGCCTACCTTAAATCTAAGGCGTAGAAATTCATTAGAGGGATAAATGTCATTGATTATCTTCAAGTGTACTTCCTTTGTCTTAAGGGATATAGAGAAAAGTAGATATTTATTCCTGATAATTTTCTTCTCACTGCTAGTGTAATCTTTTAACATATATCTTCTTTTTAAGGATGAGGGAAAACATTCTACAGTAAGACATGATCTTATGAATTAGTTGTTGCATTTCCTGTCCAAAAAAGAACACCCCTCAATTCTCAGTGAGTTTAATCTAGGTACTAGCTCTGAATATGTTAAGGACCCCCTGATAATACAAATAAGAGCTGGTGGAATTGCCTTAATCACGTTATAATATTCTCTATCAGTACACAATACATTATATTTAAGTTTAAACTCATTATAATCCAACATGTTACCACAAGCATCCATAATATGTTGAACAGACCATATCCCTTGTTCCTTCCATTCTTTGAAATAAAATGATTTATTTTTAATTAGTACACACCTGTTATTCCAAATTGGTGTGTTATGAGGAGAGAAGTTATGCTTGTAGATTAGTTTTCCAATGACGGAGGACTTGTTGGTGAAAATCTGACAACTTGACTGTCAGTTTAAGGATATCAAAGTAATTTGAGCAAAAATTATATACATCCGAAATCCATAAAGATTTTTGAAGGTAGGTTGAACCAGACACTCTCATATTGATTTACAAAGCTCTGTAACCATTACAATTTTAATGTGCCATTCATTGGGTCAAAATCAGTGACATTCAGTCCCCCCTCTTCCACCGATTTAATAAAATCATTCTTTCTAATGTAATGATGTTTATTCTTCCAAATAAAATCTAAAATAATTTGGTTGTGATCAAATTGGTCAGCCAGAGAGTACGCTGGATAAATGAGTCTCGAAAGGCCTTCCATCTTACATAATAGTATTCTACCAAAAATAGATAAGTCCCTTTGTAACCATGTATTCAGAATTGTCCTATTCTTCTTCAAAATACTTTCAATATTGGATGTTGTCCTATGATCTAAATCCTTAGAAATATTAATTCCCAAATATTTTACTTCATTCTTAATAGGTATGTTATGTATAGCTGTAAATGGTGTATCATGTATTGCCATTAGTTCGCATTTCTTCAAATGTAGGCATTGCCCTGAAGCCTTTGAGAAGACCGAAATGGCTTCCAAAGATGGTATCTGTGAAGCATTCTTAAGGAAAAGAGTTGTGTCATCTGCCAGCTGACTGATAACCAATGAACTTCCCAGTACATTCAATTGTTGAATATTGTCATTTTGCTTTATCCAAATTGCCAATAGTTCTGTAGCCATAATGAAGAGAAGAGGTGAGGCTGGGCACCCCTGCCTAATTCCCCTCCTCAACTCAAATCTTTTGCATGCACCCAGTGTTAATAGTACTGAACTATTTATATCATCATACAACATTCCTATCACCTTCTGAAAATGTTCACCAAAACCAAAATGTTCCAATGCTTTCAAAATAAAAGGATGTTCCACCCTGTCAAATGTTTTTTTTTTTTTTACAAAGTCTAAAAACAGAATAAAACCCTCCTCTTCAATTTTGTCCCTATAGTCTAAAAAATCTAAAATACATCTTATGTTGTTATGGATAGATCGCCCTTGAAGGAATCCCGATTGCCATTCACTAATAATTTGTGACATACCCTCTTTCAACCTATTGGCAATGACACAGGTAAATATCTTATAATCAACATTAAGTAAGGTTATAGGTCTAAGGTTATCTATGCATCTTTTATCCTTACCAGGTTTAGGAAGAAATTGTATTAGTCCATGTCTCATTGTAGGCATCAGTGTCTTATATTCAATACATTCCTTCAGAGCATAAAACAATAAATCCTTTATATCCTCCCAAAATAATTTATAACAATTTGAGGTCAACCCATCTTGACTTGGAGACTTTCTTAATGAAATACTTGTAACTGCTTTACTTACTTCCTGTAGGTGAATCTCAGAATCACATAGTGCCTTAAACTCTGTATTAATTTTAGGAATATATGTTTTTACTTTATCAAAGAAAACATTTGAATACACCCTGGAATAAGAGGAAGAGTATAAGTCTGCATAAAATCTAAACACCTCCTCAGATATTAATTTAAGATCTGTACATTCCACGTCATTTATCATGAGTACATTTACAGCATTCCTTTTTTGTCTTCTTTTTTTCTAATCAACAGAAACATTAAGTGTTTTTTCCCCTTCTTCTAACCATCTTGCTCTTGACCTTACAAAAGCTCCATGCGCTCTATTCAGATATAGCTCATCCAATTTAGATTGCAGATTTATAAATTTATTTGGCTCTACTTCCGACATTGACATCTCCTTACAGCATTCATCAATGTCTTGGATGAGTTTGACGCCTCACACGCCTTCCTTTCTTTATTTCTCTTTTTCCCAAATTGGATTGAAAATTGTCTCACCCTACACAATTCCCATCTATTGCTATAGCTTCCAATTGATGAATCACATCGAATGTCTAATATAAAATTCTTGATTGTGTCACAATATTCCACACTTTTTAAGGTCCACATTAAACTTCCAATAGATATGCCGCTTATCAAAACCAGCTTGTGGTTCCAGATCAAGTCGTACTAAACAGTGATCCGTTAAAGGTGCACTTGATATTGACACCTGTGATACATATTGTACTATTTCAGGTGTCGATAACCATAAATCAATTCTAGACTTGCAACTCCCATTAGGTTTTATCCATGAGAACTGTATATGACCCTGGTTTTTACTTCTCCAAATATCAATAAGTGAATGGGTATTAACAAACCTTTGAAATGTTAGATTATAATGATTATTGGTACATTTAGAAGGCCATCTGTCAAGCCAGTCATCTGGTACCATATTAAAATCTTCACCCATCAAAACCAAATCTGTGTGATACAGAGAGTAACAACATCAGTAATCTCTGTCAATAACATTATATTTTCTGTATTATTGTTATAACTATAAATGTTTAACACAAGAAGGAAAGAGCCTTCTATACTGATGATAACTACCAACCAATGACCGTCTTTATCAGCTTTGTGAGTAACCACTGTTCCAGGGTTCCTATTAAAACAAATCGTAACTCCAGCAGATTTATTTGTACCATGGCTGAACAAAATCTTGTCTCCCCACTGACTTGACCAAAATGTGGCGTCAGAGGCGCCTGAGTGAGTTTCTTGTAGGAAAGTAAACTGTGTTCTCTGTCCTTTGCAAAACAAAAAAATAGCTTTTCGCTTTACGTTGTCCTTTAGACCCCTTGTATTCAACAAGAGAAGAGATCAGTTGGTTTTCAAAAAAGACATTTGCTGATTGAACGAGCAGCAATACAAATAATAAATAAAAAACAAGTAAACAAAAAAGATGAACCAAGAAACTTGCTTTCTACGAGTGTAAGAACGATTAAGGGTTTTCCCTCTTCAAATGTCAACCCCCTAGCCTGGCTGCCAGCCCAACGTCTCCCCGCCCACAAAAAAATTTGGTCGGGAAGTTGGGTCTGGAGCAGCGGTCCCCAACCTTTTTTGCGCCACGGACCGGTTTAATGTTGCAATATTTTCACGGACCGGCCTTTAAGGCGTGGCGCATAAATACATAAAATAAAATGATACGACCGGCATACAAACGGTGGCATTTTCTAAATACAATAATAAACGTGAATCCACTGTGTACTCTTATGCAACTTTATTAGCAGCGGCCTCGTAACATCGTGCCAACAACATAACATGAATCCTCTCTGCCCTTATTATGTCCATGTCTCTGCGGCTCTGCCCCGCTCTGCCCCAAACACTCTCTGGTCGCTATGGTAATATTTAAACATGCCTTCAAAATAAGACGCAACACAAAACAAATATTTAAGGTGCATGAAAAATACATTTATTTTTATTTTTTATAAAACTGAAATAATGTAATTATTTATTCTTTCTCTGCGGACCGGTACCAAATGACCCACGGACCGGTACCGGTCCGCGGCCCGGGGGTTGGGGACCGCTGGTCTGGAGGGTCTCGTATTGGGGAACAACTACAGAAAACCCAGAATCGGGACGGACCAATGATATTGCCAGGGCGGGCTTTATACGATGATAGACAGATGATCAACAGTAACGTAATCACCAACGTCACAAAAGAGCGCTTAAGTTGAATTCGTTTTGAACAAACAACATATTACGTTGCTCTGATTGGTTGTAGGTCTATCCAATTGAGCGAAAAAGGGAATTGTTTTCCAGGCTTGTTTGAAACACGCCCTGTAGTCAAAGCGCAACGGAGAGTTCTCAGACTCATATTCTGACTAGAATTATGAGTATGACAACGTCAGGCTATCAACCCCCTTTATAAATGTTCAACTTCCATCAAGTCTCGTTCCAAATGTTAAACTCACGCATAGATGCGTTTACCGTTGATGAATCCAAACTGCCTGCGGAAATATGCTTTCTCTCCGATCTTCTTTGCCTGGCTAATGCGTGGCCACAAGGCTTCTCTAGCCAATCTGTCCTCCCTTGTCAGATCTTCAACAAATTTGATCCCAGCCTCTTTACATACAGCTGAATCCTTCGTCAGCTTCCAAAAAACATCTCTGTGTCGTTGTCTTGTAAACTGTACAATAATGTAGCGCGTCTTGTTGGTAAGCTTCTGACCCACATGGTGAACTGTGTCAACGATATCATCCATTTGCAGCGCCCAGTGAGGCGCGATCTTCCCAAGCAACTGTATAACGTCTCCCCGGGTATCTACATTTACATTTGGTCATTTAGCAGACGCTCTTATCCAGAGCGACTTACAGTAAGTACAGGGACATTCTCCCTGAGACAAGTAGGGTGTAATGCCTACCCCAAGGACACAACGTCATTTGGCACGGCCAGGAATCGAACCAACAACCTTCTGATTAATAGCCCGACTCCCTAACCGGTCAGCCATCTGACCCCCCATCTTCATTTCAGTATCTTCATTCATTTTTTCCATCATGCCCTTGATTCTCAAATTCTATCTCTGTTTATATTTCTCTTGTTCTTGCGCCTTTTCTTTAAATTCAACATGTTCTGATCTCAGACATTCTATTTCTTTCTCCATTTTTTAGATTTTTTGCTTACAGTCGTTGACTTCAGCTGCATTGAATTCTAATGCTTTAGCTAGGCTAGCAGTTAGCATGCAATTTTGCTTCAGTTGCATACTGAGATCCTCCAGTTTTTTTTCTTGTGTCAAATCTAGCAGCCAATGTGTTTATTGCTGTAAGTATAGCAAAATTTGTTACCTCATCTTGATTTGGTTTGATTACCTTCCGAGAATGTGCCCCTTTTGATGGAGTTGATGGCATAGAGCCAACTACTTTCTTTAAGCTCAGATTGAGACATTATACCTTTTTTCCTGCTGGAAAATTGACCTTTGTTCAAATCAAAAACTTCCGTGGGGTTATTCAGATATAGTTATTTCAAGTATAGTCTTACTTTGAGGGACTTTAGACAAGAGTACTTAACCAATACGACCGCTCAGTGCGCCATCTTGCCTTTCTCTTGGGCCTTTATATATATCTATGCTTGGGACACCACCGGATAGAAAATCAGGAAATGAATGTCAGAAGTTTTTTCCAAAGCAATTTGTTTGCGAGTTTTTAATTAATGACTGATAAGGCTGTCAGAGTTCTCCTTGATGCTAGCTAGAGGGTAACATTGTTAGTTAATGGGTTAGTGGGGTGGTTCAGTTACATGTAGCGACATCTATCTGTATTACATGCTTAGACATGTCCAATGTGTATCAGTGTTTATTATGACTAGATAGACCATCTTCAAATCTCAAAGCGTAACAGCTATTCATAAACCTGCCTTTCAGGTCTACAACCCCTAGTACCCTGAGTGTGCCAGGACATAGTTCACTTTTGATATACTTTTAAGAAGTATGCTTAGAAACAGAAAATGGTATACATTTCTTCTGGAGTAAGATGTACGTTTTCTATTATGATACAGCAAAAGCAGTCAAAAAAATAGATCCATCTCATTCTAACTATTAATGTCTATGAAAATCTATTATGCATTGCACATTGAATCTTTTTTGTTACTGAAGCTGTAACCTTAATTACTGCGAAAACATTCTGAAGCCCAATACTTTTATACTAATAATTATCAATTGGAGTATTAATGAAAAAAAAATGAAAAAGCTACTTGAGAATTTGAAGGTTATACTGTCAAACTGACTGAAAAACGAAATAACAACGTGAATTAATGAAGATAGTGTGGCTCATTGGCTAGTCAATTCCCATAATGCAAGGCGGTAAATAGAGTAAAAAATTGCTGACAAGTTTGCCGTTTGTTCGACATACAAATGTAACTTCATGAATTTCATTTTTTAAATGTGTCTGCTTAGAATGTAGTGTTTTGTTGCGTGATAATTGTCATTGTTGTGCTGGTTTACCATTGTAACCATGAGTTAAATAACTGTTACGTTTCATCAGAATAGCTGGATTCGTCATTAGTTGCTGTCTATGCTGTAAGTAGCGCCCTTCAGAACCTGCAATGTGACTTTGAGAGGGCCCCCGTTCTCGCCATGTGACGCACAATCTGATCTGAGGCATCTGAGGGTCCCCTAAACATTTTAATTTATTACTAAGTCATAGTGAAGTTAAATTGATTAAGTTTACTTCTTGAGGTACTTACATTAATTGACATGAAAGTATTGCAAAGTATACTTTGAGGCTCTTTAGGAAGTATACTTTATGAACTGAAAGTGCACGACACAGGTTACTTCAGAGTATTCCAAATTATACTTTAAAGTACTTTAGGAAGTATACTTGATGAACTGAAAGTGTACTACACAGGCTACTTTACAGTATTCAAAAGAAAACCTTGAAATACACTATAAGTGTACTTTAAAGTGTACTAAATGACCTAAAAAGTGGGCCAATTCAGTTTACTTAGTACAAAAATAGTATATAAATAAGTACACTGCTAGTATACTTTAAGTAAAATGATAATAGTATACTTTTTATACAAAGTATACTTACAAAATAAACTTGAAGTATACTTCTTTTTAGTAAGGGTTGTCCAGTAAGCAAATCCATACTCCAGAGCAGAAAGTGGAAGGAATGCACCAATTACTTGGGGACCAAACGTTGTTAAACAAGAAGAAGACGAAAGTGGGTGTGTCGATATAGGTTTTCGTTTTATATCCTGATGTATTTATTTAGCTGATTTCGGTGGTTGACAGGATTGACATAGTGCAGTCCACCGGTTCACACTACTGTTCACGAACAGTAGGTGGCGGTGATTCACCTCGCCTCCCATAACCTCAAGAAAAGAAGAAGTCAATAATGCTACAAGCGTTAGCCTCTGTATATAATATAGTCTATGGTTAGCCTAGGTGTGTGGATGTGAACGTCATTTTTAAACATCACCTGCAATTTCGTAAATTCAGACGGTCACTTGAGACATTATGTAGCCCGTATCACATAGCTGACAAATACCTTCAGGTGCTGTGGGTTTAATATCAGTCTATTCAACGATTCAAACCCCCTGTAACATACTTGGAAAATAACGTATTAAGAATTAGAATAAACCCAAAAATGGAGACATGCTTGCCTATTAACGAACAAGGTAAATATAATTTCACGTACTAATAACTTCATTCGGAGGCTTTCTTACTCAAGGAAAAAAACGTAGGCTTTCTACCTGGTTCGGGGGAATTGCGATGAGGCGAAGGCCACATATGGCTACCTACCGTCCATGCATTTGGTAATAAAATAACAATAACTTTATACACTCTGAGAGAATGCTGCTTAGTAGCCACGTAAATAATTTAAAGCGAGTTTACAATCCATTCGAGAAGTTCGATTCCATTTGTGTACCATCATTGATTTTTCTGAAGCCTACAGTAATATTTGGAGAAAACACCCAATTCTCAATTCTGGACTACATGCGTGACATGCCTGTCTGCTCATGCACAGTCACACGACGTTACAAATACAAAGCCACAAATGGCGGAATTCATGATGTGTGAAATGACAAATTGTGTAGGCATGTTTTGTGTGTCCAAGACAAATCGTTGGTTCTTCACATTGACCCAATATGAAGAAGTCATGGCCACATACTCTCATTTGATAGTTCAAGTTGTTATCTTGACAAATGACAGATTTACGAGGGAGACAAGTTTGGACGTTTGTGATTGTTCTGCCACCAAGTATCAATCAAAATGTTGAGCCTCTCCCACGTTGAGCCATGCACCGATCTGCTCACTGCAATGAGGGGCTTTTCTTATTTTGTATAGTTTATTGCCAAAATGAATTACCGTTCAGTGGTGTAGTGGCTAACCCAACTCTTAAAGTTACCATGTGTGCAACATTAGCTAAACAGTACCTCAAAACCCCACACCATGAATTGAATTGGCCACTATACTACTACTGGTTGCTATAGTTCTTTTGGTTAGACATTCGTCCTTTCTCTCGTACATTTCCCTATTTCTCAAGTTCACCAGACAGAATGTGCGTTCTCATGTACATTTTCTTATGTTTATTCAAATAACCACAATTTGCTCAATAATCTGATCAGTTATTCACTCAATACAAAAGGCAGAGACATATCATTTGGTTTTGGTAGAGTTGAATGGTTATGTTTCAATACTGTAGCTTATATAGCTAAATTAATTAATATTTGCTTAATTCCAGCCTGTTAGCTAGAAATTAAGTCGAGTGATTCCATCATTCTACAATGGAAAAAGGTTTGAGTCCACCAAACCAAACAAATTGTTCATCTGGTTAAACTGAGCATTTGGGGGAGAAATGCATTGGTCAGGCAAATGACCAAGAACTTGATGGTTACTGAAAAAGTTCTGCTCCAATTACTGTTGGTCCGGAAAAACACAGGAGAATCTCTGGTCTGATGAAACTAACACTGAACTCTGACCTGAATGGCAAGTGAAAAAAGTTCAAAACCTGACCAATTCTAATTCCTATAGTCTGTTCTGAAAGCTGGACAGTTCCTCTCAGTATGCACTAGCAGCACCTCTCCTTTTTTGTTATTCAGAGTACCAGAAATGTTAATTGCGTACCAGGACCTCTTGGAAACAGCCATTACTATCTCTTGCCAAAGTCTGAACTAGAAACATGTAATGTTAGAGCGTTGACAGACAACAGACAATCACTGAACATAAATCAAATCGTTGTGTTCCCTCAGAGCAGTCTCAACCAACCAGCACTAACGTTAACATTGTCCTAACAGTCCAAAAAGCATGTACTTGTGCATTGAGCTGTTACTGCTGCTGATGTTTGCATTAAATATGTTCTTGCATTACAGCCTGGAGTAAGGAAGATTTTCAGAGGCTATTTTCTGCTATGAAAGACAACATACCAAAAAGGGACATGAGTGTATACACTCACAGGCAAAAGAAAATGAACTGGGAGAAGGTGGCATTCCATCCATATACAGCAGAAATGTGTGAGGGGAAGTGGAAAGAGTTTTCAAAAAAGGTTGGTGATTTGACTGCTGGTATGTGAGAGCTTTATGGTCAATCCAATGACTGTCAAAACTGTCACAAAGTTTGGCTATTTTCTTTCAAACTCAGCTTGAAATGAACTTGTTTTACATGGTGGCACTGTTGCTCCCAACTTTAACAAGTTAGGAGCACCAGCAAATTTTTTGGAGCACTCACCGAATATTAATGAGTACCACAACAAAACATTTTATGTTATAGATTTACAGGGTTCTCAAGTTTTATCAAAAGTTTGGCGTGAGATTACCATACCTTATCATACCATACCACCATCTCATGTTCAGGCAGCCCCGCCTGAGCAGGGCATCAAAAAATGGGTTGATACTTGTGATGTTCCTCCACGGAAGTCTTAAGTAAAAGGAGAAAGGCTTGTGTGTGCTGAAGAAAAACCAGAGTGTACTGAAGACTAAAGGACATTTTTTTTTCTGATGGGCTGGTCGGTGGCATTTAACTCGAGACACTTCACTTCCGTATGCCTGCGCCTCGTCCATTAAATAAGTAGGCCTCATTAGCCAGCGTTTATAAAGAAATTAAAACAGGTTGCACCATAACGATTATTTACACCTGCACAAATGCTTCTAACTAACTTGCTTTGATTTACAGCACAAAACATTTTCATATTGACAATACTGAGTGAGCTGATGTATACAAAAGTACTAGAAATCTCATCTCAGATGGCATTTTGCAGCCCTTTCAGTGACAATTTCTATTCTTATTTTGTTTACACAAAATCATGCATGATGTGATCAAATGGTGTCAGTAAAGCAACTTGTGGGTTTTTCTGGGCAGATTCGAAAGATTCGTACTCTCTCTGAATTGATCAGTGATGCTGAGGTTGCCATTGACAGTCTTTTCAAGCGAGATAACTTGAAGGTAAGTGAAAAGGCACTCATTCCAAAAATGCCTGAAATTGGTAGCAATGAGACATGAGGCTTGTCGGGTTTTTTTTCTCGCCCTTGTTAATAGGCTACGATATAAATATGTTGTTAAAATCCATTTGTCTCCCTGTGATGTTGATCATTTGAAGAAAAATGGCTTGCTGTACTGTTGATAGGTATACGCTAAAGGCCTGAAAAGACCATGTCCTCCAAACGCCATCTTCTATCAGGAAAAGCACAGAATGTTTGAGGACCAGCACCCAGAGATGAATGCTGTTGAAATTTTGAAGTTGACCAACAAAGAGTACAAGGGTCTTCCAGAGGAGGAGAAGGTTAGTACAAATAGAAAAACAACACACAAACCTGACCTTTGGAAGGAAATCAAAGCTTTGACTCACTCACATTCTAGAATTACCTTGTACAATAAATGTAACTTGACAATAAAAATAAAACTCATGAGAACAAAATAGCAGACATCGGTGCACCCGTTGGGTATTTAAGTTTGGTGTTTTTCATGCTGGGATATCTTTGCAGCCAAACGCTGCCTTTGTCCCAAATGTATCAACCCATCTATGATGTTTCTTCCTCAAGCTAACTGGTTTCATTTGCGTACCATTCGACTCCCAGGACCACCAACCGTTTTAGATTTTGTGTCCAGTGAAAGGCCTGACAGAGGTAATCCTGTTACTAAGTAATGCTTGTTTTGTTTCTGTAAATAGGGTATATACATCGAGAAGTTCCAGGCAGCAAAGAAACAGTATACAGAAGAAAAGGAACACAGAAGGCAAGTAGAAATATCCTTGAAATAGTGTAAGGAATTTTACAATGGCAACTGTGGAAAAATGTTCAATCCATATCCACTGGAACGGTGTGACCATGAGTTTAGGATCTTGGATCTTGTAAGTATCAGACAACTAGCTGAATGGAGAGAGAGAGAGAGAGAGAGATTAACAAACACCTCCACATGAACATGATCTGTTCAGACAAACCGGTACAAGCAAAGCCTCTCTGAAATATGTAGGTCAGAGGATGGGGTTTATAGTCAATGGAGAAAAACAAAGATAACATGTCTAAATTGTGTCTGTTATTATAGGCATGCGGATGCTACATCATAGACCGGTGACTGTCATCAGCACACCTGATTCAAATGAATGGTCATTACCCGGCTTCCACAGAGCTTGATAACGACCCATTCATTTGAATCAGGTGTGCTGGAGCAGGGAAACATCTAAAACATGCAGGACAGCGGCTCTCTAGGACCAGGGTTGCCTACCCCTGAAGTAGGTTGAGATCTGATGGCACTGAAGGCCCTAGCACATGAGGCACATCATTTTCATACTCATCAAACCATTCAATGACCCGAGGGGTCATCATAGGGCGAGCTTCTGGAAGGACAGGAGGGATTGCATGACTTTCCTGAAACACTTTCTTCGATAACAACAGCAACCTTTATTTATAAAGCCCATTTAACACAATACAAATTGATCCAAAGTACTGTACATAATGCATAGCAGAACTACGCTGTAAAACAACCATAGGCCAATAACAAGCCACTTGCCAACACAAGCAGAACTGCCCTCTGTTGGTTGGCCATGGCATGGCTGCAGTTACATTTAAATCAGAATACAGTTTAATAGCCAAGTAGTTTACACAACAAGGAAGTTACTTTGGTGGGGGCAGTGCATACAGTAAACATAGAAGAATTCTAAAAGTGTGTGCAGTCTTAAAATATAAAAAGTACTAAATGTATTTTTTATTGTTGATATTTACAACAAAATACTGACAAACTGTACAGTATATAATAACAGATAAAGTAACGAGAGTTCAGTAGGCTGTGAGTCAGAGGAGCGTTAATGTAATGCTAAGTATTTTATAATTGAGTGTCAGTGTTAGTGTCAGTTGGGGGTCCTGGGCCTTGTTGATGAGGCCAGCTGCAGACTGAAAGAAACTGTTCTTATGGTGTTAGGTTTTGGTCCTGATGGACTGCAGCCTGCTGGAGGGGAGTGTCTGGAATGGTGTGCATCCAGGGTGGGAGGAGTCAGACACAATCTTTCTCGCTTGCCTCAAGGTCCTCAAGGTGTGCAAGTCCTCAAGGGTAGGCAGATTGCAGCCGATCATCTTCTCAGCAGTGCACATGGAACGCTGTTGTCTGCTCTTGTCCATGGCAGTGGCAGCGTACCAGATAGTGATGGAGCAGGTGAGGATAGACTCAATGATGGCTGTGTAGAAGTGCACCATCATTGTCTTTGGCAGGTTGAACTTCTTCAGCTACCATAGGATGTACATCCTCTGTTGTGCTTTTTGAGCTGATGTTTAGTTCCCACTTGAAGTCCTGGGAGAGGATAGTGCCCAGGAAGCAGAAGGACTCCACAGCGTTGACTGGGGAGTGGCACATGGTGATGGGGCTGTATTCTTCGTCCACAATCATCTCCACTGTCTTGAGAGGCTTTAGTTAAAAGTTGTTCTGGCTGCACTAGGTTACCAGATTTTCATCTTACCACCTGTAGTCAGACTCATCCCCGCCAGAGATGAGCCCAATGAGGGTGGTATAATCTACAAACTTGAGGAGTTTGACAGACTGGTGACTGGAGGTGCAGCTGTTGGTGTACAGTGAGAAAAGCAAAGGTGAAGGGACACAGCCTTGTGGGGATCCAGTGCTGATGGACCGGGAGTCAGACATATGTTTCCCCAGCTTCACGCACTGCTTCCTGTCAGACAGGAAGTCTGTGATCCACCTGCAGGTGGAGTCAAACACGTTCAGCTGGGAGAGCTTTTCCAAAAGCAGGGCCAGGATGATCGTGTCATTGGTGTCAAATGATGGCAGAGCTGAAGTCCACAAACAGGATCCTGGCATAGGATGCCATGGAGTCCAGGTGCTGGAGGGTGAAGTGGAGGGCCATGTTTACTGCTTCATCTATAGACCTGTTAGGCTGCAGGGGGTCCAGAAGAGGGTCCATTATGGATTTGAGGTTTGCCTGCACCAGATGCTCAAAAGACTCCATTACCACAGAGGTGGGGGCGACGGGTCTGTAGTCATTTAGTCCGGTCATCAGGTTGCAAACAAATGTAATGGGGTCATTTATTTGTGAATCATGAAATGCATTTGTGAATCGCGTTACTTTTATTTGTGAATCATGACATTTGTGGTGGGCCGTTATTGGCATTAACGTGCTGCGTTAACGTGAGACTATCAGGCGGGAAAAAAATTATCGCCGTTAATCTATTCTCAAAGTTGGGTTGGGAGCTGGGTCTATACTATGCAAGCTATGATGACTTTCACCTTGATATTTTAGCGCGGATGTATACCTAGCCGAAATGCACTGTAGGGGGCGAGAACGAGTCTTCGAACCTGTGTGTATGCCTTGTGTATGAAATTCAAACGTGACCTGGCTAACATGGATGCAGCTATGAAGCCGCCTGGTTTGCGTCAGGGAAAATGTATTTTTAAGAAGCTTCCCAATGGAAACCTCGACAAGACTTGTTTGCACCTTGTGCCAGGGGCGCAGATGGAATTTTTGAACTGGGGGGGACCAAGCTGTCAGCAAATGATTCCAACTCCATTTGTTATTTTGTGTAATATACATGTACATATATGCAATGTTTATTGCAGCTTCGGTATATATAGGCCTACTGAAGTGCAATACTGAGGTAACAAAAGTTAGAATGATACTGCAATCCCCCGACCCTGTAGGGGGGTCTGGGGGCATGCTCCCCCGGAAGAACATTTCTTAAAATGTAAAGTTAAACGCATCAATCTAGTGCACTTTGAGAGCAAAATTAAGAGGCTAGATCAATGTAGAATCTGTGCTCTTCTAAACAATATCATGGTATTTTAACCAGACCCTGATTGGCTGTGAGGTTTAGGTGAGGAGTTTGCATGCATGCAACATATTATTGATATATAGTATAGCAATAGTCCATATTTCATTTCAATTTCGCAAAACAAAGAAGATATTCTCAATTTAAAAATGAAATATAACGTAACTCATTTGAACCAGACCAGCAATATTTACCTTCATAAATTCTTCTTCAGGTCCTCTACCTCGGTAGAGCTAGTCGCCTGGCTAGAACTAGCTGTTGCTAGTGCTATATTTTCTGATTCTAAATCTGCATCTGGTACGTCCTGTAGTAGCCTATAATTTAATTCTTTAATGGTAAGAGACCGTGGCGCACAGGGATGGGTAATGAGCGTTGTTTCAGATCAAAATTACAATGCAACATACGGCAGACACCTTAGATATGAGAGACCCCCTAAGATTTTTGACTTTGTTGCTTTCATGGGAGCCAGTCCTCACTCTATGGAAGCTCGGCTCCCTCTGGCTACCACGTAATTCGAGCACTGAATGAAAAGGAGCGAGCCAAACATTAGGCTACAATTTTAAGCAGCCAAAAGATCGGGCCTACTAACGTCATCTCCATGACAACTAGGAAGACGCCAAGCCTAAAAGCACTACTTTAATACTTTAAAATAAGCATAAGACACTTTTTCCTTTCAAGTGTTGTAGTACTTTTGTGTGGCCAACGTTACACACGCTAACATCGCCTAATCAGCTGTGCAGTTATAACTGATGCTTGTCGTCTTACGTAGGGAGAGTGGTGGGGACGGATCAGGGTCGCTATGAATCTGGGGGGGACATGTCCCCCCCGTCCCCAGTGCCATCTGCGCGCATGCCTTGTGCTATGCGAAATTAGTTTACTGTAGGAGTTTTTCCAGTCTCAAATACCACCTAAAGCATCCCTTAGCTAATGCTGAAGATGCCGGGCCAAGCACTGATGTAGCGCAGGAGAAGAGTCGTCGTCAAACTACGATGTTTGAGTGCAACCGAGGCAAGCCCGTCAGCACAGCTCTATCAGCCAAGCTAACTAATCTAATAAACGGTTAATAAACAGAAGTACATCTTATTGAACATAATTTATTGTCAGCACCAATTATCATAGTAGAACAGCTTTCTCAAGCAGTTTTGTGATGCATTTTGGAAACAGGAGATGAGCCCCTGGTCTACTGCGCCACCTGGCTTGAGAAACCCGTGCTCAAAGACTTACTTTTAGTCATTATTTTGGTAGCACACATATTCTGAATGCCTTCGGCGGGATTCAAATGAGCTATACGCCAAGATTACAGTGAGAATAATCTAGATGATTAATCTATGCCCACCACTATATGAAATACATTTGTGAATTGTGTTACGTTCGTTTGTGAAGTATGAAACTAACTCCATACGCACCAGCCCATTTTCTTTAATCACAGGATAAAGGTTATCACTCAGAACAACTATAGTTATTTGCAAGGACCCTTCACCCTAACAAGACAAGTGGACCCAAACCATGCCAGGGAAATACCCACACAGCTTAACAGAGCCCCAGGACCCTTACTGTAGGGGTCAAACATTCTGGCTTTTACTGTTACATCACTCAATGCCACGCATGCAGGAGCAAGTGCCCTCTTGGCAAGAACGTGCCTATTCACCCATCAGGGAGCGTGTTGGAGCAGATGTATGCTCAACGCTGAATGTAAAATTGTTGCAAATGCAGTACATGCTATAATAGCCCACTAAATTAGCCTACTAAATAGCAAACTAAATTGAGTTTGTTGTCTTGTTGTCCCTCCTGTAGATACAATGGCACTTTTGTCACTGAACTGAATTTATGAATCAGTTGAGCAGTCTTGGTGATTGTAGCTCTGACCATTTGAGTCCCAATAATTTAGCCTCTTTAAAATCACGTAGTTTCCTGTTGATTGAAGTCAAATGGGTATTCTCAGCATTTTTGTATGTCAGAGCATGACAAGGTGTTAATCGCTTAATTGGATCATGCAGTACACCTGTATGGAAGTATTGGCAGTCGTTATGTTTCTTATTTATTCAGGTTTTTCCTTCACATTCTCACTTGTAAAATTCTTAATGATATGCACTATTTTGTACTTATTCTTCTTTTATGCTTACATTAGAAAGGTATGTGCCATTGTATTGATATTAAAAGTATCAAGTAAACCGATTGTTTTTCAGAAATCTGTGTCTGGATTTTATTGGTTTATGCAGTCCTGTGACCCTTCATGGACTCCCGAACAACGATGAACAGGAGTCTTTGCCGGCCTCCACAAAAGTGAGTTTTTTGTTTTGTAAGTAAGCCCTGTTCCATAAAGCCAGTTTACCGAATGAGCCAGGCTTATGTCAGTTAGCTTACAAAGAATGTTCTTTTGGGATGAAGTCATGTGGCCGTAAACATTGCGTTTTACATGTATTCATATAGCAGACGCTTTTATCCAAAGCAACTTCCAAGAGAGCTTTACAAAAGTGCATAGGTCACTGATCATAACACCGAGATATCCCCAAACAGTGTGGGTAGCCAAAACATGAATTATACATTGTGAAAAAAGGCCAAAGGCAGGAACCATAAGAGCATGTAGTTAAACAAGTTACAATTAAACAACATGAACCTCAAAAGTGCAAGAGTGTACCTGTAGAAAAGCAAACAACAATAATATATTTCACAGCAAGAAAATAATTTTAAATCTGTTACAACTAACCAACAAGAGCAACAAGTGTCTCAATAAGTCATAAGTGCGTCTTGAGCCTTTACTTAAGGTGGGTAGACAATCAGTGTCTCTGATGGAGGTGGGGAGTTGATTCCACCACTGGGGGGCCAGGCAGGAGAAGAGCATGTGTTGGGACCGGGCGGTCTTGAGCGGTAGGACCACCAGGTGGTTGTCGGAAGAAGACCGTAGGTAGCGGGTGGGAGTGTAAGGCTGGAGGAGAGACTTGATGTAGTCTGGTCCAGTCCCGTTCACCGCTCAGGAGGTCAGTACCAGGGTCTTGAATCTGATACGGGCCGTGATGGGAAGCCAGTGGAGGGAGATGAGGAGCAGGGTAACAATCTGGGTAGATTAATGACCAGTCGGGCTGCTACATTCTGAATCCTTTGGAGAGGGTGGGTTGCGCATACTGGGAGATCGGCGAGCAGAGAGTTGCAGTAGTTGAGAGGACAAGTGCTTGGACTAACAGCTGGATGGGATGCTCAGACGGGCATCTCCGGATCTTTCGGATGTTGTCGAGGGTGAATCTATAAGACCGGGAGACTGCAGCAATGTGGGCTGTTAGGGAGAGCCTGTCATCCATGCTAACCCCAAAGTTCTTGGCAGAGGATGAAGGGGTCACCATCGCCAATCCCAGGGTGATTGAGAGATTGTGGGAGAGGAAGGGTTAGGCTGGGATGATGAGAAGTTTTGTTTTGAAGAGGTTCAGCTGGAGGTGGTGCTTGGTCATCCAGGCGGAGATGTCTGTGAGGCAGCCCTCACAGACATTTAGCCCTTAGCCCCGTTTAGACATTTAGCCCTGACTGACTTGTTGGGTTAAGTCAAGTCAGCTTTGGGATTGCAAGTCCAGCTTTTTTGAGCGGCCTTATGGAACAGAGGGCTATTGCACAAAACCAGGATAAGGGATGAAGTCGGGATATTCAAGTTATCCTGGATGAATTTAGCTTTGAGTTGGTTGCACGAAAGCAGGATGAATTAAACCCAGCCAAGCAACCATGTAGATTTATTCTTCCCGAGCAGGCTAACAGCCAGGCTAAGATTCATTCTGGAGTCTCGTGTTAAATCAGCTGCCGCTCTAATCCGAGATAAACGTTTTTAACAGGTATTTTCGCTGTCGTCTGAATGTGTTCTTATGTATTTTTTATTAACATGCATTACTTGTCACTATTGCTGTCACAAGTTTAATTGAAACCCTACTATTGCAGTTGTTTAGGAATGGTTGATGAAGTTGCAACTGTGATTTCAATGAAGTCAGTAAGAAGGCGATATAGCCTACACTGCTCAATTTTTTTTTTTAAATACTTTTTCTTTGATTCCATTGATAATTGATCATTTTTGTGTGATTTTGTTGTCAGCACATTCAACTATGCAAAGAAAAAAGTAGCCTATTTAATGAGTTTATTTAATTCATTGAGATTTAGGATGTGTTAGTGTTCCCTTTATGAGCAGTGTATAAAGTCCCATTCACCTTTCCAACGTGAGAGGTTAATACATTGTTTTACAGATATGCTTAAGTGTGGATTTAAGTCACTTATTTTTCTAGTTTCTTTATCTCCTAATACAGTTTCCTCAGTGTTTTCTTCTTAATTTCAATACCAAGGTCTAGATCCTGGAGACTTTTATTGACAGCAATCTGTGCATCTGCCAGCTCAATTAGCATTTTCAGATGTTGAGTAGAGACATCTGATTGTTTGTGAATTCTGTAAACCACCCATTGATTAGCACAGCAGGAATTGTACATCATTTAGATTTCTTTTAGCTCATACTTACTATGTTGCCAGGCTGGCGGTCAGGCTACTGTACTGTAGCCTACTGCCTCTGGATCCTGTTACAAATATATATAATGAGTGCTATATAACTGACTTTTATTGTGTTAATTGTTGTGTGGTTTGAGTTGTATTTTCTCATGTGATGCCTTCTTACTGCATACAAATTGCCCTTCTGGAGCAGAGAATAAACTGATCTGAAATGACTTCTCATCCATTATGGGCTAAATATGCATTTTCATACAATTTACATGATACCTCAGGCCTTCTGGAGTACAGTGACACAGTCTCCTCATCATCAGCTGCAGAAGCCCCTTCCCATACTGCAGAAGTTCCTTCCCCCTGCCATATTGAATAGACTTTATATTGACAGGATGTGCCAAGTCATGTGCTTTTAATGAATAATACCCACTGGATCTTCGTCTGGTGGCAGGAGAGTAACTGTGTCGCTCTTTTAAACCAAGGAAGGCCTGTGATGGAAGGGATTCAGGGTGGGACAGCTACTGAACACCTGCAAAAACTGCCCTCTTCATACAAGGTACTTTCAGGCCTTGTGTGTCCAGCGACACAGTTACTCTCCTGCCACCAGACTGTAGCAGAATATGTTGCAAGCATCTTGTAAGTAATTTTTACATACCATTTACAAACTGTTAAGGCACTGACCAGCCTGCAAAATGTTTTTAAATTTTATCATGACTTGTTGCCAGGATCTTTTTTGTCCAGTCATGTTTGTTCTGTATGAACATTGATTGTAGAAATATATTTAGAATCAGACACCGCTTATAGAGATTTGTGCATATGGTTGTAAAACATATTCTTACATAAGGGTTTGGAATTAGGCCTAGTCCTTAGGGTAAATGTATTCCTTCTGCTCACTTTCAAGGCAAAGTAGGATAAATAATAATACATGTTATTTACATAGTGCTTTACATGATAGGCTACTCAAAGACACTTTACAATAAAACCAGCACATTTATTAAACACAGATACAGCAATACAACCAATACATAAACAAGCATAAAAGCAATTACAGTGTACAACTTTCTTAGTAGTAGATATTTTTCAATCATTACTCTTTCAGTCGGTCCGCGATTGTCTGCCAGGCTTTTCTCTCTGTTTAATAACAGCAGCCGTATTTCCTTTTTTACATTTTATATGCTTCACTATGCTTCAATTTCCGTAATTAGTTGCTGCTTAGCGGGTGAAAAATAAGCTGCAAGCGTTTTCTCCATTTCTGCATCAGTCAATCTGTGATCAATACCATGGTCTTTTTAAGAAAGCCGTGAAGGTGCACTTATCCCAACTATGTACATCTGGATTGACAAAGCTTCACCTTCTCATCCTGGTTTGGCAAATGTGCAACCGAATAAGCCGTGATGAACGGATCACACTAACTCCAGCTGGGCTTTTTCAGTTATCCTGGATTTCTTTATTCTATTTTTGTGCAATAGCCCCCTGGACTCTGACATTTCATTAAATTTGTTGTTTACCCTGTCTGTAACTTCCATGTGAAAAAAGTTGGGAGAACAGTGTGAAAGGGAGGCATTGAAGATGCCTGGAGCACGGTCAAGTTGCCAAGACTACTCGCTCGTTCATCAGATCTGAATGACTCTCTGGGTTTCCACATGGTCATGGAAAACCCCAGAAGTTAGGTTAGGAAATGTAATAAAAAAATAAATAAAAAAAAAGTTGATTTCTGGACTCAAAAGTCATGTAAATTTGTAAAATAAAAGCATATGTTTTCCATTGGCCTCACATAATGTGTGCCAGGGGCATAGGTTTGTTTCCCCATGTAGATGGGAATGCTTTTTTGAATAACTGCAGCCGTACAATACAATTTTCTTTATAAGAAGTGTGTTGGGAGGGGGGACATATTAGCCTTTTCCAAAAGTGGGTGGGTTTTCATGTTAGACATGCACACATGTCTAATGTATACATGTATAATGAAATCGACATCCCTGATGCGTGCAGAGGGACATTTGTCCAATGCCAGCTGTATGTAGGCTTCATACTTTATACCCACTCAGTGAGATAAGTAATGTGTTGCTTTCGGTGACTTAGGCCAAGCTAAAAAAGAGTTGAGCCTGAAGAGAAGCGTGTTGAGACCATGGTGAAAGGTCTATAGGAGAGGTGCCAAGTTGAATGGGTAGCTCATTTCACCACTGCAAATGATGTGAATGGCTGGGTGAAGTCTGGAGGATTGGGAGTGGCCCACACAGGAGTTAGGGTCAGGGCTATATGAGTGGGGTAGGTTGTGTGTGAGTACTTTGATTGCTAAAATAGACATTTACCTATCTTTTTTAAGTTTTGGTAAATGATTAAATGAAACCAGACTTATGGACCCTAGTCTATATAACAGGGAAACAATTTACTGCCTTAATGTGCATGTCATAACAAAATACCAAGCCCAAAGGGACCCATTATTCAATAAAATCATATTCTTTAGGTATCCTAGATAAGCCCCTCACTCACCTCCAATCCAGAATGTGTGTTCTGGCTTGAAGATGGTGTCCCTCCACACTTAACAAGGAACTTGACAGACCCGGGAACAATTTTTTGACTTGAACAATGGTCAAATATTGCAAAGTGTAAAATTGATGGAGACATCCCTCTTTGATACTGTCGGAGTATCAAGGGTATCTTCTGGTCCACATTGAAATAGGAATTGCTTGTAGGCATCAGTTTGGAAGAGAACCAAAACATTGGAAGATACTTTAAATTGAGTGAGGATGATGGATCGCACAGAAAACTTTCATAGACAAGTTTCATAGTGGTGATGGTAAAATTGCAGTTTTTATGCCAATGATTTAGTTATTGATGTCTTAAGGCAGGATGGGGGGATTGCTCATTGGCTTGCACATCAATATGATTTATGTCACTTAGTAATCTAACTACTCATCTCTGCATCAATTTGAGAATTTAGAATAAGTCATAGATGGATTCTAAAGAATGCCTGCCAATTCTGGCTTCACAAGTTAAAGTTTTGTTCCGAAATGTGAAGAACTGTTGTGGCAGAATTCCCACAATAGTAGTCACTAGTAACTCTTCATGTCAACTGGAAATTTAACACCAGCACATTTTCAGACCATTACCCATTCCGTCGCACCCGCAAGCATAATGTTACATCTTTCTAACCCAAAGTGTGTTCTGTTTCAGACAATAGAGGAGTGCCCCATGGACACACCAACTAAGGCCAACAAAGAGGTTAGATGAGTGGTGTCAACCCACAATCAAAATACATGACATTGATTATCAGTAGAACTACCTCATCAAAACAAACCTAGACATGTTGTCCTCAATCAAGTGTTGATTGTAAAAAAATTACATTTACACTTATGTACCGCAGCCTTCCCTGGGCATCTCAAATCCACCTGACCCAAAGGAGAATAAAACACTATTTCCTGGTGAACCCAAGAAACCACCTGCGTGAGTCATTAAGCCCTGAAGGCTTTTTTCATAAGTTGGGAAATTAGACTGACTTTTGATAAGACAATTGACTCATTTAGTAAAAAGTGTAATTGAAATACAAAGCAGGAATGTATTTGTCAGTGTAGTGTGGGGGTCATGATTCTTGATGTGCACAACCTTCTTTGACGCAGGGGCACTAGAATAATTAATTGAAATTCTGTATTGCTTGTGTTCACTTCAATCAGATGGGGTCAAACATTGTTCTGCAATGAGCAAATGGAGAAGTTAGAATTGCATCACCTCAGTACCAAGCAACGCCTGGCCATGGTCAGACCTCTATGGAAGGAGCTAAACAAGAAAGAGAAGGAGGTCTACCAGAGGAGAGCAAAGAAAAGTGTTCTGAAATACTCAGTGGAGCTACAAACCTGGTTCAGTGTATGATTGTATTATCTTTTCACACTTAAGCTGTAACAGTTATAGTAAACATTTTCTGAAGATGTATTTTTTTAGGGGGGTCCTGGCACCATCCTTTTGGAATAGCTTTTCTTTAGTTTATATATATATATATATATATATATATATATATATATATATATATATATGTTAACACGCTGCATTATCTTGAGACTCCTATCGCCGCTAAAAAAAAATATCGCCGTTAATCTATTCTCAAAGTTGGGTTAGGAGCTTGGTGTATACTAAGCAAGCTATGATGACTTTCACCTTGATATTTTAGCGCGGATGTATTCTAGGGATGCACCGATCCAACTTTTTCAGTCCCTATACCGATACCTGGGCTTTGTGTATCTGTCGATACCCAATACTGATCCGATACCGTTGTTGAATTAATAATAAACTGTATACCTCCCACCTTATACCTTCCTTCTACCATGTGGAAAATACTAAAGGCACCAGACTTTCCTATAAGACAAAATAACAGACGTAATCAACTGCGTTCTTATTTATTTGTTATTTACAAAAACTAAAATTCAAAAAATAGAATGTAATCAAACATAGGGCCTATTAAAATAAATAAAATGTAGCTGTAGAAACAAAATAGTATATTGGTCAAACATACAATAGTAATCAGACTGCTACCAAACATTGTAAACATGTTAAAAAAAAAATATATATATATATATATATATATATATATATATTTGTTGTCGCTGGTGTGTGAACCATGGAAGTTTTTAGCTTGAAGCATTGCACCGTGCGGTTTACAGCTCGTGTCCAAACAGTAGACAGAAACTTAAAAGCAACATGGAGCAAACCAAAGAGTTGGCTGTGTGGAGATATTTCACGCTTGCAACGCCAACTAGTTCGTCGGCTGTTTGCAATGTCTGCAAAGTAAATGTTTTGAGGGGTGGTGGTAGTACTGCAGAGTACAATAGTACCAATTTAATCAAGCACAATGCTAGGAGCACGCCAAATTCCTGCAGCTCAACGACTCTACTATACTGTAGAATCTACAGTGTAGAACGAGTAGCGTCGCACATATGTGATCGTTCGAATGCGGGTCTCGCAGCTTGCATATGCGATTTCGAAAATTCCAACTGAATATTTTCCTATAGACAAAAACTATACGACAAACGCTGTATGGCTTCAATATGTACTAACAGAGAATGTCTAATATAGAGAGAACTGCCACTCTCGGGAAACTTCCGGGTTCTGAACTGGTTGAAGTTCCATGTGAGGGCGCTAACGAGCGATGCAGAATGAATGGACGTCTATGGAGCTATACCCCTCAAAATCCACTTTTCTCAGGATATAATTTTTTGTCTAGTAATTTGAATTCTGAATTCGAAAGGGGAGGCAAAAAAAATACACACTACTGGATGTTAGATTTTTTTAAGTCACCTTTCTGTTCTAAAATGCTTTTGAAAATGTAATTGACGTCATACACATCGTACGACCAGAGCCACTGCTTTACGGCAAGCTCTGGTCACTTACTTTTTTCTCTCAGGGCATCGACAACACAGCGGACAGGTTAGGCTCTTCCTGTCAATACACATGCTAGAAAGAGTTTTGGCTTGCTAATGTTGTTGCTAGTGCTGTCAAACGATTAAAATATTTAATCGCGATTAATCGCATTAATGTCATAGTTAACTCGCGATTAATCACAATTAATCGCACATTTTTATCTATTCTAAATGTCCCTGATTTCTTTTTGTCCCAATCTTTTTACAAATTTTTATGCTCTTATCAACATAGAAAAGTGGTTCGGATTGCTTTGTGCAAATATTTTTTTTATTGAAAACAACATTGCAATCGCCTGGCTTTGACAAGGGGGCAGAGAATTCGCATCAGCTGTGTGCTTGGCCATCAAGTGGTATTTCAGACTGGACGTGCTGCGATGATAGCTCAGTTTACAACGACAAAACACACAGATCACTGGTCTTGTCAATAGAACCATTTGGCAACTTTTTAAAAGCAAACTTTTCATTCAGAATCTTATTGGCATCCATTTCGGCATCTCGCGCTCGTCATCCACTCAAAACGTAACGTTAGCCTACTACCAGAGAATGTCTAATATCCGTAAACGGGCTCTGCTACTACTCTTTAGCCAGCTTGCAAGCCAAACGAGTGTTTGGCGTGCCTGTTGTTTTGTTTCCAGTCTAGCTAGATCCGGTGTGGTGTTGTAGTTTTTCTAACGTCGGTAGTTGTTGCAACAGCTTGTGAAAAAAACTACAATGTTTGCTAGGCCAAAAAGAGCGTTAATCGCGCGATAAAATAATTGACGCCGTTAATTTGGGTTTGCGTTAACGCCGTTAATAACGCGTTAAACTGACAGCACTAGTTGTTGCTAATGTTGCTAATGCTCTGACATTCTGATTCCGCTTCAGATGCCATCAAGCAAGAGCTCTGGTCGTATCAGTCCTTCACTAACCAATCAGCATTCATTAGCAGAATGCTAGCGTGTTATAGGCAACAACGACTCACCCTGTAAGAAATCAAAAGGACATAAGTACTCGTTCATTCAACTTTCGACCTATAATCCATGTTGAACATGCAAAAACTACAATCAAATCGGAGATTTCTCAACGACAATCAGCAAAAGAGACACATTTAGCCGTTTAGCTCCATAGACTCCCATTCAACATGCACTCGCTCGCGATCACTCCCAGTGGAACTCTGGTGGAACTGCAACCAAATTCGGTACAATGGGGCTTATTAGGGAGTGGCAAGGCTCTCCTTAAACAGGCTCTGGTACTAATGAGAAGGCTAACAAGTAACACTAGCATGCTAGTAGCATTGCTTCGAGTATTATGCTTGCTGTGGGCACCGTCGGAAATATTTAGAACTCAAGCATCTAAAGGTTCGGTTAACTCATGCTGCTGAAAAATTACATAGAATATGCTGTGAAAAAAAGGGTGGATCAGCCAGTGGATCGGCTAAATTTTACGATCCCCGATCCAGCTATTTTTTCAATATCGGGCCGATATCCGATCTTAGTATCGGATGTATGTACCCCTAATGTATACCTTGCCGAATTGCACTGTAGGGGGCGAGAATATGCAAAGGTATAGAGGGAATGACTTGGACCACAAGAAAAGGCGCGATATTTCAAGAAATTAAGATTTATGGGCGGTGCAGATCCCTACGCGTTAGCTCCTTCTTCTTGGATCCGTGACAACCCGGTGATTCTTCCTTCAGTTGCATATCCCGATATTACGACGGCGTATTAGGGCCAGTAGGTAAAAAAAAAACAGGAGGAGAGAAGGGGGGTAATATTGCAAGATTAAAGTCGTAAATTTGAGAGAAAAGGATTCAGCAATAAGGAAATAGGCTACTCCTGATTTTTTCCTAGAATCACCAGATTGTAATAAGCATTTGCACTTTGAAAATACATTGTCGTGATTTGGGGCCTATTCAGAAGGAAACATCATAGGCTAATTATTTGGATGAAGTGTTAGCTTTTGTGCATCAGGAACTACAATTCAATGGACAGATGCAAGGATATCACTAGTTACATCCACGGGCAATTCAATTTGTGATCAGGACACAATATGACAGATCCTCAAATTAGTTGATCCTCAAGGTGCGGATCAGTTTAGAAAAGAGCAGCGTCTTGGCTGTGTCCTGTTGAACCATGAACCAATTGAAAAGTATAATTTGATCAGGTCATCCATTACTGGGCTTTATACATGGCAAACGACGGCGTCTGTGCTGTGATGAGGTTGACCATGCAAAGTGAAGGACTGTGGTTCCTTGAGAAAAAAAACAATCCATATTTTCGACTTAATAATGTTGGAGAATCTCAGTTTTTTTCTTGCAAAATTACTAGATTTTTTTATTGTAAATTTGTGACTTTATAAACTGGGAGAATCTCAGTTTTTTTTCTCGCAAATGTACTAGTTTTTTTTATCGCAAATCTGTGACTTTATAAACTCTGAGAATCTTTGACTTTTTTCTTGCAAATTTACGACTTTCATCTGGGAATATTACCCCCCCCCTCTCTCCTCCGGCTCCGATTTTTAAAATGTATCTACTGGCCCTAATATGCAGTTGTACGATATAGTCAACTACCTGGTTTGCTAGCCGAGCCCATACACAGCGGAAGACCTTAAATCCTTCAAAGGTTTGCATAACCAGATGGTGTGTGGATGGGTGAGGGAGACGCAGTACCAAGTTATCAACGATCGTTGTGTTGCGAAAGCCAAAGTAAGTAATGCAATAATGTCTTTAACCAACCTAACCTTAACTGTAAGATATCATTCCAATACTCAAGGTGTAGCCAAGTGACTCAATCGTGTTTTTTCCCTTGTGGATCTTGGTTGAGCCTTACCAACCACAAGCGCCTCCTTTCCTTTGATAATCTCTGGCATTCCTCGCCCCGGTTTTTAATAACTGTTGGAAGTCGATAATATTCCAACTGTTTTTCTCGATCTGTCCTATTGGTATAACTTGAAACACGGCAGTAATTAATCAATTTTAATAAATCAGACATTATTAATCTTTGTCTTTGCCTCAGAATAACATGTCAACAATATGTAATGATGCCATAAAAATGCCACAATATTTTAACTTATTATATTAGGCTATAATTACGTTTGTCATGCCATGAGCATAATAGCGTTTATTACAAAATGGTTAAATCTGCTTTAAAATAACAGAAATTAACTCTACAAACAACCGTCATGTATGTGCAACCATCTGTAAAACTTGCTACAATAAAGGCAGGTAACGGTAGATTATCAAGTCATTTCTCCTTGTTCTCATTCAGCTCAGGTAAATCAGCGATTTGCTGATGCTCCCTTTTGTGCTTGTCCCTTGTTTGTATCCGCAAGCATGTTTCCAGGCAACTTTTCTTGACGTAAGTAAATAAATAGGGTGCTATAGTTTAACCATTTCGGTTTGGTTTCAAACTCAGCAAAATTCTGGAGAAAAAAAATCTATGAAAAAGCTAGTTGTATGAGCCAGGTTCAAGAATCTAACAAAAATTATTGGGGGAGATGTTTTTAGATATGTTGATTGGGTTTAATAGAATAAAAACGACCGGACGAGTCGGGTAGCAAATCGGAAATGCAATACCACCTACATCCACCGGGGCTGTTGCCTCAGGCCGAGGGGCGATACAAATATAATATATTGGAATGAAATGGGAATACAAAGTATTTTAGGAGCTACACACTTTCAAACATAACATGACCCCCTCTATGACTCAGGCAGCTATTTCAGGTGCCTGAGTCAGGTGCTTGGTATGTGGGGTTTGACTTATACAATAGGCATAAAGTGTACCTGATGTAAACCTTAGTGATCTGCAGTTTATGTGCTAGCTAGCTAGTCATGATGCGTTAGCATTTCGTTGGACTCGCGTTAGTGGTCACGCTTACCAGTCTGAAAGCGCTGGTTCGATAACAGTGAAAGTTATTTAGTTGGGAACTTAAGTGCAGTATGATGCATTGGTTTTAAAAAATTGAAAACTGTCGAATTAAATTACTTTTATAGCATAAACAAAGCATTACTAGATGTCCCACTTGTACCTGACATGATTAGGTAATGTGGGACAGTCACATAAAACGTTTTTTTTTTTTTTTTTTTTTTTTTTTTTGCTAACTAGGGCTGTCCCCGACTAAGATTTTCTTTGGTCGACCAAGACACGACTTAAACGTCTGAAAATCGACTAATCGAACTTTGAAACGCTTAAAAAAAAACGTACAAACATTTTAGGGATCTGACTCAATGGCTGCTGGACATTGCAGATTCAGCCGCTAATAGCCTACTAATAATAACTCGTATCACCAGTCCTGTTGTAACCGAATGCCGATGGTATTTAGTATCTCTTACAATGTACTACAAATTAAAGATATTGTTTGTTTAACATGCAAATCATCAGAGCGCGCTTATCACTGCCTGAAAACTTGCAGCATGCGAACTTACGTAGAAGCTGAGTGGGGAACGTTGCAACAGAGAAAGATTTTGTCTTGGCTGGAGAAGATAATGTCATTCGATTT
Organism: Hypomesus nipponensis; assembly: GCF_054491055.1. NCBI lineage: Eukaryota > Metazoa > Chordata > Actinopteri > Osmeriformes > Osmeridae > Hypomesus > Hypomesus nipponensis. The sequence goes on from NC_140373.1 coordinate 18,482,781, forward strand.
GGATGTGACTCTTATAATAGGCATATTCATTTTTCGGCATTTTTCATTTAAATGTACTTTAATGAAATGCTGCCATACCACAGATTTCTTTGCCATTTTGACTAATAACACCAACAAAGTAGGCTATGGCAGAGTTTGTAGTTCTGCAACCAATTGTGCTCGTGCCGTGTGCAAAATAACAAAACAAAACAAAGCGCAGATTAACGAAAGGGAAAACAGCAACACCTTTTCTTTTAAATTATATATTTTTAGAGTTGGTTTATTTGTCTTAAATAATATAATCTACAATTTCTGTTGAACATTTCGTTAATTGAGCAATGATGACACGGCGGAAACAGATCTCATACTGCTATATGCCAGCTCGACTAAAAAAATCTTAGTTGACCAATAGCATATTGACTAGAAACTCGACTAAGTGGGTACAGCCCTATTGCTAACAAAGCATTATTTTACAAATGTTTGTGTATGTTTTAATCAGTGGTTAAAACCCTTCATTATGCTGCAATAGTACTCATTGTAACTTAATTGAAATTATTTTGCCAGCCTTAATATTGAGAAATAGAATGTCATATGCCGCTGAACTTTCGATGCGTTTTTCCTGTATATACCTCTTGTCAAGCCAGATCACGCCTACTCTGTTGATGTCAGACAAATAAAAACCACTGCATAGTGACTAGAGGTGTTGTATTTACGAGTCAAGATCAGCTCTGGTGAATGGATGTCGGTTTTACACATATTAAATCATACAAATGCATAACTGTCCCACTTTACCTGATGTCCCACATTACCTGAACTCACCCTATTTCATATGTACACATGTTTGTATACAGTTATGTCTTGAGACTAAAATTGTGATTTTCTGTGAATTTTATTGACATCCTTTAACTGGTGGCCCTAATATTTATACTTTTCAGCATTTGTCAGCCATCAAGAAAGCTGAGTTCTTGAAGCACAACCCAAGAGTATGTAATTATGTTGTTGTTACTTGTATTTCTATGTGGTTCTTGCATATTTGGATCATACTGTGTTCAAACTAAAAAAAAATGTCTGCTCCTCAGAAACATGCTATTTTGAATCATTCCAAGTTCTGCAAAGAAAAAAAAAGAACAAAAGAGTCACAAAGGTCCAGGAAAAGAACATCTGTAAGTGGATTTAACACATTCCTGTTACTCACAATGGAGTTGGGGAGTCCAATACCAACATCCTCTGTCTAGGGGCTGACAATGTTTTTCCTACCATAGGACTCAGAAGATGATGGGATCGATGACACGTCCAGTGAAGAGAGTGACGATGACAATTCTGATGAGGTTAGAAGACCTCTAATCCATAGTTTTGTGAATTTACCACATTACATTCATTTAAACTGATCTATTATTGCACTTTTAGGATGAGAACGTGAGTGAAGAAGAGTGCCTAAAACAGAACGTGACAGCGAGCTCCAGTGATGGTTCCAGTTCTGAAGAAGATTTTTTTTTTAAGGTTAGGCTACAGTGACTGAAGGCAGGGGACGGAAATCACAGGCCAGTGCTGTTAAGATGGTGTGGCACTCGAGTTTTCGCAAATGTAAATTTGTATGCAGTGTGTTAATGTATACTAAAATAAAAATCCTTTAAAAAAAATTCCTTACAATTATTATTTTTTTGGTTTGAGCTTTTGTGGTTGTCATTAACCGAGGAAGATGGAGAGAAAAAAATGACAACAAATCGTAATGTTTATATGGCATACTTGGTAACACTACTTGAATGAATTAAAGGATGACGGATCGGCATCAGAGGCTTATTTATTTTTTAAGAACTCAGACTTACGCACATGGATCCGTTGTGTGGTTTAACAATTGATTACATGCTACAAACTGAACTATTTTTGTAAAAATAGTCTACGGTAAATAAGAATCGCAAATTGAAACCTCGTTCTCAAACTGATTATGGTATCTACTCGTTTGACTGGACAATGATTTCATAGGTTACAGCATGTGTCGTGCTCGATTGCTACTGCCTGAGCCTCTTGTCTAAAGATGGACGTCTGCAGGAATAGGTAAACAAAAGCCGAAATTCTGGTCAATTATTTGACTTATATTTTCACAAGGCATGTGCTAATTTACGAGGTGGTAATTTTCTGTCATCTGTCATTTGTCGGACGAACGAGACTGCTGATGAACAGTATATATTCGGTCGTGGACACGTTAATTACCTCTTTCAAAGGTTAATTCAGTGGGTTACAAATGTGTCCCATTGTTTAGTCTTTGCAATTGAGTCGATGCCCATGCCATTTTTCTATCAACGGACTGCCTCAACAAAAATGACAATGATTTGGTTATCCGTAAAAATTATTTTGTAATGACATTATCACTTATATTTAGAAAATAATGTAAATTAGGACTGTCGAATGGAAAAGTCTCATAACATGCACAGGGGCCTGCTGATGCCGCAATATTGCCAGAATACTGAGAGGCCATCATGTATTTATTCTTAAAAGGTTACGAACGTGATAGACTGAATCTGCGCATCCTAACAGAATTTGTACTGCAGCGGTAAGTATATCTTAAAGTACTTTCACAAGGAATGGTCTTATTAGAAGTTGCAAAGGGTTCATGTTGTAGGTTTATTATGTTTCGTCCACATGCAGTTCTCATCTGTTCCTGTCCGAACCATTGCTGCACTTGCTGCACAACAGTATGAACACAGAGGTGTCGGCTTATCCTGACGTTCTGGCAAATGAAAATGGAGGAGGTTTCAATGTCCAGTCTGGACAACAGCAAACTAGAGGTGTGCTCTTTGTTTTTCTCTTTTGCTCTTTGTCCATTTCACATTGTAAAAAGTAATTCCAATTGTTATATTGTTGTGCAGTGTAATAGTTTCTCTGAGTGACCCCCCCCCCCCATACTCTGGTTCTGTGGCTTGTCAGGGCCTAGCTCAGGACGTCTTGTCTGAGCTGGTAGAAGACGCCTGTCTTGGTCTCTGTTTTGAAGTCCACCGGGCCGTCAAGCAGGGCTACTTCTTTTTGGAAGACACTGACCAAGAAAGCATGAAGGACTTTGGTAAGTGCACAGTGCCTCACAGTAGGATGTTTTAGTTGACTGGCATGATTCTCAGAAGATTCTCAGTTTATCTGAGTTTTCTTGCATGGCTATATTTGACAGATTGTCGTATTCCAGTTCTGGCCATGTGTCTGTTACTCATTTCCTTTTCTGCATGCTGAACATGAGCTTAGTTGGTTAGATTATTGTCCTCTTATATCAATCATATTAGCTTACATACAAGAAAAGTTCAAAATCATACACAAGTTAAATCCACATTTTACAATGTTGTGATTCACATAATTCCAGAATAAATTCAGCCATATCTGTTGGTAGCATCTGCTGGAAATTAAAGAGTCAACTATGAGCATGAAGGAACTTTCAAAATATCTCTAAAAGAAAGATGTGGAATGGCACAGATCAGGGGTGCATGAGCATCCAAAATTCTACTGCTTTGGAACTCTATCAGGACAAGTATGTAGAAGTAGGAGGTGTATGACACCACTGAAAGCCTGCCTGGATCAGGCCCTCCCTCCTAACAAGATGACCAAGCAAGAAGGACACTGATCAGAGAGACGACCAAGACGCCACTCGCAGATCTGATAAAGCAACAGCCTTCACAGCTAAGACTAGTCTAGGATGCATGTGTCAACCATATCCTTCCACAAATCTGGCCTGTGAGGTAGGGTGAGAAAAGCCCACCTTGAATACTGTTTGTATTCAAGCAGATTACTGAATGTGGCAAGAAGTGACAAAAACACCACTTGTTGGCATGAATACAAGCATTTTTTCTCATCATCTGGAACTTCTTGGGGTCAAACCAAAAATCAATGCAGCAATGTACAGAGTAGTAGATGCATGTTGTGACCAAACTCCAACTTTCTCAGACCAATCAACACGCCCTGGCATCTTGTTTGTGATATACTATATGTTTCACTGGGTAAAATAGAGAAGTTCATTAAATTGCCCACACTTTCATCAACATGGTCACCAAAATGATTTTTTGTATGTAGCAATGGCCAGTAGTGTGCACTAAACAAGATCCATGTTTAGGAGCGACCAGTGTTCAAGAAAATTGATCCAACTCTCAACCTAGCTCTTGACCCAAGTGGCGTACACATGTAGCAATGTAACGAGTAGCAGTCTAACTGAGGTTCTCTCTCCTACCCACTTGGCCAGCAGAACAGTTGCAGGGATATGCTAAAATGCTCATAGGTTAAAGCTGTTTGAATAATTTCCACAGTAATGTACAGTTAGGAGCTTGTTCTGTATCAAGTTAAAACAAGTTGATGAAATATGACAAACAACAACAAATTGTTGATCTTGAATTGGATGCATTATCTTTACCAGTGTCCTTGGCTCCAGTGTAAAAGTATTTTGAAAAGTCAGAAATAAATGACTTAAGTAAAATGATCAATTTGTCTCTTTTGATGACAAAACAAATTTGAGTCCTGCAAAGACCACATGATAAAAATACACATACAGTACTCACTAAAACTCGTTCACACCTGGAGCTGTAATCGGGGGGTTGACTGTTATATAACCAGTACATGTCGGTAATCCATGTTGGACCAAAACAAAAAAATGTAGGTTACAATGTTACCAGGATATATTCATTTAAAATCAAATGTATTTGTATAGCCCTTTTTACACGTAAGCATGTCACAGAGGGCTTCACATACGCCCATAGAACTGCCCCTCAACCAACCTAAATCCTCTAGGAAGACAAGGAAAAACTCCCAGAAAAACTCCCAACAGGAGAAAAAATTGAAGAAACCTTGGGAGGAGCTATTCAGAAAGGGACCCCCTCCTCCAGAGACAGTTGGTGAGAGAGAGGAGCAGATCACAGGCTAAACATAGTCATACAGTGTCAATGGGTTTTGAAACACCAAAATCCATTGTTGAACTTTATAGATGTAGGACAGGCCCGGGAGACTGGCTGTTGGCCGTCATGGAGACTGGTTTCCGGTTGACGACCAGGTCCAGCGTTGGCAGACCGACGACCAGGCAGGTGCTGACAGCTCAAACCCACCACACCACAAGGGTTGTGTGAGGCAGGAGACAGATAATTATTTTAAAAGCACATGCTTTTGTCAGTAGGGTCATGCTCTTAGCATGGCTGCAAGAGGGCAGTAAAGAAATGTGTGCACAGCCCCGACAAGTGTTCAGAACCTGTGTTTTCCACAGGTTCTTGATAAGGGCGGAACTGTTCAGGCCGACCGCTCTGTGTGAAATGGAAATTATTCACTTTGAGTTTAATGTCATTAGTTTATTCTTCAGAGTTTTTTTTCGGGCTATAATAAAATACTTTTCCAGAAATTGTGGACCAGCCAGGGGTGGACGTGTTTGGACAGGTGTACAACCAGTGGAAGAACAAGGAGTGTGTGTGTCCCAACTGCAGCCGAAGCATTGCTGCTTCACGTTTTGCCCCACACTTGGAGAAGTGCCTGGGAATGGGACGTAACAGCAGCCGCATAGCCAACCGCAGGTAAGACAGCGACTTGAAGATATTTTTAGTAAATGCATTGTCAAAGTTACATATAAAGATGGTTTACAAACTAAAGGAAAAAACAACAAAATGTCTTAGTATGGTGTTCATGGTATAGATCGGTATAGATATAAGTCTGGAACTCTACTGGAGGGGATGGTACACTGTTATTTCAAAATATATTCCCTCATTTGGTGGTTGGATGATAATGGGGAAGGATGATGATGGTGAAAAGTCCTATAATAACACGTCAATCAAAATTTCCCATAACTGTTCAAATGGGTTGAGATCGAATTGAAGACCAGAGCACAGGAAGTTTGATTTATACTTCAACATCAGACGCGTCTGCGTAGGGTCCGCAGATACATTTGAATTTGGCTTTTGGCCTGATGGATTTGTAAAGAAATCTGATATTCTTTTCTGACTCGCCATAGTTGGCTGAGTTTGTTTTCTCGTTTGAATATTCAAATTTTAGCATAGTTACGTCATTTACACCAGATCGACTTTTGAAATATATTTATTTCTCAAAAACCATACAAACCATCACAAACCATATTTGACATCAAATAAAACAAAATTATATTTTGACCAATTGTATGACTAAAAGTGGAAAATGAACCTGTTGAAAAACAACAACTTTATTTCAATTCAAATCATTTAAAATTCTCGTGCTGTCAACAGGGGGTGCTGCAGCACCCTCAGCACCCCTAGTTCCTGCGGCCATGTTAAAGTGGTTGTAAAGCAGAACTGAACATGAGTTTTAAGTTACTCACACCACAGAAGTGTGTTGTTAACTACCCGTCAAAATTCGAATGAAAAAAAACAGACAAGTAGGTTAAATTAGGATTTGAAATTGTGAGAAAATCAGCAGCCTTTTCTGCTTGATACTGGTGGGGCGTGTTGTCTGAAGGAGCTGAAGCTCTGCCCCTCAAATTTATTGAATTTAGCAAAAACACTTAGCTAAATCAATTGCAGATATCAGAACATACCTACCTGAAGTCTCTGAGTGTTTTATGTGTTAATTACTTTGTCTTTGCATTCTACCAGCTGAGTAACAGAATGCAGGTTATATAAACTGTCTGTGATCTGACATAGATAGGTGGCTGTGACGTAGATAGGTGGCTGTGACGTAGGTAGGTTAGGTTTTGCCCCGCCTAAACCAAACCTGAGCTGAAAACGGGTGAGGAACTGTTCAACGGTCTAACTCCACTATTCAGTGCAACCAAGGTTTCGCGCTTTGCACATGCTTTCAGCAACTCATTTTACACGTATATAATGTACTGAGAAGCAAATCATGGTATTATCTTTATAGCACCTTATAAGGAGCACCACAACTACAATGGTTGTTATAGTTTTTACAGGGTTCAGTGCTGGGGGTGTTGCTTCTGATTGGCTGTATAACAAGAGACAGCAATCAACTCTGCAGGAAAATTACCAACGAATGCCTGCGCCTTTCCCATTAATTTTAACGGCACAAGTTATTCCTTACTTCTCAAGGTGAGAAATACAAGGTGTTGCGTGAGAAATGGTTGAAATGTCTCACTGTGAGTCTCACGGCGAATATGTGAGACTTGAGACTTGCAACTGCATGCCACGGGGCAAGTGCCCTCTTGGCAAGAACTCATCTGACCATAAATCTCATGTCCACATCTGTTTTGTACCACTGATCTATACTCCCGAGGTTCTGTGTAATACTATGTAACTTTTGCCATTGAATCACTTCATGCTTTCTCTCACAGAATAGTGACTGGTAACAATACCAATAACAAATCAGAGAGTGATCAAGAGGACAACGATGATGTCAATGATAATGACTGGTCTTATGGGACCGAAAAAAAAGGTAACAGACAAGTTTCTAGTATTTTAACAAAGCAACTGATTAATGTAAGCATTATTGATTGCTTACTTTTAACATACCTTACAAACCTTTAATGTTACCTAGAATACTCATTCTTAATAGCATGCACAGCATAATATAGTGAGCAGTTTCTCTGATTACACGTGGTCTCATATATCCAGTGTTGAATATGTGCTTTTATGAGAACCTTACATATTGTCCATGATGAGTCTCACTAAAATCCCTCTTTTTGCAGCCAAGAAGAGAAAATCAGACAAGGTACCTGTATATTATTTGAAATATTCACTCTTCCCCTTAGGTGTGACACCCAATGTTTTGCTCTCCATGATACCCAATAGAGGAACTGCTTTGTATCAAACAATAAAGGCATAGATGTAGTGAGCTTGGAGCTTTCACCTACTTCCAGGTTGTGGGATGGGCCAGTCAGCTCACCAGATAGTAAACAATGAATGCATTTCAGAAACCAAAATCCCATTGTCACAGGGGTTCATCTCAATATTTTAATAGATATTATGCCTTAATATGGACATGACAAACAGAACCGACCAAGCTTCATGTGCATTGCTATGTCTCTTCCATACTGTGTCCACATTTTGTAACGGTTCTATTTCTTTTCAATATCAGAATTCAAATTCACCACGAAGATCAAAATCATTCAAACATAAGAGTAAGTGGACACATTTTTCTCTCCAATTGAGCACATGACTTTTGAAATATACACCTAGGGAGCTGTCTTTGTGGCAATAAAGGGGAGTTTTGTTTAAAAAAAGAAAAAAAAACTTCTTTACCAGCTATGATGGGCCCTCGGCGTCGTATGGAGAACCAGGAAAGCCCGCACATGATGATGAAAGATGAAACTTTTCGACAGTAATGTGCAGACAAGAAAACCAAAAAGAATCCATCTCTGGTTTATTGTTTTCAAATTGACCTATAATTCTATATAGGTCAGTATGCTATGTACGTACGTATATATTCAGCCAATAAGCTGAATATATGTATTTGTTAGTTTAATTAACCTCTTTGTTATTTACACAAATCCTTACACCAATTCTCAATCTGTTACTTACTTTATTACAGATGGCTCCATTTTGATCACTTCATGTATTATATAAAAATGTGTCAGGGCAATTAACAACTAGGAAAAGGTACCACTATGTACAAAGTGTAAAATGTTAGCTGACAGGTTTTTGTGTTTTGAAACTAAGCTGTTCAGTAGACAGTGAACATAAATATGATTCCATTTGACCACTTTTCAGACAATAACGGCTAATGCGTCTTTGTATTTTAGACTTCAGATTCACTTAGTTAAGATCATGATTCTCTTTACCAATGCATGCAAGGATTCCCAGCTGTTGTCACACCTGTTTATTATGATTCCAGATGTTTTCAAATCCTTGACAAATATTTAGTTCACCATATAAACCTCCACTCTATGGTTAGATTGTTTAGTTTGGATTCTATCTATCAAACAATAATTTATATCATATGTTTACATTGTGACCAGTTACAAACTTGTTGTGATCATGTAAATATTAAAGGTTATAAAAATGATGCCTTTGTTGACCATGTCTTCTAGCATAACAAAATATTCATATATTCTAATACAATCCATAAAATGAATCTATGTTTTACCTCGGATGTGTAAGCCTGATATGAACAGGGAACAATGATATTTATGTACTTTGGAGTTTGGCAAAACCTGCAGAGGTTCAAACAGAGTAATGTAACTGCCAAAGTTATGCAAGCCTGTTTCTGACACCACATAGTCTGAAAGGTCCCATGACATCAACATTCCACTTTAGGAGGTTATTTAACATTAATATGAGTTCCCCTAGCCTGCCTTTGGTCCCCCAGTGGCTATAAATGTTGATAGGTGTAAACCAAGCACTGGGTTTTCTTCTCTGCCTTGGAGAAAATGGAAACTCAAAACGCTCGGTTTTGAAAATCTTCTCCTTATGCGTCATAAGAGGCGGGTTACCTCCCCTTTCTCTGCTTTGCCCGCCCAGAGAATCTGGCCCGCCAATGAGAAACTGAGCTATGACCATTCAAGTCCGATATAGTTTTTTCCTCGAGAGACATCATGGCTCGCAAACGAACGAAGCATAGAAGTTGATCAGTGTTTAGATGTACAAATGGAAATGCAATACTATGGAAAACCATAGTATTTTTTTGTTCCTTTATGCGAGCCTCTGAAGAACCAGTGTTTTTATTTTATTTTATCTGGAAATGCGCCGGCACAACTTCCCAAAGTTTTGTATGTCAGCTAAGGGGTGTCTTAAACACATCGCATTTTGCATTGCTTTCCACAATTGTATATTTTGTTACATTTACGCATTTAGCAGATGCTTTTATCCAAAGCGACTTCCAAAAGAGAGCTTTACAAAAGTGCATAGGTCACTGATCATAACAACGAGATAGCCCCAAACATTGCGGGTAACCAAAACATGAAGCATACATTGTGAAAACAAAATAAGTCCCAAAGGGAATAACCATAAGAGCATGTAGTTAAGCAAGATAGGCCTACAATTAAACAACATGAACCTTGAAAAGTGCAAGGGTGTGGAAAAAAGCAAGGAACAAAATTATATTACACAGCAAGTACACTAGTTTTAAGTCAGTTGCAACTAACCAACAAGAGCAAGAAGTCTCTCAATAAGAGTCATTGTGATCCTGGAGGAAACATCAGGTCCAGCCAAACATTCTTAGAGTCGTTGAACTAATTGTTCAATTTGTATTTTTTGTAATATATGTATTTTTATATTGTAAATTACGGAAACTTATTTATTTTGTATTTTATTTTAATTCTAAAAATAAATCCACTTAGTATTGATTGTTTATGTACCCTTAGTATGGTTAGACCTCATATTAAATGTATTAATATTCCTATATGTTTAAAGTGGAACTGAACTGATCTAAGAAGTACGGCTCATATAATTATTAAAATAAAATCACAAAACTTTATCTGACAACTAAAAGAGCAAAATGTTCCATTTGTTTATTAAAACGTTTTAAACTTTACTATTTAACAACTGGGCGCGGCCATCTTTGAATTGTACAGAAATGTCAAGCGGAAACTACTACAATACAAAGTTGTGTTTTGAAAACCTGGAAGCCACTCATATTTTGAGGGGGAAAGAAAGTCAGATTCAAATCAGTATAGTTGCTTTAGCTTATTTTTGTATAATGTATAAATATACATTATCTCTTACATACCCAACAGACAGTCATGTCAGGCCTACTAGCCTTACTAGTAGGTAAGCCTACTAAAAGATCCAACGCGTCAAAATTTAATAACCTGAGAATAAGAAACCAACTGCCTTGTGCCAGAGCTCGAGAGCTCAGAATATTAGGTCTGTTCGACTTCATGACAGTCGGCTGCAGCCGGCTGCCTTGAAGCTGAGAATGCCATTGGCTTCTTCAAGTCAGCCGGGCTGCAGGCGCCTGCAGGCGACGCCGGCGCTGCATGAAGTCGAATGCACCTATTAATTCAACCTGGACAGCGTGAACTACAAAATTATGTCAGAGGTCGGACCTCTGGTAATTTGGCAGTACATAGATTTAGACTTAAAAATGTAATTGCAGATTCCATTTGTGTGTGTTTAGTCTATTTTCTTTAAAGTGTTAAATTATAATATGTTACTTAAATTTACTAAAAACAATTATAAAATAATCAAAGTTGTGTAGGCTACGGACGCATTATCATCCCAAATAAGAGAATAACATTTTCTGCTGGAAGCAAACACATACTACGCGGTGCTAGGCATAGCAGAGGTTGCAGTGTAGGCTATTACAAAAAAGTTGAGTCGCGCTGACTAACCTACATCGCACACATAATAATCTAGCTAGAGTTATTGTTTATCAATTTCTTGATAACGAAATGTAATAAATTGCCCAGGTACATCCAACAATTGCAGTGAACAACATGTAGACCTACTCTAGCTACTTTTCACCACAGCCTTTCGCAGTTTACGTAGAACTAAGCAAACTGACTCGGATTCTTGCTATCGTGTTAGGGTCAGCTAACGAACCATCCCGGAAATAACATTTGCTTAAAGTTAGTAGCTTCACTACAGCAGCAGGATTATATCGTGTAGTTAGCTGGCATCTATTAGTAAGGAAAATAACTTGATCTGCTCACTGGATAGATCCAGCTTGCTAAGGAGCACATTTTTTAGCCAACGACCAAACCAACTTGTTGAATTTGCCACTAAGGTCCTCTCATGAACCCCAGTGTAAACTCGATAATCGCCGGACATAAGAATGCTGCGATAAGGATGCCAACACTGGTCAACACAGGCTTCCGATCCTTCAATACTGCTTCGCAATACAACCAGGTAATTTACATTCCGAGCCAGAAACAGTTGTCTACATTACTGGAAATTGGATTACATACTCAATCTACACGCAATACCCTATATTGACATACTAAAACAGAACGTTTTTTTTTGGTCCTCAATAACATAGCCTATTTTTGTACAATTAGGCAATCCAAATCCTTTATGACACTCGAAATTGAGAACTTTTCCTTTTCTAGAACATGATGACTGAGTCTGACTGGCAAAATCAACAGATTTGACATGCTTTGTTATGGCTTATTTAAAATCGAACAGTTTGTCAGTGCATATCAGAACAAAATCCAGACATGGCAGCCTGAAGTCGATTTGGGATTAATCGGAACGCACTCTTTAGCACAGTGTTTATAAAAATAATAACGATAAATAAGGTATTTACTATCAAATAAGTCAATAGTTTAGTTCTCACTATTTAGGTTTCACAGAAAAACGAAATATGCCCATACAATATTTTTCTATTCTGTAGACGGCAGTCTGGCTGTCTAACCATTTTTCAACTGGCCTACATGTGCTCAAACAGCATAATATAATTTCTGAAATTCAGTAGCCTAATGGCTTTTAATTGTGGTGTGCCACCCTATGATTTTCAGTGCCAAATTCAGAGTGCAAAACTCTGAAATGTGCTGTTCCTCAGCCAGCACCCTTCTAAATCTGAAACAATCTGATGAATCCTATCAACCAGGATCCAAAGCACATCCCATTCTGCTCACCATCAGTTTATTACGGTCATCCTTTTAAATCAGCTAACCAGGATCACAGGGATGTCAAGGGAACAATCACATCTCTCATGCTCAGCTTTCTACCTCCAGGGGCCGGGCCAGGCCAGGCCTAGAGTTTTGGCGGCCAGGAGGCCAGTTTTACTGTTAGAGGGGCCAGTTACATTAACCATTATTGTTGTCATATTGTTCTCTTCACAGGCAAGCATTAACATGCAAAATACCATGTTGATAATGTTTCAGACTCAAGATTTAAGGGGTCAAAAGTTGGTGTCACAGGGTACTGCCTCCCCCCACCTACAGAACCCAGGCTAACATATGTAGCTTCATGCATCATAATCTTATCTCCTCTTGCGAACCCTCAAAATAAGTGAGATCCTCTGTACAATATTTACTATTTCTTTGTCGCTTTGGATATGATTTGTTAGCTACCTAGCATTATCCTAGCCTGGCTCTGCCTTCCTACGTACTTCCGCGCAATTTGGATTTTGCTTCTGTACTTGGTCTGGGAGCTCGGTTCTGAAGTCGGTTTCCAGAAACACATTTTTTGTAGGTCCAATCAGCGAACAGAGGGAGTGGCTGAGAACGATGACGTTAATGTTGTGCACTAGTTTGAGTAGTTCAGTAATGGCGGCGGAGAAAGACAACGCTGCCGAATATCCATAGGTTAAAGCCAGAGCAAGAGCATTCCTTGCTGAGTTTTGTTGGTGGCCATGATGTTGTGGCCCTCCTCCCCACGGGGTTTGGGAAAAGTTTGATTTTCAAGCTACGGCAGCTAGCTCCGTTACAGTAGCGGTGAATGAGTTGGCTAAGGCAAACGCTTGCGATTGGTTATGGCAAATTAGAGTGGCTATGGGCGGATCCAATAGTTTTAAACTTCAACAGAGGACCCGTCTTCAAGGAAGTTAACGTTTGTCAATGGAAAGATCCCAGACCCTCTGTGCAAATGAAATGTACGAGGGTCTGGTTAGGACCAGGTAAGCATTCTCCTACCTAGTTTTGGCCATCCTTCAATAATATACTGCGTGTTATAAATTGATTTATCATGTTATGTTAAATGCTTTTAAAGGGCTTGAAATTGTGACCATTTTGGTTGCATATGCTCCAGAAATTGTGTCTGTTTGAACTGATATATTTGTGATAAGCGACCTGTGTTCATTTCTTTACAAAACGCTCGCTACTACAGTAGTGTATACAGTGACCGGTCCAAAGTTACATAAACTATTAAACTTCCTCTTTAAGTTCTCAACTTTAATGCAGATAAGTGTTTCCCATAGAATTTGTTTCAGGGGGGTAGTAGATTGTAAAAATCTAGCAAAATTGTGTGTCCTATTCATTTTCATTTGAAGTCACGTGACAGGTCTCACAAGTCAGTGTGAGAAACCTGGTAGCCTGAACAGGTAGCCTGGCAAGAGAAGCGACCCTATTCTACGCGTTTATTAGGGCATTTGTGGACAAGCAACGTCAGTACACTGCCAGTCAAAATGAAAATAGCTATCATAACACAGCTAGCACAATATATGCCAGGATGTAAATAATATTCCCAGCACCATACGGAACCGCTGTACAACATACATTTTTTGTTGTGGTCCTTAATAGTCAGTGGGTTCTCCTAAATATTTGCTGGTGCTCCCCTCTTTTTAAAGTTGGGAGCATCTGTGCCGCCAATTAAAAAAGTACATTTCTAGCCCTTAGGATATTGTTAGGATATTGCTGATTACTAAATTTGTCTGCATATGACATGGGACATACAGTACGTCAATCAAAGTTAATTACTTAACATTCCTTAATATTATTCTCATAGAAAATTAGCACCTCTGAAAATTCCCTTGAGTGTTTCAACATGATTGCACTTCAGTATCTGATGGATGAGATATGTCACTTTTATTAGTTTTCGTTGCAATGCTAATGGAAGGCAATAGGGACACCATTATCCTTTCTTTAAAATAAAAATTAATACACTTCTCCTCAGCGCCTTGGACTGATTCCCAGGATAGAAATGGGGTCCATGGGGGGTCATCATCCTGGACCCTCTTTTGGTGGGAACATGCCCTCACGCACCGGAATGGGGCTCTCACCTGTAGACGCCTCCAGAAAGAGGTTTCTTCACCAGCAGCAACAACTTCACCAGCAAGTGGGACTTGCAGGCCCAAGGCATGGGTGAGTGGTGCACACAGTTTGTCTAATGTGCATGATTTAAGAAGGTCAGTATTACAGCTGTCAAAATTGCTCAGAAAAATGACGTTAGAATATTCCCTTTAAAAAAACACATATTTGAATTTCTGGTTGTGCATTAGGTACGTCAATAACAGTAATAAAAGTTAATATAACAAAACATAACTACTTGTATACAGTAGGCAGGGTTTTTCCTGCATAGAGAAAATTTTGGCGCGCACCGTTTTCCAGAGCGCCAATGACAAATCCCGAGCGCCAAAGGCAAAAAAAAGTCTGCAATGAAAAGAAAAAAAACGCGTGCAATGCATGTCAGCGAATATGTTCTCAACAGCATGTTTCAATCAGGCTATTAGTAAATCATACATTTAAAAAAATTAGTAGATCAATTAGTAATCGAGTTGATAAGCGTGTCTTCTTGTCTGAACAATACGCAACTGTGAGGTGCGCGAATGGACAGAGTGGCCACTGAACTGTCTTTCCGCTGCGAGGGCCAGCCTGACGTGCACAAATACACCTGTACAGTGGCGGTTCTAGCACATTGTGCGCCCAGGGCAAATTTACCCCCCCCCCCCCCCCTCGGGAGGAAGAAATCGTGTGCCGCCCCCTACCCCATCGGCCGCCCTCTGACAGCGCCCTCGGAACGAGCACCGCTACTACCTGGCTGCGACAAACGAAAACGAAACTGCTGCATGGCAAGCAGGGGTGCCTGCAGCTGCCTGAAGGGGGCGCCAATATGCCAATTCCCTACAAACTGAAATGATCGATAAGAGAAAAACGCGCAGAGATTTCTTTTTTTTTCATGCTCGTGCGCCCCCCACGTGACATGAAAAAATGCCACCCCGGGCGGCTGCCCGGTCTGCCCGTGCCTAAAACCGCCCCTGCACCTGTAGAAATGCAAATATAATTTCCACTCAAAATCCTGACAAAAGTTTGATTTATGATTTCAAACGCAGCCTCCATTGGTATTCTTAACCTGGAATGATAATATATAGTGCAGTGTTTCCTCTATGGCAACATTTCTGACGCCACGGTATCAGATATCAGGCTGTACAACATTTTTGGCCGTCGTATCAGCAGTGATTGTTAGACAATTTTTTGTTGTCGGAAAATTGCAAGGACACGCGCTTGAGAACGCAATTGAGATTGCGTGTGTGCGTCTTTGAGAACTGTAAGTCATAGCCTATAACTTATGTTGTCAGTTTATGTGAGCCTGTTATTGTATAAGTCTATAGTCCTTGCATGTTTAAATCAAGTTAACTGGTGATTTTCGTTGTATGTATTCTTCCCCTGCTAGCTAAATTGCACATGTCTGTTGATTCGGTAGCGATTTCTGCCCTTGCTCAGGTTTGTATTTAAGGTGCATTATTATGCTGAAGTAGTTTTAATTAATAAAAAGTGGGTTTATTTTTTTGTTTGCTGCAGAATGCTTAGTCTATCAAGATCAAATGAAGCAGGCAGTGTACATGCTTCAGAGTGGCCAAACTTTATCGATAGGCTAGGCTACTGACTATTTACAATAAGTTGTTACGTCAATTATTAATTGGCAGGATTTATACCATTTAGAACATATTTTGAGTGTAAGGTGTCTTTAAGTAGCCTAACTTTATTGCTTTGCGGAAACAGGACAAAAATATGTTGGGTTGGGGGAGAAAAAAAGGTATATACATAGGGTGATTTCAGGTAATGTGGGACACTTTTTGGTAGAGGCTCCAGTAGACTTACAAAATAACTGTTAACTCGCCCCAGTGGTGTTTTTGTACATTGTTTTAGGGCTTAGGAACATTTTCATGCTGGAATGAAATGGGAAAACACAATATTTTAGAAGCTACACACTTTAAAACATAACATGATCCCCTCTCACTCAGGCAGCATTTTCAGGTAATGTGGGACAGCTTGTCTGGTAAAGTGGGACAGTCATTGTCTGTCGGCCTAGTCTGCTGATATAATAATTATTAGTTTATATACAACAATAATAGGTGCAAGGGTGTGGCAAGATTCATTTAGTTGTGGGGGTTGACTTATACAATAGGCATAAAGTGTAACTGATGTAAACCTTAGTGATCTGCAGTCTATGTGCTAGCTAGCTAGTCCCTCTGCGTTAGCATTTTGTTGGACTACCGTTTGCGGTCACGCTTACAAGTCTGAAAGCGCTGGTTCAATGACAGTGTAAGTTGTTATTTAGTTGGGAACTTAAGTGCAGTATGATGCATTGGTATAAAACATTTCACAACTGTCGAATTAAATTAATTTTATAGCATAAACACAGCATTACTAGATGTCCCACTTTACCTTAAAAATGCTGTCCCACATTAACTGACATGATCAGGTATGTGGGACAGTCACATAAAATGCTTTTTTTCTTCTAATAAAGCATTATTTTACAAATGTGTGTGTTTCAATCAGTGGTTAAACCCCTTCAATATGCTGCAATAGTACTCATTGTAACTTCATTTAAATTCCTTTGCCAGCCTTATCATTGAAAAATATAATGTCATATGCCGCTGAACTTTCGATGCGTTTTTTCTGTATAGACCTCTTGTGAAGCCAGATCACGCCTACTCTGATGATGTCAGACAAATAAAAACCACTGCATAGTGATTAGAAGTGTTGTATTTACGAGTCAAGATCAGCTCTGGTGATTGGATGTCGGTTTTGCACATATTAAATCATCAAAATGCATAACTGTCCCACTTTACCTGATGTCCCACATTATCTGAACTCACCCTATATATATATATATATATATATATATATATATATATATATATATATATATATATATATATATATATATATATATATATATATATATATATATATATATATATATTATTTTTTTTAGCACCGAAGACCCATTTTGACCCAGGAAAACCCCTAAGTAGGTAGGCCTAATTTATTTAAGTCTAAACATTTGTTTAGACAAATTACCTACACAAAAATAAGTAAATGAACTAATGGCCAAGACCGCAGACCTTGACCTCTCGCTCGCACACACGCACTCTTTCTTTCTCTCTCTCTCCCGCACTGTCGCACTCTCTGCACATAGCGGTGTAAAATGAACAACAACAATAAACAAATGCTGAGTTCTGATCAAGAGTTTTGTGTAAGCAATTTAAGGTTGCAATTCTTGTCCCAAATATGGCAGGCTTCATTCAGTGATTGAAACAAGTATTATTAACATTTAAGTTTTACAGTATAGAACCGACATTGAACTAGTCTGGCTCTGCCAACCTACTTACTTCCGCTCAATTTAGATTTTGCTTCTGTTCTCGGTCTGGCCATTCAATACGTAAGTCAGATTTTGCAGGTTTATTTTTAACCGGCCAATCAGTGAACAGAGGGAGTGGCTGAGAACGATGACGTTGATGATGTGCGCTAGTTTGTGTTGTAGTTCCGTAATGGAGGCGGAGAAAGATGCGAACGAAGCCATTCGGTCCATTGTGGCAACGCTGCCGAATATCCAACAGCTAAAGCTGGAGCAAGAACATTCCTTGCTGAGTTTTGTTGGTGGCCATGATGTTGTGGCCCTCCTCCCCACGGGGTTCGGGAAAAGTTTGATTTTCCAGCTACGGCAGCTAGCTCTGTTACAGTAGTGGTGAAGGAATTGGCTAAGGCAAACGCTATAGCGATTGGTCATGGCAGATCAGAGTGGTTCTAGGCAGAGTACCCGCCTACAAAGAAGTGAATGCTTGTCAATGGAGTGAGGCCAGACTCTCTGTACAAATGAAATGTACGAGATTCTGGTTAGGACCATATTTCGGATCAACCTTGTTAAAGCTCGGTCGGTACGTTAAAACCTCAGTTTGATATTTCCCGGCATTACCTCACTCTCAGTTAGTAAGTAGTTAGCCTTCACTCGTCATCCTAGATCAAGAATGCTAGCAACGCCACCAGTGTAATTTTACAACAATAATTTTACAGCACGAGACACAACTTAAACAACAAATCAAATTGGTTACCTGCAGAATGGGTCCTCAAATATATAATTACTTAGCATCGGCATGAATGTGGTCCGCTTAGACAAAATATACTCCACATCGAAAATTCCGTCAGACCAACGCAAATGTGCTTCAAGGTCAAACGAAAATAGCAAATCAAATAAAAGTTAAACTACAATTCTAAATATCGCAAGAATGCGATTTATATGATGGCTTATATACAATACAACAACCAGACATTTAATTGACACGTGTAATACAAAAATATAGTATAAGAGTATACCACGGTTGAAACGGTATAGTCAAATCTCTCCCGGTAGACACATGTCTACCGTCGCAGGGTATATACCGTCATACCGCCCAGCCCTAACTGAACCTGCTGTGGAGTGCCAACAAGAAGGGCTTCGGTTTTGCAACTGTTAAACTGGATAAAAGTTGTTTCTCATCCACGCCTTTATCTCCCCAAGACAGGCAGTGAGACATGACATGGCAGCAAAGGGGCTTGGGGCAGTTTTGATGTTAAGTTGCGTCTCATCGGCATAACAGTGGAAAGACATCCCATGTCTGGTGATGACGCGACCGAGGGGGAGCATGTCAATAATAAAGAGGATAGGGCCGAGGACCGACCCTTGCGGAACACCACAGGAGACAGGGAGCAGTCTGAACCTGCTCCCACTCTACCCTCGGATATCAGTAGGCCTTTTATTTTAAAAGGATTATATTAAGTAATAGTATTATTATGATACCTTATACCTAGTTACACAGAGAAGTGACTTTTTAAAAGCAATGTACCTCATTGGGTGTGCTCACGCCTTTGGCGAGCACAACCATTGTTCTCTCACATATATATCAGGGCTCAACATTAAAAAACATTTTTTTTAACTTACTGGCCCCAAGACCATTTTTACTGGCCCCTCCCTCAAAGTTGTAATTTATCATTGTTACAACAAACCATAAGACTTATAAGTTGTGTTATTCTGTTAACATGTTTAAGCATTTATTAAACACACAACCTGGATATAAAAAGAACAAAAATGAAATCACATTTCTAGTGATAAGTAAGGGATAATGTATAGAACGCTGGTCATTATCGGGAAAATAAGTCCCGACAGGGCGAACAGCACCCCGACGCGAAGCGGAGTTAATTAACATTATCCCGCTTAATACACGGCTACTTGCCAACAAAATGACTTAACACAGTGTCTTTTTACAATTTATTTGTTACCATTCGTAGTGTTGATCAGCAGAGAAATAGTTTGCCAAAGACGTTGAACTTCATAGACGTTGAACATTCTTTAGGCTTCAAATCAGCTAACGTCGCTAAGCAACGGAGTACTCTGGGGTTGAAAAGTTACCGGACTACTTGTGGAGTGCTAGAAAGACAGCAGCAAAAAAGGCCACTTTCATTGACAGCTGTCTGTTATTCATAGCAACTGTCTGTTATCAGAAGATATCAGACCGCAGAACGTTGGGAAGCCTCATTCAAGTGAATGGAGCTTTCTACAGCGTTAAGAACAGCCATGTAATAATAAAAAGGTCAGCAAAACAATTGACTTTTAACCTCAAACGTGACGTTCTCTCTTCCCTGCTGACAGCCATCTCTCTGCACAACTGAAACCTCTGGTCCCTCAATGCTAATATATAAAAGCTTCCATAGCATTTCATCAGTATGATAGGCCTACTAAGTACCCAAGTCGACACCATTCTTCCGCTGCAGTTCAATAGCCTGGAGGAACGAGGCGAACGGCTGGCCCGTCTTAATTACGTGATGTGCCGTTATAAGTCGTGCAATAACACGATGGGCATCTACATTGAAATTCCTGACCAGCATAGTCAACGGCCTGGAAAATGGATTGTCAACCATCCGCTTAGCTGTCACGCAAACCAGGTGCTGTCTGCTACTGCTAGCATGGCTGGCCAGGTATTGTTTTCGAAAATTGTCGGTGCCTCTGTAACATGTAAAAATATCCACTTTTGTCTGCTTTAGACGGGAACATACGACAAAGGACACAGTGCATCTTCGTTCCATAAAAAAAGTTGCTTCCGTTTGAGCTCGTAGCTCTACTTTGCTGCCATCTTGTCTCGCGCCAGTCTTGCGCCAGTTGTTAGAAAATGTATCGAGATTAGAGAATTACAATTTGACAACCTCTCGTAACTGCTCAACTCTTGATTTGCCAACTGTGCGCCCCACGAGCTGCAAAGTTATTTATGCAAAGCAGATAGCAAAACATATGAAGGATGTTAACTTTTACAATGCAAATTTTTTTTTCAATCAATAATTTGCAGTGGCCCGATCGGTGAGTTGCTCGTTTAACAGTCCCGACGTAACCTTTTACTGGCCCCGGGCCATCGGCCCATCGTTATTGTCGAGACCTGTATATTTAGGGGCTCTACATCTATTGTTATTGTTAGTTTTATTATTATTATTGGGTGTTTTGATCACTAAAAATTGCATTGACTTGGCATGCAGTTTGTTAAACTGAAAGTAGCTACTAATGTATCAAACTACTTTTGACAGATTTTTGTAACTTGGCTTGCTACATTTTTATGAGTGGTAGCTTCTGTGTAGTGGAGTCAGGTGGCTGAGTGGTTAGGGAATCGGGCTTGGATCGCGTCGCGTCGCTACCCACAATGCACCACGCAAGTGATTCACCTGGCTCCATTGAAAATGAATGAAGAGCATGTTGTCGCGTCGCTCACGTCGCTGCAGTGTGAGCGCACTGTTACAGTTAGTACAGGGACATTCCCAGAGGGAAGTAGGGTGACGTGCCTTGCCCAAGGTCATTTGACACAGCGCGGAATCGAACATTTTTAGGAGTGGTAGCTTTTGTGTAGTGGAGTCAGGTGGCTGAGTGGTTAGGGAATCGGGCTACAGTGTTTCCCCTATACATTTTTTTTGCAGTATGTTCAATATGTTCTAATGGCATAAATGCTGCCAATTAATAATTGACGTCACAACTTATTATTAATGGTCAGTGGCCTAGCCTATTGATTAAGGTAGGCCACTCAGAAGCATGTACACTGTCACTGCTTCATTTGATCTTGATAGGTTAAGCATTCTGTAGCAAATAATAACAATATAGTATTTATTCATTATTCCCACTATTTATTCATTAAAACTACTTAAGCATAATAATGCACCTAAGATACAAACGTGAGCAAGGGCAGCAATCGCCATCGAATCAACAGACGTGCAATTTCGCTAGCAGGGGAAGAATACAAACAACGAAAATCACCAGTTAACTTCATTTAAATTTGCAAGAACTATAGACTAATACAATAACAGGCTTAAATGAACTGACAACATAAGTTATACGTCTTACAGTTCTCAAGGACCACACGCGCAATCTCAACTGCGCTGTGAAGCGCGTCTGTGCTATTATCCGACATGTGCTCAAACAATCACGGCTAATAAGACGGCCTAAAATTGTGTACAGCCCTATTTCTGATACCGGTGGCGGGCCGCCACGGAAAAATCAACATAGGGGAAACACTGGGCTAGTAATCAAAAGGTTGGATTCAGGTTGGATCAGAAGCCTGATTCCCTAATCACTCAGCCACCTGACTCCACTACACAGAAGCTACCACTCATAAAAATGTATAATCAGAAGGTTGCTAGTTTGATTCCTGGCCGTGTCAAATGACCTTGTGTCCTTGGGCAAGGCACGTCACCCTACTTCCCTTGGGGAATGTCCCTGTACTTACTGTAACAGTGCGTTCACACTGCAGCGACGCAAGCGATGCAACAACATGCTCTTCATTCATTTTCAATGGAGCCAGGCAAATCGCTTGCATGGTGCATTGTGGGTAGCGACGCGACGCAATCCAAGCGATTCAAGTTGAGATTTTCTCAACTTGATGCGAATGAGGAGCGATTTTCGCTAGCGATGACCAATCGGAGTGTTTCCTTGTTTCTCGTAACGTAGCAACCAGGGTAAACATTTCCAGCTGTCAGTTTTTAAGATGGAGGAGAAACTAATTGCCTGTGTGGCTGCATATCCAGTCCTGTACGATACATCTCTGTATTTGTACAAAGACATTAATAAAAAGAATGAGGCCTGGCGCAGGGTTGCCGTCGTTGTCGGTGCTTTGAGTAATATAATAAACTGTTTTTACTAGTGGTGGGCCGTTATCGGCGTTTACGTGCTGCGTACTGAGACTCTTATCGGGCGATAAATTTTTTTTGCCGTTAATCTATTCTCAAAGATGGGTTGGGAGCTGGGTCTATACTACGCAAGCTATGATAACTTCCACCTTGATATTTAAGCGTGGATGTATACCTAGCTGAATTGCACTGTAAGGGGCGAGAACGAGTCTTCAAACCTGTGTGTATGCCTTGTGTATGAAATTATCACATCAAACGTGACGTGCTAACATGGATATAGCTAAGAAGCCGCCTGGTTTGCTTCAGGGAAAATTTATTTTTTAGAAACTTCCCAATGGAAACCTCGACAAGACTAAGGTTGTTTGCACCTTATGCTATGTGCTATGCGGAATTAGTTTACTGTAGTTCTTCCAGTCTCAAATGCCACCTAAACGCAAAGTATACCTTAGCTAATGCAGAAGATGCCGGGCCAAGCACTGATGTAGCGCAGGGGAAGAGTTGTCGTCAAACTACTGTTTGAGTGCAAGCGAGGCTACCCGTCAGCACAGCTCTATCGGCCAAGCTAACTAATCTAATAAACAGTTAATAAACACAAGTACATCTTATTGAACATAATTTATTTTCAACACCAATTATCATAGTAGAACAGCTTTCTAAAGCAGTTTGTGATGCATTTTGGAAACAGGAGATGAGCCCCTGGTCTAATGCGCCACCTAGCTTGAGAAACCCGTTCTCAAAGACTTAGCCTACTCTTAGTCATTATTTGGGTAGCACACATATTCTGAATGCCTTCGGTGGAATTCAAATGAGCCATTTTAATCAAGATTAATGCCAAGATTAGCCGAGATTAATCTAGATTAAAACAATTAATCTATGCCCACCACTAGTTTTTACACGTCAACGTGTATGTCTATTAAACAGTTGTGTATTTTGATTGATGTTGCGAGTACGTAAACCCAAGTCTGCACACTTGGCCATGACGCCGGGTAAGTAGCTAGCTCCTGAGACTTCTCACCAAAAGAACGAAAGAGAACCTTCGATCAAGACATGTCCGTAGGTACCTAGCGAAAAGTAGCCTCAACTTTCCTAGACCTCTAGCTACGGCACTAATGCTGAAGGCTCGCTGATATTGCTGTCGGTCTTACTAGAACGGCGTAGGTATGTATTGTTGCTAACGTGTGCTGACGTTTTGACAGTAGGCCTACGTAAGTGAGAAAACGCGTGAGTGACAGACAGACGGGGTGTCTCTACTTCCGAACACTTTACGAAGAACACTGCGATACAGTGCACTGCAACACAGTGTACCTACATCTATAGTGCACCGTCGCTGAGTAGTGCTGTCTCAAATGGAACACTTACGTTAACCACTTAGCGGGAAGTGACAGACGCAAATCTGCTATCGATAACCGCGAAAACTAAACCTGCCAAAATGAACGCGCTTCTTGCCATCTTCTTGTCCGTCATTTACCCCTTTCTCCACCCCATCTTGAAACTGCGACACTTCTATAATTGCGGCAGGAGCCTCCGCCTTCTGGCTGAACTCTTATTACTCTACTGGCACTTATTTTGGTTGTTCCCAATATATGCTTCATGTTTTGGCTACCCGCAATGTTTTGGGGCTATCTCGTTGTTATGATCAGTGACCTATGCACTTTTGTAAAGCTCTAGCTTGGAAGTCGCTTTGGATAAAAGAGTCTGCTAAATGAAAAAATTTAAACTCTAAACTGAATACATTAAACAGAACTGAGCAATTTTTTTTTTTTCAGAAGATTTGGAACTTACTGGCCCCAAGACCATTTCTACTGGCCCCCCTTCAAAAGTTTAATTTATCATTGTTATCAATTTATCAAACAGGCTCTGTTAACATTGTTTAACCGTCCATTTATTAATCACATTTCTAATGAAAAATAATAATAATAATCAGAAAAACGATTTACTTTTATATCCTCAAACATGACGTGCTCTCTCCCCTGCTGACAGCCATCTCTGCACTACTCTGTCTGGCTGAAACTGTGCAACCTCTGGTCCCTCAATGCTAACATACAGGAGCTTCCACAGCATTTATACTGAAAGGCTGCTTCTCCAATCAGTTTTGATTCTCTTCATCGCGCTGAATCCTCGTTCACGTGCAGCTGTTGACATAGGGAGCACCAGGACGAGTTCAACTACCATCAGTAGATTGGGGAAGGTCTCCAGTCTGTCTGGGTCAGCCATGAAGTTTGTCCAAGCAGTGTTCTGTGGGGCCTGGGGCAGCTGTTTAATTAGAACCTTTGCATTGGGCCACTCCTGGTACCGTGCCTGATGCCTGTCCCAGCCCACAACATCCAAGATACTGGCAAAGTGGTCTGTCAAGACCCGGAGATGTTCTCCACCCTAGCTGGCCAGCTCAGCCTTGTCTCTTGGCCACTCTCTGGGATCCACCAACTTTGTAGCCGCTTGAAGGATCTTGTGTGTCTCTAGGTCCTTGAATCTGGTTGTGAGGCTCTCTATCACGGACTCCCAAGAGTTGACTTTTCACTCTAACAAAATAACACATTATAAAAAATAATCATGCAGGGACAATGGGCAATTGACCTGCATTTAAAGTTTCACGGTGACCAACTGCTTTCGCATGGTGCAGCTCCTCTACAGCCAAGAAAATATTCTTAGACCTCCCTTCCTTTAGCATGCAAACGTAAACCCCTTCCAGGTCACGGACACTTGCATCAGTGGCGGCATCTGCCAGCACACAAATGAATTTTGCCTTCTTCAGGTCCTCCAAAAAGGGTTCCCAGAGGTCTTGGAAGATGACCATAGCAAACCTACAATTGAAAACAAATCATTCTTCCGTCAAAATTCTTTCAGCCTTAATCAGCCACCTCCGTTATTAAATCGTAAAATAAAACATTTCTAGACATGTCGGCTTCTAATTCATTTTCAATAAAATCGAGCGTTGACGCTCGCGTAGGGCATTGTGGGAGCGTCAACGCCTGGTTGCATTAAAAATGAATTAGAAGCCGATGCTCCGCTCGAATAAATCTTGTGCCACCCAACAGAGTGCACGGTACTAGTGGCACGAACACAATCGCAATATATTTTTTGGCCAGCAGAGGCCAAAAATTGCGGAAAGAGCCGCCCCTCTCGGCGGAAACTTTGTGGCGCACCGGGCGGCTGCCCGGTCGGTCTGTGCCTAAAACCGCCCCTGTTTCTGTCTTTCTGGCAGGTATAGTTGACAAGATATTGACGATTAAAAAGCTAACTTCAGCAGAGTTAAGTCATAGGCTACACCTACACGAACACAGAGAACGTTGACTATAATATAACATCAAGCAAATTAGCTAAATGTTTTTAACCATTATCTGCCCATCCTAAAAAATAATTAATAGAAGTAGTTATCTACTTACCTGCGACACGCCACATCAGTATGATACTGAGTCCCAAAGTCCACACGATTTTTTTGCTGAAGTTCAATAACCTGGGGGAACGAGGCGAACGGCTGGTCCGACCAGCATTGTCAGCGGCCCGGAAGATGGGTTGTAAACTAGCCTCATAGCTGACACGCAAACCAGGTGCTGTCTGTTACTAGCATGGCTGGTCAGTGATTGCTTTCTAAAGTTGTCGGTGCCGGTGTAAAATGGACCACTTTTGTCTGCCTGAGACGGGAACATACGACATGTGACACAGTGCATCATAGTTCCATCAAAATCAACCCAGGTCAATTATTTTTTCCACTGGGGTATAAAAAGTTGCTTGCGTTTCAGCTTGTAGGTCTCCTTTGATGCCATCTTCTGATATTCACTTAAGTGTTTTGCGCCAGTTTTGTGCCGGTTGTTGAAACAATGTATAGAGATTAGAATTTGACAACCACTCTTCACTCACTACTGTAGCAACTCTCGATTGACCAACAGTATGCACCACGAGAGTTTCTTATGCATTCAGCAGATAGAAAAACATATGCAGGAAAAACATATGCAGGATGTTAAGTTTTACAATGCAATTTTTTTTTCAACTCACTGGCCCGATCGGGCCGGTGGAGGGGGCTGGGCTGTAGGGCTGTCCCCGACTAAGATTTTCTTTGGTCGACCAAGACTCGACTAAAACGTCTGAAAATCGTTAATCAAACTTTGAAAGAAAAAAAAAGAAAAAACGTATTTTTGCGATCTGACTCAATGGCTGCTGGACATTGCGGATTCAGCATACTTATAATAGCCTACTTATAATAAGACTCGTATCACCAGACCTGTTGTAACCGAATGCCGATGGTATTTAGTATCTCTTACAATGTACTACTACAAAAAAAATGTTTGTTTAACATGCAAATCATCAGAGCGCTCTTATCACTGCCTGAAAACTTGCAGCATGCGAACTTACGTAGAAGCTGAGTGGGGAACGGTGCAACAGAGAAAGATTTTGTTGTCTTGGCCGAAAAGATAATGTTGTTCGATTAAGATGTGATTCTTAGAATAGGCCAATTGATTTTTCAACCCAGCGCGTTAGCTGGGCCCCAAGTAGGGCTTGACCAACTTACGTTTTTCAGGTGGTAGGCTACATCATATTCGACATTGAACTATGGCCTGTCTTCCTGAAGGCTGCCCTTATGTTTTCAGGCTTTGCAGCCTTAGGCCAAGCTTCCTCAAGGTGGGGGGAAACCCCTCACCAGGCCAAGGCGGGCAGCATCCGGTCAAATATCCTCTTTAGATGACTAAACACCCCCACATCCAGTGGCCATATGACATGAGTGGTGTGCGCAGGGAGGCACACAACCACCACCATGTTCTCCCTGCAGTAACGGATGGCTTCCCGGTTCATGTGGGGTTCCGCCTGGTCCACCATAAGTAGCAGAGGCCTCTCTGCGGAGGCATGTTTTATAAAGTGGCGTAACCACTTCAGCCACAGGGCACTGTCCATATACCACTTTTCTGATCTCCCATAGATGGCACCAGGGGGGACTTCCAGGGCATATGGAGCATTCGGGAGGTAGCCAGTGAAAATGATAAAGGGGGGGTATGTAGGCCCCTGCAGCACTTATGCAGCTGTGCACAGTGATGTGCTCCCGTGTGGTCACCTGCTGCCGGTAGATGTGCCTTTTGCCTTTAGGCGCCAGCACCCGCTCCCTGGACTTCGGTTTCTCCCCAAACCCCGTCTCATCGGCATTAAAAAACAAATTAGGTTTTGTGTGGAAGCCGTGCTGGGTGTAGATAGGATCATACATAATCTCCAGTGGCAGGGAATTCCATAGTCTAGGGCCAGCCACAGAAAAGGCATGCAGAAAAGGCACGCTCTCCTCTTGAGCCGTGCACGGGGGATCACTAACATAGTCTGGTCAGATGAGCGAAGACTTCTAATAGGAGAGTAGGGATGAAGAAGTTCAGACAGGTAGAGAAGAGCCATGTTATGGATAGACAAAGAGTAAAATTTTAAAATCTATTCTCTGAAAAAACAGCAGTCAGTGTAGAGACCTGAGAAGAGGGATTTGCTAAGCCGCTGTTGCTGAAAAGAGGTGCTGTTCAGACCGTATGCTCATCACAAACGCAAGCTGCAAGTATGATTTTGTCGCTAAACTTAACCTATTAGCAATGCTAACATCTCCTGTATAGGTAAAATGGTAAATAAGTTTCACAACACATCCACATGGCGTACCTTACTTAGCAAATAACTCTAGCTAGACTAGCTGTAGTCGGCATTAGAAGGGAAGTAAAACAATTAGCCATAAAACAAATAGCAGTCTAGCCTATTGCTAATGCCTGTCTAGATTATCTATTTGAAAGAACTGGAGAAAAGCAGGTGCAAGATACAGGATATGTTAGCATTGTTAATAACTGTTGCGGTGTGATGAACATAAGGTCGGAACGCACCTTTTTTCAGCAACAGCTTCATAGCAAATCCTGCTTTACATTGCTTTTCCTGTTTTCAAAACCGTCCTTGGTGAAATGGTTCGAGCAAATATGTAATTGAGGGTCGAACTGCACAGGGATCTTCTACACTAGAGCTCCAGTATACATCAGCCATGCCTGTCTAGTCAATGTTAGCAAGACTAGCTCATCTGCTTTTTGTCAACGCTGATTTGCAAGGAATGCAAGAACAGCTAGATAGCAAAAACACTTAGACTGTAGGCATGTAAACTAGTTTAGCCTGCCAACGCAAGAGCATAGGTAAAATGTGTGATAATTTAGTTTATTGGCAATGGGGCTAACACGTAATTTCATGTTCCTGTGTTTCATTCGAATAAATAACCTGTGTTACATGTAAATCTACAATTTACAATGCATATTTGTCCAGATCTGTGTCAGGTTATTTTTCAGCAAGATATCTAGCTACAGTAACTGAAGCTGAGTTGAATCATGATATTGTTTGGTTGACGCTAAGCTGTAAAGTTCTACCCACCTAAGTCGATCCAGTTTGCTTTGACAAAAGAAGTGGAAAAAACTAACGTTATCATTTCAGATGATATCTAGTCAATCCGTTGAAAACAGTGTTGTGTAGACACAATAGATTTATTTGCACGTTTTTATTTCAAATCTCCGTCTCCACCTTCGGTGTTTCAGTGAGTGCTGTTGGCCGTGTTGCGTTTTTTTTCCGCAGCTTCACTCGCTGAAAACCAACCAATCAGCGCGTAGCTCATCTAAATATTAATGAGCATACCATAAAAGGAGAAAATCCAGCATTTTTTTCCCGGGAAAATGTTTTAGGATGTATCAGGGGGCATAGAACAGCACCCGGGCAATTTTCCGCCCAAACAATCTTACACACCCTATTCGGAGGCCTTAAGGAAAAGTGTGAAACCCAGTCAACCGTCCCTTTAATGGCCACCCATGGTCTGCCATCCTCATGGCATACCGGATGAGCTCTCCTTCCTCCTCCGGAGTGATGGCCAGGTTGGTGTGAGGCCCATGCCTGTATTTCCCAGTCACCCAATTCTGAAGGGTTGTGGCAGGCATGCCAAATTGCTTGGCCACTTCCCTAACACTCCTCCCCCCACTCACCTCTACCACTCTTTCCTCCATCTCCTGAGGGGTGTAGGCCCTCCTCCTCTTCGATTCTTTAGACAAAAATAGACAAAAATAGACAAAAAAATGACAATCCTTTATTTAGGCCTATCTCACACATAGTGAACACACGTGTGGAGGGTGGTGGGGAACACCAGGGGACCAGAGCTAGTGCTTCACATGTCGTGACAAGGGACACAGGAAGGAGAGCAATCTGAGAATGTGCTTATTTAGTTTAGAACTACAGTACTGTACAATAATTTGTCCAGTGCTTGCGTAACCGACGTGGATTGGTAAATTTAGTCCCCAAGATAAATCCACGCGGGCCAGAGGAGCGCTAGATTTTTGTTGGCGTAGGTGGTACTTTAAGTAGTCGCGCTCGGAGAGATTGAGCGGAGAGATTGAACTGAGACGAACGATTCACAAGCGTGACTTAGCCCTTTCCCCCTAAATAAATGTCAAGCTTATTTACGTTTTTGGGGGCATATTTTCAGTTAGCAGATGGTACTGTTTCAGACATCCCAACTTGCAAAAACTCATTTCAAGTAGGTGGCTTCCCATTCTTCATTCTACACTTCTTTTTTTGTTTAGTTTTTTTTGTAAATGAGCAGCAACAAATGTAGGCTTTTAAATCCATGCAACCTTCATAAACAATAAGTCGGCATTTTTATGTAAAAAATACTGAAATATCAGTAGTAAAAATTACAGTTAATAAACGGATCCATCTGCAACCGACGCAAGGAAGCACACCCTACAATGTCCCAGAAATTTTACCCACTCTAGTTTTTCTTAAAATGTCATGACAATGTAATATGCACCGCATCGGCTACTATTTGGATGGGGTACGGCAGGTGGGTCTAAGTTACATTTTTGCAGTGCTTTTCCATGGAAAAATAGCTAATATGTAGTTTTCAACAGTACGTTTACGGGATCACAAGAACTTAGTTCAATATTTGTATTGAGCTAGATAACAAGTCATTACATGGATGAATATAATTCTGTTGGCCTACAATAAACATTTCATAATTCTATCCAACCTGGCATTTTTTCTTGCATGGCTATACTCTTTCATACCGAATCTTTGACGTTTAAGTTTTTGTAGTCTAAATTTAGAACGTTGTGTCATTATGCTCCACTCAATCTGTGCAATACCGCTTACGAGGATGCATAAGATTGCTTGCGATGTTTGCGTAGATTTATTGCAATTTTTGCAATAAAGTTCTGGGCAGTAATTGTGTGTCGTGCCTGGCGTTAATGGGTCTGTGACACATTTATTTCTAGAAGGCTCTTCCGCGGTTACACAATATAGTCTAAATCCATATCATAGGCTAAATTTAAACTGGTTTCTTTCTATACTGTTCATACCACCCACCTCTAAATAATAATATCTGTAATTGGTGTATTTGTCCTGTAAGTGGAAAAAGGCGCAAGATGGCTGACAAGGTGCTTCCACAAAGGGTGAGTCGAACTTCTTCCCTTCAAAAGAAGATACTGCTAACATGTCTAATTAGACCTACACACTGGAAAAGACAACCGGAGCTCTGTTATTGAAAACAATTGTTTTCATCATAGATCAGAGACCTTGTTCCTGAGTCCCAAGCCTACATGGATCTTCTTGCCTTTGAAAAGAAGCTGGATCAGACCATCGCACGCAAGCGCATAGAAATTCAGGAAGCCATCAAGAAGCCTATCACGGTAACGCTAATATTCTAACTACGTATTATGGGTAGGCAATTCAACCTTTTCCTAACTGTTCCCTGGAACTGTCCAATTCTATAGAAACATACTAACCACACTACTCCAAACAAATTTGATGATTACGTGTATACAAGGGCCATTACAGCTGACATTAGCACCTGCCAATCACCAGCCAACCATGTTAGGTCTTGTTAGTGGTTTAAAAAATAATTCTTATGAAAATTAAAAATGAAAAATTATGGTAGACATAGTATAGGGTAGACCACTAGAATTTGACTGCAGTTCTCGGGCTTCCCAGTGGCTCACCAGTCTAATGCGCGCACCATGTAGGCTGTGCCCTTTCTCTCTCTCCCCACATTTCCTGTCCAAACACACTGGGCCTCATGTACGTACATTTGCAAACGTAGCGTTATTAGCGCCATGGCCAACCCGCAATTTGCGCACGCTGTGATACTTCAGTTTACGTCGTATTTACAAAACCTGCAGGTCATTGGGTAAACAGCGCCTTTCTCCGGCCACTACACCGTACATTGCGAGCATTTAAATGCACAATTGAATGAGCCTCCTTCTCTCTTTCTTTCATGGATCAGCCACGACATAACAGTGAAGACATGATCATGATGCCAATATTTGTAATGTAGCGAGGAGTTTAACAACTGCTGGAATGGAATGTGAACGCTGAGTCGGAGATTCGATGTAATCTTTGATTTCTTCCAGTAACTGTAATATTGCACGGTTGCTTAATCTGTAACGTGTAATGATTTTGTGTAGGGCTGTCCCCACTCAGTCAACTAGTCGATTTCTGGTCGATATGCTCTTGGTCGACTAAGATTTTTTTTGTCGAGCTGCCCAATGGCAGTGTGAGATCTGATTCCCGCTTGTCCCGCATCATTGATGCATTAACAAAATATTCTACAAAAATTGTAGATTATATAATTTAAGACACTAAAAGCAACTCTAAAAATATATAATTTAAAAGAAAAGGTGTGTTCGTTAATCTGCGCTTAGTTTTGGTTTGGTATTTTGCACACGGCACAAGCACAATTGGCTGCAGAACTACAAACTTTGCCGTAGCCTACTTTTTCGGTGTTATTAGTCTAAGGGCAAAGAAATCTGTGGTATGGCAGCATTTCATTAAAGTACATTTACAAAGTACTGGGTGACTCGAAAAACGTTGAACGCTAACTCTGCCAACAACGGTTTATTTTTCATAGTTTGACGTTGAATATGATGTAGCCTACCACCTGAAAAACGTAAGTTGGCCTAGCCCTACTTCGCTCATGCTAACGCGCTGGGTTGAAAAATCAATATGCCTATTATAAGAATCACATCCAAATCGAATGACATTATCTTCTCCGGCCAAGACAACAAAATATTTCTCTGTTGCATCGTTCCCCACTCAGCTTCTACGTAAATTCGCATGCTGCAAGTTTTCAGGCAGTGATAAGCGCGCTCTGATGATTTGCATGTTAAACAAACAATATTTTTTGTTTGTAGTACATTGTAAAAGATACTAAATACCATCGGCATTTGGTTACAACAGGAGTGGTGATACGAATCTTATTATTAGTAGGCTATTAGCGGCTGAATCTGCAATATCCAGCAGCCATTGAGTCAGATCGCGAAAATGTTTGTACGTTTTTGTGTACGATTGTGTGAATAAAAAAAGCGTTTCAATGTTCGATTCGTCGATTTTCAGACGTTTTAGTCGAGTTTTGGTCGACCAAAGAAAGTCTTAGTTGGGGACAGCCCTAATTCTGTGTTCACTCAACTCAAAAATCCTTTGGCCTATGTCTTCGTATTGCTCGGGTTACGGCCGCCATTTCACCAGGAGGCATATGCGCATCCTGGTTCAGGCAGGAGGACTCAGTATAGTATTTACTTGATACTTTATTCACACAGTACAACACATCATTGTAACAATTGATTTGGCATTATGGTTCTGCTTGCATCGGCTTCCTGCCGCACCCAACGGGGACACCGTCTCGACTTCCGAGCAGCGATGCATTCCCCCTACGACAGGAAACACAGAACCAAGGGTGGAGGCAGGGGAGGCGGAGGCAGCAGATTAAACAGAAAGCAACCTGTGTCGCACTAGCAAAGCAGAGTGCAGCGATATCCTGATTAAACAGCCCGCCCTGCTAAGAAGGTGTGCCCCTACTGCGTGATATGACGCGCTGCCAGTGACGCGCTGCTAATGAGGCACTATGTCTCGCGTCCCCTTGCATGAACAAGTTCCGCTTGGTTTACGCCTGCTTTTAAAAGGCGATAACTTTCACCGCAAAATGGAAGCACGCTTTCACGGGCGGTTTCTGTACATACCGCGGAATACATAATTAGGAGTACTTTACGCATCTCCTCCCATCTCTTTATGGGAACTCTCACTGTCACCGTGACCCTCCCGTGAATGCATATGTATGACTCAGAAAAGCGCAATTTGCCATTTTCAGTTCCTGCGACAAGCAGTCTGCACTTTACCCTCAGTGCGGCATGTTTGTACATACCTGTTTGTACATCGCTCTGAATAAGAGCGTCTGCTAAATGACTAAATATAATACCTCGCCATGCTTTTACGTGCAAATTGCGAAACAAATACGCCTGAATTGGGCGCAAGAGCGTTAGTACATGAGGCCCACTGCGTCCATCATAAAATACTAAAGGCAGAAATGCCACAAAAAAAACAGTAAAAAGAATTTGACTGACAACATAGGCGTAATTCTATGGGGGGACATGGGGACATGTCAATATTTCATCCTACTGTATGATTATGCGGGCAGTATAAAAAAGGTTTTGAAATGTCTTTTTAAATTTTTCTATTCTCATCTGAAACTTTGAAAAAGTTTTATAAGATCTACATAAAGTTTAAAAAGTCTGAATGTTTATTTTACAATGTTTTGCTTACACATTTTCAGTTTAAAATTTGTCACCGTTCTCTGTATCCTTTTGTTGTTGCCGGGTTTGAAACTGAGTATAACACACTCACATTTCAAAGACATGCCCAGATGTGCATATTATGTGCTAAACATGCAGATAATCGACAGCCATGCGTTTGTATGCCTTTCTTACCCAAACATTTGTTAGCAATGTTAGTTAGCTAGTGCAGATGTCCATATAGTTCGGGGTAGAGTTAACAAGCTATTGTCCCCACCCATTACTCGCCAAAAGTGTGTAAAAGTTAAAAATCTTTCATGGGGATTTTCTACGCTAGTTGATTTGAGAGGTACCAACATTCAAATGAGCATATCTCATTCAAATATGTTCTGAATTCAATATATAATAGATCATTTGAAAGCTTACATGCTGCACTTTCCTAATGCTGGGGACACACCACAGGATAATCTGGCCAATTTCGCCCCTTCCGACAATCCTAGGTAACGTCTCGATTATCTTGATGGTTCTACTGATTATTTTATCAGATGTTTCCTTGGTGTGAGGTGTGTCAAGAGTGACCGAATCTGCTCTGAAGGACGTCGGTGGCGCTCTGATCGCGAATCCTAAATATTCAACATGCTAAATATTTGCGATCAGAAATCCTGATGTGTGGGGGGAACGCCGAGGACAAACCCTGTTCACGTTTATCACGTAAAACGAAACAATATCCAATCAGAAAGCAAGATGAGAGAAGACAGAAACATAACAAATGGAGTAACGGCGCAACACAAAGTTAAATGGAATTGATTTGTGGCAACAGCAAACCCTTTTCTTTTTTCCGTGAATTTTCTGTGAAAATAATTCCAAACACTATCATCACAATTTCTTCCTGCATATAGTCCGTCATGCTTTTTCTTAAGTCTCAACAGATTTTGCGAAATTTATTGTGTTAACAGTAGGGACACTGGTTGGAAATCTGTTTGTGTGTGGTGTGCTGTCTTTGTCAAATCATGGCACACAACACACTGTAGGAGAAAATGGCTAAATCTAGAATTTTTTGTCCTCATGTTTGTGGTCTCTCACAGTTTGAAAATCTTATAAGGTAAAAAAAAAAAATGTGTGTGTCCCAAGCATTAGGTGAAACAGTATCAAGACCTACAGTACTGTGCAAAAGTACCAAAAATAATTAACTGAAACTAGGGATGCACCAAAACCAGGTTTCGGATTCGGACGAATATTGGGCTTTTTGATAGGGTTTGGTTTGGTTCGGCCGAACCTTAGAATTTTTTTCCACTGAACCGAACCCTATGCTTGAACTACACGCGCTCAGTGATGGGAAAGCTACTTGATATGTGTAGTGAACTAAGCTACCAGCTACTCTACTATAAATTCAGCTTCACTACACAGAACCTACCACTCATAAAAATGAGTATGCGTGTATTTTGCTATAATCTAGTCAGACTGGCGGCGCAGGCGCTGTGTGAGTAGAGATAAGACGACGACAGCCCTCGCAGTACTCAGCTCTCGTGAGATCGCTTGTAACGTGAACTGCAGAACGGAATATGTGAGATGCTTTTTCAGTGCTTTGTCAACACAATAATCCACCAACCTGTATGAACATCAGAAATGTCCAGGAGAAAGTAGCTTCCGAGGACGCTACTGCGCTACTTGATCAATAAAAGAGCTTAGCTACTGAAAAGTTACTTGGTTTCGGAAATAGAGACGTTACCGCCAAGCTACTGACAAACGTAGTTAAGCTGCCCATCACTGCGCGCTACGCTGGTCGACATAATGACGCCGCCATTGATTACGGGAAGATGTTTACGTAGGTGGACCGTTCAATTCAGTATTCTGAGAGAAAGTGAAAATAGAACTTGTGAGCAGAAAAAGTGTTGTTCGGCACTACTTTCAGTCAAAAAAAGGCGATTCAAGTCGAGCTACATGTTCAATATGCAATGCCGCTTTGTCTCGTGGTGGCAAGGACCCTAAACAATACACAACATATCCGCTGTTAAAACATTTGCGTATGAAACATCCAAAAGAAATTCAAGAAATCTAAAATTTTAATATTTTGGATATTGATTGGATCTTAAGATAGGGTAAACATAGGCATATGGTAATTGTCTAAATAGTTTGTCTTCCTGGCATTATGTTGCCAATTCTTTTTTTTGTAGTAAAAAAAAGAAGAAAAATACACTGCTGTGGAAGTTGTTTACTTCATTTATGTGTTTACTGTGTTAATGGACTGAGGATGGGAGTAGGATTCGGTTTCGGGTTTGGCAGAAATCTTAACCAGTGGATTCGGTATTCGGCCAAACCCAAAAAATCTGGATTTGGTGCATCCCTAACTGAAACAGAAACAGCTGTGTAGGAGGAATACAACTGGGTGAGGAACTCACCCAACTCAGCTAACAAGGTGAAGTTGCTGAAGACAGTTTATTTTCAAAGGTCATAAATCATTGCAAGACTGAGCACAGCAACAACACACAAGGTAGTTATATTGCATCAGCAAGGTCTCTCACAGGCAGAAATTTCAAGGCAGACAGGGGTTTCCAGATTTGCTGTCCAAGCTCTTTTGAGGAAGTACAAAGAAACGGGCAACGTCAGGACGTTGCGCAAAAAATTGCAGCTGGTGCTCTGGAGTCACAATGTGAAATATTTGGCTGTAACAGAAGACAGTTTGTCCGCCACTGGGCTGGAGAACGGTACACGAATGAATGCCTGCAGGCAACAGTTAAGCATGGTGGAGGTTCCTTGCAAGCATTGGGCTGAATTTCTGCAAATGGAGTTGGGGATTTGGTCAGCATTAATGGTATCCTCAATGCTGAAAAGTAGGCAGATACTTATCCATCATGCAATACCATCAGGGAGGAATCTGATTGGCCCAAAATGTATTCTGCAGCATGACAACAACCCCAAACGTACAGTGAAAGTCATTAAGAACTATCATCAGCGTAAAGAAGAACAAGGAGTCCTGGAAGTGATTGTATGACCCCCACAGAGCCCTGATCTCAATATCATCAAGTCTGTCTGGGATTACATGAAGAGAGAAAAGCAACTGAAGTTGACTAAAACCACAGAAGAAGTGTGGTTAGTTCTCCAAGATGTTTGGGCCAACCTACCTGCTGAGTTCCTTCAAAGACTGCAAGAGTATCTAGAAGAATTGATGCTGTTTTGAAGGCAAAGGGTGGTTACACCAAATATTGATTTCATGTATTGGATGACCAAGCACCACCTCCAGTTGAACGTCGCCAAAACAGAACTTCTCATCCTCCCGGCCAAACCCTCCATCTCCCACGATCTCTCAATCACACTGGGATCTGCAGTGGTGACCCCTTCATCCTCTGCCAGGAAGCTTGGGGTTACCATGGATGACGAGTTCTCCCTCACAGCTCACATTGCTGCAGTCTCCCGGTCATGTAGATTCACCCTCTACAACATCCTGAAGATCAGGAGATATCTGTCTGAGCACTCCACCCAGCTGTTAGTCCAAGCACTTGTCCTCTCCAAGTTGGACTACTGCAACTTGCTGCTCGCGGTCTCCCAGCATGCGCAACCCGCCCTCTTCAGAGGATTCAGAACGCAGCTGCCCGCCTGGTCTACAATCTACCCAGACGCTCCCATGTTACCCCGCTCCTCATCTCCCTCCACTGGCTACCCATCACGGCCCGCATCAGATTCAAGACCCTGGTACTGACTTTCCAAGCCGTGAACGGGACTGGACCCGACAACATCAAGTCTCTCCTGCAGCCTTACACCCCCACCCGCCATCTATGGTCTTCTTCAGACAACCACCTGGTGGTCCCACCGCTCAAGACCGCCCGGTCCCAACACAAGCTCTTCTCCTGCCTGGCCCCCCAGAGGTGGAATCAACTCCCCACCTCCATCAGAGATACTGACTGTCTCCCCACCTTCAAGAAAAGGCTCAAGACGCTCTTGTTCCGGGAGTACAACCGTACTTAGGAATGGTTTGCTGGTCCCAATGTTAGTTTCCTCAAGGATCACAATGACTCTTGCTTAGAGACTTGTTGCTCTGTTTGGCTACCCGCAATTTTTTGGGGGTATCTTGTTGTTATTATCAGTGACCTATGCACTTTGTAAAGCTCTCTCTTGGAAGTCGCTTTGGATAAAAGCATCTTCTAAATGAATACATGTAAATTTATATTTTTCTTCTGTTCACTCACTTTTTATTTTGTTAATTGATAAATATAAACTATTAACATGTCTATTTTTGAAAGCCTTCTTGATTTTTTTCACTCCTGCCTAAAACTTTTGCACAGTACTGTACATGAGGACTAATACCAGCACCTGTCACATATGCTAGCTAACGATTTGTGTGTTTGAGAAAAATGTGTTAGGCTACATTGGCTTACCTAATATGTTCATACTGAGCACTCTGGAAGAGGGAGAGTGTTGTCAACTACCAAATCATTTGTGACTGAAAAGGCTGGCTGCATTTGCCTACACCAAAATTAAATACATGTAAGTCGAATATAATGTCGAAATTTGATTTGAAACCATTAGATTCAACCTGCCAAATAGCATAATCTAGCATACAATACAGTTTGTACAGTTCAAATAAAAAAATAAAAAAAAATCGAAAACAAGTACATTCAGTAGGGCTGCAACTAACGATTATTGTAATAATCGATTAATCTGTCGATTCTTTTTTCGATTATTCGATGAATCGGATCAAAAAACAAAAAAACATTCATTTCCAACCTTTTATTCAAAAACAGAGCTGACAGTGCAAATTCACAGTGCAAAAATCTTCTGAATGTGCACAAACAGGCACACAATTTTATAAAAGTTATTTATATTGGCGTGGATTTAATGCTATTTTCAGGGATGAGCAATTTATTTGAGTTTTATTTAAAACTTTATTGTAAATTGAAAGGTTGTGGAAGTAGGCCAGACTTTATTAGAAAAATCTGGTGTATATTAAAGATTTTTTGACATAATTTTGAAAAAAGTTAAGATTTGCGAGGATTAAGCTATTTTCAAAGATTTGTGATGTTCTATCATTTTATTTGAAACTTAACTGAAAAAGTTAAGGCTGTGGAAGTATACCAGACATTGTTAAGATATTCTGTTGTCTGTTTCAGGTTTTATATTCATAAAAATTATTATTAAAAAATCGATTTGTTGTTGCAGCCTAACATTCAGATTACATTTGAGCTGGCACTAATATTGCTCTGTATTTTCACTTAGAACAACACATCTGTATACTGTATTGAATATTGTATATTATTCGTATATTAGGAGGTAAACTATATTTTATCTTATCATAGATGTAATCTATGTTCTGTGTACTTATGTTATGTTATGCCAGGTTGCTTTGCTTTGTCTTGTCTTAAGAATTTCAGTGCCCAGTCTGACCCTGTGTTGTTCTGTGCATCTGACAATAAAATACTTGAACTTGAACATCTGAAAAACCAGTGTGGCTCTTTCTATAGACTTAAAACGCTACTTCTAGATGCAAGTTCAGCCCAGAAAAAAACAGCGGAAAATAGGAGCCCATATTGGAACACAACACTCAAATTGAATGAGGAACATCTGTCCAGAATCCCTTTCTCAAATACTTTTGCTAGCTAACTAATTAGCCACTTTTTTGTATTGAATTTGTTATTTAAAGTGCCATGGCCAAGGAGGGTTACTGTGACGCTCTGTTCACATGGTCTGGTGTTTGTTCTATGACTGAATTCCATCCACTACAGCAAAAACGCAAATTGAGGATTTACCTATCCAACACCTATACTCCTGGCAAGCCAGAAGGTGAAGAAATTGATCAAGTTTCATCCTGGGAACTAAGGATGGAGGGCAAACTACTAGAGGATGTAAGTGTTGATGAAAATATAGCAGTATTAACCATTGAAATATTTTGTTATCTTGTGACCTGCAAGAACCTGCTTTGTTTCAGAGTACTTGCATATGGTGTTGTCCATATTAGCCATTTTGTGTCGAAGGTATTTGAGTGTTAATATATGTACAAATCTCTGTGGTGCATATTCCTTCTTGAAAGTTGCTTGTTAAATTTAAAGTGTGACAGAATCCATAGGCTTTTCAAATGTATTTTGGATGATGTTAATTTGTAAGAAAATGCCTCAAGTCCCTTAAAGCATTCCCTCAAGTCCTTGAATTTCAAAAAAATAATTGGCCTTTGTCTTCCACCATGCAACCTGATGTCTATACAGATCAGTTTCCCTTCAAAATAAGGAACTGAAACAGCCATTTGTAAATTTTCAAGTTCAAGTTTATTATCATTTACTCATAAACAGCATTTATCAGTAATTAAATTCTTTGTGCTCAATGTCCGTTCAATTTAAAGAATAAATAAATTAAATACTGGAGAATGGAGAAAAAGGGTAGGAAAAAGAGAAAGAAATTGTAGTGCAAGAAGATTTTTCAAGGACAGTTCAGCATCCTGATGGCATGTGGGTAAAAACTATCCCTGTATCTGCTGGTACGGGATCTTATACTCTTGTATCGCCTTCCAGAAGGCAGGAGGGAGAAAAGACTGTGGCAGGGATGACTAGGGTCAGAAATGATCCGCTTGGCCTTCCTCCTGCAGCGCTGGCTGTAAAGGTCCTGAATGGATGGCAATGCAGTCCTTGTAATACGCTGTGCAGGTTTGACCACTTTTTGTAGTGTCTTCCTGTCTTGGGCAGTGCTGTTGCCAAACCATGTTGTAATTCCACCAGTTAGTATGCTCTCAATGGTGCAGCGGTAAAAATTGGTCAGTACAGTGCAGTCCATGCCAAATTTCCGCAGTCGCCGCAGAAAAAAGAGCCTCTGTTTCGCTGTCCTTGTAACCACACCAATATGGTGTGTCCAGCTCAGATCCTCGCTGATATTGATACAAAGAAATCGGAAACTTTTGACTCTCTCCACAGACGTGCCCCTGATGTGAATGGGTGCATGTTCTCCCTGCAGCCGCCTGTAGTCCACTATCAACTCCTTGGTTTCTTCAGTCAACTTTGAACAGTTCCCCCCTCCTTTTACCTCCAACTGAGTTTCCGTAGTATTTCTTCAGTTAAACGTCGCCCTCAAATAAACGCTGCCTTCGATTAAACGCTGCATCAAAAAAATCTGAAAACGGTTATTTAATTGGTTAAATTAAAACACAGTATTTATTGCACATGTAAAGTGTACTATCATTCCCCCAAAGCACTGGCAGACACAAGTGGCTTTCTTGCTACAGGTTTATTTTAAGCTTCTTATCCAAATCAACCGTGAACTAAACCCACAGTATAACGAGAAAATAAAGACCACATTATCTTAATATGAACATACAATGACATGCCCAGCATGTAACCTAAATAACGTTCACCAAAGCAAAATACAGACACAAAACAACATACCTCGTTGGTTGTATGCTGTACACAGAGAATTAGAGGTTTCCCCCAATCGCTAACATCAGCTATAACAATCTTAAACTTTTGTCAGAGCATTAAATTGTCTGTCGTTTGTTTGCTTTTAGCTTGTTGACTCTCTCTCACTCACGAGTGTTCCAAGGCCTTCAAAATAAAGGCACTGTACTCTTACCAAATAAAGTCACTTAATAATAGAGGGTTTTCACCAACGTCACGTTCGGGGCGGTAACCCGGATGCGCGGCTATTATGGAGGTGTAAAAAACTGAACGGAGTCCAATGGAGTATTATGCGCTTTGGATACTTTAAGTGAATGTAGTCATGTCCAAACAACCGAAAAGCCCATCAAAACGCGTCCAAGATGCAAAAGCATATAGGGAAGGATTTGGACCACACGCGATATTTCGATATTTTTCGATATAACTATTTATTGGCGGTGCAGATCCCTACGAGTTCGTGTTACGGTGCGTTCACACTGCAGCGGGTTGGGCAGAGCGGGGCGTCGGCTTCCCATTCATTTTCAATGAAACCAGGCGTTGACGCCCGCGTAGGGCATTATGGGAAGGTGAGCGGGGCGTCGAAAGTTGGATTTTCTCAACTTTATGTAAATGAGGAGCGTGAAAACGCTAACTTTGGCCAATCGGGTTGGTTTCTTGTTTCTTGTAACATAGCAACTGTTGGTCATGGTAAACAATTCTAGGTTTGACAATTTCAAGATGGAAGAGCAACTCATCGTATGTGTGTCTATGCACTCAGTCTTGTTTTATACGCCTCTGTACGATTAAAGAGACGTTAACAAAAAAATGTATACCTGGCGCAGGGTTGCCGAGGTTGTCGGTGTCCCTGGTGTGTTACATTTGTCCATGACACCGTTTTACACAAACTACAACAGTGACCTTAGAGAACTACAACTCTGTATTAACTTTAACACGCCCCCGGGCGTGGTGCACTGTGGGAAGGCCAGCGATGCAGAGCAGTAAAAAACGCTGCAGTGTGAACGCACCATTAGCTCCCTCTTGGATCAGTGACGACCCGGTGATTCTTCATTCAGTTGCATATCCCGATATAGTCAACTACCTGGTTTTCTCGCCGAGCCCATACACAGCAGAAGACCTTAAATCCTACAAAGGTTTGGAGGCCTATAGCCAGATGGTGTGTGGATGGGTGTGACGCAGTACTAAGTTATCAACGACCGTTGTGTTGTGAAGGCCAAAGTAAGTAATGCAATAACGTCTTTAACCAACCTAACCTTAACTGTATGATATCATTGTGATACTCAAGGTGTAGCCAAGTGATTCTCAATCGTGTTTTTTCCCTGGTAGATCCTGGTTGAGCATTGCCAACCACAAGCGAACCTTTACTTTGATAATCTCTGACATTCCTCTCCCTGGTTTTTAATAACTTTTGGAAGTCGATAATATTGCAAATGTTTTTCTCGATCTTTCCTATTGGTACAACTTGAAACACGGCAATAAGTATCAATTTTCCTTGACGAGATTCGGTATATACTTCAGTGCCTGTGCTTTGTTGTGATGCGGAGTGCCTCCAATATGGCGACTTCCGGTCTGATGACGCGACTGATTGTCTATAGCAGGGGTGGCTAACCAGTCCAGCATAAAGAGCCCCCCAAAAAACGCACCATAGCAAAGAGCCACACCTGCACGCCCGCACTACAACAGCGGCTTTCAGATCTAATGATGAAGTCTAACGAAGTCATAATACAAAGCATAACCGTTCCTCACAGGAGCAGGCAAATAGCCGCATGCGGCTCGAAAGCCACAGGTTCGCCACCCCTGGTCTATAGCGTAGCGTACAAGAATGGAGAAGGAATATTGCTCGACTCTTTATTATCACACACACGTTTTTACATCGGACAGTTCGTATAGCCCTCAAACTAGCCAACATTCACAACCAGGGTGAACACTCAACACTCAGATCATCCCATTACACTCATCAAAACAGAACAAACACAACAATAGAACTGTAAACAATGCTTAGTAACTACGCTAAAACCTTATAATTCTTAAAACCTTATAATTCTTAGCGTTTCGGCCTGCCACGGTGCATTCTGGGTGCCAAGAGCATGGTTGCTACATGGCCCCCTCTAGCATGTTGCCTGTCCACAGCAACAAAAATGCTACCTGAGAACAAAGTCAGTAAAGTGAGGGGGAAGCTGTGCCCTCCGTCTTGGTGCCCGTGGAGTCACAGTCTGTTGCCCACCACCAACAATTTCCAAGTCAGGTAGGATGGGCAGGGTATTAGGTGGTGGTGAGGTTGTGTCGGGTGAGCAGGGCTGGGCCTTAACAGAATGTTGTTCAGCCAGGGGACGGTAAGGTGCCAACCGGTCCCGATGCAACACCACTATCCGCTTCCTGATGTTCAGTTTCACCCGATACACTACATCCGAAATCTTCTCCAACACTTCACAGGGTTCCACCCACTGGCTCATGATCTTAGGAGAGACACCCTTCTTTCGTATTGGCTGATAGACCCAGACCTTCTCTCCAGATGAGAATGCGCGGCCTTGACAGCGGTTATTATACCCCTGCTTCTGCCCTACTCCTGCCTCGGCCTGGTGCTGTCGAGCATAGTCATGCGCCAAAGCCAGGCGCTGTTGCAGGTCCCGCAGATACTCGTACCCAGGTATGGTGGGCAGTTCGGTGTTGGGGGGTGTTCCAAAAGCAAGGTCTACCGGAATCCGCAGCTCTCCCCCGAACATTAAAGCAGCTTCTGTGCACCCGGTGCTCTCTTGTACTTCTGATTGGTATGCCCACAGGACGACTAGGTGGTGGCAATCCCAGTCGCGTTGGTGTTAGGAGGTGACGATAGCTAGTTGTCCCACCAGCGTTCTATTAAAGCGGAGGGGTGTTGTCCTGGTCTTATTCACCCCCATCCGCTGACACACCTCTCCGAACACCTGTGCCTCGAAATTTAGTCCATGATCGCTGTGAAGCTCTTGTGGAGCCCCAAACCGGCAGAACATCTCACACACCAGCTTCTTCGCTGTTGTAATGGCGCTCTGGTCGGGGACTGCATATGCCTCAGGCCACTTGGTAAAGTAGTCCATTACCACCAGGACATAACGGTTTCCGGCGTCAGTGGTAGGGAAAGGTCCACCCCATTCTGTTCCATGGGTGCCCCTACATGGTACTGCTGCAGGGGAGCATGTGACCGCCCGGAGGGTCCTTTCCTGGCGGTGCGAGCATCACAACAATGCACAAACAGTTTAGTGTCCTGCCTGCACCCAACCCAAGTAGAACCGTTGCCGCAGTCGGTTCAGGCTCTTTGCCATTTCAAAGTGGCCTGCTCCCACAGAACCGTAGACGGCTCCCAGCACCCACAGACGCCAGTTCTTGGGCACCAATAGCTGCCATGTGCTGCCCCCGAGACCCGGGGCATGCCAA
Organism: Hypomesus nipponensis; assembly: GCF_054491055.1. NCBI lineage: Eukaryota > Metazoa > Chordata > Actinopteri > Osmeriformes > Osmeridae > Hypomesus > Hypomesus nipponensis. The sequence continues at coordinate 18,527,738 of NC_140373.1, forward strand.
ATCCAGTAGAGCAGTCTGTTTCGCCGGGCTAGGGAAGCCCACTGTGAGTAGTAAGCCTTGGTCCAGTTTCAACCCAGTGTCCCACCGCAGCTAACATGGGGTTGTCTGCTTGTACTGCCAGCCACTCCAGGTCACTCACTGCTGACAGACACCCTTCTACTGTCTCATCCGTTCGAGTTGTAGCCACCCGGGGAGTTTGGCGATACTGTTCCTGTTGGCGCTGACAATGACGGCAGTCTGCTTCTTCACAGGGGCGGCGGGAGAGGGCGTCCGCGTTGCTGTGCAACCGTCCCGCCCGATGCTGCATCTCCATGTCGTAGCTCTGCAGTGCCTTAATCCACCTGGCTAACTGCCCTTTGGCCCTTAGAGTGGAGCAGCCAGGTCAGAGAGGCATGATCAGTTTGCAGTATAAAGGACTGACCTTAGAGGTAGGGTCGAAAGTGATAAAGTGCCGAGACCACCGCCAGAAGTTCTCTCCGGGTAACACAGTAGTTATGTTCAGGGCGGCTCAAAGCCCGACTGTAGTAAGCCACGGCTCTCTCTCCACCATCTCCCTCCTGGGACAGCACTGCCCCAATCCCCACATCACTTGCATTGGTATCGACGATCGAAGTTTGGGATCTGACAGCGCAAAGACAGGGGCATCCGTCAAGGCGGCGCGAAGTTGAGCGAATGCCAGCGCACAATCATCGTCCCACATTAATTCCCGCCCCTTGTTGGTGAGGCAGTGGAGGGGACTGGCGATGCATGCGAACCCCTGGACAAAACATCTGTAGTACAAGGCGAGCCCCAGGAAGGTGCGCACCTCTCCGACCTGTCGAGGTACCGGCCAGTTTCTCACTGTTTCCACCTTTGCCAGGTCGGTAGCCACACCCTCCTCCTTGACTACATGGCCCAAATACTTAAACTTCTTGCCGCAAGAGGTCACACTTCTTTGGGCTGAGGCTCAGTCCGGATCCCCAGATCTCTTTGAAGACCTGGTGGAGGTTCTCCAAGGCCTTCCCAAAGTCAGTGGCGTGGACCAGCAAGTTGTCGAGGTAGACCACACACTGGCTCCGGGGAACATCTGTCAGGACCTGCTCCATTAACATCTCAAAGGTGGCAGGGGCAATGCAGAGGCCAAACGGCATGACCCGGAACTGCCAGAGCTCTTGGCCAATGGTGAATGGCGTCTTAGGCTTGTCCTTGGGTTTTGTTTGGTTGTTCGATTTTTTAACAGGTATGTTTTAAGATCATTTTTGAAGGTCAGAAAAGAGGAAGTAAAATTCTTGAGAGAGGGGGGAGGAACGTTCCATAATGTGACACACTTGAATTTGGGCAAAAGAGGTTCTGAGAAGGGGGATATGTAAATTAGCGCATTGGCAAGTTTGGTAAAAGTGGAAGGTTCTTTAAGAATATATTAGCATTTTTCCTATTAAATGAAATTAAAAGGTTGTCAATGGATGGTGGTTCAAACAACGTTAGTTTACTATTCAAGTGTGTGTTGATCTAGAGGATCGTTCGCCACGACTGATATTTTGTTTTCTAGGGTAGGGCCAACATTAACAAAAAAATCTGATATATATAACAGATAAAAAAATATTGGGAAGTGATCTGATATGTCTGTTACCATGATTCCAGCCATTATGTTGGAAGTGTGTTTGCATATATATTATCTATTAAGGTGGCAGAATGGGGAAGAGAGGGAAGAATGAGGAGGAAAAAAGGTTATTAATATGGTCAGCAGAAGGGGAATGTGAGGTTTTAAGTAAGTCTATATTAAAATCACCAAGTATATAGCAAGTACTCTTTTCTTTGTTAATCTTATTCATGCAATCTGACAATTGGTCATTGAACTGCTTTCTGTATTGGGAGGCCGGTAAACACAGCCAATAATAATTTTTCCTCCCTTACCGCCACTTGAGAACAATTCAATGAAAATACACTGAGTTTCCGACCCAACATTTTCAAACTCCAGATCATTTCTTTCTACATATGATAAGTCATTTCTTATGTAAAGAGAAACACCTCCTCCTACTTTGTCTGCAGTGATGAATACCTTTATAGCCGGGTATATTGTAATTCTGGATTGAAATTTCAGACAACCAAGACGCAATTACAGAAAAAGTATGTTTTAATGAGTAGAGATATTCATTGAGGGAAGAACAATATAAAAGCATGCAGTTAAACAAGTTACAATTAAACAACATGAAACCCAAAAAGTGCTAGAGTACCTGTAGTGTACCTGTAGTGTACCTGTAGAAGAACAATCAACAGTAAAATATTAATCAACAGTAAAAGAGTACAAAAGTTTAAATCCGTTATAACTAACCAACAAGAGCAAGTCTCTCAATAAGAGTCATTGTGAACCTGGAGGAAACTAACATCAGGTACAGCCAAGCATTCCTAAGTGCAGTTGTACAAGTAGTAATGCTTCCAAGTTGTTACACGGGAGCAGAGTCTACCGCCCCGGATTTTCTTTTGCTCTTCTCGCGCCTTGGCAAGCTATTCCGTCGTCCGGTCGTTGGGCGTTGGGCAGACTCTCCCGGCGCCGATCCTCGCTTGCAGGGCCGGGCTGTTGATGAGCCGCCTTCTCCTGCCATCTGGAGGGTTAGGAGCTCATCCCTCAGCCACTGAACGTCTTCCTCCATCTTCCATAATTCTTCTTCGAGTGTTTGTTTCGTCGTCATGACAATCCCACTTCTGACACCAGTGTAGCGCCGGCTAACATACAAGAATGGAGAAGGAATATTGCTTTTAACTCTTTATTATCACACACACATTTTTACATCGGACAGTTCGTATAGCGCTCAAACTAGCCAACATTCACAATCAGGGTGAACACTCAACCTATCCAAAACAGACTATCACATTACACACATCAAAACAGAACGAACACAACAATAGAATTGTAAACAATGCTTATGTAACTACGCTAAAATCTTTTAATTCTTAGCGTTTCTGCCTGCCGCGGTGCATTCTGGGTGCCAAGAGCATGGTCGCTACAGTATTTAGGTTTCTACCTATGCTAGATGCAGGAGACGTTAGCTTAGCTAATAGGCCAACTGTTAGCGACAAAATCATACCAGAGAATGTCTAATATAGGGAGAACTGCCACTCTCGAGAAACTTCCGGGTTCTGAACTGGTTGTAGTTCGACTCAAGTTCCATATGAGGGCGCTAACGGTCGAGTGCAGAATGAATGGAGCTATGGTCTATGGAGCTATAGCCCTAAAAATCCACTTTTCTCAGGATATAATTTTTGTCTAGTAATTTGAATTCTGAATTCGAAATGGGAGGCAAAAAAAAAAAAAAGTGTGTTAGATTTTTTTTAAGTCGCATTTCTGTTCTAAAAAGCCTTTGAAAATGTAATTGACGTCATACACATTGTACGACCAGAGTTCCTGCTTGACGGCAAGCTCTGGTTACTTCCACTTTTCTCTCGAGGCATCGACAACACAGCTGACAGGTTCTCCTAGTCAATACACATGCTAGAAAGAGTTTTGGCTTGCTAATGTTGTTGCTAATGTTGCCAATGCTCTGACATTCTGGTTCTGCCTTGGAAGCCATCAAGCGGGATCTCTGGTTGTAGTCAGTCCTGTGGGAAACAACAACCTACCCTGTAAGAAATCGAAAGGACCTAAGAATTCGTTCATTCAACTGTTGACCTGTAATCCATGTTGAACATGCAAAAACTACAATAAAATCTGCAATATCTCAATGACAATCAGGCGAAAGAGACCAATTTAGCCGTTTAGCTCCATAGACTCCCATTCATTTTGCACTTGACCGCGATCACTCTCAGTGGAACTCTGGTGGAGCTGCAACAAAATTCGGTACAATGGGGCTTTGTAGGGAGTGGCAAGGCTCTCCTTCAACAGCAACAGCGGCTTAGCAAATCCTTCTTTAAATTGTCCAAGGTTTTCATCCAAAACTGTCCTCGTGAAATGGTTCGAGCAAATATGTAATTGAGGGTCGAACTGCAGAGGGATCTTCTCATAGACAAACATCACAGCCCGTCGAGTGTTTGATTCCTTAGGAAGACTCTGAAAAGTGTCAGCATTCCCTGTACAGCACTGCACTTACCAGCGTAGTCCACTTCCAATATGCTAGAAAAACTTTCTTCGTATTTCTGTGGAGTGCACAGAGCAGCGCGCAGTACATTTTGGGGCGTGACAAAGGTACAGACCAGAGCCGAAAAAGGTGAAGCCCTGTTGTGATTTTGTGTGTGAACAGTTTTACAACTACATTTTTTAATTGTGAGATTTACATAGGAAAGAGGTGTCAATGGACTTTGAGGTTCACTGTATGTCCATTTTACCCACTGAACTGTTGTTGTTCAATGTGACAACGTAAATTCGGTTCTGCAATCAATGACCCCTTTAACCACAGGCTCATGAGTTGGCTAATAATAATAACGCAACTAAACGAGACAAAATAACGTTATAACATTGTCTCTTTTTGATTTTGTAAACCACATTTAGTCTCGTTTTTATTTGTCAACAATATTGCATTATACATTTAATTATATTCATCGTCACATGACCAGCATTTACGTTGCATCTAGTCTCATTTTTGCCACATGGTAAAGGTTTGTTGACAACGATATTTAGTCATAATTTTCGTCACTTTTACATTCAGTCATTTAGCAGATGCTGTTATTCAGAGCGACTTACAGTAAGTACAGGGACATTCCTCCAAAGAAACAAGGGTGAAGTGCCTTGCCCAAGGACACAACGTGATTTTGCACGGCCTGGAATCGAACCAGCAACCTTCTGATTAATATCCCGATTCCCTAACCTCTATTCATGAGTCTAAGTTGTAAGATCCAATAATTGCAGCTCTATAAACAATGCTCTGTACAAATGACAAAAAAAGATGTCATTAAACGTCATTAAACCATTCAACTACAAAATAATGCTTGTAAACTTCTTTCTCTCTCATCTTTCACATTTCTGTTGATAGACTGGAAAGCAAAAACGGAAGTTTTCATCTTTTTTTAAAAGTCTGGTAATTGAGCTTGACAAGGAGCTGTATGGGCCAGACAACCACTTGGTAGAGGTATGACATGCTTGATAAGGATATACACGATCATATGTAATTGCATAAATTATAATTGGCTCAATTGTGTAATTTAATTGTTCAAGCCTGAACTTTAATTATTTTGTCTCAGTGGCACAGGATGCCTACCACCCAGGAAACTGATGGCTTCCAGGTGAAGAGACCCGGAGATTCAAGTGTAAAATGCACTTTACTCCTCGTGCTTGATCACCAGGTAAATAACTAATTATACATTTTATGAATCTTGCTATTATGCAATTTTTTTTTTAAAGACGAAAATGAAAGCGGCACACAGGAGTTCATATTCTAAGAAAAACTCAACAGGGCAATTAATAACACCCACTCTAATGTTGGAAAATGTTGAATGAAACATGTTGATCAAGCCCGCTAAATGAAGCCAGCCTTTGTTTGCTTTTCAAACTCGTCCACTGGTACAGCCACCTCAATATAAACTGGACCCCAGGTTGGCCCGACTGTTAGGCATCCACACTCAGACACGTGCCAGCATCATGCAGGCTCTGTGGCTCTACATCAAGGTCAACCAGCTGCAGGACAGCCAGGAGAAGGAGTACATTAACTGCAACCGCTATTTGAGACAGGTACCAACATGAGACATGCAACCAGGCAGAAAACAATTGTGTATTAGAATGTGTTCCTGAATCTTAGTTTTTGTCAAACAATGAAGTTTGTGCTGTCAGTACTTCACATTAATTTGTTGTGTTTAATATGCTCCTCTTACTGTAAATACAGAAAATTACTTGTATTAGCATTGCCTCTTTATTAGGAAGTGATCTGATTAGCCCCAAGAAACAACACAATGGGTGCAATTATAGAGGGATTGATGGTTGATTTCCATAGAATACAAAGGTAATATTGTTTGTGCATAGGTGTAGGTAGGTCTAGGGTTGTGGTGATCATTCGATGGTTTTTCTGATGGCCCTTTAGATTTTTGTCTGTCCTCGTCTGAGATTTACTGAGATTCCCATGAAGCTGGCTGGGCTACTGCAGCATCCTGACCCCATAATCATCCATCATGTCATCAGGTTTGTCCATGGGCACATGTGTGCGTATTCCAAGTTTGTCAATACATCAACATTACATGGTGGTTGTGATTTTGGAAGAAATTTTCAAAATCAAATGATTGGTACTTTTCTGCCAAATTCTCACTATTGCCTAGTGTTGACCCTAATGACCTCAAGAAGACCGCATGCTATGACATTGACGTGGAGGTGGACGACCCGCTCAAAGTTCAGATGAACAGCTTTCTGTCCTCTGCAACTAATCAGCAGGAGTTTGCTGCTCTTGAGATGAAGGTACAGTTGATTAAGCCAACCACTACAGTGATGTCAAAGTCCGCTTTATTTAAACTTTGGCATTGACAAATCCAGATAAACTAGCCTTTTCTTTCCAGGCTAGGTCCATTACATTGGTTCTTTCATTGAAATTATTGAAGACTTACAGTTTACCACACACTTAACTGGATTTGCCTCAAACTAGGACCACACTACATGATTTTAATTGTCAGATTTGGGAACAATTTGTTATTAGAATGATTTACGGTAGTCCAGGGTAATCATTCTGTAATGATAAATGTGTGTGTGTGAGTGCAAGAATCAATCCCAGTTAGCTAGGTCACAATTAATTTGATCAGGGCTCTTCACTTGATGTTATGCACTTCGTTTGCAAAGGGAGTTTAGATTTTTCGATTGTTTACATTTTCTCAGGGTGAAATGAGGTGAGCTCAATCACTAAAATGTAAATTTTTTATAACCCTTTTTAGTCATATTTATCAGGGTTGCCAATAATTCCAGAGTAAACATACTGAACTTAGTTTTAAAACCCAAGGGAAAAACTGAAACAGTTTGAGGCAAGAAACGCACAATGCAAGAAATGGACTAGTCGGCAAGTGTGGACTATGGAAAAAGGATCAATGTTAGGAGTTGTGGTAAACTTATGAAGGTTTGAATAATGTCAGCACGCTATTAAAATTAAAATACATAAACAACAGTGATTGCGAGCTGTGGCGTCCATCTTTGTTTTGGTGCAAAATATTGCAGGAAGTATATTCCCTCAAAAAGTTTAAGTACCACAAAGCTCTGTCCTTCTGTAATAAGTATAGTAATATAAGTATAGTACATAATAATGTAGTAAGACGTTAAATGGACACTACTCAGTCTTTTCATTGTAGTCCAAGATGAAAAATGTGGCCCAAAGTTTTTTCAATAAATTTCATTTCAATAATGTCCCATGTTAATTGGTTAATAGTTTATGTATATATCACACTGAGGTCGTTGAACTGTTCAAATTTTAAAAAAATACAAAAGAGGTGTCTGAATTTGGTCTCACAATGTCTGAATTTGGTCTCACTCAACACCTCACAGATCCATGAAACCATAGAATCTATCAACCATCTGAAGACTCAGAGAGACTTCATGTTGAGCTTCAGTAACAACCCCCAAGACTTCATCCAGGATTGGCTCAAGTCCCAAAGCCGAGACCTTAAGGTACTTCTTGACTCATATTATCCATGCATATGTTCCAGTTACAGACTTCAGATATATCCATGGGCGCCACCAGGAATTTAGGTCCCCCTGTGCACAGTTGTTGTCGCCACAAATATAGGGCCTAACTGTCCCATCCAAAGCCTTACATAACTCTAAAGGCTTGCAACTGTCTTTCTTCTTGTACTTCAATACTAGTACTACCACATGTTTTACTGCTGGTGATTTACATTTGCATTTAGTCAGTTAGCACAGTGTTTTTCAAAGTCTGGGGGATGAAAATTGGGTCTGCAAATATGTTTTCACAATGATTTTGTCATGGGCAGTGCTCGAAGTGGGCCGGTACTCACTGGTACGCAGTACCGGCATTTATACATTTTACTTTTAAGCGTACCGGCACTTTTGCTTGCGTACTGCTACTTCTCTCATGTAGCCGGCCCGGTACTCTACCACTGACAGAGAAAGCGTCAGCGTCAGAGAGATTGGCAATGACCCTATCACTACGTGACTTACCTCAGATCTTGACGAATCATGTAAAGGCAAGCAGTTGACCCACCCTATCAGAAGTTTGCTTCTCCAAGGACGCTAGTCCACAAAGCTGTCTGATGTTTGCATAAGTGCGTAACAGATTTTTCACTGCAGAAAACCTAGAAATCGAAAAAGGGTGTTGAGTTTCGAAGTTTGTAAGTCGTTATGTTAGCCTGGCTTCAGAAAGGTACTAAAAGAATGCTTGTGCCAGAGCCAGACACGTCAACAGAGGTCCTAGTCCAACCAAAAACATATTTATTTATCTCGTCTCGTCTCGTCATCTTCCGCTTGTCCGGGGATCGGGTCGCGGGGGCAACGACCTAATATTTATTTATTATTTTAGTTATTTAGTTATTTAGTTATTATTTTAGTTATTTAGTTATTTAAACACTTGTTTAAATAAATACATACATATGCATGGCCGCGGGAACTAGGGGTGCTGCGGCATCCACTGACAGCACGAGAATTTAAAATCCACCTTCACAGCCCCGCAGTATAGGCCATTGGGAGCACCAGGAAAAGAATAACGATGGAAAACCAGGCTAAGAAATGTAAGGGTGGGGCTGAGAAATGGAGACAAAAATATATCACTTTCACTTGACAAGGTTTTACCAATGGAAAAAATGGATGTTTATTTTACATAAAGCTCAAAAAACTATTTTGCGCTCAAAGAAAGGTCAAAAATGTTGCTCGCATTAAGTCTGGAAGTACCTATCTTTCTTTCCAAACTAGCATCACATCGAACACAGACTTTGAATGCATTAGCAGGGCAGCTGTGGTGGCGTATATTATTACTGATGACAATTAGAACGAATTATTTTGTTAAAACTTGAACAAATAAATAATAACATGGGGAAATTGTAAAGTTGCAAACACCAGTTTTTATATCATTAGGATTGCGATGGTTTGTAACTTTGAAAATGTGGGTCGCCAAAAGAAAAGTTTGAAAACCACTGATTTAGCAGACGCTCTTATCCAGAGCAACTTACTGTAAGTACAGGGACATTCCCCCAAGGCAAGTAGGGTGAAATGCCTTGCCCAAGGACACAACGTAATTTGGCATGGCTGGGAATCAAACTGGCAACCTTCAGATGACTAGCCCCATTACCTAACTGCTCAGCCGCTTGACTCCTTTGGTAGGAGGAAACATATTGTTTTTGTTAGTATTATTATTAGGGTTCCTCCGGTAGGAGAACCGATTGTTTTTGTTATTATTCTCTTCTCCTTGCGCCCCAATATCTAAAAAAATCCCTGGTCATAAATTTTCGAATTTGGCACATTTATATTACATCCAAGTGGGTACCCCCACACCAAATATGGGCCACATCGGGCCATAGGGGGCAAGACAGGCCACGCCCAAAAGTCCAATTTTTTAAGTGATGGCATTTCCAATTGTTCTGAATTGTGCATGCCTCAAAAAAAGCCTCAAGGACCCATAAGGTCCGCCATGATGGATTTTCCTGTACAGTGATAATTTTTGAAAACCTTAAAAATTCCTCTTCTCTTGAACCAAAGGTCTAATTGACTTGAAATTTTTTACAGATATGTATCATTGACGTATTTAAAAACGTTACTTCAGGCAATTTAATCAAATACAATACGGCTGAAAGGGGTGTATTTATGTAAATGTCCACATTGCCTCAATATGTTTGTATCACTAAATCAAATGTATTTTTGAAGGATGGTTCAAACCTAATAGGCTTTAAGGTGCAGTGTTTCCCCTATGATTTTATTTTTAGCAGTGGGGGCAGGTCTGTTTTGGTCTGTCATAATTTTGATTATCTGGTTAGTTAAACAGGATGACATCATTCTGAAATACCGTGCACAATTTCATGCAATTTCACCTTGAAATGTCAACCGTTTCTTAATCTTTGTCCCAAAGCTGACCAAAGCTAATACTCTGCCCTTTCTATTCATACAATCTCAACAGTTGATGTGCAGGAGAGAGGATAGAGACTGACTTGTAACCTTATGCTTATGAGTTCAAATCCCCATTCAGCCTGTTGTTGGCCAAACATGAAGTAGTTTTGCTCTGTTGTTGTCCAACTCTCGATCTTCTACAGTGTACATGCTGATAATGTTTTGCGGAGGAACCCGCATCGCTGCTTGCAGCTATATTTGTATTATTATATTTGAAATATATATATATACTCAATGATCAGTGTTGTGCATGAACAAGTTCAAAAGAATGCTGAACTGAACGCAACTTAATGACAAATAATGAATTTGAACGGTGAACATGTTCATTCTATTTGAGGTCTGGCTAAAGCTTTACGGAATGTTTTCCTTCTCCTGAGGAGAGACGCTGTCTAAATCGAATGCTAAAATGTTCACCATGTAGCCTAACCTAAACCAACTAACTCAACTTTTTTCGCACACACGTAACCAAACAAGCAACGTATAAGACAACAGGTCTCGGGTCTCATAAAAATGGCAAGTGAAAGCAGAGACGCAGACTCAGCGACTACATCTGATGCACCTTATTTTTTGGGGGGGGATTTTTACACACAGTAAACACACCTTACAACTATGAAATTAAATGAACTATGAACAAGTTCAGAATTTAAAACGTGAACTATTCATGTTTACTTGTATGAACTAAACTTTGAACAAGTTCATCAGAGGTACTCTTATCTCCCTAATAAACATACCTGTACGTTTTTTTTTTTTACCCAAAAAATACCCAGTACGTTCTTATTTTGGACGGTAAGTTTAATTTGGGCAGAAAAATTGAGACATCATTTTAGAAAATTCCATGCATTTTTTTGGGAAGGGAAGATAAATTTGAACTCTTTGATATGAAAACGTTAGCTACCTTAGCTAGCTAGCTACTGGCAAGTAGCTTACATTAGCTAACGATGTTAGCTACCAACTGAAGGTTGTCAGTGCAAGCTAGTAAATGTTAGCCAGAGCCTCATTATGGCTCTGATGTTGCTCTAGCTACTGTACACTCACATAACGGTTCCCATTCAGCACACCAGGATGACAGTCACAACCTATCGACAACGAGCCTCTCATCGTCAAATAAAAATCCCAGGGTATTTACTTTTTTATATTTGCAAACTTGTTGTTAGATACTTTGAAGGTGTAACTAGTACTGGTGCGAGTTCAGGATTGTATGCCGCACAACAATATGAGGTGCTGCGAGATGATGTCATTAGAAATATCACAGCACCTGCAATTGTGCTGCGCGGCAGTCGTGTCTACTATAAGTTTGTTGAGGTTGTACCAGTAGTCATGGCATGTTTTTTATTTGACAGCTTTGTAACAATGTATTTCCAAGCTACAGGTATTGAAGCATTTTGCTAGCAATGCTTTATTTGGTAGTGGTTGTCATGTTGACTCTAAGCTGTTTTAGGAAAAGTGATAGTACTAGTACATGTATGTTTGTAACCTGACAGCCTCTTGAAATTTTCCAACAATTACTATGTATTTCCAAACTACAAGTGTTTAAGTTTTTTCCTAGCAATGGTACATTTGCTGTCCATTTATATTCCTGATTGCAAGTGACAGTAAAAGATGCACACTTACACTGGTAGGAACACATTTTGATAGCATATGGATACAGTTTGCCTGCTGATTTGGCAATTTCCCGGGAATTTACTTTTATTAGATTTTGAGGATTTGTCCGGGGGGGTACTTTATTTGGGTGATAAGAGTATGAATGTGCACAACGCTGTCAATGATGATGGTTTATATGATATATAATATAATGTTATTTCATATGAGTTTTTTCATATGAACAAAAGTTGACCTCTGTTGATGTAGATTTAAATAAACCACATTTCTAATAAAAGACATCAAACTTCTAAAAAATCTACAAAAGAGGTAAAAAGTAGGGATGCACCGGTATCGGACCCGATACTAAGCTCAAGTACTTGTAAAATACCCCCGATACCAAAGACCGATACCTCATGTTTTTTTATTTATTTAATTGTATTATTATGACAATGGTGTAGGTGAGAAATGAAATATATATAGGTGGTAGGTGCATTGTGTTCGCTCCCGGGTGTCTGTTAGAACACAATTCTCGGACACGGCTTTCTTTTGTAGCTCCAGATTTATTGCTAGGAAATTAGCTGAGTTTTCCTTTTCTTAACATACATGAATGAATGTGGTGGTGCTCAAACAACACAGAACGTAGACAATTAACATCACACTCCCAACACAGCATATTATAGAATATATAACAAATAATATGTTAACAATGCCTTCATAATTAAACAAATATTGTACTGTCTATTAACATTATATTAATAAAATCCGACCACTGTCCTAAACTAAACATTCCACAGCACTGGTCTGACCGCTACATAGACTATTTATAAACTTTACAGAATTAAATAAGATTAAACAATCAAAGGACTAAGAACAACAACCAAACAACTTACTTTTATCATGAATGCACCATTTCACTAAATTCAAGATTGCCAGCATAAAAATAACTTAATGTGGTATTAGCCTACTGCAGAAGACCAACCGTCATTTCTAATAACTGAAGCTGATAAAAGTCTGTTGACAAGTGTAGTCGGTCTCCTATTGGCTGATCCCACCAGCCTTTCTTAATTGTAATTATGCCCTTTGAAGGTTATTGGACACAGACATTTGTGATTTTGGTTTGTGATAAGCACATTTTTTTTTTTTTTTTTTTGAGTAAAAATAAAGAAGCTGTCCTGCATTCATTAGTCTCACTGTGTTGTGCTTGGAAAACTGCCACAGTAGCAACAAAGTTTATCTGTCCCCCCACCCCCCTCCCAATAGACTACTCTGCCTCTGATTGGCTGGTATTTGTTACCTTCGTTGGCTAGGTTAGGTTTCGACGGAATTAATGGGTTGTCAGTGTTAGAGGTAGCCACTCAGAAGCAGAGTAGAGTTGGGTCTTACCCTCAATCGGGGTGAGGACCCGCCTTGACTGACAGATTGCATTGCCATTTGAATTTTGCAACAAAAAGAGAGTGATGACAAGCAAATGCTAATGCAATAGACTGGGGGCGCTGTTTTGCTACCACATTGAATCACCATTTGAATAAAGAGTCGAAAAAACCGTGTCAATATGAAATGCAATGCAATAAGCGTTCATTCAAAATGTTATTCAAAATAATACAAACTTAATTGCGGATTGCATTGTCATTTGCACATTGAATTGCCATTTGACAACTGCTTTCCCATTTGAATTGCGGATTGCATTGTCACTTTGCGCATTGAATTGCCATTTGACAAATGCATTTTCATTTGAATAAAGAGTCGGAAAAAACCTTGTCAATATGAAATGCAATGCAATAAGCGTTCATTAAAATTTGTATTCAAAATAATACAAACTGAATTGCGGATTGCATTGTCATTTGCACATTGAATTGCCATTTGACAACTGCTACCCATTTGAATTGCGGATTGCATTGTCACTTTGCGCATTGAATTGCCATTTGACAAATGCATTGCCATTTGAAAAAAGTCTTATAAACGTCCATAGTCCTAAGCGCGCTCTGATGATTTGCATGCTAAACAATCAATATTTTTAATTTGTAGTAGGCCCTACATTGCAGTGGCGAAAATCTGTTATCAACTTTGGGGGGGACAATTATATGACATTTTCTCAAGAGCAATTTCTGAGGGGGACACCAAAATGATTGCTGCAATGTAGTTATAAGTAGTGTTTCTTATCAGTCAAGTATGAATGCAGGCATACAGTATTTACAACCAGCAATACCAAGAAAGGCCCGTATGTACTGTACACTGTATGGGTGCAGTTTATGTAATTGCAAAGAGCGTGGTGTAGTCTTATCTAAAATAATCTCAATTGAACCATCATAACATCGGGGAAAATTGCAAAACCTCTTGAAGTGTCAACACTTTGTTGGCAAGAGTTTGCGGTTCTATAAATTGTGGGTGTGGCTGATATGGTTCTGTGCCACCACTGAGGTGACTAGACAGTGCTGTGCCACTGTCTCCTATACTGGTGCTGCTGGCAAAAAGGTTGACCCCCAGTCCTGCCATGGCTGTGACACGGTCATCTGAAGTCTCTCTCTGGCTCTTTCCCTTTTACCACTCTCACTGACTCACAGTCTGTCTCCTAGAAAAGACATAAGGTGTTTGCCATCCTACTTACTACCAGTACCCAATACTACACAATTAATTACAACAACAATACCATTGCCTCAAACTAATCTTGGTTCAGTCATCAGTTCAAGTAGAGAGTGGGGGTATCCATGGCATTGTCCAATTATGTCCCTATTTTACAAGTCTGAAGAAGAGAACCCATCATGTTGCCAAACAAGAGACTCAACAAACTTACCCGAGACCCCCCGTCTCTGCCAGTTTGTTCCTGCCTACCTCCAGCTCTATTGTCTGTTTGTCATCTGGTGCCTCCTCTGCCTAATGGCATCATTATGAAACATTCAATTAGCACATTTCACATAATTTTTATGAACATTTTATCAACTAGTCTTTGAGATTAGGCCACTAGGGTTCTTTCTTTGCGTTTTGGTGTCCTGAAATGCTCTGATGTCCGTCTTTCTTTTTTCTGCAATTTTTCTACCATGCTGGCCGCACACACAATGTGCTGTTTATTTACAGTAGGAGATGGGCTTCTATCATTTATTAAGATTCTTCTAGAATAGGCTTCGATCTACCAGGTAGCTAGACAGTTAGGAAAGGTGAAACGGATTGCATTGACAAGGATTGACAGCTGTATGAGTTCACCTTTTACACAACGCAAACTGCAACCTTTTGTCATATCAATATAATTCATGTTTTGGTTTTACTAACCCAGAATAGCTGAATTTGCAGAGCTAACGAGCCCCAATTCCGTTTGTGTGGCATTTGTCATCATTTTTGCTATCGCCAGTTTACTCCAGATCGGCACACAGGTGCCTCGAAGTCCCTGGAGACGATTTAGCTTTTGCAATGAGACCATTTAAGATAATTATGAAAATGGTAGAATATAGTATAGTTCTGTTCAGTATCGCTAACCATGGCAAATGGATTTCGAAGAACTACAATATCCGTGCTGATCTTGGATTAAATTGACGATAGCAAAGTTTTCATCTTGGACAACGCCAAATGGAGTAGGTGCTAATGTTTGCTCCATCGGTTTGTTTGGTAGCTGTGCAAATGCAGCTAGTTTAGTGTGTGTGAACCCTGCAAACATAGTGAAATCGCTTTGGTGCGATTAACTGGATTAATTTTACGTTGGCTTCGTGCATTTCAGATGGTAGACACTCATGTCACCTTGTCAGATAAGGAACACAACTACTGCATTGCTAGCTTCTCTCAGTTACTGACTATAATGCAAAAAGCTGGTGATGTTACTTAGCTGGCTAGCTAACATAGTGATAAATGCAGGGAAAATTGTGACAGATATGAATGTTTTATTGTATTGAGTGCTAGAAATAAATTGTCAAACCAATCCTTTCTTACTAAACTACTTACTGGACATCAGCCACCAACGACACAAACAGATACTGTCCGATTTTCACACATGCACCTGCATCACTGCTGAGGGCTGGGACTGTGGATCAAACCATTGTGGGACCAAGGGCGGGGTTCGCAATCATTTAAAACTTTAAAAAGCGCCATTGTGTCCATAATCAGCAAAGCGCTTTCATTGCATATTATTATAAGTGTTATTGAAATTACATAGTTATGTTTACAGTGATTTATTAGGGGGGACAAATCATATTCTTCCCAGGATTGGGGGGGTCGTGTCCCCCCCGGGATTTCCGCCCGTGCTACATTGTAAGAGATACAAAATACCAACGGCATTCGGTCACAACAGTGATACGAGTCAGGGCTCTACAGTGCGAGCATTTCACTCGCATTTGTGCCTAAAAATAGGTATGTGCGAAATAATTTAGGAGCACAGTGCGTGAGTGACAGGCTGTTGTCAATAAACAGAACAACAGCGTGATGAAGTGAAGCATACCATTGATTTCACATGGAAAGCAAGTGACAGAGTCGCGACTGCACGATGTGAACATAGTATAATGACGAGTGAGCGACGATTTGCAACCAATGGGCCAGAGCCATATAAAAAGGGAGCTACAACACTCTCTGATCTCGCCGACACGTGATCACTTGGTTCAAGTAGCTCGTAAAAAAACACTGCTGGCACTGGCAACCTGTTTGAATGGTTTTCAACGGGATAGACAGTAGCAGCATCTCGATTTACTGACATTTTCGGTATATTAACACATAATATCAATTGGTTACTGGTGTGTTGTATTATGTATATGTCTGATACTTTACTAACATGTATGTATAACATTAACTCATAACACTAGGCAGCAATATTGTGAAGCAGAGCTAGAAATGGCTATGCTAGCTACCATACCGTAACCTAACTCACACCAGCTCAATTTAAGACAAGAAAGGAGTTTAGTAAATAGAACAGAATATACAAGGCAACCAATTGCATTCAATAAAACATTTAATTATGCAATATGTCCAGTGAGAGGGTCAAGTTTATTTTTAGTGGGTGGACCTAAAATTCCTGCCGAGCATCAAAAGCTAGCTGGACGATAGGGGACACCTCTAATTTGCAATTCATTGTATTGCTAGCTCTAATCAGATGTGCATTTAGAATCTAATAAGCTATATCTTACAATAAACTTTAAATAAAGCTGGTTGTATAACATTTGGATGACCAGACGTCCTCTTTTACCCAGACATGTCCTCTTTTTGAGACCTAAAAAATGCGTCCGGCAGGGTTTCCAAAATTGTCTGTGATTTTGCCCTGTCGGAAATGTCCGTTTTTTTGGGTCTTTCACAAACTATTACAATCAAATTACTGCATTACTTTAAAAACTATTTTCAAAACAGCCCACTTGATTCGTAACACTGAACATGAATGGGGTTGAACGTTGCAAAATACAATGTTTGGGACTATAAGTCGCAAATGACACGCTAACATCTGCCTTCTTCGATTACAATGGAAGTCTATGGAAGTGTCCCAACTCTCTTTTTATATGGCTCTGGGTCTACCTAGCTTTGACTACCAAGCCTTTTAATGCAAGCTTTGTGTTCTCGGTTAAACTGCTTTGATTTTACAAGCGTTGATTGAGATATTCTGTTTATTTTTGGGGGGTTTATCAACCTTAATTAATGCACTGACTAATAAAGTAAATTGTTAAAACTCAAACTTTAGATTTTACTAGGGCTCGGCAAATTTCTACTGGGCACATGCCCCTTTAAAAAGGGTCTAACCACGCGCCTGTGTTAAGTCATGTTTAACAAACATTTATTAATTAATTAATAAATTATTAAACACTGTGCTCCAAAAAAATGTTGTGTGCTCATGTACTCCTTGGTGAAAACATGAACGTACAGCCCTGCGTACAGTGTTCATTTTAGGACATCCTCAGATCTCAGACTCAATTGTCAGACTCAAACGAAAAGGCGTCAAGTCTCAGACCAAAAGTTGTCAGACTCAGGCGAAACGGCTTCAGTCTCAGAAAAACGTCTGTCATTCTCAGACAAAACGTCCTCAAACTAAACGCCGTCAGAAAAACCTCTGTCATTCTCAGACCAAACGCTCTCAAACCAAACGCCATCGTTCTCAGACAAAACGCTCTCAAACCAAACGCCATCGTTCTCAGACAAAACGCTCTCAAACCGAACGCCATCGTTCTCAGACAAAACGCTCTCAAACCAAACGCTATCGTTCTCAGACAAAACGCTCTCAAACCAAACGCCATCGTTCTCAGACAAAACGCTCTCAAACCAAACGCCATCGTTCTCAGACAAAACGCTCTCAAACCGAACGCCATCGTTCTCAGACTAAAGGGAGTCTGCACCTGGGTAGATTGATCCGGCAAAACAGCTAGGAGACCGACATATCTCTGCTCCAACCAGCAACATGAGATGAATTGGCTACATAGGCCATGAGTTTTTCGGAGACTGAAGCCGTTTCGCCTGAGTCTGATGACTTTTGGTATGAGACTTGACGCCTTTTCGTTTGAGTCTGACAATTGAGTCTGAGATCTGAGGATGTCCTAAAATGAACACTGTACCTGAGAGTTTTATTATTAGTAGGCTATTAGCGAATCTGCAATGTCCAGCAGCCATTGAGTCAGATCACAAAAGTGTTTATTTCATATTTCGATTATTAGATTTTCAGACGTTTTAGTCGAGTCTTGGTCGACCAAAGAAAATCTTAGTCGGGGACAGCCCTACTGTTAAACCAGAATGTATTAGCCTATGTGTACAGTGTATGTTATTTTGCTCTAGTTAGTAGCTACATTTTTGTAAAATGTCTGACCCGTGTCGAACTAGCCTAGCCGGTTGGAGTCCCTTTGCTCTAGCTCTGTAGCATAAATTTCACTCAAACCTAGCTCGTTACAGTAACTTTACACGTTTTTGTAGGCATAGGTTACTTATCGCAAAACTTGTTGATATTTTTCTACTTTCATTTACTTCTCAAACAACGACTGCTCCTGCTTTGTGAAGATAAATGACGGTTTAAAAAGTGAACGCCTCCGACTCGCGAGTCTCTGGCTCTATATGCTTGCAATACAACACGGAATGAGCATAATGGAACGTTCTTCCTGAAACAGTCAGTGATGAGCTGACAATGAGCCGATGTATCTGCGACGTTTGAGATGGAGCACAGATATGTGAAGAAATCCGATCATTTGCCGATGCTTATACAACGTTATGAATAGCACACGTTTCGATCGCCGACGTCGGCAAGACGTATGTGTGCTTTCTGGGCGATACCACTAACGGTGCGTTCACACTGCAGCGGGGCGGGCTGAGCGGGGCGTCGGCTTCCCATTTATTTTCAATGAAACCAGGCATTGACGCCCGCGTAGGGCATTGTGGGAAGGCGAGCGGGGCGGCGACGCTCGCGTAGGGCATTGTGGGAAGGCGAGCGGGGTGGCGAAAGTTGGATTTTCTCAACTTTATGTAAATGAGGAGCGTGAAAACGCCAGCGATGGCCAATCGGGTTGGTTTCTTGTTTCTTGTAACGTAGCAACTGTTGCTCATGGTAAACATTTCTAGGTTTGACAATTTCAAGATGGAAGAGCTAATCATCGTATGTGTGTCTTCATACCCAGTTTTGTACGATACGTCTTTGTTCGATTACAGAGACGTAAACAAAAAAAATGATGCCTGGCGCAAGGTTGCAGAGGTTGTTGGCGTCCCTGGTGTGTATTTTGTACTTTAATTCAGTTTCTACACATTACGTAACTTTCTTCTGTGCTAGCTGCATAGTCTAGCTAGATCACCCGGCACACGATTGACATTCAATGATGAAATGCTGGCTGGCAGCCACTCGCTATCCATACAGTGAATGTGTAGTGGCAAGTCATAATCTAGCGATTGATTTGCAGAGATTTCGAGTAATATAATAAAAGGTTACACATGGCAACGTTTATGTCTGATGCCTTTTTTTTTCTAGTCGATGTATGCAAAAAGAAATGGAAGACGTTGAGGACAGGATACAAAAAAGAAAAAAATAAGGAGAAAGATCGGTGCAGGAGTGGAGCAGGTGCGGGGAGTGGTAGACCATGGAAGTACGCTGCGGCCATGAGCTTCCTAGCTCCATTTGTTGAATTTAGGGAGACAAGTGGCAACTTCCCCAGCGAGCCAGAGCCCCCAGCCAGCCAGCCAGAGTCCCCAGCCAGCCAGCCAGTGCCCCCAGCCAGCCAGCCAGAACCCCCAGCCAGCCAGCCAGAGCCCCCAGCCACGCAAGACGGGCAAGACACCCAGGGCAGTGATGAGCCTGCCAGTGAGGCTGGAGTTTCCCTTGTAATTAGGGGCCAGCCTCAAGCATCCTCTCACAGTCAGGCTAGGAAGAGGGTGCGGAAGGAGAGGCTCACTAGTTTTGAGGAGAGGATGCTTGAAGCGATTCAAGCACCTGCACCTCAACCACCACCACCACAACAGGAAGACGAGGATGAGCTTTTTTTTAAAAGCCTCCTCCCTTCATTAAAGAGAATGCCACCAGCCAAGCGTTCTGAGCTGAAATTTAACATCCACAGGTTGTTTTTTGAGGCAGAGGCTGAGCTGAGGGCCACAGAGTGACAGGCCTACTATACAAAATAAAAATGTCACTAACAGACCTTGTGTCCATTTTATGTAATTGGTACTATGAATGGTTGGTATAATTTTTGTTTAAACATACACAAAGAATCTGTAATGATTGGACTGGAGGGTGTTCAATATTGTTGTTCAGTATTTAACTATTTAGGAGCACATGTTTGCTACTGCTTTTGTAACTGTCTTTATAAGTGCAAATTAGATCATAAGAAACTACACAACCATACACTGATTTCATGAAAATAACATTTAGGAACTGTTTGCTTTTTTTGTGATTAGTATGTGTGGCTCTTAAAAGAACCTTTGGTTTTCAATGCCACAGGCTATATGACATGTTGCTGCCAGGGCACTGCACCCTCTGCATTGAAGTATGCAGTGAATGCATCTCTCACACGAATGGCTGCACGCGCGGCGTTGTTGTTGCTACCCACTCGTGGACCCTCCTGAAGAGCAGCAGACCCTTCCTGACCAGGACTGGCTACAGGAGATCCCCTGGCACCTATCCTGGACCTCCGGATGTAATTGTGGAGGATGCAAGTGGTCTTCACACAAATCTCCGCCTTTGCTGGGTTGACACCAACCACACGCCGATACATTCTCCACTGGCTGGAGAGTATGCCAAAGGCACACTCTACTGTCAACCTGGCACGGCTGAGGCGGTAGTTGAAAAGCCTCTTCTCCCTGGAGAGGTTCATCCCAGGGAAGGGGCGCAGGAGGTTGCTCCGCAGAGGAAAGGCCTCATCTCCCACGAAGACGTGTGGCAGTGGTCCACGTGGCTCTGCTCCAGGGATGATGGAGTTCTCTGGGAGGTCCAGGGTTCCATTCTTCAGGGCCAAACCAAACGCAGAGTTGCCCAGGGTCCCACCGTCACTGTTGCGACCGTAACCCCCCACATCGATGACCCGGAACATGCAGTCAGCGTCCACAACCGCAAGGAGAACGATGGAGAATGTCCCCTTATAGTTGTGGTACAGTGACCCTGAGCTGTGAGGGGCCTGGATGACAACGTGCTTGCCATCGATGGAACCCAGGCAGTTAGGGAAGTTCCACCTCTGAAGGAAGCCTTCAGAAATGTCCCTCCAGTCCTGCTTGGTCGGCACAGGCATGTACTCCTCCACCAGGCAGTCCCAAATGGCCTGGGACACAGCCCCAACAATACCTGCCACAGTGCTTGAGCCCACACGATAACTGAAGCTGATCGTCATGAACGAATCCCCCGTGGCAAGGTATCTACAAAGAAATACCATACATTTAAAATAATGCATAGAAAATAACTACACTATATTTTAGTCTGAGAATACTGAAATACTAATAATAATTAAAGCTTACCGTAGACAAATAGCGAGACGTTCAGCTGGGCTGATCGCCTCGCGGAACAAGGTGTTTAGCCTCGCTATCCGGGGTCCCACTCTGGTCAGCAGGTCATCGAACTCGGCCCGGTTCAGCCTGAAGTACCGCTGGAACAAGCCGTCGTCCAGTCGCAGCTCCTGAACCAGCCGGTGATGAGCTCCGTTGTCTACCCGCAAACGGCGAATGGGATGAACCCAAAAGCATCGGCGGCGTCTTCTCCGACATTAGAGCAGGGCGATGACAGCAATCTTCTGACGGTTGTTCATGATGACTGATACTATATTGATGGAGAGCATCTATATTTATACCAGTGTATTCCCTCCAATAATATATAAAGAGCGGGAGGGAATTTAATTCGTTGGTTTTGAATACAGGGTGTGGTTATAAATCCAGCTCACCTATGCATACAACTATTTTCAATGTTACTGGAAAAATTGCTAAAGTGCTAGCTAGCTTGTAGAAATTATTACAATTCATTAATAATAAAAATGAGCGCAAATAGAACATGGACCATCTCTGTATTCCAGCCGGCACAAGACCCGTTCCATAGAGTGCGGGTGGCATTTAATCTTTCACTCGGCCTAAAAAAAGTGTGGAAAAAGGTAACCTATTGTGTGCTGTAGATAAGATCATGTCAGATCTAGAATGCGTATCGGAGTTTTGCTTAATGTGTGTAAAAGTTGTATTTTGTCTGCACATTTGCCATGACATTATACGAACTACAACAGTGATTTAAGAGAACTACAGCTCTGAATGAATCTGTCTGACACGCCCCCGAGCGTGGTGCACTGTGGGAAGGCCGGCGGTGCTGAGCGGTAAAAAAGTCTGCAGTGTGAACGCACCGTAACTCTTCCAAATTCGCTTTAATATGGCCGATGCTAGCTGGCAGTCCTCCTGCTGTGGATCTCGTCTTCGACTGGATGAAGATTCAGCAGCCTTGAAGTATCCATTCAATTTCGAGATTTGTTTCAGGATGTCTTGGTCATGTTGTTCTTTTAACCTTTGTATTTTGCGTTTTTGTGCTCCACTTTAAAGGGGCGATAGATTCCAGAACCGAATTTACCTTGTCACAGTTGAATAACAACAGTTCAGTGGGTAAAATGGACATACAGTGAACCTCAAAGTCCATTGACACCTCTTTCCTATGTAAATCTCACAATTTAAAAATGTAGCTGTGAAACAGTAGTCCTTGAAAAATTCCCTGTTGTGATGTCCCAACTGGGCTCCACCTTTTTTGGCTCTGGTCTGTACCTTTGTCACGCCCCAAAATTTGCTGCGTGCTGCTCTATGTACTTCCACAGAATTACAAAGAAGAATGTTTTTCTAGCATATTGAAAATGGACTACTGGAATAAATGCAGTGTTCCAGACTGTACAGGGAATGCTGACACTTTTCAGAGTCTTCCTAAGGAACCAAATATGGGCTATGTCATGTAATTGTCTATATGAGAAGATCTGTGCAGTTCGACCCTAAATTACACATTTGCTCAAACCATTTCACTGAGGACAGTTTTGAATGAAAACTTTGGACAATTTAACCTCCTGGGAACCAAGTAAAAGTTTCCTGTTTATTTAGGCTTAAAAGAATATCTGAGCATTTAGACTTTTGAAATTGTATATATATATATATTTTTTAATAGCATGTCCACTGTAGTGGACCACGGGATCATAGTAGTGTGAAGAGGTAGCCAAATTTAGAAGAAGAAAAAAACGGAACATATTATGGCTGTAGAGTGACAATACGGGTGGTAGGGTCATCTTGACAGTCAGGAAGCCCATATGAATCTATTATGATGAAGGAAAAAAAACATTAATAAATGAAACTGGCGTGAGGTTTTGGTCCTGATGGACCACAACCTTCTGCCTGAGGGGAGTAGCTGAAACAGAGTGTCCAGGGTGGGAGCAGAGCGGATGATACGCTGCAGTCTGCTCTTGTCCTTGGCAGTGGCAGCAACGTACCAGATGGTGATGGAGGAGATGAGGATGGACTCAATGATGGCTGTATAGAAGTGCACCATCATTGTCTTTGGCAGGTTTAATTTCTTCAGCTGCCATAGGAAGTAGATCCTCTGTTGTGCTTTCTTGGTGAGGGAGCTAATGTGCAGTTCCCACTTGAGGTCCTGGGAGAGGATAGTGCCCAGGAAACGGAAGGACTCCACAGTGTTGACTGGGGAGTCGCACAGGGTGATGGGGGTGAGTGGGGCTGTATTCTTCCTGAAGTCCACAACCATCTCCACTGTCTTAAGAGCATTGAGCTCTAAGTTGTTCTGGCTGCACCAGGTCACCAGGTTGTCAGCTTCCCACCTGTAATCAGACTCGTCCCCGTCAGAGATGAGCCCGATGAGGGTGGTGTCGTCCGAAAACTTCAGAAATTTGACAGACAGATGATTGGAGGTGCAGCTGTTGGTGTACAGGGAGAAGAGCAGAGGGGAAAGGATGCAGCTCTGAGGTGATCCGGTGCTGATGGACTAAGAGTCAAAGACAAGTATTACTATTGTTATCATCATCTTCTATTCCAGGCTCAAACTCATCCTCATCTCTTTCATCATCTGACAGCTCCAAATCTAAATTTCCCTCAACGATCCACAAAAGAATCCTCTCTGCTTCAGTTCTGTTTCCTACAACAATTTTACATTAAGATGATCTTGGTGTCCACTATAATTGACATTCATGGAAGGCCTATTAATTCAAGCCAAAAATAATTTAATTGCTTTCAAAACTAAAATTCTATATTTCCTCAGAAGTTAATAAATAATAAAATATACAATTATCATAGTAAAAACAAAATAGATAAACGATATTGACTTATCTCTCCTCTTTCCATAAAATGTGCCTGCGGCAATGGTGGCCATTTTGGATGGAAATAAAAAGGAAGTTACCAAAGTCCCACCCTATTACATGACATATCAATGGAAAGCCCGGGATGTCCTTTTTCAAATACAACAGGGATTGATAGAGTAGCTCAAAAGAAAAAAGCAAGATGCATGTGAACAAAATGTCCAGTATAGAGCACATAAGTTAATGGGCGGGGTCTCAGGAGAAGGATTTGCTAAGCCGCTGTTGCTGAAAAGAGGTGCGGTTCCAGCCGTATGCTCATCACAAACGCAAGCTTTTATGATTGATGATTTTATCGCAAACAGTTAGCCTATTAGCAATGCTAATGTCTCCTGTATCTATAGGTAGAATGCTAAATACGTGTCTAAACACATCAACATACATTACTTAGCAACTGACTCTAGCTAGACTAGCTGTATTCGGCATTAGAAGGGAAGCTTCCGAAAAAATAGCCAGAAAACGAATAGCAGTCTAGACTATTGCTAACGCCTGTATAGATCATCATTTAAAAGAACTGGAGAAAGGCAGGTGCTAGATGCAGGATACGTGAGCATTGCTAATAACTGTACCGACAAAATCATCCTACAGCTTGAGATGACATAACTAATGTTGGATAACGCACCTCTTCTCAGCAACAGCTTCAAAGCAAATCCTGCTTTACATGGTCCCAGGTTTTCAAAACCGTCCTTGGTAAAATGGTTTGAGCAAATGTGTAATTGAGGGTCAAACTGCACGGGGATCTTTTACGCTAGAGCTACGGTATCCACCTTATTCTCAGGGGGTCTACTGTAGAAATGATTATGGGTGCAACTTCCGTTGAGTAGCGGAAGTTGCGGTTTGCTATACGTTAATCCCAGCCAGCCGTCAACAGTGGCTGTGTCTACTCCACTCTATGAAGTACACTGCAATACAGTGCACTGCAAAACAGTGCACTTACATATTCAGTGCACTCCGTCGCTGATAAGTGCTGTCTGAAATGGAACACTTACGTTAAACACTTGGCGGAAGTGACGGACGCAAATCTGCTCACAACACCCGCAAAACCTGGCAAAATGAACGTGCTTCTCCACCCCAAGTGGAAAAAGCTGCCGAAAGGGCTCCTCCTCTTCCACTACGTATCCAAGATGGCGTCCGTTTAGGGCGAGTAGTGTTCAGTGCACTGAATTCTGCTGGTATTGCGAGTGAAGCGCCCTAAGCACTGAAAGTCAGTGTTCGAAGTGCACAAGTGCGCGGTAGTAGACACAGCTAGTGATTCTTTCTGTAATTACAGTAATTTCAACTGTAATTTAACTAAAACTGGTTTGTTTTTAAACATATCTTGTCATTTATATTGTTATTACTATTGTTTCTATTTACATAGAAAGTAAAGGGTATGTTTTGTGTTTTATTGGGTATTACCGATTGGTACCAGGGTGGTAAATACAGAGATCATTTGAAGTATTTACCCATTAACTAAATACTAACGTGCTGGTCATTACTGGGTATGTTTTCTGTATTATTGGGTATTACCGATTGGTTCCAAGGTGGTAAATACAGAGATCATTTGAAGTATTTACCCATTAACTATTTACTAACGTGCTGGTTATTACTGGGTAATTTTCACTGGTCCTAATTAGGTAAAGACAGAAGACAAAACTTAGTATTTACCTGGAAACTTATAAATATTACTATTTAAATAGCGCTGGTCGTAAGTTGGTATCTACAGGAGATGTATATGGTAAATTATAATGTGTTATTGGGTAAATACCACTGCTACTAAGTAGGTAAAGACGGCCAAGCTCCAGCAGAATTACAAAAAAAAAACTTTACTATTACCCTGCAGTTACCTAAGGTTAATGTCGGTAACAGTCCACATCTAATGAGAATATAAGATAGTACTTTCCAATAAATTACCTTTTCAGATACATTTATCGATGATGGCCTCATTTACTTGGCTGGTATAGCCTACCTACCTTCGCGGGAAGAGTTTTCCTCTACTATCATGGTAAATCTTCTTGGATACTGGGTATGTTCTGGCGCATGTTTGGACTATTTACTCAGTAAGTAATCTGAGACTGGACTGTAAAAGGAAGCTGTGTTTGTGTCCATAGTGTTACCGGGCTCTTACCGTATTCTTTGTAAACGAATACCACTTTGTCAATGTTACCCTTAGTATGAACTTGTAATATAAGTTCCAAGGCGATACCAGGTAAAATATGGTTATGTTCTTAGTAAGTAATCTGAAACTGGACTTTAAAAGGAAGCTGTGTTTGTTTCCATGGTGTTACCAGGTTCTTACCATATTCTTTGTGAGCGAATACCGCTTTGTCAATGTTACCCTTAGTATGAACTTGTACTATACGTTCCAAGGCGATGCCAGGTAAAACATGGCTATGTATTCAGTAAGTAATCTGAAACTGGACTGTAAAAGGAAGCCGTGTTTGTTACCATGGTGTTACCGGGCTCTTACCGTATTCTTTGTAAGCGACACTTTGTCAATGTTACCCTTAGTATGAATTTGTAATATAAGTTCCAAGGATACCAGGTAAAACATGGCTATGTACTCAGTAATTAATCTGAAACTGGACTGTAAAAGGAAGCTGTGTTTGTTTCCATGGTGTTACCAGGTTCTTACCATATTCTTTGTGAGCGAATACCGCTTTGTCAATGTTACCATTAGTATAAACTTGTACTATACGTTCCAAGGCGATACCAGGTAAAACATAGCTATGTACTCAGTAAGTAATCTGAAACTGGACTGTAAAAGGAAGCCGTGTTTGTTTCAATGGCGTTACCAGTCTCTTAGTACCATATTCTTTTCAACTGTTCATTCCCTTTTCCATGCAATAAACACAAACTTGGATTGTTACTAAGAAAAACATGACACTTCACTCTGTAAATTGTAACATTATTTTAAATTAGAGCACTGTTTCCATGGCATGACATGAGCAAATACAAAGGTTAAATCACAATTGCCCCAATGATGGCAGTCAAAGATATGTGCTCTTGTCGACATTTAGTTTTCAGCAGAGGGTCATGCTCCTGGTGCGCCGAACACGATAGCGGTGGATATCATCCTGGACTGTGAACTACAAGACAGATCATAAAAAGAAAATAAACATGTTAGCAACGTGGACGAGCAACCAGGCAATGTCGACTGAGGTAGCGTTAGCTGTCTAGCAATGTGCTATCATTAACCAAAGCCTAACTTTATTTGATCTTGTGCTAATAACATTGTTATTAGCACAAGATCAAAATGCAATAATTTAATATGGATTTCTATACTTTTTCTTGACAAATAAATGATGTAATTAGCCTGTGTGTTATTTTGTGACTTACCTAGTAATGCAAGGCTGCTGCTGGAGTTAACTCACGAAACAAACTAACTGTCGAAACCACTCATTGATGACAGAAACTTTTCAGAATAAAACCCGGAACTTCCATATATTAGTTAGGTGATTGGATGAACCATCGGTCTATTATCGTCCATTACCTACCAGTACAACGATGATTGGTCCAGAACATATTTTTAGGCCAAAATTAGCCATTTAAATCTTTGCTAGCCATTTTAATCTCACGATGCGTGATATCTGCGTCCACAGTTTTTCTCGCTAAGAAACGAAGCTTGTGAGTGCTAATGCAACTTAGACTCATTGAACATCTGTTTTAGTAGAATGACATTTACAAAAATATTACTTCAGAGGATGGCTCAAGGCGGTAAAAGCTTATTAAGAAGGCTCCAAAGGGAGAGGTTACTGGCAAGGAAAAAATGATGCCCACAGTGTGCAACCACTTCTAAAGAACCAAAACTACCACAGCATCCTTGGCTACCACACAGGATACACTCAGATAAATGTGGCAATCGATTATTCTTTATTCTAAAATAGGTAGAATCTTAGATATTTGTAGACTATGTTTTATGTTACAGGAGCTGTAGAAAGACAAACCATAGGGGCCAAACTAATACTGACGTGTTCTATGGTATGAAGTTATTGAATTTTGAGTTTTTATATGGAGGTTTGTATAGATTTAACCTTTGTATTTGTTCATGTTTGGTCAATAATGTTACAATTTACAGAGTGAAGTGTCACGTTTTCCTTTGAAACATAATCCAAGTTTGTGTTTATTGCATGAAAAGGGAATGAACAGTTGAAAAGGATATGGTAAGAGCCTGGTAACACCATGGAAACAAACACGGCTTCGTTTTACAGTCCAGTTTCAGCTTACTTACTAAGAACATAACCATGTTTTACCTGGTATCGCCTTGGAACTTATATTACAAGTTCATACTAAGGGTAACATTGACAAAGTGGTATTCACTTAAAAAGAATATGGTAAAAGCCCGATAACACCATGGTAACAAACACAGCTTCCTTTTACAGTCCAGTTTCAGATTACTTACTGAATACATAGCCATGTTTTACCTGGCGTCGCCTTGGAACGTATAGTACAAGTTCATACTAAGGGTAACATTGACAAAGCGGTATTCGCTCACAAAGAATATGGTAAGAACCTGGTAACACCATAGAAACAAACACGGCTTCCTTTTACAGTCCAGTTTCAGATTACTTACTGAGTAAATAGTCCAAACATGCGCAGGAACATACCCAGTATCCAAGAAGATTTACCATGATAGTAGAGTAAAACTCTTCCCACGAAGGTAGGTAGGCTATACCAGCCAAGTAAATGAGGCCATCATCGATAAATGTATCTGAAAAGGTATTTTATTGGAAAGTACTATCTTATATTCTCATTAGACGTGGACTGTTACCGACATTAACCTTAGGTAACTGCATGGTAATAATAGAGTTTTTTTTTCGTAATTCTGCTGGAGCTTGGCCGTCTTTACCTACTTAGTAGCAGTGGTATTTACCCAATAACACATTATAATTTACCATATATATCTCCTGTAGATACCAACTTACGACCAGCGGTATTTAAGTAGTAATATTTACAAGTTTCCAGGTAAATACTAAGTTTTGTCTTCTGACACCTTATAGGAGAGGTAGCGAAAAAACGTTATATTTAAAATGGCGGCCACATCAATTCAGCCACATAAATTTGATGTGGCTGTAACTACCAAACTGTTGCAAAAATCTAAGCTCCAGGGGATGATTTTTGTGAGGCAAATATTGGAGGAGGAGTAGCGAAAAAATGTTTTTTCTTTACATTCAATATGGCGGAGAATCTATAGAACTGGGTATGATGTCATACAGTGCGTTGAAATCGTCTTGATCCAGGGAATCCAACAATAACTCATTTTGGACAATGGGGCATATGGTTCAAAAGTAACATGTGTAAACACACCTTCAACTTTGACCCATTGGTGGCGCTAGATGGTTGGCATGGGAGACATGAAACTTGGTGAAATTGATGAGGGGACTGGTCCCAAAGAGTGTGCCAAATTTCACAACTTCTGACAATGTGGTTCTAGGGGCTGCCATAGACTCCCATGGCAGAAGAAGATGTGTAATAATAATAATAATAAGTAGAAACCCTCTAGGTGGCTTCGCCGCTTCGCGGCTTGGCCACCAAAAATCTTATACAGTAGCTTTCTCGTGGAAAAATAATAATACAAACTTAACTGCAACATAAACAGGCTAGACAGAATAAAGATTAATAGTGCACAGGAAGTCAGCAATTAAACAAAAATACTAAACGTGTATATTTATCTGCATAGTGTCTCACTCACTCACTCTCATATTCACTCACTTTCTCACTTCACTCTCTTCAGGACGGACGCATTCACTCACTCGGAAAGGGGGCATACTAGAGTATTCAAACCTTACTTCTGATTAAGTAGGATCACTGGCAGATTTGCCTTAATGAGTATAAGTATATCAGCATTTTTAGGAGTTAACCTGTTCCTCTTCTCATCTAAAATATGTCCTGCTGTGCTGAAAAGTCGCCCCCTATCTACACTTGTACAAGGAGCGGAAGACTCGTGCTACTTGTGCGAGAACAGGAAAGGGGTCTTTATTGGCCTTCCAAAAAGCAGTGGATGTCCGTGACTGTTTTCGTTCGAATGCGGGTCTCACAGAGTAAAGTCGCACATGTGTGATTCAGAAAATTCCAACCGACGATTTTCTGATAGACAAAAACTATATGACAAACACTATAGTATGGCTTCAAAATTTACAATTAGGAGGTTAACGAGTAACACTAGCAGGTAGTAGCATTGCTACGAGTATTATGCTCGGTTGCTAGGTAACGAAAGCTAACTAAAGCTAGCTAGCTTCCGTTCTGGAAAAAAAACTCACTCTGGTGGAAGCGTCGGAAATATTTAGAACTCACATATCTAAAGGTTAAAGAATCATCAAAGAGTCAATCACCCCTTGAATACTTTCTTTCGGTCATTCTGCCACTGTGCCATCTAGCAATAGCAGTGAGTAATGAATATGATTGATATGATTTGACCAGCAGCAGCTGATTGGACAGATGTGACCCAAGTCACATCTACCCAATAACTTGCTTATAAAAAATAAAAAAAAGTTTTGTATCGGCCAATTAGGGTCTTTATTTTGTTCCAGCTGAAGTACATTTAAAATATTAAAAAACAGTCCGGCCAATCCGGGGCCCCCTGCACACGTGGGGCCCCTAGGCTGCAGCCTAGGCAAGCCTGTGCATTAGTCCACGCCTGGGAATAGCCTACATTTTTGTGCTTCAAGGAGAATAAACGGTATGTATTTTGTGTTATGAGGCAATGTCGGTTGTTAAAGAGTACAATCTCCGTCAGCATTTTGACAGCAAACACAGAGATAAATATGCCAAATTTATCTTCCGAGAAAAACATTAGATTGTCTTAGAATTAAAAGCCAGACTGCAATCGCAGCAGAATATGTTCACAAAAGTTACAGCTAAAAACAATGTGTTTACATTGTAAACATTGTTACATCGTAGTTACAACTGTCCCTTTGAGGGCAACCATAATGCTGATGTGGCCCTCTCTGAAAATGAGTTTGATGCCAATCTGTTCACAAAGATCTCCTCTACAGGGCTGTGAAAATAGCCATTTTCCAGTTGGGACTTTTGAGAATGAGCCCATGTCCAATGAGTGCCCCTGTTTTAGAGCTACATTCGGACTGTTGACAAACTGCCGGGGTTTCCCGCAGCACTTTTCAGTTTGGGCGGCCGCCTAAGCCATACACGCCTGCCGCCTTAACCATGTTTTCCCTTTTTTTTTTCTAGCGATATCCAGTATTCATTTTTATGTACAGTACGAGAGCACATCAATGTTAGATTAAAAGAATACAACTAAAATAATTTAATGGTTGCCCTTTAAGTAGGATTTTTTAAGTCCTCTTTACAAATTTTATACTACATAATGTCATATTTGTGTTTGTTTTACAGCTGATGATGGATGTTGCAGGGAACCCAGAGGAGGAGAGGCGGACAGAATTTTACCAGGCCCCGTGGGTTCCTGAGGCTGTGGGCAGATACGTTAACGCAAAGGTTTGCTTCTAGAAGAACATTTAGCCATGAACGTAAAGTATTCCGACCTTCACCTTTCAATATCTCCAGTGTTTCCCCTATGTTGATTTTGTCGTGGCGGCCCACCACGGCTAAATTTCTGCCGCCACGGTATCAGAAATAGGGCTGTACAAGATTTTAGGCCGTCTATCAGCAGTGTTGGTATTTCTGCCATTTAGAACATACTTTAAGTAGCCTAACTGTATTGCTTTACGGAAAATAGGAACAAATATATGCAATATTACATTTGTTATTAGACTATTACATTAACCTACTCCAAAATATAGGGTTAGAACTTTATTTTGGCCTAAGGTGTGTGTGTGTGGGGGGGTCGGACAGACCTTCCCCCACTGCAAAAAAAAAATCCTAGGGGAAACACTGATCTCATTGTTTTATAATGTGCAAATCCACCTATTTTGTTTTTGTGAGTTGGTATGTCAAATCAATAATGTCAAAACAATGCAGCCTTGCCATGGCCAACCACCATTCAACAGTACTTATCCATGTCTTGGTTTGGTGGCTTGTTAATAATTTATCAAATGTTACCGCATGATCACGGCCTAGATTTGTTTTTTGATTTATATCATACATATGATACCCTATTATGACAAGTTGAAAACATGTTTTTTGCTATTTTTGCTTATATATTAAAAATGAAAGTTTTGACATATTTGATAATAAGAGGCAATGAGTAGGAGGGAATGCGTCTTAAAAACGTTCTAAAATGCACATATTAAGTTTAGCAGATTGAGTTAGGTGTACAGAAGGGTTTTGAATAGGGATGTAACAATGCACTCTGAGCTAATTGATATTCGATTTGTGACAATTCAAGTCGGTTGAAATGTTAAACAAATCGTGCTACACATTTCAAACATCTGTGATAGCAGTGAGCAAGTTGTAGCGTTAAGCCTGGGACACACTAGCTGTGAAGTGCCCTGAAGCACCACAATTGGCTACGAATGGCGCGATGCTGTTCACACTAGACGCGCATTTCTCCGCGCCGGTCACCAAGCCTTTCACCTCCTCTGACATTTCCTTTTTCGCATTGAAAGCTATCATAAACATTGTATAGGCTTTATTTATGCAACTTACTGCCCCAACAGCCATCGCAAAAGCATCCCAACGTAATGTGACAACATTTGTCTTTTTTTCCGTAGGCTAGTCTTTGTAAAATAGTTGGTCTGGAAAAGGTAACGCGTTAATCTGAGCAATTAATTCGAATTATTAATCCATTCAAAATACATTTACCACTATTAACGCAATACCTTTTTTGCATCTCAAACCATTATTATTTGCAACCGGAAATGTTCATTCCTCCTTTTTGGGGGGGATTTCTTCTCTTGCTTTACCTTTTTTTAACCAGGAATGTCCCATTGAGATTAAAAATATTTTTCAAGGGAAACCTGGCCAAGGCAGGCAGCAACATAAGAACACATAGTTACAGACAGAAAAACACAGAATGAGAAATGTAAAAAAAAAATATATAATAATAAAAAAACAGTTTGAGTCAGTTATATAACCTGGTTGATGTAAAAACATTGATATTTTTGGGAACCTGCCTCCATTTCTTTCATTTTAGATTTAAAAGTGGTATCAGTTCTCTAAGTTTTAAATCATTCTGCAACACATTCCATGATAAGGGTGCACAATACATAAAAGCCCTTTTTCCCATTTCCATTCTGGCATTTGGGACAGCAAGCATAACAAAGTTCTGAGAAAGCAAGGAGCCCAGCACTTTTGGTATTTTGGGAGTAGATCAAGTATTGCCCTAATAAATGAAAGTGTACCAATGACAGAGCCTACGGGTGGCCAAAGCAGGCCATCTTAACCGAGAGTATAACTCACAGTGGTGAGTAACAGCTTTACAATTTGTAATGAATCGCAGTGAAGCATGGAAAGCTGTGTCCACCATACGAAGACAGTTATCAGAGGCATGCATTTATACAATATCACTAATCTAAACTTTTTCACCAGGTACTGCACATGTGGCTGAAAAGTGAGGGAGTCATCAATCAAAATACCCAGATATTTATAAGAGTCAACAACCTCTATTTCACTTCCTTCAAGAGTGACCACCGAGGGGATATTCTGTGGCCTATTAATAATCATGACTCGGATAAACCTCATAGGCTGCGTCCTGCGATACCCTTTTGCATCTGTCCTGCGCTGTAACAGCCTGGCTAGCGATCTAGCTTGCTAACCATCACACTCAGTGTGAACAATAGAACTAAGCAAACTAACGTCCAACACGACACATACCAAAATAAACACAAGTTCAACAATAGAAATTTAAACAATGATTCGATCAACAAAATTAACCCACCAACTGACCCCCGTTCTGTCCAACTGCAAGCCATGCTGAAAAGCAAGAGCACATTTGCGACCCTACATGAACACCGGTGCAAATACAACATAAAAACTACATTTCCCATTAATGAGTAGTTTGAACCCATCCACCACAGAGCACCTCATTCAGATCAGTACATAGGCGCCCTCCATGGAAATGTTTGATGTCTCTAAATGTGCTGACAACTGGCTGTTAGCTGGAAAAATATCAGTTTGAAACAATGTTACAATAAATAGAAAAAAGTATGACTATTCTGTAGTTCCCTGTCTTTACAGTTCACGAAATGTCAAAATATGTTCTATTTAAAATATACTCAATTGTGTTAATTGATTTAATTCAGTGTTGTACATGAGGATAATGAGCTTGGGGAAAATGCAATTAATCACACCATAGGGTGCGATTATTATTATTATTATTACAATTTGTTATCGATTCCCAGCCCGATAAAATAGGCTATGTACTGTGGGTCATAGCCTACTACACTTTGATGATTAACTTTTGTCGTCAATCTTCCAAAATGTCTCAGTTGGTTTGTGATGTAGGCTATGGGTTTGTGTCTCTTCTGCTTGATTGTAGGCAATGACAGCTCGTCTATCTCGCTCTTTTTCACATTTATACATTTAGCAGACGCTTTTATCCAAAGCAACTTCCAAGAGAGAGTTTTACAAAAGTGCATAAGTCACTGATCATAACAACGAGATAGCCACAAACATTGCGGGTAGCCAAACATGAAGCATGCATTGTAAAACCAAATAAGTCCCAAAGGGAAGAACAATAAGAGCACGTAGTTAGACAAGTTACAATTAAACAGCAAGAACCTCAAAAGTGTAAGAGTGTACCTGTGGAAAAACCAAGCAACAATAATATATTTCACAGCGAGTACAATCATTTTAAGATAGTTACAACAAACCAGCAAGAATTGGTTCTCTCAATAAGAGTCATTGTGATCCTGGAGGGAACTAATATCAGGTCCAGCCAATCATTCCTAAGTGCCGTTGTAATTCCGGAACAAGTGCGTCTTAAGCCTTTTCTTGAAAGTGGGGAGACAGTCAGTGTCCCTGATGGAGGTTGGGAGTTGATTCCACCATTGGGGGGCCAGACAGGAATAGATGTGTTGTGTCTGGGCGCTCTTGAGCGGTGGGACCACCAGACGGTTGTCAGAAGAAGACCGTAGGTGGCGGGTGGGGGTGTAAGGCTGGAGGAGACTTGATGTAGTTGGATGCAGTCCCGTTCACCGCTCGGAACGTCAGTACCAGAGTCTTGAATCTGATACGGCCGTGATGGGAAGCCAAAGGAGGGAGATGAGGAGCTGTCTAACATGGAAGCGTATGGGTAGATTGAAGACCAGACGGGCTGCTGCGTTCTGAATCCTCTGGAGAGGGCGGGTTGCACATGCTGGGAGACAGGCGAGCAGCGAGTTGCAGTAGTCCAACTTTGAGAGGACAAGTGCTTGGACTAGCAGCTGGGTGGAATGCTCAGACAGGTATCTCCTGATCTTCCAGATGTTGCAGAGCAGTGTTTCTCAAACTCTTTCAGACCAAGGGTTAGCTTAGCCAATAAAAAAAAAACTTGCAGACCATCTAACTAAATAGTATATCCCTGGGACAACATGCCAACTTGGCGCCATACAATTGTTAGCAGCACATGATTTTCGCGGGTGGGCACTCCTTTTTTACATAGCGGTAGGCTAGTTATAGATATGATGAGTTTCTAGTTGGCCACAACAGCGCTTAAGGTATTGTGAAAGAAAATTCTAGCTGGACTGTAGATTTGAATAGTCGAAGATGGCGGTTTCAATACAATTTATTTAGACTATACAATTACATATGATTAAACAAAGCTTTGCTGATCAGTCATTACGAAGGGTGCGCTAGTCACAAATTGTTCGCAAGAGTGATAGAGAACTATCACACATGCGCAGCCTTATATAAACTTTAGATCAAATGGCATTCTACAAGGTCAATCAATCAATGTAGCAAACTCTGTGATTGGCTAACTCAACTTAGTGACAGCTTGAAACAATACATCTCCACATCAATTGTCTCACTGTTCTTTGATGTGGCATCTCTCTCCAGGGTATAAGATAATAAAGCCCTAGGAGTTGGCCAGCCAAATGGTCAACTGTCCTTTGTGTGGTCATCTTCAAACAATACTTTTAATTAACACAAACAATGAAACAGGACACAGTCCTTCTATAGCCAAAGTTCAGAGCAACTGCCTCTATAGCCCCTTACACTGAGCAGACAGAAGGCCATATAAGATGCTTCACCCATCCCCCAGAGTAAAATGCCCACAGAGCCATCAGCACCTCACATTCCTTTGAACTAAACTTAATTATCTTCCCTTCCTGTCTCTTACCAATGAACATAGAAGCTTATAGATTTTATACACATACATCTATGCATATGACCAAAATTTCTACAACAGTATATATATATAGAAAAATGTATATGTAGGGCACTGAGGGAAGTCAACAAACAAGTTGCAGTTTGGGATCCACCCTTTTATTACAGTGTATTTAATAATAAAATAAAGTTACTAGAAAATAACTTAAATCCAACCTCAGCACACCCCCACCAGTCGTGCTGGTATTCCCAAGTCCCAAATAATAATAACAAAGTCCAGATTGCCGCAACGCTCTCAACCCTTTCGGCTGCTTGGTCTGTCGCCGCTCGCTGCGTGTGGGTCTCCCTTGTCCGCAAAACCCACTGTTACAGCGTTCCACCGTCATTCACTGCACCGAGGGAACAAACATACACAGGTTATAAGCCATTTAGAACATCACCACTCCCCCACAATCATAAAAATTGACGCAAGTTTTATATAGCACAGCTTACTCAACCATCATCCTCTGACTTAGTGGGAAGAATGGCACTGCTTCTGCTGAGACATGAGCCGAGTGATGTCTGGCTCCAGACTGGAGAGTTTCAGTCTCATATTTGACTCCACGTTGATCCGGTTGCGTTGCTTTGTTTTCAGGCCAACAAGTGTGGAAAATCCAGCTTCACAGTTGTAGGTGGTTGGAAGCGGCATAAACACTTTAAGAGCCGAGCCAGCCAGCTCAGGATGCTCAAGTTGGACATGGACCCAAAAGTCTGTCAAACATTTCTCTCTGAAAGTCGCCTTCACAGTCCCATCTGATGTGATTTCCACAAGGCTGTCAGCCTCTCTGGGTGGACGCATGGAGCAGACATGTTTGATGTGTTCTTTGTCTCCGAATGGACTTCTGATCCCTCATGCCCTGCATCTAACTCTGGGAAATATCTTCCCAACTGCGAGTGAAGGTCTTGCAGATGTTCCTTGAAGGCTGCAACAGTGTCGCCATCCAGCTGCTCTTCCGTGGTAAGAAGAAAATCTGCGAGTGTCGGAAAACTGTTATATTCCTGGCCTTCGAGACGGCCACACCACAATTCCATCTTGAAGTGTGCAGTGTTTTGTTTTTTTCTGGACATTGAAGACTGTGACAGCTTTTCCTTGCAGTGGTAAGTTCACAGCATTGAGAGTGCTGAAAACATCAGCCGGGTAAGCCAACTTTGCCAGCCACTGAAAATCTTGCACTTGGTCATACACTTTATCACTAGGATGGAGGAATAACATCACCTCGTCGTGCAGTTCAAATAAACGGGTGAGGACTTTCCACGCGACAGCCAGCGAACTTCAGTATGAAAAATATGTTTTTTATGTTCGCTTCCCATTTCTTCACACAACACTTTAAAAAGATGTGAGTTCAGAACTTTGGCTTTGATTGTGTAAACCATTTTCACAGACTGGTCCAGTACTGCCTTGAGACACGGGGGCATCCTCTTGACAGCCAGCTGTTCTCTGTGAATGCAACAATGTGTTGCCGTGGCCAATGGTGATACTGCGCGTACTCGCCCTGTTAGTCCTCTATGTTTTCCATTCATCGCAGTTGCACCGTCTGTACAAATGCCAACGTATCTTGTCCAGTCCAGGTCATTCTGTGTAATGAAATTGTTGAGTGAGTCAAAAATAGCTTCTCCTGTTGTGTTGGTCAGGAGGGAACGACAAAAAAGAAAATCATAATGCACTTCTCCTGCATATATGTACCTTACATAAGAGAGCAGATTTGCTTCATTCCTAATGTGGGTGAACTTGTCCAGTTGTAGAGAAAAGAACTGGCTTTGGCGTATGCATGTCAACAGCTGATCTTCAAAGTTTTGAGCCATAGATTCTATTCACTGCTGGACTGTGTCATTAGACAGCGGTAGGCTATTTCGTGAACTATATCACCTGCTTTTTTTCCTCCTAACAAAAGCTCAGCTATGTGCTTCGCAGCTGGTTTAACACATTTTTCACCAAGCGAATGAGATTTACCCAGTTTTGCCATCATCAGGGATATGTCGTATGAAGCCTCTGTAGTCAACTCATTTTCTCCAGCTAAAAAAAACTGTGAGGGCTCCTTCTTCATCTGTTTCTTCAGTTCATCCCGTTTTCTCTCAAAAATTCCTATAGGTTTCTCCATGTACTCCTTGTGCTTTCTCTCAAAATACCGCTTGAGCTTAGCAGGTTTCATGCATTCATTTGCTAACGATTCATACCACAAAACACAATGTGGTTTAGGATCCTCTTTGTCCCCAGTCCCAAAAAAATCCAAATTGTATGTACTCTTTGTGGTATTTTCTTTTCACTTTAGCAGTGGATTTTTCTTTTTTGTAATTCAATTTTTTTTTTTTTTTTTGACACACAATGCAACATAACAATGACATAAGTATCCATGTTTTCTCCAACTACCATATTACACAAGGACATTGTTACAAAGCACAAACACAAAACAAAAACAAACCCCCCAAAAACAGCGATACAGATCACAATACCTCCTCCTCCCATGACACATACCATGATATACAGTACATTAGGTCTATCTTAACATCCTTCCTACTTATCCCCCATCCTTAATATATGTCAGGAAACTGTCCCACATAGCAGAGAACTTTGACACAGAATCTCCAACCTTGGCCAGCATTAGTTCATAAGAGGCTGTACTCGTCATGAGCTCAATCCAGTCCTTATAACATGGCGCACTTGTAATCTTCCATTTCCTTAGAATAACTTTGGTTGCGTTAAGGGAGCCCGCGAGAGCTAGCCCCAACTGTGCCTTTGAAAGTCAGAGGGAACGACAGACACAGCTGCGTGTCATCAGCGTAGCAGTGGTAGGAGAAGCCATGGGAGGTGATGATTGGTCCAAGCAAGGTGGTGTACAGGGAGAAGAGGAGGGGTCCAAGGACGGAGCCCTGTGGGACACCAGTGGAGAGTTGGCGGGGGCCTGACACTTTGCCTCCCCAGGAGACTTCGTAGGATCTTCCTGACAGGTAGGATGAGATCCACCGAAGTGCAGTACCCGTGATGCCCATCTGAGAGAGTCTGGCGAGCAAGATTTGATGGTTAACCAAATCAAACGCTGCAGAAAGGTCCAGCAGAATGATGACGGATGACCTCAAAGCCGCTCTGGCAAACAGTAGGGCAGTGGTGACTGAAAGGAGGGCGGTTTCTGTGGAGTGGCCGGTCTTGAAGCCCAATTGGTTGGGGTCAAGCACGTTGTTCTGAGAGAGAAAGTTTGACTGTTGGTTAGATACAGCGCATTCTCTGGCCTGTTTGAAGGCAGAGGGGAAAGTGTCGGAAGTAAGAAGAGTTAAAGACATGGAGAAGAACATTTATGATGGAG
Source organism: Hypomesus nipponensis (assembly GCF_054491055.1). Classification (NCBI taxonomy): domain Eukaryota; kingdom Metazoa; phylum Chordata; class Actinopteri; order Osmeriformes; family Osmeridae; genus Hypomesus; species Hypomesus nipponensis. The sequence continues at coordinate 18,567,508 of NC_140373.1, forward strand.
GGAGAGATGGTTTGAAAGCGAGAGGAGGAGACTGGATCAAGGGGACAGGAGGTGGGTCGATGAGAGAGAATGAGGTTAGAGATCTGCCTCTTACAGGGGAGAGAAAGAGTTTAGACATTTAGTTGGGTCAGTCATAGAGGGTGAGTGGGTAGGAAAGGTGGGTTCAGGGAACCGACTGCTAATGTCAGCAACTTTTTTCTCAAAGGAGAAGTCGTCTGCTGTCAGGGTGGGGGAGGGGGGTTAAGAAGGTTGGAGAAGGTGGAGAAAAGTTTGTGAGGGTTTGAGGCAGAGTTAATTTTGTTTAGAAAGTAGTGGGTTTTAGCATCAGTTATGCGGGCAGAGAAGGATTTGAGAAGGGATTGATACTTTACCAAGGTCCAGAGCGTCTTTGGACTTGCGCCATCTCCTCCCAGCTGCCCAAAGGATGGACCGTTCTTCACAAATAACATTTGTGAGCCACGGGCAGGAGGGACAAGATCGCGTGGGCCTGGTTGACAGGGGACAGAGAGTGTCGAGTGATGCAGCTGTAGTGAGGTCAGCAAGACCACACAGAGCCAACATCTTGCCACACCTGAAGAGTGATTTAATCACATCAGACAAACCTAATCAGCCCTTGTGACATCCTCAGTATGCTGATTACCCACCAAACGCCGATGCAAAGGAACCATAGAATTGGGGGGGGACCTTCCCAATCTCAACCCTCCTGCTAGCTTGCAAGCTTCAGAGGGCTTCCTTGAGACAACACGTCTCCAGCAACCATTTGCTATCCGTTTTGGCGGCAGTTGAACAAAGAACATACCTTAATCAGAACTTTTGAGGAAAGTTTCTTCAGACTTCACCTTTACCACGAGAGTACAAGGTGGAGAATTATGAGAGGGATATTTGTGTCATGTTTGTTACTTTGTTTTAATGTTGTGTTCACTGAAATCTTGATTCTAGTAACTACTCCTTCTTCCTGAAAGATAACCATGTCATTCTTGGTATCTACACAAAGCTCTCATAATAAAACAATCATTCAACTATATTTTGTAACTGTACAGAACAATATTTGAATGATCTTTGGAACCAGCCAGAGACCAGATCACACCTTTGGTAGGTGTGAAGGAAGGAGGGGGGGGAGTTGACAACCCAGCTTCCCCCAATCAACGTCTGACCCCAGACAGGTCCTCCCTTGAACTCTGAACTGTATAAATATCTGAGATGACCATCAATCTCGAACTCCAGCGAAACCAACCATGGTATGAACGCCATCGGGATTGGCGTTCCAAAGGAAATCCCTAAGCTTCTCCTGAGATTCAACTTTATAGTGATCGCGACACTATCTGGAGGTTTCAACAGAACAACCCAAAAACGCAATTATCATTGCGACTTGATTGAGGTCCCGCAGACTCAGCCACATGACCCAGCAGTGCAGCCGCGCTTTCACTTCCGATTCTTCAAATGGACCTTTGGCGCAAACCGCCCTCAACCTCATTGATCAACCCCTGATCCAACGTAACTATGGCTAACGCTCTTTCGTCCCAGACATGGCATTGGCGTGAGCTCTGTTTATGATTTGTAAGGATGTAATCATTGACTTACCATTTCTGTCTTTCTTTAAGTTAGACCATTTCATTCTGTTCATTGAAACCAATAACTCATATCAAACTCATAATCTAAGTTGTTCATAAGATCTGTTTACCTTACTTGAATAAATTCATTGTACAGATATTTTGACGTGCGTGTTCACTGATGTTACGATTGGCTCTACACTTAGAACGAATTCATTCCTAAAGATGAGACTAATTATTACATGTTAAATATAGGATTCCCTAATGTCCTAAACCAATATTAGGGTGGTGCCCCGAACTCTATGATAAATTAAGTATTTCTATTTTAACACGACGAGACCCCGCTACACAGTTAATGTGGATAACGGTGTTAGTGGCAGTGTCGGTGGGGCTCTACTGTTTAGAAACAACTAATAGCCTGTTATGCACAGTCAACGCCATCATCATTCAGGGTTTTCATTTTAAAATGTTGTAATTTTTAGAATTGATGAGTTTTTATCGGGGTAAACACATGGTTGGCCGTTTGTTGCCAGCGTAGTGAAGTTGGGTGAAAGTGATCGGCTATAGCCTAAAACTAACACAATTCAAGCTCCATTATATGTTTGTTTATCCAAATATATCATATCATGTAATATACACATCATAATGGAGGTGCCTGGATGGCACCCTGTTACAGTAGGTTCTTTACTTTTTTTTTTGCATTTTTCACTATTTTCATTGTTTTTTCCCTGAACACGGCTGTAGTTGTACTTTGCTGGACTGTGAACTTATATCATCTGATACTTTTGGTTTTAGTTTTCAACGAGTTTGATCAGTATAGATCGTTTAGATTATTTTAGCATTTTTCAAGGTGAAGCGTGTATTTGAACGAGAGAGGGTACAATTTCTGGGGAAATTGTAGGGTGTGCTTGCTTGCTTCAGTTGCAAGTGGGTCCGTTTTCCCTTCTAGTGATATTTTCAAGCATTTAGCCTACTCATATTGCATAATTCATTAAGAACACCCTTGAAACAAGGAACCCCCTTTGAAACAAGCTACTGTAACAACGTTGTCACTGGCAGTGTTTCAGATGGAATTGCGATTCAAATAGTACCGTCTGCTAACTGAAAATAAGCCCCCCAAAGCGTAAATAAGTTTGATATTAATTTAGGGGGACATGGCTAATTCAAAAGCAGTTTGCTAGAGGCAAGCAAGCTGCCGTTGCTATCCACACTCCACTGATTGTTTGAAAGCGCAGGAAATTAGAACGTTTCTTTTGTAAGAGATAATTAAGCAATAAGCCCCAAGAGGCCGTGGTTTGCGCTGATTTTAGAACAGGTAAGGGGAGTTGTCAGGCACGACGCAAAGCGGAGTTTTCGCCAGTTTTGTTTCGCCATGAAGGGGCTTATTTCCCCGCTAATGACCGGCGTTCTATACATTATCCCGCTTATTACACGGCTACTTGCCAACAAAAATAACTTAACACAGTGTGTCTTTTTACCATTCGTATTGATCAGCAGAGAAATAGTTTGCCAAAGACGTTGAACTTCATAGACCTTGAGCATTATTTAGGCTTCAAATCAGCTGACGTCGCTAAGCAACAGAGTACCCTGGGGTTGAAAAGTTACCGGACGACTTGCGGAGTGCTACAAAAGACGTGAATCCGAGGCAAAAAGGCCACTTCCCTTGACAGCGGTCAAATATGCATAACATGCATTCTACAGCATTAAGAACAGCCGTGTAATAAGACATAATAATGTTTAGCCATAGCTGTGGCATTGAAGACTGTACAGTAGCTACACTGCCAGTTGGCGAGCCGACTCTGTGGCTAACGTCAAAACAAGACGCAGTCTCACTCAAATTCCAAGTTTTACACAAAACACAGACTATGCTGACCTGCTGGCTGTCTTCGCAATCGCCATATCTTTAACACTGCTGTCCATTTAGATGTAGAATTGACCCTGGTACAAAATTAAGAAAATACTCACCACACGCAGATCGACAGTTGACTGAGTGTCAACACTGTTGACAACATTGCTTCCGCAATCGTCAATGGAGGCTGACGGGGCTCTCACATAGCAAACAAATCAAAGTTTTTACAGCAACTTACATTAAAATCTCACCACCTGGCTGTTTTCGCAATAGTCATATCGTCATAACATTTCCCTCTTTCTGTTTTTTTTGTGTAAAAATGAACTAAAAAATTAGCTACAAAAAATACTACTATGACGATTTCTAGCATGGCTGCCGCCTAAAAGGCTAGGCGGTCTCACGGGTGACCCGCACTCGCTCAAATTTCAAAGACTTTCACGACCTAAATCAAAAATCCGAGATCACAGTTCCACTCTAAATCGCTTTCTCTACAAAGCCAAATGGTTGTGATTTTTTGTGGGTGGTATTTTTCACTCGTAATCCAAGCTCCAATTTGCGAGCTAGAAAGCCTATCACGTTGTATCCATGCGTCGTTGCTAACGGTTGTTGACGTGGTGACGTAGCTAGCACAGGTTACCCTTCGTAAGACACTTTATCCCCACAAAAACGTTGTAACCTCCTTAACTGTGCAATGGAACGTAAATCCAAATTCAAGCAACGCAATCGAGACCAAGACAAACATTTTGACACAGCCGTTGTCAGTGTAGTCCAAATATTGACTGAGCCTTAGGGGGGGCGAAAAGAAACAATAAATAATATATATGTGAGATAATAATGGTTTGTGCTCGCCGAAGGCAAGCACACCCCAATTACAATAGGTGCCTCGCAGCTTCGCTGCTTGGCCCATAATAAATAAATAAATAAATATATATGTGAGATAACAATGGTTTGTGCTCGCCAAAGGCAAGCACACCCCAATAATGCTGTGCTACTCTAGAGAGACGCTCCTAAGATGCCAGGCTGCGAGCACTCCCCTGCTCCATATTTCTGTGGAGATACGAAGGCACAGAAGATGTACCAGAGCTGGAGTGAGACGTGAAAGAGAGACAACGGCACTATGTCGGGACACACTTGGGCATTCAAAGAGTGTCCATAGACAGCAACACCCCTCCGATACCATCGCCCGGTTCAGAAAGTGGCCCTATTGTAACTTCTGCCTTCTGGAAGACACTACAGATCTATGCGAGCTGGAACGACGCGCCTCAATAACAGCTTCTTCCCCTCTGCTATCAGACTCCTGAACTCCCAAAGCTGACCTGGGGCCTTGTGTATAAACGATTGCGCAGCTTTCATACCAGAAGATGGTCACCTTTCCTTTATAAATAACAAACAATGTGAGATTGACCGCACGTGAACGAGCCACTGACCCCGCCTTGCCTCCTCCCATAAATGAATATACAGATGGTCTATAAATGAGCTTCTGAGGTCATTTCTTTGTCTGAATTAAAATGGCTAAACACTCAAAAAAGAAACATTTCACAGACTGTGAGATCGAGGTTCTAACAACAGAGGTGGAGGTGAGAAAATTTGTCCTGTTTGGCGCCGAAAGGAAAAAAGTCTGGGACACACTGGCTGCACACCGCTGCAATTGGCTGCCAAGCGCCTGGAAGCGCAGCCCTTTTCCTTTTGGCGCCCATGTTATCAAATCGGACCGGCCACGCAGGCTGTGAAACGCTGCAAGGAGCCGTGATCGGCTTGCACTCTGCAGCTATCGTTTCGTTAGCTAGTTACTCGCGAGCCGCTTGCGAATTCGGCTGCAGGAAGATAAAATACACTATATTATAGACTATCCACTACAGTATATATAAAGATGCACTAACCACCTTGAACAAAACCATCCGTCTTATAAGGAAATGTTTTTCCAACATTACAGAAAATGTGGGTGCGGGTGTTTGATGGTGTCTCAGGTCCGGTGCTAGAGATTATAAACACATCCCTTAAAACTGGCGTTTTCCCAGATGCCTTAAAAACAGCTGTTGTAAAGCCCCTATTAACAGTGGATAACAGTATACACTTGCAAATTACAGACCAATATCAAACCTCCCATTTATAAGTAAAGTATTGCAAAAGATAGTATTAGTCCAATTAAATTATTTTCTTGAAGAAAATAACATATTGGAAGTCTCTCAGGTTTCAGGAAATATGACAGTACTGAAACTGCTCTCACCAAAATAATTAGCGACCTCAGACTAAACTCTGATGCAAATAAAGATCCTGTTAGATCTTAATGCAGCATTTGATACGATTGATCACAACATGCTAATCAATAGACTGGAAAAGCTTATTGGTTTCACGGATAGTGTATTGAACTGGATGAAATTATATTTTAGAGGAAGGAGGTTTTATGTTTGTTTAGGAGACCATAGGTCTAAGAAACATTAGAACTGCTACGGGGTTGCTCAAGGATGTTGCTTCGGTCCATTACTTTTTTCTCTTTATATGTTACCACTCAGTGACATAATCAGATAACATGATATAGATTTCCATAGCTATACACACAACTATATATCTTCTTAATCCAACGATGCAACAGTCATAAATTCCATTACCAACTGCTTGTCGGCAATCTTAAATCTTAACTTTCTTAAATTAAATGAAGACAAAACTAAAGTCCTACTATGTGTTCCCAAATTCAAAAGAGAGATGCTAACTAATAATCTAGGAGGTTTTACCCCCTGACTTAAACCAGAGGTGACAAGTGTCGGTGTAATCTTGGACTCACATTTTAATTTCAACTCTCACATTCATAAAGTGACCAAAACAGCTTTCTTTCACCTCGGATATAGCAAAAGTACGCCCATTCATAGACCAAAAGGATGCAGAGAAGTTTTATATCCAGCCGGATGGACTACTGTAACACACTTTTCACTGGTCTTCCCAAGAAAACCACTGAAAGACTACAGCCCATTCAAAACTCTGCAGCTAGATTATTAACCAAAACTAAAAGGAGCTACTTTACACTGGCTCCCTGTTACCTTCAGAATTGACTTTAAGGTCATTTCCCTCACATACAAAGCTCTAAACAGACAAGGAATTAGCTACATTGCCAACTCTCTTATTAACTACACACCACCTAGAACACTGCGATCATCAGATGCAGACCTATTAGAGGTCACCGGAAGCGGTCACCAGAAGTCAGTTATATTTGTATTTATATTGGGAAACCACAAAGACTGTGGCTCGAGATACCGCAAAGACTGCAGCTTGTTTATATTGGGAAACCACAAAGACTGTGGCTCGAGATACCGCAAAGACTGCAGCCTGTTTATATTGGGAAACCACAAAGACTGTGGCTCGAGATACCGCAAAGACTGCAGCTTGTTTATATTGGGAAACCACAAAGACTGTGGCTCGAGATACCGCAAAGACTGGCTTGTGTGTTTTGGATTCCCGCAAAGACTGCGGCCTGTGTTTTTGCTGAGTTATATTTATATTGGGAAACCACAAAGACTGTGGCTCGAGATACCGCAAAGAATGTGGCCTGTGTTCAGAAGGGTTTAATACTTTTTATTTTATTTTTATCGATTTTATGTAAAGCACCTTGAGCTTCAGTTCTTGTATGAAATGTGCTATATAAATAAAGTATTATTATATTAGAGGACCCACATGTTTAGTACACCATATTTCACCTGTAGAAAGGCTGATCACCTTTTTTCATGTTTGCTAAGGTGCAGCAAAGAAGACAAGAATTGGAGCAGGTGCTGGGAATACGGCTCACTTGAGCCTTCACAATCATAGATCGGCATGTCATCCACAGAAATGGAACCGGCTAGGATCTTAATGTTTACTCACATCCTGACACACCAAAAGACACCAATGGGTTATAATAGCTGAGGTGTAGGGTCAAATTTAAGCCTTTCCTCGCACACAGTATGTAACATAATAAATTTAGATCTGCTGTTTCTTTATCTCATTTTGTCTACTGTCCACCTCCAGATCCAAAGTGTGTCCACAGCTGAGGGGTCAGCCAAGCCCCTATATAGATTTCACGAAGGGAAAATGGGACATCCGCGATGCTGTTGAATCACTGCATCAATAAAGAAGGGGGCTGTGCCCTCATTTAGTTTGACATGGCCTATCTGAATTGGAAAAAATCATCACAAAAACATTTAGCTTGAAATTAACACCTAACTAACACACAACTTACATTTTCACAGCCATGTCCAATTTAGATATTTTCATCCTTTGCCATTGTGCAGTGTAGCAAATGCAAATATCTTGTTAGTTTCTTTGTAAATATTGCACGTGAATGTGTCACTGTGCAGGTAGTTGCATTGTTCAGGCCTAAAAAAAAATAAAAAATACTTTTACTGTCAAGTTAGCTAGTTGTTCTCTTAATATAATCAAAGTTACATTTTTGGGGGAAGTTTCAACATGTTAAATATGTCTGTGCACACCAAAGAAAGGTGAACAAAGGTATTTACCCATCGTTGTTTCTGACAGGCTTGCTGGTCTCAGCCTGAATAATCTAGCCAATATGTCTTGCACTGTATCTCCCAAAATGTCAAAGTTCATCCCAAATTTCTGGTATTTATTCAAGGTCAATTTGCATGGGAGCCATGTCTTTAATGTTTTTCCCTTTCTTCAGACAAACTTTTTGGTTATTTTGTACTTTATTACTTGTTTCAAATGTTTTGTAGCATTGTCCTTAATATGTTGCTTAAATTGTTTTGAAACGTGTTTGAAACAGCCCTGTAAGTTGTTTAAATGAGAGTCATTTTGGAAGTGGTTAAGATAATCTTTCAAACCAATACCTACATTCTGTTTGATTGTTAAAAGTAGGAATACTAGAATCAGTTTTGGACAGGGCACACAGGAAATCTAAATTCTGTAAGGAAACCAGACCATGTGCTTACTGTTTAAGAGTATTTTTATATTTACCCCTTGAATGTTGTATGGATGTTGGATGTTTGTGTTTTTCACTGTCTGTATGCCATATAAGGGTGTACTTAAAAAAGGAATACATTTCATTTAAAATGGCTTAACAACACCACACAGGTTTAATAACCAATGTTGGCATAGTAAATCTCCCATAACTTGATGAAAATGTATGATTTGTACAAGCATTGTGACCAACACGTAACTTTAGTTACATGTTGAGCAGAGTAATTCTTTGTTGTTGATCTTGAAATGGTGTAATGGTGTTTTTTATTCATACACCAAAATTGAGTGTACCGCTTGCTAAACTGGGAAGAGTGTGGCGTGAAGTTGCATACAATTTCTGGGTGTTTTTTTGGTGGGGCTAATCAACACAAAGAGTTGAACTAATGAAGTGATTATCATTAAATTTGAATTTGTTATTGTTGAAACATGAATTCATACCATAGTAACTTACTTAACAAAGCAAAAAGTGGTTGTATTAAATTATCATTTTGTCAGATACATTTTAATAATCAAAAAAGCTTTTACTGGATTAAGATCTCCAAATGCTCAGTAACATTCCAAGTAAAAGTTTCAGCCAGTGCCAAAATTGTTGCCTTGACAGTGGTGGTGCTTATGTCACAGGAAATTTCTAGCTGAAACACTTTAAACATATTTTGCTTGTTTTATATTTTTAATCAAAAGCTTTCATATTTTATCAATTTGTAAATGTGGTATATTCTGAAAATTAAACCTACTTTAAAATCATTGTTCTTGCTTTTGTGTTTTTAGAAACTAACCTTTGTAAAATGAATATCTTATTAATATCAATATTTATCTATTATGATGAAAATATATCCAACTGAAGGCTATGGAACCGCTGGTCCTGGCTCATTTAAAAACCCTGGGACGACATATCTTTACTCCCTATATTTTACTGACCTTTACTAGGCACGACAGTCATCTACTGTAGCCTACCTGCAAATTCAGGTTGACCTGCTACACAGGTCCCACTCTCACCAGGTCAGGCCTTGTAATATTGTGAGGATCTCTGTGCTGTCAACACTCTTGTATCTGGGAGTCACCTCCTTGTGTATTTATTTACGTAGGGTGAATTCGGGTAATCTGGGACATTTTGTGCATGCATTTTCTCATAGAGCTTCCTGATTGACTCATGCCCTGCCCCTGCCCCTTTCTGTGACACCACACCAGTTCACCCTATCCATTTATTCTATAAATCTTTTTGCAACACCCGCCCAATTGGTTGCAGTCATAGACTTACATACAGGTTGCAGTGGCCTACTGAACAATTTGAAGATGGCTGACAACTGCCAGTTAAATTGCACAAAATTAGTTATTTAATAACACCTAACTTTTGGGGTGAATTTTCCTTTTAGCAGCAGGGAGATGTGTAGGGCTTTCTTCACCGTCCTTCGTGAAACAGGGGTGAGAATATAGTTTAGGGTTTTCTGGTTGTTTGGTTTCTTTTCCGACTTTGTAGGACCGACCGTACACTCCCTAACGGTAGGAGACGGCAATGCACCTCATAAACGTTCAATTGTGCAATCTGACACAAACTCAAAAGAAGAAGATTTCCGCCATACCGGAAGCTAAAGATTTCAACATGGCGTTGGACGGAATGGACCATGTAAGTCATTTTCTGTTGTAAATTCTAAATTCTTAGAGTTAAACAATTTGATTGAATAGCTAAACATGAATAATTAACAAAAAAACAAGATTTTCTTTAAATTGGTGCTCGTAACATGTTTGGTTTTTGTGTCTAGTGTGAGGATAGTGAACATGACAATGGATCCTGACGGTTTGCTGTCTCATTGTAGCTTGACTAAGCTAAACAGCTAGCACTAGCTAGTTCTAGTACTACTGTAAGCGTTCTAGCTAGCTACAGTAGCTAAACATTGTTGTGTTACTGGATGGTTGTTACTAACTTTCTAACTTTCATGCATGATTGTGGATTATTGTGATCTTCATAGTAGTTTGGTAAATTGGTAGCCTAAATGTTAAAGCCAAACTAGCTCTAAGTTAGGGACGAAAAACAAGTTTGAGAGAAATGCGGGTTTTAGTCATTCCCAGGGAAACCATGTATAATGTAACTAGCTCTACTATAAAGTACAGATATTACTCTAGCTATATAACAAAAAAACAAAAACAGTTCTGTTTTAAAAGGTATTAAGTTTACTTCTGTCGAATTTAGATTCAGATGGGTACCTAACGTCGTCATCCGTATTCATTTAAGCGAAAAAACTCTTTAAAATGATAATAATAATAAAAATCCCTAAACAATGTACAACTTATTTAAAAATGTCCATGTAGTCTATAGACAACTCAAACGCTGCATTAATTCCAAGATGCTATTAAACGACAGGGAAAACTGTCTAACTAGTAGCATAGCTAAAACATGGTGTTGGTGTGTGCTTTCTGTTACATTTTCATAAACGAAAAGCTGCATCTGTCTAGTCTTAAATATGCCTAAGGATACAGGTACAATCTATGACCAAGGGTCTCCACGCCAATATTATTGCAGTGAGGGTTAACAACACTTTCATTACCCCCCCCCCCCCCCCATATTTTTATATAATAATAATAACAATAAAAATAAACGTTCTTATTTTAAATGTAAATGTGTTAATTTATCTTCCTAAAACCCACTAGAGGACACTAAAGGATATTTAAAAGGATATTTTCAAAACTTTCTGCTGGGGGAACATGCCCCCAGACCCCCCCTAGCTTTGCTGGGTCATAGGAAAAATAATACGTTTTATCTAGGGGAACCTAGATTCGCCCCTGGTTAACAACTTACCTACGAAGTACCTATTTCTAAGTAAACACAGGTAAAAATATGTTATAAATAATCATAAGGTGAAAGATAGACACCTAAAGAACACCTACATGAACTGGGTTGTTAAAATGTTTGCCCGTGTCACCTCAGGAGTACCATCTATGGTAGTTATTTCTCTCACAGATAAGTGTAACCTTATTTGGACATTTTGGTGATAACTGATATAATGCTGATAGGGTACAGAATTTGGTGTTTAAAAATAATTTGTCAATGGAAACTATTTTATATAGTGTACTTTGGGTCTTTCAACATCACACACCCACCTCCAGGTGACCCAACCAGGCTGATCCAATCCCAGATCAAGTGTCCAGTTGGCTACTTAGGACTGTGGGATTCGCAGAGCTGTCAAATCAAATCAAAATGTATTTGTATAGCCCTTTTTACAACCAAGATCACAGAGGGCTTCACATACACCCATAGAACTTCCCCTCAACCAACCTAAACCCTCTAGGAAGACAAGGAAAAACTTGAGAATAATTTTTTTTGAAGAAACCTTGGGAGGAGCAATTCAGAGAGGGATCCCCTCCTCCAGAAATGGTTGGTGAAAGAGAGGAGCAGAACACAGGCTTAACATAGTCATACAGCAGGGAAGTGTCAATGGGTGTTGAAACACAAAAAATAAGAGAGGAGAGCAGGAATTAGAGTGCCAGGAGCAGCTAACAATTACAGTAATATTAGAGTGAGATCCCCACCGGTCAAGTGTTCATAAAAAGAACAGCCAAATTAGTTCACTTTAAACTCTGTGGACCTGATTTTTATTGGCAGATGGAGATGGAGGACAATAAAGGTGGTTCTGGTCTCAGGCAGTATTATCTTTCCAAAATTGAGGAGTTGCAGGTGAGTTAACAGGTTTTCCAAAACATTTTGCACAGCAAAAACGTAACTCTTGAGATGAGAAACTTCCCTTGTGTCTCCATTCTGTAGTTGACCGTGAATGACAAGAGCCAGAATCTGAGACGTCTGCAGGCCCAGCGGAATGAGCTTAATGCAAAAGGTGTGCATTATATATACTCCATTGTTTAGATTGGTTTTGAAGTGAAAAAAGAAAAAACATAATAGCTACCAATTGCTTATTTAAGGTCAAAAGGACTAATGTATAACAAACCAATCGGTCTTGTGTAATATGTTTCCAGTGCGCCTGCTTCGTGAGGAGTTGCAGCTGCTACAGGAACAAGGATCCTATGTGGGAGAGGTAGTGAGGGCAATGGACAAGAAGAAAGTGTTAGTCAAAGTGAGCATTTTTTTTGTGGCTACTTATTGTGCAAACTATTTTTCATTGTGCACAATTCACCAATCTGACTACGGTTTTGTCCATTTTAGGTGCATCCAGAGGGAAAGTTTGTTGTTGATGTGGATAAGAACATTGACATCAATGATGTAAGTATGTGTTCTTGGGAAAACCTGCTAGATTTAGGTAGTTCTTCAATTATTACTTGAAATTATCAAGCTGTATAAAATAATGTGGAGAATCTGTGAATGTTTTTTTTGCTTTGTTATTTTGATGTTGTCAAGAAGAAACTAAACTGTGTTTAACAAAATATTTATAACAATTTCATGTTTTTTTGTTGTTGTTTTTTTTTATCACACAAGGTTACCCCAAATTGCCGTGTGGCTCTACGCAATGATAGTTACACCCTTCACAAGATCCTGCCAAATAAAGTTGACCCTCTGGTGTCACTCATGATGGTAGAAAAGGTGCCTGACTCCACCTACGAGATGATCGGTGGCCTTGACAAGCAAATCAAAGAGATCAAGGAAGTGATAGAACTGCCAGTCAAGCACCCAGAGCTCTTTGAGGCACTGGGTATTGCACAGCCAAAGGTGGGTAACTGGGCCAGGCAGTCACTGCATTTCCATGATGGTATCAATTCGAATCAAGCCTTATTCGGACAATGCTATTTTTTGGGGCAACTGCTATTATCCTAATATATATGGCAGTGAATAAACAGAATCATTGGCCGAAAGCATGTCATATCCCAGTACGATACGTGGCGCTGTTTTCATTACAACTAGAGGTGATACAGCCCTTTCCGCTTAACCTCTTCACCGCTACCAACAACATCAACATTTCGAGAAAGACGGAGAGCAAGGTGAAGCTACGTCCCTCTACATTTCGTGCATGATGACAATAGGAGTACTGCGAATGCTCGCTTTGTTTGTGTGTTTCTGCATGACCGGCTCCCGGCAGCAAAAACTTATCGTCTCTTTTGACTTCAGGTCATGACCTGGGAGGGAGGGAGGGATCTCAAGCATGCTCAAAGACGCAGAGTCCAGTTAGTAGCCCAATTCACCGTTTACATGCATGCAATGTTCTAATTGTCAACTGACTCGAGTTATCTCGAGATGACGGTCGGACCGCAATTATTCAAACTAAGGCGTTTACAAGAAAGGGATCATTCTATTTCAGTCCAAATAAGCCAGTAATTCGAATCCATGTAACCACAGTGAGTGAGTTCTAAGCTTTGCATTTTGTGTGTTATACATTGTTGGTTCCACAAAAAAGTTAAATTGGCATAATTTGGTCTACAACAATAATGGATTTTTGGGAAAATATAACACTTTTTGTTAATGTCCCTGCCTTATGGCCCGAAAAGTCCTTATGCCCATTGAAGTAATTCTATTGAATACTTGATTCCATAGACTGTAATCAGAGCTTGACAGTAGGTTTTTTAGACAATTGTCCTTCAGAAACCCCACCACCACCACCACCGAGTTGAGCCCTACAGTTGTTTGAATTATAAACAGGTTTTCTGACATTTTGTAAGTATTGGAAATAAGTTAAATAATAACATGACAAAAGTGGCCCAGATTAAAACAGAAGTTGTGGAACTGAAAGGTGAATGATTTGTACATCTGTGTGTTTGTGTGTCCAGGGTGTGCTGTTGTACGGGCCTCCTGGCACAGGGAAGACTCTGCTGGCCAGAGCTGTGGCTCACCACACTGACTGCACCTTCATCAGGGTGTCTGGCTCTGAGCTGGTGCAGAAGTTCATTGGCGAGGGTAAGTCACTAATTCACAATTAAGGCAGGCAACCTGCATTGTTATTGTGATTGAAGGTACCTCATACCTCACGTAAACATCTTTGATACCAAAAGACTAGATACATATTGTGTGCCTTCACTACTTTCTGCCCAGGTGCCCGCATGGTAAGGGAGCTGTTTGTGATGGCCCGGGAGCATGCACCCTCCATCATTTTCATGGACGAAATTGACTCGATTGGCTCCTCGCGCTTAGAGGGTGGCTCTGGGGGTGACAGTGAGGTACAGAGGACTATGCTGGAGCTTCTGAACCAGCTGGATGGCTTTGAGGCCACTAAGAACATTAAGGTGCGTACACACACGGGGCCTGTCGTTCCATGTAAGGAGGAATGTGAGTGAACATGGAGCAGTATATGGGGGATGGTGGAACAGAAATGGACATATTATTTGATACACCTTGCTATAAAGGCAAAATCACACATCATGGCTTACTATAAACAGGGTTCCCGCGTGGTCTTAAAAAGTCAAAAATTCGGAACTTTAAATTCAAGGCCTTAAAACGTCTTAAAAACAGCCCGATTTGAATCTGAGGTCTTAAATTTAATTTAGTCAGGTCTAAAAAAGGTACCCTCGTTCATTTCCAGAAACGCTGGCCGCGGAAAGTTATTACAAAGTAGCATAAAAAGTATTGTGTTGTAGCCAGTGTTGGGGGTAACACGTTACAAAGTACATACAAAGTAACGTGTTACCGTAATCAGATTACATTTGTCTGTAACGCATTACTGTTTAACTTCAGTAATTCCATTAGTTACTAATAAATAAATAAAATTACTGCGTTACTTGCATTACTGCATATCGGCAGGAGAAAAATAAAACGTACGTATGTTTGCGGAACACTCGTCAATTGACTAAGCCCCATTGTTCGAAAGGCGAAACAAGAATGGCAGAGTCGCTTAGGACGTCTTTTGAGGGATGGAGGTATGCACATTGCTTCATATTAATTGCGCAAAAGGACAAACGCGTAACTGTACAATGTATATTGTGCCCAACCAAAAACACCTCTCCACCGCCGCGAACACAACCTCTAATCTGTCAAAGCATCTTGAAAGGCAACATGCTAACTCAAGACTAGTAGCTAAAGATCCCCGGACCCTGAGTGACACTGACGCCGATAAAAGGTTGGCGTTGCCATTGTTGCCGACACCAGCCAAGCAGCCATGACTTGACTTTCAACAGCAGGTTACCAAAAAAGAGAAACTGGCTTAGGTTGATGTTCACAACTTTTTATATTTTTGTAAATGCTGGTTTTTCAACTGTGTTTAATGGCTGCATTTCTTTGGCTGTATAGCGAGTTACGCTATCCGTGAGTGTGCGCCATTTTGTGCTGTCACGTTTATATTTGCACTGTGGGAAAAGGCGTATGTAACATATACCTGTATGGAAGACCCCTTTCCAGCTCTAGCTGCAGTTGTTGTTCACAGGTTGAACAACTGGGTGGGATATGTTTTAGGTAAGATGATAGGTTAGTTGCCTCTTTTCGTTTCCACTGTTTTCAAACAGTAGACATACCGGCTTGTTCACGTTAATTGCCTCTTATCTCATTCGGCTTGAAGACTAAATGTTCCCACACCGGAGCTGAAGATTGCGGCTTTAAAACCAAGTCAATTTTTACTTGTTCTCAATGCTCGAAGTGGGCCGGTACTCACCGGTACGCAGTACCGGCACCTCTACATTTTACTCTTAAGCGTACCGCCACCTTTTCTTGCGTGCCGGTACGCTAGATTCTAAAAAGTTATCTAGACAGCATCAACTGATGCCTGAGTAAAACAGATTTTTCAAACCTATAAACTAAACGACTTTCGTTTGTAAGTAGCCTAATTGTTAGCCTGGCTTCAGAAAGGCACTAAAAGAACGCGTGTGCCAGAGCCAGACACGTCAACAGAGGTCCAAGTCCAACCAGAAACATCGGGTAGGCTATCATGAGCTTCAAACTTGTTTAAATATATACATTCAGGCCCTATGTATGGCTGCGGGAACTAGGAGGGTGCTGCAGCACCCCCTGACAGCACGAGAATTAAAAATGATATGACTTAAAAATCCACCACTGCGGAATAGCCCCGCAGTAGCGGATAACAATGGAAAACGAGGATAAGGAACGTAAGTGTTGGGCTGAAAAATAAAGAGAAAAAAGACATAACTTTCACTAGACAAGGTTTTACCAATTAAAAAACAGCCATTTTTATTTTACACAAGGCTCAAAAAACTATTTTGCGCTCAAATAAAGGCCAAAAAAGTTGGCCTTTAAGTATCGAATTCCCAAACTAGCATCACATCAAACACAGATTATGCATGCATTAGCAGGCAGCTGTGGTGGCATATGCCTATAGCTATACGGGGGCCGGTTCTGGTGGGCTGGTCGGGATAAAAGTCCAGCGCCTATTTTTACTCCCAGTCCGTCCCTGCCGCCCCACAACATTAAGCCACCCCCCTGATAAAATTTGTTCCCGAGGCTTTTTTTTTTCAGCAATCCAAGTTTAGTTTTTCACTGTAGAAATCTCAAATTCCATAATGATTTGCCAATGCAAGAGAGTACCGGCACCTTTTTTTCTCCACTTCAAGCACTGCTTGTTTTTCCTAACTAGCTGTAGATGTCATGAAACAGAACACTTTATAACACAGTGGGTTCACGCCTTCTCTTCACCTGTCGGTGTGTGTGGAGACGCTAGTCCCGCCTACGCTTTCGACACAGAAAGCAGACAAGATGACTGAGGCAGCGGGATCGATTAAAATGTTGGTGACATTCGTTTTTATGTAAAAATGTATACAATAATTTTTTTATTATAAAAATGATCCGTTGATTTTCTGCCGTAACGGCAAATAAAGCAAAATCACGGAATAAACTGGACATTTGGTGCGAAGAAACCAGTGCAGGGCTCCCACTAATACATCGTTTATGTTTTTCATGCATTTGTTTTCATATTATAGGCTATATATTATTAGAAACTTGTTTTCATGCTGGTCGTATCATTTGATTTTAGTTACCCGCCACACCTTTAAGACCAGTCTGTAAAAATGTCTTACATGAAACCGGTTCGTGGCGCAAAAAAGGTGATGTAGCTGATGTAGGCCTTAAATTTCAATCTTTATGGTCTTAAAATGTCAAATGTCTTAAATTTGACTTACTGAAACCTGCAGAAACCCTTTATGAATTAAAGGATTGTAGACCAGCTGAGTCAGACATTGCAGCAGACACGGCCCTGATTATATTGTATGCACATTTTGTATATTGGATGTGTTATTTGAATGAAGTTTGTGTTATAGGTGTTTTATTTGCTACTATAGAGTGACACTTGGATAGTGAAATACTTGAGACTCTGAGAAAGATGAGACTCTGATCAACAACGTTGCAACAATTAAATAAATAGCTAAATAAGATACAAATACTATTAAAGATCCTGTAAAAGTGGAATTAAAAATGAGTTTCAAGTTCACCACATCACAGAATAATGTTTTATTAACTACCCATCCAAATTCGAATGAAAAAAAACAGACAAGTATGTTAAATAAGGCTTTGAAATTGTAAGCAAATCTGCAGTCTTTTCTGTTCAAGACTGGGGGGGGCGTGTCGCCTGAAGGAGCTGAAGCTTGGCCCCCTCGCTGGAAGGCGCCGCCTCTCAAGTAATCTACCTACGACCCAGATAATGGATGCTACGTCAAGCCGAACAAAACTGTATAAAATTATAATGTATTTGTTCAATGAGTGAAACATACGGATGCATATAAATGAAATATTCCCCTGAGCTGTAACACAGGAGTAAACATTTACAGCAGAGACAGCAGACAGTGAGCTCTCCAACTACTTCTAGTACATTAGCTACCATTTCACCAAAATACCATAATTCTATAATAATATAAACTAATAATTAGTTTGCAATAATTATAGCAAAGATACTTCTGGAAAAGTGATCTAGTATAATTATAACAAGCACACAGAATTGAGTGATGAACTGCTGGCGGCGGTGGATGGTCCAGGTGCGACCGGAGGATGAATGGCTGGGGGGCGATGCTCGGTACGGCTCCGCGCTGCAAGAGAAGCCGTTTGTTAGTGAACCCCGTCTGTCTCTGGTCCATGTTTAAACTGTCCGCTGTGAAATGGTCACTGGCGCAGAGGCGGCTGTTGGAGTTTATCCGAAGCTTTCCATGAGCGTTGCTCTTCACAACATCTATCCACCTATTTTTCCTTTCATTATCAACAGGGAACTTAAATGGCGTTGCAGCGCAGCTGGAGTTCTTGCATCCAGGGAAGATGCAGTTGTGGGTGGTGGGAGACATCCTGAAGCTAGCTAGCTAGCTGATGTAAGCTACAATAACAGTACAGCAGGAGGAGCCATTCAGTGATCTGACGTAGATGGGACAAAATGACGTAGATAGGGCATTTATTGGCTCCGCTCATTACAACCTGATCTGAAAACGGAAGAGAAACTGTTCTTTGGTCTAACTCCACATTTCAGTGCGACAACGTTTTAGCCCTTTACACATGCTTTCAGGAACTAATTTTTACACGTATATAAAGTACTTAGAAGCAAAACATGGAATTTACTTTACAGGATCTTTAACATTTCAAGGTAACTAAATCAACTAAAATTATAAATGCATTTAAAGGAAAATAATGTGTGTTGTGTAAATTGTGCATAGGGACTTGAACAACAACAAAGGGCAGAGACATACATCACATTAAATAATTATCATAGGAAGCACTGCTAGCGAAACAAGAAAAAGTCATTGTTAATGGCAAGCATTACACCTGAGGTAAATCAAGACTGTGCTTAACAATGACATCACAGTGCACATAGCTAGGTTAGCAGTAGCCTTTTGGACATAAACCTGCCTGCTAGTAAATGTCTCAATGCTAAGCTAACTAGTGGGGCATATGTAGGAAAAGCAGAACTTAATAGTTTATTATTGATTTCCGTTGACCTCCGTCATTATTTGATATAAATGTAGTTGAATCGTTTGTAACTATTGTGATTGCTTAATTTTATTTATTTTGAAAAGTAATTAAATTATTAATTTATGAATGAATTAACGTAACATCTGTAATGTTACCTGATGCTGGACCTGATGTTAGTTTCCTCCAGGATCACAATGACTCTTAATGAGACTTGTTGCTCTTGTTGGTTATATGTAAAGGTTTTTAAAATTCTTGTACTTGCTGTGAACTATTTTACTGTTGATTGTTTTTTCTACAGGTACACTCTTGCAGTTTCATGTTGTTTAACTGCATGCTCTTATGGTTCTTCCCTATGGCACTTGTTTGTTTTTTTACAATGTCTGCTTCATGTTTTGGCTGCTCGCAATGTTTGGGGCCATGTCGTTGTTATGATCAGTGACCTATGCTCTTTTGTAAAGCTCTCTCTTGGAGGGCGCATTGGATAAAAGCATCTGCCAAATGCATAAATGTAATGTTTGTTATTATCACTTAATTGTCCTTTAGGTCATTATGGCCACCAACCGCATTGATATTCTGGACTCCGCTCTTCTGAGACCTGGACGCATTGACAGGAAGATTGAGTTCCCCCCTCCTAATGAGGAGGTTGGTACAGTCCAGACTTTTTTATTTTATTTTGGATTTATATTGTAATGCAGTATCTAATAAAATTGGCTTGTGTATATGTATTCAGTTCTATGAATCATAGCAGGTATAATGGTTTTCATGACTCCATGTTATTTCTCTGTCCCCCTCCTAGGCCCGACTGGACATTCTGAAGATCCACTCTCGTAAAATGAATTTGACTCGAGGTATCAACCTGAGGAAGATCGCTGAACTCATGCCAGGAGCCTCTGGGGCTGAAGTTAAGGTACGATGCTGGAAAACTGTTAGTATTGGACGATACTGGGGACGAGACCAAGTAGGATAAAAAACAACAATACACAATTTCCTGTCTCACTGTGTTGGTGTTTCTTAGGGGGTGTGCACAGAGTCTGGGATGTATGCCCTCAGAGAAAGGAGAGTGCATGTCACCCAAGAGGATTTTGAGATGGCTGTTGCAAAGGTTTGTCTCTTGTTCATTATATTTTAACAGGCTGGGATGAATTTTCCTAACTGGTGTAGTGATCTTCTAAAACACTTGACTGGTGATGTAGAAGGTGAACTGTGTGCAAAGTAGTGGTCTAAATGAACACCACAGGAACTACTGGCTATTTTGACCATGTTTTAAATTATAGTACAATGCCTAAATAGGCGCTCTGTTCTTTCTCATTGGTGTATCAGAAGCCAATTTGCTTGATAATATAGGAATATGTCTGGGATGTCTGATTGTTATGTGCAAAATGTTATAATAATTTTTATCTCACACGTACCGACTAATAACTACACTCATGTTGTATGTGCTGCAGGTGATGCAGAAGGACAGTGAGAAGAACATGTCTATCAAGAAACTGTGGAAGTAAATACCTTGGGTCAATTTCAGCTCAGTGCTCATGACCTTTGTCGCCAAGTCTCTCAAACCTGTATATTTTTCTTCTTTTGATTTATGTACCTAGATTCATTCTAAAATAAATGTCTGTACTGAGAATCAGTGACCTTGCATTCCATTTTATTTTGTTTTAAAATAAAGTTGAGCCTACATAGCACTTTATTCAGTAACAATTGTATTGGGGCACCCTATGAACCCCAGAGAGCAGGTTTGTCACATCTGGTTCACACTTCAGTGGCTTGGAGGGTTATTGAGAAATCTGCTGGTGGTACATATTGATATGCCGTGCCGGTCCTAGCACATTTGGCGCCCTAGGCCCACCAAGAGCGCAAATTGGGGGTTTCCTGTTCCGTTCGTCATTTTACAGATACCCCTTGGCTGTGATTGGTCCGTATTAAGAACCACTTGTCAGGGGCGGGGTTGTCATGATCAACAAGACGAACAGAATCCTTTGACTGCCATTGCTGTAAGTTTCCAATTCATATTTCAGCTAAACAGTACATGTAAATCAGCATCTGAATTAAAATGTGACAAGAAATGGGCAGTGTAGTTGCTGAAAATGTGCTTGTTTTATTGATGAAACGGCTAATTTGTAAATTTACTCTTGACTTTTCAATAACCTAGCTAGCATCGCCGTGCAGCGCCACCTACTTTTCTGGCAGTGAATTGTTTTCAGCACCCACAGCCTTCGGACTACTATAAATTCACGATGGAAAACCAGGCTAAGAAACGTAAGGGTGGGGCTGAAAAATGTTGACAAAAAAACATTACCTTCACTGGACAAGGTTTTACCAATCGAAAAATGGCTGTTTATTTTACACAAAGCTAAAAAACTATTTTGAAAATAGTGCTGCTGCCAAAGAATAATGCACCTAATACTAGAGAGCATACAATTTCTGGGGAAATTGTGAGGGTGTGCTTGCGGCTGCCCCAGCTGCCCATACTCTCCTGGTGTTTACACATTTCAAAAAGCATTTAAGTGTATGACTACAGTTCTGACCATTGTGTTTCCTTGATAATAAGTTTGTAAAAATGACATGCATCACTCAGATGGAGGAGAGGTGATACTGGTTGGTTGGAAGAGAAGGAGGCCAAATGTAGCTCATAAAGGTGCAGCGCTAGGTAACTTATTAAATTGTAATCAGATATAAACAACTTGTTGGGTGCCCTATTATGTCCTATTATCCTCCTATTATGTAATTTTAACGCCCTGAACGGCATCATTTGAGTAATGAGGGCAAGCGCAGGCTTATTGATTACTTAAAAAAAGTTTCATTATGCATGATAGAGGAGCCTAGTTAGAGAAGGATTTAGCAGTTTTATTATTACAAGCCTATTTTATTAATAATTTTCAGAGTAACTTCAAACCTTTCTTTTGTTTCTTTGACCTTACATTTTCTTTGAGGGCTTATAGTGGTCTCGGTTTAACATCATTATTTATAGCGACATCATTACCGGACACTGTTAGCTCACAATGTAGACAAAGAATGCTCCAGCAACAAAGTTGTTACTTAGTAACAAATAGCTAGCTAGACCATATGCTAGACGCCCAGCAGAAGTTTGTAGCCAACAAAGAATGCTCGTGAAACAAAGTTGTAACAAGTAGCCAGCCAGACGCCGAACAGAAGTTTGTAGCTATATAAAGGCCTATATAGGCTACTTGATTTGGCTGCAAGATTAGCTGATTTTGGGTGTCCAAGATATGATGGATTCTGATCTGTATCAACAGTAGCTACAGGGCTCGACATTAAGGCTTGTCCGGGACGAGTGGATTTTAACCCTATAGCCGTCTTTGCTATAGGGTTAAAGGGTAAATTGTAGGCTATGGGACGTTTAATATTCCAGTTTGTCTAATAATGTGTAGGACTATGTTTCTCAAGTGGTGGGTCAACGATTCCCGACCCAAAAGTGGATCGCAAGCTGGTGTAGCCTCGGACATATTGATTCATAAAAGCATCTAAATGTAGCCTATCAACGTCAATATATTAATGTTTTCTGTTATTTTAAAGCAAGCTCAGAGTCGTATGAATGTAAAGTTGCTCGCTATATAGGCCTAGAGTAGCCTACCGGACCTAGCCTACGTGACGCCGCTTTTTATGACACACTTCAAAGATGGTGCGATTTAACCCTGTAAGACCCCATGGTTGTAAAATTACAACGGCACTTTGAACGGTCTAATTGCTCTTTTTTTTTTTTTTTTTTTGGGTGGGTCTTAAAAGAGCCGTTGTTGTGTGTGCTGTGGCTAGCACAGGAGTCGTCGGAGACCGTCTTGGATGTTTCCCAAGAACACATTGTTTCCAACGTGATCAAGGTGGACACCGTCGGGTCGGTACATCCACACGAAACCGTGTCTTATTTGGGGGTGTTGAATGCTCCCCATCCCACGGTCGGCCAGGAAGCTAGACACCACTGCGTTGACTCGACGTCTTGCCCTGTCGATACCAGAAGCGCTGGTGCTCCTCTGATACCTCCAGACGCAGCGTTCCAGGATGTCCGAAAACACCAGCAGAGTGTTTGGGAACATCTCCATAATGGCCCCCAGGTCTCGCTTCATCTGCCTCGTCAGGTCTACCCCGGTCAGTTGGCCGAGGTCGTTTCCCCTGACGTGGAGCACCATTATGTCCGGGCTGGGAAGCATGCCACACTTCTCACGGAGCATAGGCACAAGGTCTGCCCACCTCATGCCCCCCAACCTTACCCATTCAATATGGCACTCCAGTGCAAGGTCGGGGTACAGTCCGACCTCCTCCGCGTGCCGCGCAAGCCAGTAGACCAACGAGCTGCCAACGATCCAGACGTGGGGACAACTTTGGTTTTCCATGGTGTGATATGATCCAACATCCAACATCTGCCTCTTATATACTAGCTGGCTTCCCGCTTCTTCTTTTTCAAACAATGCAAGGCTAACATCTGCCTGTTTATTTGCCGCCTGTGTCTGTGTTGTTTTTATTCACAATATTCTCATTGGTTGGCCTTGAAGACAAATATAGCTCTATATTATTTCTGAGACACTCGTCCTATTATGTAATTTTAACGCCCTGAACGGCATCATTTGAGTAATGAGGGCAAGCGCAGGCTTATTGATTACTTAAAAAACGTTAAGTTTCCTTATGCATGAGGATTTAGTAGTTTTATTATTACAAGCCTATTTTATTAATAATTTTCAGAGTAACCTCAAACCTTTATTTTGTTTCTATGACCTTACATTTTCTTTGAGGGCTTAGTGGTCTCGGTTTAACATCATTATTTATAGCGACATCATTACCGGACACTGTTAGCTCGCAATGTAGACAAAGAATGCTCCTGCAACAAAGTTGTAACTTGGTAACAAGTAGCCAGCTAGAAACCGAGCAGAAGTTTGTAGCCATATAAAGGCCTATATATATATAGGCTACTTGATTTGGCAGCAAGATTCGCTGATTTTGAGTGTCCAAGATATGATGGATTCTGATCTGTATCAACAGTAGCCATGTAGCTAAGGCTTGTCCGGGAAGAGTCGATTTTTTTTGTACGGCAAGTCTGGAAGATCAATTTAGGCTAGTGCTACTTGCCCCAATGCACTGGACAAGTTATTAAAACTCAAACAAAATAAAATGCAATGTTAGGCCTACTTCACGTTATGTGCCACTCATTACGTCTATCGATTTTATTTGAGCGAATTCTGAATCAGTAAAACCACCAACCCAAGATCTATACAGACCAGCTAATTTTCTGCTCAACACTTCAACGGGGGCTTATTACTTGGAAGATGAATTTGGCTATTTACGGTCGTCTCAGTTACACTATGAGGGGTGGGAAATACTGTGAAGAAGGCAAATGGCTAGTAAAACATAACATTTCATAATAATTTCAGAAAAAATCAAGCAGCGCTGCAAGACCCAGTGAAATGTATATCCTACAGCTAAGCAAGGCTGAAGCAGGCTGACATGAATTATTTTAATGAACAGACAAAAGTTTTGACATTGACAAAGTTTAGGCTGTGGCAATGAAGTTCAGGTTAGTAGTCAGATACTTTCACCTATTGAAAAACTTTTGAGTAAGGGGAAAGCCGAACATGTTCCGTCGCCGTTTGACTTCCTAAACAGCTGGAGATGTTTTTGTTAGCTAACTACTCATTAGTGTCTCGGGTAGGCTACAGCGTTGCAGTGAGCTACACTGGTTTGAAACCACAGGTAATGATAATTTCACCAACAAATCGTTTAGTTGTAATCTAATGTCATAATAAATCCTACAACGAAAATGTATTTGTGAGGAATGTTTATTTTAACGATTGAAAACAGATGCATCATAGACCGCAGTAGTATGTGTTGCCCGGGCAACAGAGGCTAATGTCATGATGCTAATGCTTCAGTGAAATTGTAGACTACCGTTTCCGAAAGTAGATGTACTTTCTTAATAATATTACCTTATATTGTACATTACACATCACAATTGTGTGTCATATCACAAAGTAAAATGAGCAAATAGTTATCACCCAGGCCTCTTTGTTTGTGGCGTTTCTGCAGCTGCCTTGCTGTAAAGAAGTTAGCCTAAGCCTAGCCATCTCCCAGAAGTTAACCAGCTGCTAAACTAATGTTCAGCTAGAGATAGTCACGCGAGTTTTCGTGACGTTAGTGACGTTAGTGGCGTCAGTGACTGGGACGTTAGTGACGTTAGTGGCGTCAGTGACTGTGGCTAGCAAGTTAGCCACCGTTAGCTTCACTTTTCGTCACAAAAACGTAATTTCTACTAAACCGTGCAACGGAACGTAAATCCCGATACAAGCAACTCAATCGCTACCAAGACGAAACTTTTGACACCTAGGTTGCCTATGTAGTCCAAATATTGACAAAGTTTTAGGGGTGGGAAAATAAATAAATAATAATATATACGTGAGATAACAATGGTTGTGCCCTTGCCGAAGGCAAAGCACACCCAAATATGGTTCCTGCAGTGCCATGGCGGGGCGGGCCGGACCATATTATGTATGCGGCCCGCGGGCCGGACGTTCCCCACCCCTGCCCTAGAGGGTCAGGGTTCGCCATATCCTTCTCGCCTTTTTTACCCCTGACCTGTTTGCATGTAAGTCCAAAATCTCCAAATGAGATCTTGGAGGCTAAGTCAAAACCTTAAACTTGTGTCCCTCAAAACATTTCAGATCAATTTTTGCTTTATGGTAGGGTGCCTTATCCTTGACTGCCTCTGCCCTCCTACGTACTTCTGCTTAATTTTCATTTAGCTTCTGTACTAGGTCTGGACTTTTGGTATATTAGTCGGTTTTTGCCAGACGTATTTTTGGTGGTCCAATCAGCGAGCAAAGGCAGTGGCTGAGAACGAGGACGTGGATGTCGTGCCCTAGTTTGGGTGGCTCTGGGCAGATCCAATAGTTCTAAAATTCAACAGAGTACCCGCCTTCAAGGAAGTTAACGCTTGTCAATGGAGCGATCCCAGACTCTGTACAAATGAAACCTATGAGAATCTGGTTAGGACCAGGCTAGCCTTATCCTACTTCCATAAGGAAATACTGTTTTCATGAAAGGGTGTACATTGTCTGCAACAATGCTTAGGTAGGAGGTACGTGTCAAAGTAACATCCCCATGAATGGCAGGACCCAAGGTTCCACCTCAGAACATTGCTCAAAGCATTGCTCTGCCTTTGCCAGCTTTCTTTCTTCTATAAAGGTGTTCTGACACCTTTATATCAGAACTAGGATAAACCTTTTCTGCAATTTGAGCTTCAGTAGCACTTCTGTTGATAGGCACTGACCTGAGATTGGGTAATTTACAAAAAAATAATTAATCAACCCTGCCCTTAACGTAGCATGTGTGCAGTCGATAACACTGATTACATTTAGGAAACCGTTTTAATGTTGGCCTCGTCAACTCTGCAGTGAAAGCGAATAATGTACCTTGGGGACAGGCAGATCATGTCATCCCACAGGGTGGATTGTCTTTTCCCTGACTTGTCTACCAGTTCCAGCTGAAAAGTCTTAGTTGCAGAAAACTTTCACAGTCGATGTGCTTGACTTTAACTTGGGCATTCTAACACAGGGCCCAGCTCACTCAGTACAGAGGTCCAAAAGAATGGCTTTTCGGATATCCTCAACCTGTCATCATTGTGGGCCGATAAATCGGCACGATCCCTGAACTCCCGCTCGCCTTAATCTCCCATTGACCTCCAAAAAAGGTAAGCACTGTGCACCAACAGTATATGACAAATACAGCTCTTGAAAAAGACCACTGCACCTTTTTCTTTCATAAAAAAAAAAAGTTGAGGACAATTTTGAGTGAGGAACAAAAAGTTAAAAAACTGGGGTATTTGGAGTGGGAAATTACCTGACAAATATTCTGAAATTATAATTTAAAAACTTAATGTTGATTGTTGCCTTTTTCATATTTTTCTTATTTGTAGTTTTTTTTTCTTCAATGTTTGGTTCTGGTCTAAATGTTGCACATTTAGTGGTGCCTTATTGATATGCAATCCCGAATGTACAAGAACTGATTCAATAGCTAGCTTCAGAGAAATAATTCCAAGCTTTTGACTCAAAAGCTATTTTGTTTTGCCCTTATATTCCGGGTGCATTGTCTGTATTGTGCATCAGATGCCGCTTTAGCTTGGCTGGCTGCATGGCTTCGTTTGCTAGCACGCGAGGACATGACGCATTTAGGTCTCCCGTCGCTGTTCTCAATAAAATAACTCAATATAACCAAATAACTTATATTGTTCTTCTATACTCTTTGATATAACTGTTGTCATATTTTCGCAATTTAGCTAGTTTGGGCTGAACGTCACTTGACAATGTGGACTGAATAAAATATTTGTCCACGCTCACCAGGTAGCTTGCTGGCTAATAAGCCTTGATAAGTGGGAGAAGGAACGGTTCTATTTTGTGGAGCTCCGCCCTATAGGGAGCTCTGCTCCTATTGGTTTACCCGCTGCCTAGTGCAACTAATGACTGAAGATCAAAATGTATCCGCACCTGTCACTCACACTGGTGCCCTATATAAGGGGGTGACAGCTGTCACTGATTCTCCCAAAAAAGTCTGCACGGGTTAGTTCTGAATTTGGTGGCTTGAAGAATTGTCTAAATTAGGATTTCCATTCCTTTGCTCCCGCGTAAGACGCTTTAAGGAGCCCAATGCAGGTGCCGTTACTTGGATGCCGATGGAGACCGTTTTGTTTTGTATGCATGGGACCACGGCATGCCAGGGACGGTTTGGTGGACTCCCCTGTCTGTCAGTCGTGCGCTGGTCTCTCCGTTTCGGAGAGGTGGCTGTGCTACGATTTCTTTTAGGTGGAGGAGCCCCTTGAGGGTGTGGTCTCTGCTCTGCTTTCCGACGAGGAGAGTTCAGAGTTTGAGGATCACCTCGAGGCGGCTAATGAGGCGCAACCGTCTGGGTTGGTGTAGCCGGTGTATGGTGAAGCTCACTCAAGTATATAACAGGCCACCCATGTCAACGAATAGCTAGTTTTTTGTTGGCGTAGTTGGTAGTGGTTGCGTTTGTAAGTCGAGAGGTGGCAGGTTCAACTCCCTGTGGGAGCAAACATTGGCCAGTATGCCTCTGACAGACCTTGCAACACCACGTCTGTTACACGGGACCCTCCTGTGAAGGCTTTCTTCCCCGACGCATTGCACTTGACACCCTCGCCCTTCTCTGAGGGAAAAGGGCACGTGTTGAGCTCAGCCTCAGAGGATGACGAGGAGCCGGCTCCCGCCCCTCCCATCTCCTCTATGTTGTCTCGCAGAGCCGACTTCCCTGCTGTCATAGCAAAGGCAGCGGCAATCATGGGCGTTCCCCTGCCGGCCTCTCATCCTGTGGAGGAAGAGGACCCGTGGGATGTTGGCCCCCATGCTAAATGCATGAGAGCCTCAAAACCCTTGGCTAATTATGTGCAGGGTTTGTGGGATGCTTCGTTGCTGGCTAACGCACCAGTCAAGGAGCTTCTCACGTTCAAGACAGTGAATAGTCTGGGAGAGACAGTTAAATCAGGTCCCCCACCCCTGGAACCGTTGCTTGTGGTGTACTTGGGCAAGTACCTGGAAGACAGCGAGGAAAGCAACCTTGCCATCCCCCCTTGACAAGCTCACTGCCTCTCTGACAGACAAGGCATATGTCCGGGGTGCGCAGGCTGCCTCCGGAAACATTGCCCTTTTGACGGTGGTGGTCTCGAAGCTTTCCACAGAAAGACCTGAGGGGCTGTCGGCTGAGGAAAAGTTGTGGGTCGCCAGGATGGCGTCCCCAGTGTTACATCTGAATCAGGGGCCAGCGATTTGCGCTGGTAGAGTGATGGGCAACAGCGTGGTGGTACATCGCCACCTCTGGTTGTTTCTCACAGCCATGAGGGAGGCGGACACAACCCCCTCCTCAATGCTCTAGTGGCTAGCAAGGGTTTGTTTGGACTGGCTGTGGCGTCAGCCTCTAAACGCTTCTCGCGACTGGAGGAGCAGAGGGAGCACCAGCTAGGGCATATGCCCCTGCAGAAGAAGCAGACTTGATGTCAAGGGGCGGCCCAAGAAAGGACGAGTGGAGGTTGAAACCGTCCATCGTGTCTCTGATCTGGGCACGCTTCGGCCGAGCACAGGTGGATCTGTTTGGGTCACAAGACCAACACAGTGTCAGCTATGGTTCTCGCTGCGTGCACAGGACAGGCCTCCACTTGGAGTCGATGCGTTCGCACACCGTTCTTGGCCAAGAGGTCTACTGTACGCATTTCTACCTAGGGTCTCCATCCTCCACTTGCTAGCTCGGGTGAGGTCGGAGGGGCTGTCGGTCATTCTGATAGCCCCTGATCGCCCCGGAGCCCCGTGGTTCCCGGAGATGATGGGGATGTTGGTAGGAGGGCCTCGGCACATACCTCACCAGATGAATGCGCGCTCTCAGGCTAGAGGCCT
The DNA here is from genome assembly GCF_054491055.1 of Hypomesus nipponensis. Taxonomy (NCBI): domain Eukaryota; kingdom Metazoa; phylum Chordata; class Actinopteri; order Osmeriformes; family Osmeridae; genus Hypomesus; species Hypomesus nipponensis. Next base: position 18,597,010 of record NC_140373.1, read on the forward strand.
GGTGAAGAGCCCTCCAGTGATCGGAGGCCCACTTATGGCTTGGCTACTGAGAGGGAACTCTTAGAGCGCAGAGCTGATGCTGTCATTCAGACCATTCAGAGTGCGCGCGCACAATCTACTGCTAGAGGGTACGCGTCGCGCTGGCGAGCCTTTTCACAATGGTGTGGAAAACAGAACTTTGACCTGGTCTCATGTTGGGTCGAAACGTTCTTATGTTTCTTACAGTCGTTGTTTGACGAGGGCTTGGCTGCAAGCACTGTTTGTGTTTACGCGGCTGCCATTTCGGCATGTCAAGAAGGGTTCGCCAAGACAACACTGTTCAGCCACCCGCTGGTCAAGCATTTTCTGGCCGGGGTATGTAGGCTCAGGCCACCTCCGAGAACGTCAACACTTACAGGGTATTTATCTCTGGTGTTAGAGACTGTGTGGGCCGCATTTCGATCCCATAGCATAAATAAAAATACCTCACCTTTCGGCGAAATTTGCCGTTTTGAAACCAAAATAGGTGACCTACGTGAATCGTGTAGATTCGATGAGAAATTGTTTTTGGGGGTGGGGGGGGGGGGGTAATTCATATTCAGTGAACTGCGAACAGGTGCGCGTGTCAGAAGGGAGCACGAGTGCATGGAAATATTAACGCGAAGTGCCTTGCATCACCAGTGCATACCACCATCAGAAGCTGAAAGCACTCCTGGCCTCGGTGATTTACCTGACTAAATTTGGTGAATTTCAATTTTTTTTAATATTTTTTGGTATAAGTTAAGTTACCCAGGAACTCTGTTGACATATACTTAGATAACGTTAGCTACAGTTTGATACATTGAGTCATTGAACACAGCCGGAGAGAAAGCAATGTTAGCCAGCTAGCTAAAGCTCCGGTGGAAAATTCCAGAAGGTAAAGTGGTCCACCGTTCTACAGTAGCGGACTGGCCATAGGGAACACTGGGAGAATTCCCAATGGGCCGAAACACTTCTGGGCCGGAGGGCCGCTTGCCTTTCGGCAAGAAGATTGAGCGACACAATTGGCCAGCAACACGTTTGGCCAGCAACACGGTTGGCCGGCCCCCCTTTCCCCCAGGACGGTTGGTCTATTCCAAATGAACGAATGCAGCCCTTGGTGCCGCTTACACACAACAGTGACACTGACAGATCGAAAGCTGGCTAGCTACACAATATAAAGATGGAAAACCAGGCTAAGAAACGTAAACGTAATTACCTTCATTAGACAATGTTCTACCAATTGGACAAACGGCTATGTTTGTTTGTTTTACATCGAGCTCCAAAAACGATTTTTTGCTCAAATCAGCCTAAAAAAATTGCTTGCGCACTACGCGCGCTCACATTAAGCATGGAAGTCCCTAACTATTATCACATCAGGCACAGAATTTGCATGCATTAGCAGGGCTTTTGTTGTGGTGGCGTATACTGGACCGGTTCTGGTGAGCCGGTCTGGATCAAAGTCCAGGGCCTTTTTTTACTCCCTGTCCGTCCCTGCCGTTTTATCAAGAAGCAGACCTGCCAACCTGTATGCAATTTTTGTAGCGGATACGCCTTTTGACTTTAAAGTACGCTGGTACTTGTATTGGTTGTCAATCATGATGGAAGAGTAGACAAGTTAAGTTACAGCATGTCCACCGTCTCTCGTGGGGGTTATGCATTAAGCCATTTGTGGTGCCCTTAACACATTGTGCCTCTGTAAATGTTAGACCCAGTGACAAGCTGGCATGAAATGGCTTGCATAAGTAGTAAGGATACTATGATATTTTTTTACTCATAGCTTAAGTTACATTTCTCCAGCTCTCCCCAGGTTGGCAAAAAAGTCAAGTCAATTTTATTGATCCCACTAGGGGAATTTGCTTGTAGACAGGTATTAAAACACTCAATCCATCATAAAATACTAAATGAACAGCATACCTGACACCACACAAGACAACACACAATACAGTACAAGGATCACTCAATATTGAAAACCCAGAATAAATTCCGTCCATAAAAAACTTCATGCCATTCATTTATGCACATTTAGCCTCCCAATAACAAAACAAACAAAAGAGTCCCCAAATCTTTTTGTTCTGGGTGTGGGAGCTCTACACCTTCTTCCTGAAGGCCAGCGCTCAAACTCCCCCTTCAGGGGATGGTCAGTACAAGCCAATATGGCCTGGGTCTCCCTTGCGACCTGCCGAACATAAAGCTCAGAGAGCTGGACTTGGTTTACCCCAATGACTTTACTGGCCACTCTGACAAGCCGATCAAGCCTGTTTTTAATAGCCAGATTCAGATTACCAAACCATACCAAAAAAGTATCTCAAAATGCATCAGATTGATGCTTTAAAATATGGAATATTTAAATTGTTCTTATGGGGGAGCATGCACCCGGACCCCCTTAGAGGGGTAATATCCTTCTCACCTTTTTCACCCCTGACCCATTTTCAAGCCTGCTATAGACAGTGTGTCATTCCGTGTGCTCCTCGCCTTGACTACGGCTAAGCGAGTGAGTGACTTGTGTGCTTTGTCAACACTCGCAGATTGTTTGATCATCTCAGGTGATCGAACAAGATCGGTGTTGCGTCCTAACCTGGCTTTTATCCCCAAGGTGATCCGCACAGCGGAGAGGAGGAAAGACGCTTACATAGGCTGTGCCCAGTGCACGCTCTCTTGTGCTATCTGGAATGCACAGCAAGCATCAGATCTTCTCCCCAGTTACTGATTTGCTACAGTGGAATTTGTGCAATATTATCTGTTGGACGATTCCTCCTCATCTTTTGCACATTCTATCAGGTGTAGCAAGATGACAACTCGCAAGGTTCTTGTGGGCCCTAGATGCGAGTTGTTCGTTGATTATATCAACAAGGGTGGTACAGTCAGACATTCTCAGTTGTTTGTTGATGTTTATACTGTATGTGTTGTGTTGCCCCTCCAGCTTAGCTGTTGTGCAGGCATTTTTTTCATCCAATTAATTCGCAAATTAATAATAATTGTATTAATTCATATTAATTTATCTTGTCAAAGTAAGCTTTCACACTTGAGACATTATTTCTCTGAGCGATTTGCGGCACTTATTTTTTCAAACCAAGGCCGATTTTTCTGAGATTTTGCGTTGACATGTACACATCTGACCAATCAAAACGCATATTGTTGATCACATCACATAATCAAACTATCAAACTACGTCACAGCACTCGGTTTTATAGGATACAAAAGAAAATAACTACAAGGACAACGAGTTTACAACGTATGGAGAGGAATAGCACAGGACCTTCGGTGTGACGATTGGTATGTGTATATCAAGCTTCAAATGTAAAACTTTTTTGTTTAAACTTCCAACTACATTAGCTAATGTTAAAGCTAGCTAACTATAACAATCTTTTCTTCTTCATGACAAAAAAGGGCTTTGGAAAATTATTTTCAGATTGTTTGTTTTCTGTCTAAGATTCTATTAATTAAAAGAAGCACCAGCTCATCATCGCTTGATGTTGAGTCCATTGTTGTTTTTTCCTGTGGCGCGAATCATTTTAGAACCTTAATTTATTCACAAAATTGCGTCGCACTTGAGGTGCATGATAAGGCGCATCATAAATTTTCCAAAATATTCAAACAAATTATCTGCAATTTTGTGACGTTTATTTGTGTCCCGTCCAGTGTGCAAAGATCTTAAGGGACACAGTATGCTTTTTTTATTGGTGCAAATGGTCCCCATCTGTAGATTATTGGGGTGTGCTTGCCTTTGGCGAGCACAAATCATTGTTATCTCACATATATATTTATTATTATTGTTTATTTTCGCGCCCCCAAGGCTCAGTCAATATTTGGACTACATAGACAACGTCGATGTCAAAAGGTTCGTCTTGGTCGCAATTGCGTTGGTTCCATTGGGATTTATGTTCCGTTGCACGGTTTAGGTTTTAATTATGTTTTTGTGACAAAAATGAAGCTAACGGTGGCTAACTTGCTAGCCACAGTCACTGACGCTACCCACGTCACTAACGTCACAACTTATTGCGTGACTACCTTTAACAGAACATTAGTTTAGCAGCTCGTTAACTTCTGGGAAATAGCTAGGCTAACTGCTTTACTGCAGAAACACCACAAGCAAAGAGGCCAGGGTGATAACTATTTACTCATTTTACTTTGTGATATGAAACACAATTGTGAAGTGTAATGTACAATATACGCTGATATAAGGAAGTAGTTACATCTACTTTCGGAAACAGTAGTCTACTATTTCACTGAAGCATTAGCATCATTACATTAGCCTCTGTTGCCCGGGCAACACATATTACAATGGTCTATGATGCATCTGTTTTCAATCGTTAAAATAAACATTCCTCACAAATACATTTTCGTTGTGCGGTTTATTATGACATTAGATTACAAGTTAACGATTTGCAGGTGAAATTATCATTACCTGTGGTTTCAAACCAGTGTAGCTCACTGCAATGCTGTAGCCTAGTCCTGTAGCTAACAAAAACATCTCCACAGCTGTTTATAGTACTAGTAGGAAGTCAAACGGCAGCACATGTTTCGGCACTACCCTTACTTAAATCAAAAGTCTTTCAAAAGGTGAAACTATCTGACTAGTGACTGCTAACCTGAACTTCATTGCCACAGCCTGAACTTCAATCTGTTCATGAAAATAATCAATTTCAGCCTAGACCGTACAACGAAAGTAACGTTAAATTGAATTAAACCAACGCAATTGCTACCAGGACAGTCTAGTAGTAGTTGTATCCTACAATTTACCGGGGCAGCTTCTCCACACAGCAGGGCTATATCGCATTTTGCCTTGTTACTGACAATGATCACTACCACTGACATATTTATGAATGAGTGATTTTTACACCGGTCCGCCAAATGTATTCGTTTTGATTCAACTATGAGGTTGCTGATCACCATTCCCCTCGCAGGGGAAATGAGAAGACAACTATTTAATTCTACTCTTCACTCTTAGTATTTTGAGTTGTAAATGAGCAGAATTTTTTTTTTAATCTATGTAATCTTTATAAATAATAAGTAGGCTATGCATTTTAATATAACATACAGAAATATCAGTTGTAAAATGTAATTTAAATACGGACCTCTGCAACCAAAACAAGCAAGCACACCCTACAATTTCCCCGGAAATTGTACCCTCTCTTTTCACTTTTTAATGATGCAGCACAATTTTATAATTTATGGCAAATGATTTTGTGGACCCCATTTTGAGAACAACTGGGAGAGCCAGGCACTGTTGAAGTCCATCCATGTATTGCTCGACTCAAAGACATGCTGTGCCCGGAGTGATGCTGTTCTCGCCGTTTAGATTAGCTGTTTGCAGGCCTATAAAGTAAACAGCTGTTAGGCCTATAAGGTAAACCGTTTCCATTAAAAAGAAGCAGACGCTGGAAAAAATTGCCTCAAGCAAAAAGTACAACAGGATATCAGACTCCGGAATCAGCAGAAATGAGAAGGTCTAACTGTAAAACAACTCACTATGGTTCCTCATCAGTCCCGACAGATGGGGGGGAGAGAGAGAGAGAGAAGGTTAAAGAGAGTCTGTGCACTAGGACCTCCATCATCCTGTTTGCTGCTCCAATCTTGGTGGGGTCAAGGTTTCCTTCTTTTCAACAACTGCTGTCCTCCAGTCTTCCAACCTCCTTGTTCTCTCTCCCCAGCAAAATGAGCTGTTGATCCTTATGGGGAGTACCCTCTGATTGGCGCCAGCTAGGCAGCGGCCATGTGGCAAGAGTGAGCTGGTTGATGACCTCGCCCAGGCTCCTCCTCCATTTGGGGAGTCACACTTTATAGCCAACAGGGATTTGATTTTCATTGCTTTGCAAGACATAATCAAATGAGGACTGGACAACATTTCAATTGCCAATTCAAAAATATGTTTTTGGGGCATAACTTAAAAGCTAATTTTATATCATTATTACTGAGGGGGTCAGATGGCTGAGCGGTTAGGGAATCAGGCTTTAATAAGAAGGTTGCCGGTTTTATTCCCGGCAATGTGAAATGCTGGCTAGCTAAGTAACGACAATACAATGTGGATTTTTTTCAGTATAAGAGCCATACAATATGCTATACAGAAAAAGTTCCACCATGTGAATTTTCAAACCTTAAAGAAAAAGGCGGCATGAACTTGTTTAAATATTAGTTCTGGTCTCATATTGTTCTTCCAAACCTGGTTTCTCATTTGTATAATGAGGGTTACATGCTAAGCACATTACTGAAATAAAATATAGAAATTTGATTTTGTTTGCTCATCTACACCATAAAATCACAAAACATTGTTATATTTTACAGACAGTTAATATGCTTTCATAAAAAATATTTAAAAAACAAAGTCATGACTATTAATGCAATGTTTATTTTATTTTTCGTTATATGGTTCTACGCTACTGACAGATACATTTAGCAATAATTGCCCACAAGCACTAGAGGTCACGCCATTGATTTGATGATTGAAATAAGTAAACAAGGGACCAGCTCGCTATTGATGTTTCCTGAGTTTCTTTTTACATTTCTGCCAAGTATTACAATGCAAACTTATATTTATAGTCAGCACACCAATCAGAATCAGCATCACCAGTCAATTCCACCACATAGGCCGGACTGCAATTGTTACTGTTATGAAGTGCAGCTTAACTCTGAACCAGCAAGCTGATGCACTAAAGCTGCTGTAATATGCCAGGTTTACCAAGCATTGTACTTGGTTCACATGTCAAATACCAACAATCTCAAATCCTTACTGGTCCATAGGACAGCCTAATTTGTTAACATTTTTAGTACTACAACAGTTTATGAGCCTCAATCATACTGTGCTACATGGAGTTAAGATGGCCTCATCATTGTTCTTGTGGGTTTTCTGTCTTGACAAATGTTTTTTAATGCTTTATTCATTACATTTATCACATTTTAATAAGTTCATTTGCAAAGTGTACATGAGTTGATTTGAAGGAAGTCATTCAGAAAAAACTACTGGCAAATGTAAAACATTATAGAATTAGACCAAACTGAAATAAAAATGTATTAGATATTCTTTTATAAAAAAGAAAATTGATATGTATCTTCAATTTTTAATTGGCACGCCTTCAGAAATAATTGGCTTAGTTATTCGGTAATTTAAGATAGGTCAATTATTAAAGAGATTACTGTTATTAGAGGTAGTTCAGTCATTATAAAGATATGCACTTTATGTAAGAAATTGAAATTGCAATACAATAGAATACAGAGTGCATTTTAGTTTAATCACAAAATCAATGTGCATGTTTATGTATTCTCTGGCCTTGGCTCCTAGTTATGCATTGTCATGCATGTAGTAAAGATTGGGCTTGCCCTGATTCCTGTTGTATGAGTTCCTCGTCTCATCTGGGTCTTGGTTCATATTCCTCTAAAAAGAATGAAATACATTGGAATCAGTGTAAAATGATGATAAATATGATTTAATATAATACATATGTTTTCCTTCTTTGATTAGATTCACAATATATTTTTAAGTCTGTACAGTAGCTAGCTAGTTCATCTGGCACTCACTTGTACCGTTATATGAAACACATGAGCGTGTTATGAAAAAATAATGCATTAAAATCTGCAAGGCTTCGAAAATGACACTAAGAATTTTTGCAACTTCATATGGTAAATAGTGTATTTCTCAATGGTGGCAAGTCCAGCTAGTAGAACAGGGTCATATGAAGGTTATCCTAGCATAGGGAAGCACAAGGAATTCAAAGTGGAACCTTTAAGCTTAGTTGGATTTTTCTCTTTTGTTTATTAAATTCCAATTGTATTACTTTTGACTGAATCTGAAGCAATTCTTATATTTTAAATGACCCTCATCACTGATGAGAAATACACTCTTTACATTTTACTTTTTCTATCATATTAAAATCACATTTTCAAATGTAACAGACTGGTACACAATTTTTTTGAGTAACACCAACACAAGCCCTGCTATTGGGGATACAACGCCATTGCAATTGAACAGTTCTACACATGAGTTCATAATTGCATGTTTTATATATCCTCATCAACACTTTGTCACTCTAATGTTCTTCCTCTGTCACCTCCTACTCTCTTACCACTTTGTCCCTGATGATCAAAGCACGTTGGCTGCCACTCTCCGTCATCTCCAGGTTGCTACCATGATTCCAGCTATTGTTAGCCTTGGCTCTAGGAATTTGCGGTACCCTTGTGTTAGCATTAGCTTGGAAAGAGGAAATGCCCACATTAGTAGCAGGAGCTTTGGTAGGATAGGAGCTTTCATAGATGTTGTTTTCAGACTTCTCCTTTGATGGTCTGCGGAAGACAGGTCACAATCATTCCACCCATTTGAGATTTGTTGTACTCATGTATGGTTAGTAGAACTAAAGGAATAGTCCATAGTTAGAGCTTAGAAAAATAAAGGAATGCCTAACAAGATGATGTCAAACAATTTAGCACTGTCCAAACTTTTCATTATTTTCTAAATATGATAAATCTGTTAAACTTGCTTAGTTATATCTCAGCTTGGAGAAAGGGTTAAGGAGCGAGCATTTGATTGACCCTTGATGGAATAGTTGGCTTTGTTGGACCTCCTTCTCGATAACCAGCTTAGATAATAGTTTGTATTGGCACACGGCAGAGGACATGGAGCCTTAATCTACTATTAAGGCTCACTAGCAGAGATGCAATGAGTGCCTCCATAGAACTGCCTCAGAATTCCTATTAATTAATCAAAGTTTTAGTTTTACCTGCATGTACAACCCAAAAAGTTGTGACGCTGTGTGAAATAAATAGAAAAATGGAATACAATGATTTACAAATCTCATAAATCCATTATGTTATTCACAATAGAACATATAAAACATGTCAAATATTTAAACTGATGAAATGTACAATTTTAAGGAAAAAAATATAGCAGCAATGAGGTGGCCAAACCGATAAAGCGGGTAAAATGAACAAAAACGTTTTAGACATTCTCAGGACAGGGTTCTGAGTAAATGCAGCTTTTAATCCTTCAAAGAATTACTGAGATACGACACAACTTCCTGTCTGCCAGCTTTGCTGCAGATTTTGATTGGCTGTACCGATCAAACCGTTTCAAAAATCAAAAATAATTTTGATAGTTTGTGTGAGGATTGCCATGACTATATACAGCTAGCTAGCGACTGCGTTGTACCAAGGGATGAGTATTGATTAGATTTTAACAATTCTGAATCCATAAAGTCCTACTCATCGATTCGATTCCTTATCGATTCTCTTATTTATTCTTATTGGGCAAGGGGGGAAAAAAGAACACATACGAGTTAATTTACATAAATTTTCTTTTACATCATTTTCTATAATGCTACACACCATATACAGTATGTATACATACACATTTACATTTTGTCGTTGCTCTTCTACACTTTTATTTGACCTTGGCTGAAAATTGAAGATTCTATAGCTAAGCTATGTCAGTTATAGCTACGCTAGGTTAGCTATAGAATCTTCCATTTTCAGCCAAGGTCAAATCATATAATGACAGTGTCGCTCAGTTTAGCTAATATTGGGTTAACACGACTACGCAAACGTTTGCTGATAACACACGCCCAGGGACGTGCACAGGCTATCGCTAAAGTTGCCCGGGCAACTGCCCATTTGCCCTCGTCGAGTCAAAGTGCCCCTCCAAGGAAAATAAATAAATAATATTGAATTTTAACAGCTGCAGAATTTCATGTAGACCTAGATTTTAAAAATCGCCACCCGAAGCAGTTCATAAAGTAGCCATATTCACTTCCAATCGATAAGCCTATGGGCAACGAGAGTGGAAGCCACAAGGGGGAGGGGGGTATGCCCCCTACTCTGTTTACTCTGCGGCATTTTCTTGCACTTAAGAGACAGTCCCGGTTGTTTAATTCTGTGTCGATAAAACCTGCTTTGAGGTTGTCAGAAAAGGTGAGTTTTAAGTTGTAGAAATGTATAACAAACCAACAATCATCATCAAGTTTTATGAAATTAATTAAAATCTTCATAAATCCAGGCTCAGTTTGCCACGTTTAGCCTAAATAATCAGACGGGTAGCTTGCCTAACAGAAAACCAGCCCGTTATCACAAGCTAATTTTTTGGTAGGAAAACGAAGCTACATGGCTGCTGACGGTTAGTTTATGGCATTGTGTTTTAACAAGAAGAATAAATGATGGAAGTAGCTAATGCATTTAAGTAATTATTATCATTAGTAGGCAGGCTATTTTTGTTCTTTTTTGGGGGGGGAGGGGGGGGGGGGGGTCGAGCAACTGTCCTTCAAAATTCCTGTGCACGTCCCTGCACGCCCTCCGATAATTAACGTGAAGTGATCAATAATGGGAGACGAATGTTGGAGCAAAAATGTATGCTTCAAACGACGGGACAGAAGATAACTTGATCGACTACACACTAGGGATGGAGATTTGAACTGATTTCACTATTCAAATAGTATCCGAAAATATTTTCGAATATACGGATAATCTATTTTGTTAACGTGGTTCCGTTATGTAATTAGCCTGACGTGACGCAAAGCATACAGTAAACACATGACCCACCACACATTCTGGCAATAATTGGGACTGTTAAACTATTAGATTAAATTAGGGTTGAATAAAGAAAACAAATGAAAAATCAATTTATTAACATGACGAAAAGACAATGAACTTGAAAAAACGCTGCGTCTTCAGACTTAGGCTCTTAATTAGGCGGAAAAGCGATTAGCCTATTATTATGTGAAATAAAAAGTAGGCTACATTGGACTAAATTAAACACATTGGGTAGGCTATCCTCCATAAAAACGAAAGACACACGGAGAAATATTGCATATTAACTTGGATATTAACTTGGAACCGGAATCCTATAGGATACGTTGCGCCACCACACAATGCAAACATAAACAGCCGATTACGCTAGCTCTACATGGCTACTGGTAAGAAAATAAATAAGCCACAACTGCATTAGCCATACGCATTTTTATTCAGGAGAATTAGCATGTAAACATGCTCAGGGGAGAGGCGAGTACAAGTCGATTTACGAGCAGGCCGGCGTAGAAAAGACTGCAGGAACTGAGGTTGCTGCGAGGTACTGCTTAGCCAGGACACTATGCTTCTTGTAGCGCCAAATGAAATGAATGGAGACTCGCAGCAGAACACAGGCGTAGCCTGTTAGAACTATTAGAACTATTAGAATTCAAAACACGATGCAACGGTTTAAAAAAAAATCAAACTACGCTCATAAGTATTGAAAAAAGTATTCGAATACTAACTTATTTTAGGATATCCGGATATTCGATTAACCACACCCATCCCTACTACACACAAAGGCAAATTGCTTCACACAGTGACAAGTGGTTGTGATCACTTTTGAGGAGTTTAGCTCACCTTTATGAAGCGCGAACGTTAGCTGCGCTGCTGCGTGCATCGAACACATGACATTCCAGTAACTTCATTCCATGCTGTGTGTTCAAATGCTTCTTCAAATTTGTGGCATTTCCTCCCTTCGACGAAATAGACTTTTTACATGCTTTACAAGTGGCGTTGTTGTCATGTTAAAAACAACCAATCTTTAGAACGCTTCTGCCTTGTTGCCATGTTTGCTGCAGTCTGAATAAAATATAAAAGTTTGCGCATGAGCAAAGGCACAGCGAACCGTTAGCAGAATCGTTAGAATTTGGCTGATGATTCCAAGGAATTGGTAGCCTGGCTGCCAGCCCAACTTATCCCCGGCCACAAAAAAATTTGGTTGGGAAGTAGGGTCTGGAGGGGCTCGATTTGCGGAAAAGCTATATCCGAACTGGAGCTGTTCAGACCAACGTCACCAAAGAGCGCTTGGGTTGAATTAGTTTTCAACAAACAACATATTAAGTCGCTCTGATTGGTTGTAGGTCTATCCAATTGAGCGAAGAGGCATTTGTTTTACGAGCTCGGTTGACACACGCCCCATAGTCACAGCCCAACGGAGAGTTTTAAGACTCATATTCTGACTAGAAGTATGAGTATGACAAAGTCAGGCTAAGGAATTGGTTCACTGGGAACCGATTCTAAACAAGAACCGGTTCTTGATACTCATCCCTAGTTGTACGTGGCTTACTTTGCAGTGGTATACAGTCTTGCTAAACAAAAACTAGTGACATGGCAGGCTTGTTGGCTTTGGCGGGATTTGAGCTTCTTACGTTGCCCGGACACCAATTTATCCTAGTGAGCTATTCTCAGTGCTGAAATGTGTTCAGTTACTGTGTAAAACTATGAGCAGTTTTTCAACTGGCAAGCGGTTGTCAGATTTGGCCCAAATTCGAACAGCTGTAATTCAGTCTTATTTTGACATGTCAATGTGATTGGGGTCTGAAGATAATCTGTGCCAAATTTGGTGAATATTGGAACATTTTGTTGGAGGAATAGGGAAAAAGGTTTTATGAAATCTAAAATGGTGGCCGCATCAATTCATCTGGTATCACGAGTTAACATGTGTCAGACAAGGGATTACCCCCGAGCGGTTAGATGACACAACCTTTTGTGGTCCTCTTTGGAACAGGGTTCCGAGCAACTGTACCAAGTTTGATGTCAATTCAGCAAATATTTCCTGAGATATTATCTCACTTCCTGTTTTGGCGGCTTCATCGCTAACTTTGATCAGCTTTACCGGAAAAACTGTTTTGAAAATCAAAAACCATGTGAAAACGTTTGTGAGGCTTGATCTGAAGATAATTGGTGCCAGATTTTTGCTTATTGCAGCGCCACCTAGAGGTGAAATGGCATGACCTATTGGACATCTTTAGAACAGGGTCCCTAGTCCTTATACCAAATTTGGTGTCAATGCAGTAAAGTGCTGAGATATGACCTCACTTCTTTTATGGTGGCTTGGTTGACGACTTTGATTGGCTGTTCCAGTCAAAAGGTTTAGAAAAAAAAAAAAAAGATGTATTTTGTGAGGCTTGGTCTGAAGAGGATATTTACATTTACATTTACATTTAGTCATTTAGCAGACGCTCTTATCCAGAGCGACTTACAGTAAGTACAGGGACATTCCCCCGAGGCAAGTAGGGTGAAGAGCCTTGCCCAAGGACACAACGTCATTTCGTGTGGCCGGGAATCGAACTGGCAACCTTCAGATTACTAGCCCGATTCCCTAACCACTCAGCCACCTGACTCCCCATTGGATATGTGCCAAATTTGGTGAAGGTTGGACAACTTTAAAGGAGGGGTAGCGAAAAAAAATTATATTCAAAATGGAGGCCACATCAATTCGGCCACATTAATTTGATTGGCTATAACTAACAAACGATTTCGAAGATCAAAAATCCATACGATAGCTTTTGTGAGGCTTGGGCCGAATCCCAATACTCCCCCTTACCCCTTCCCCTTAACTTACCCCTAGCCCTTGGCCCTCAAAGCTGAGGGGTAAGGGCTACACAGCCCTAAGAAATGGGACACCACTTGGTTACAGGTACGTCATCAAGCACGTATTGATATCTCCAAAGCAAGTAGTGTTATGCACTGATATTAAACGAAATTTGCTGTTAATGGAGTTCACTTTAAACTGTAGACATGCAAATCAAATAAATGCGGGACTGTTGTGCAATTCAGCACTGTAATATTAGCGTACCAAACTAGCGATTTTTAGAAACGTTTCAATTAGGAAAATGGTTGCAAATATATATGTTCATGACTGTATATAACACAAAACAAGACTGTCATAATTTTTTTATCAATTAATTAAGCCGAAAATATTATATTTAGCGGACTCTCTGGATGATCTGGCCGCCATTGCTGCCGGTCGCTCAGTTTTCACATAGCCCTTGGTCTAAAGTAAGCATCACTTGGTTTTAAGGGGTGTATACCCCTTAGTCTTAGCCCTTCCCCAAGCTCAAAAAGAGTATTGGGACACCACTAGCTCTCACGGGAACGCGCAAAACTAAGGGGAAGGGAGAAAGGGGTAAGGGGGAGTATTGGGATTCGGCCTTAGTCTGAAGATCATCTGTGGCAATTTTGAAGAAGATTCGACAAAAATTGTAGGAGGAGACGAAAAAACACTTTTCACATTCAAAATATAGGTTCAGAATCTATATAACTAGGTTTGACGTCAGTGCGTTGGACTCGTCTTGATCCAAGGAATACAACAATACTTCATTTTTGAAAATGAGACATTTGGTTCAAAAGTAAAGTGTGTAAACACACCTTCAACTTTGACCCATTGGTGGCGCTAGAGGGTTTGAAATGGAGACATGAAACTTGGTGAAATTGATGAGGGGACTGGCCCCAAAGAGTGTGCCAAATTTCACAACTTCTGACAACACGGTTCTAGGGGCTGCCATAGACTCCCATGGCAGAAGAAGATGTATAATAATAAGAATACGTAGGAACACTAAAGGTGGCTTCGCCGCTTCACGGCTTGGCCATCAATATGGTAATTTTGAATTTGATGGCAGCAACACGTCTCAAAATTTGGGACGGGGGCAATAAAAAGCCGGAAAAAGTAAGTGTTACTAAAAATAAAAAACTGGCGGAACATTTCGCAACTAACTAGGTTAATTTCAAACAGGTCAGTAAAATGATATAAAAAATGATATAGGAAATGGGTATAAAAAAGGGTATCTTAGAGAGGCAGAGTCTCTCAGAAGTAAAGATGAGCAGAGGTTCACCAATCTGCAAAAACCTACATCTACATATTGTGGAACCATTTAAAATTGCAGACTTTGAATTTATCATCATCTACAGTACATAATATTTACATTAATGCATTTAGCAGACGCTTTTATCCAAAGCGACTTCCAAAAGAGAGCTTTACAAAAGTGCATAGGTCACTGATCATAACAACGAGATAACCCAAACATTGCGGGTAGCCAAAACATGAAGCATACACTTTGAAAAATAAATAAGTCCCAAAGGGACGAACCATGAGGGCATGGAGTTGAACAAGTTAAAATTAAAACATTTAATAACATGAACCTCAAAAAAGTGCAAGGGTATACCTGTTGAAAAAAGTAAGCAACAAAAATATATTACACAGCAAGTACAGTAGTTTTAAGTCAGTTACAACTACCCAAAAAGAGCAACAAGTCTCTCAAGAGTCATTGGGATCCTGGAAGAAACGTCAGATCCAGCCAATCATTCCTAAGTACCGTTGTACTCCCGGATCAAGTGCGTCTTGAGCTTTTTCTTGAAGGTGAGGAGACAGTCAGTGTCTCTGATGGAGGTGGGAAGTTGATTCCACCATTGGAGGGCCAGAGAGGATAAGAGCTTGTGTTGGGACCGGGCGCTCTTGAGCGGTGTGACCACCAGACGGTTGTCAGAAGAAGACCGAAGGTGGCGGGTGGGGGTGTAAGGCTGGAGCATAGACTTGATGCAGTCGGGTGCAGTCCCGTTCACCGCTCAGTAGGTCAGTACCAGGGTCTTGAATCTGATACGGGCCATGATGGGAAGCCAGTGGAAGGAGATGAGGAGCGGGGTAACATGGGAGCGTAATATAATACAATTATTCTGAGAATATCTGAGAAATCTGTATGTCTAAGGGACAAGGGGGAAAATAAATTCTGCATGCCTGTGATCTGCAGGCACTCAGGTGGCACTGCATATAAACAGGCATGATTCTGTAATGGAAGTCATTGCATGGGCTCAGAAACACCTCCAGAACTCATTGTTTGTTAACATAGTTTGCTGTGCCATCCACAAATGCAGGTTAAAGTTCCATCATGCAAAGAAGAACCCACACATGAACATGATCCAGAAACACTGCCATCTTCTCTGGGCCAAAGCTAGTGGACTGAGGCAAAGTGGGAAAACTGTTCTGTGGTCAGGCAAATGTAAATTATAAATTATTTTTGGAAACTTTGGATGCTGCATCCCCCGGACTAAAGAGGAGGGACCGACCGGCTTGTTATCAGCGCTCAGTTCAAAAGCCAGCATTTCTGATGGTATGCATCAGTGTGCATTAGTGCCTATAGAATGGTCAGTTTGCACATCTGGAAAGGCAACATCAATGCTGAAAGGTATATACAGGTTTTGGAGCAACATTTGCTTGCATCCAGGTGACATCTTTTTCAGGGAAGGCCTTGCATATTTTAGGAAGACAATGTTAAACCACATCCTGCATTGGTTACAACTGCATGGCTTCATTATAGAAGAGTCTGGGTGCTGAACTGGCCTGCCTGCAGTATAGAAATGTCACCAGTTAAAAACATTTGGTGAATCACAAAACGAAAAATATGACAAAGACCCAGGACCGTGTAAACCGCAATAATCCTGTATCAGACACAAAACGGACAACATTCCTCTCCCACAACTCCAGCAACTGGTCTCCTCAGTTCCCAGACAGATACAGACTGTTGTTAAAAGAATTGGGGATGCTACACAGTGGTGAACATAGCCTTGTCCCAACTTTTTTGAGACGTGTTGCTGCCATCAAATTCAAAATGACCTTATTTTTTCCTTAAAATTGTACATTTCACCTGTTTAAACATTTTACATGTTTTATATGTTCTATTGTGAATAACATAATGGGTTTATGAGATTTGTAAATCATTGTATTCAGTTTTTTATTTTATTTCAAACAACATCCCAACTTTCTTGGAATTGGGGTTGTACACAATTCTCTGGTAAGCAAAGGTGTGGATAGTTGTGGAGATTTATTTTACATTGTACACATGTATGCATAACTGGTGGAAAGCATTGTGATTGTAGGCTGTGCAAAATATTTAAAACAATTATAAGGGATGTAGACTGTCTTCATGCGTGTGTGTGTGTGTGTGTGTGTGTGTTTGGTGTGTCTGACTAACTTGAAAGCCATTGTAGACAGAACAATGAGAGTGATGAACAGCACACCCCCGAGCACAGATCCAACGATCACCAGAGTTAACTGCCATCCTATACAGAGAGAAGGGAGATACAGGCAGGCACGTGCACACACACACACACACACACACAGAACAACCAGCACCGTCAGTTGGTAAAACAACACAAGATCTAAATTAATATGCTGCAAATATGATCGGCTTGGCCATACTTACTCTCGTTGCAATTAAATCCAGACAGACCAAATGAACATCTGAAACACATTTATTTGCCAAAGTTCTTTTACATATATTTTAAATGTCAACTTGATGGCCAGATCACATTCTAAAGATTAAGAAGAAGAAATTACTTACTAATCTAAATAATATCTTAATTACTCACTTGTCACAATCATTATCCTCAGTAGCCTTTTCCCCACTAGGACAAGCTGCAGAAAAATTAAGATGAAGAAATATGGTTGGTGTACCAATGTAAGGACACATGCTGATACCAATGGACCAGAGACAAATCTCATTGCCAAATTATTTTCTGTTCTGTAAAATAACACTTTTAATTAGTAATCTGTCCTATGATTGACAAGCCTAATAATCAGTTTAACGGGAATTCCTTTGGTCTTGTAATCTCAACATGCCAAAGTCCATTTTATTTATATAGCACATTTAAAACAGCCATGTTTGAGCAAAGTGCTAAACAGGATCAAATATAAAATACCTGTATAAAGAAAATACACAAAAAGATATACAAGATTTGTAACAAATATGACAGAAAAGAAAACAGCAGTACAGGAAAGGAAATCGACATCAAGGGCAGCTGGGATAAAAAGACAAAGCAAAAAGGTGTGTCTTTAGCAGCAACTTGTGTAGGGTCTGTGCAGCTCGAATGTAGAGAGGTACACTGTTCCAGATTATGGGAGCACCCACAGCAAAGACTCGATCACCATGTTTGTGCCTGGATCTTGGGACATCCAAGAGGATCTGGTTGATTGACCTCAGAGCTCTAACTGTATTATGGTGGTGTAAAAGTTCAGCCAGAGAAAGTGGCGCCAACTCGTTTAAAACCTTGAAAGCAAGCAATACAATCTTAAAATAAATTCTAAGACGGACAAGAAGCCAGTAGAGCAGTAGCGGAGCCAGAGGGGTGGCACTGGACCCCCCTGATATCGGACTGGCCACCCCAGGTGCCACCCCAAAATGTAATTCGCTATCCCTGGCAATTGGATGCTGATTGACATTTAATTTATCTTGTTAAAAGAAGCGTTTCTTTTGACATCTGGCAGCAAAAAAATTTAATCGCGGATATTGCCACAGTTCACCAGTCAGTCACAAATGACTACACCAGCGTCTGATACAGCGCCAGCGACGGAAAACTAGAGAGTCATATTACAGTTTTCGTTTTAAGGTTTAGCATTGGGGTTGAGGCTTCCTGAACAAAATGTTCAAAATGAACAAAAAAGTTGAGTTGCTGGGCCGCAGAGCCATACAAAAAGATGCATATTGGCAATAACAGATTCAGATAAGAGAAATGTCTGTTTTTGTTTAGCACTTAGCACTACCTAGTAGCTAACAGCACAGTTCCTACTGTGGTGTAGTTGATTCAATTTTGTTTTTTTCATTTTCATTTATATAGCACACTTTTAAAACAACAACAGTCATTTATCCATTTAAATATATATTTTAATGACCTGACTAGGTCAGAAAGGAACAATTATCCAGACATAAGACGAAGTTCCCGAATTGACGTTTATGAACCACGGTACACAGGCTACCAGTAAGCCAAACAGCTGTTTGGCCCAGGCCCACGGTAAAGAAAGGTAGCCCACAAAACGTGACTTGGTCTAAACCTGGTCCTCACTTCGAATGCTCCATCCCCCCTGCCTAACCCCACTCCATGCCCCTTCGCCAACCACCAGGATGCCCAGCATCTGAACATTCCAGCCATTCCTGTGATTGGCAGACAGCAGGTTTATTGGCATGTCGGACCCCGCAAACACTGATAAACAACCAACAGCCTAACATATAACAGCCTAACATATAACTTAACACGTCTTTCTGTTCGCTACTCGCTACACAATTTTTGAACTTTAACTGCTAAGATTCCTTGATGAGATGCCTTATCAATCTATTAACGTTACAAAAGATAAACACTGCAGTCAGATAGCTACCCTGTTTGCTATTGTATATGACTGTTTGAAATACATATTTCAGAGTAGGGCTAGCCATAATCTAGTAGCCTAACTTAAAGGCTGGTAGTTGATTGAAGATAATAATGGGGATATGTTTAAGATTTTAGATGAAATGTGGGTAATGGGATGGCCTACATGTTATTTTTGCTTAGGGTTCACTTCAAACATTAAAAGAAAGGATGAGATTGCAGACTTCTTCAAAAAGCTGAGCAAACAGGATCAGGTGGAAATAGACCCCAGTCCTTATACCACCCCCAAGACCTCAGAGCAGTTCCCTCCCCAAAGCTACAGGCACCAGGTCAGAGCATACTAGGCAGTCAGTCACATGCCAAGTTTAGCTTGTGTTTGTAGGCCACACATGTAAGCCTCCACAAAAGTTTTTTTTTTCCGATTAGGCCTCACTTTAAAATATTGGTTGTTGATTAATGAGTGTTCTTGTTTTGATGGTTGTGGCATTTTTTTTGTGTGAGTATACACTAATAGTTATGTTTTAATGTAAAAGAAAGATCTAACCTCTAACCTGGTTGATTAAAGTAACCCTAGTGAACAATACTAGGCCACACTGAATAACACAGGCTTAAGTGAATTTGAATTTCAATTTCTCATCAGCAATCATATGAATAATTTACACTGCTTAGATACCAGGCTAAGGTTACACACACATTGGTCTTGGTCTGTGGACCCCTTGAAGTAGCCCTGGCCACCTCTTGGCCACCTCATAAATAAAAGTCTGGTTCTGCACTGCAGTAAAGAGGCCAATATTGGTGTGAGGTGTTCGCTTTCTTTTTACAGTTTAAAGACACACAGCTGCATTTTGCACAAACTGCAGACAACAAAGAGACGACTTCTACACCCATGTACTTCTACACCCAAGCTTGGAAAGGTCTACTGAAATCTTTGGGAGAGAGATAGGCTTTAACCTTTGTTAAGAGTCTTAACTGAAAGAAGCTAGTTTGGACAACAAAAATAATCTGCATTTATAAGCCATCGGAAATAACACCAAGATTCTTAACAAAAGATCTACTGAGAGAAGCTAAAGGGTCCAGAGAACAAACAGGATCACCCAACAAGTCAACGTGTCCAAACATAACAACCTATTAGGGCTGCAACTAACTTATTATTTTAGTAATCTTTTAATCTTTTTTTCAATTAATCGATGAATTGGATTTAAAAAAAGCATTAATTTCCAAACCTTTATTCAAAAACAGAACTGACAGTGCAAATTCACAGTGCAAAACATCTTCAGAATGTGCACAACAGGCACACAATTTTGAAAAAGTTATTAATATTAGCGTGGATTTAATGCTATTTTCAGAGATTAACAATTTATTTCAGTTTTGTTTAAAATGTTTTTGTAAATTGAAAGGTTGTGGAAGTAGGCCAGACTTTATTAGAATAATCTGGTATATATGTAAGATTTTGACACAATTTTGAAAAAAGTTAAGAGAGGATTGAGCTATTTTCAAAGATTTGTGATTTTCTATCATTTTAATTGAAACTTAATTGAAAAAGTAAAGGCTGTGGAAGTATACCAGACATTAAGATACTCTGGTGTCTGTCTGAGGTTTTATATTCATAAACATATTATAAAAGTCTTTGACATTTTTCAAAATGGTATGGGTAGTTTTCACCCGGTCCCATGACGTTGCAAAGTAGCGTCTTCCGAATGTGAGACGAATGTCAAATATGAAACTAACTTCACCTCGGTCAATTAACACACCTTTTCGCCATATTTAGTGTGAAATGCTCCCACACTTTGGATGACTTACGGTGCGTTCACACTGCAGCGCTGCAGCGCAGCGGGGGCAGTGGGGCGTTGGCTTCCAAGTTATTTTCAATGAAAACCAGGCGTTGACGCTCGCGTAGGAAATTGTGGAAAGGCGTCTGCCTACAGGGAAGAGGTCAAGAATCTGGCAGAGTGGTGCGCTGACAATAACCTGGCTCTCAACACCAAGAAGACCAAAGAGCTCAGTGTGGACTTCAGGAGGACTAAAGGTGGCACAACCCCCCCCCCCCCCCCCATCTGTATTAGTACGACGGAGGTTGAGCGTGTCACCAGCTTTAAATTCCTGGGTGTCCACATCTCGGAGGAGCTCTCTTGGACCCTCAACACCTCAACCCTGGTCAAGAAGGCTCACCAGCATCTCTTCTTCCTGACGAGATTGAAGAAGGCCCATCCGTCCTCTAAGATTCTGGTGAACTTTTACTGCTGCAACATCGAGAGCATCCTTACCAACTGCATCTCAGTGTGGTATGGTAGGTGCTCTGTTGGGGACCGAAAAAAACACTTCAGAGGGTGGTGAAAACTGCCCAATGCATCACTGGTTCCTCACTCCCCACCATATAGGCTGTCCAGCGCAAAAGAGTCTGTGGAGGGGCGCACAGCATCGTCAGCTCCCATCCCAGCCACAGACTGTTTGCCATCCTCCCCTCTGGGAGGCGCTACAGGGCCCTCCGTTCATAAGAACAGCTTCTTCCCTGCTGCTATTACCCTGCTGAACTCTGCACCATGGTGATAGCCCTTACACACCTTCCTCCAGCGACCGTACTTCACCCTGGTCTGGACCTGGTCTGGACTGCCACACACCCATAGCTGCGGGAACATATTTATCAGGGGGGTGGTGTTATAACTATCCAGTTATACTATTTATTAGCCTGGCTGCCAGCCCAACTTCTCCCCGCCCACAAAAAAATGTGGTCGGGAAGTTGGGTCTGGAGGGTCTCGTATTGGGGAACAACTACAGAAAACCAGAATCTGGGCGTACCAATGAAATTGCCAGGGCGGGCTTTATACGATGATGGACAGATGATCAACAGTAACGTAATCAACAACGTCACAAAAGAGCCCTTGGGTTGAATTCGTTTTCAACAAACAACATATTACGTTGCTCTGATTGGTTGTAGGTCCATCCAATTGAGCGAAGAGGCATTTGTTTTGCAGGCTCGTTTGTAACACGCCTTGTAGTCAAAGCCCAATGGAGAGTTCTCAGACTCATATTCTGACTAGAATTA
Source organism: Hypomesus nipponensis (assembly GCF_054491055.1). Lineage (NCBI taxonomy): Eukaryota > Metazoa > Chordata > Actinopteri > Osmeriformes > Osmeridae > Hypomesus > Hypomesus nipponensis. The sequence goes on from NC_140373.1 coordinate 18,618,953, forward strand.
TGAGTATGACAACGTCAGGCTAACTATTTATATACATATCTCGTGTGTATATTACTACTTGCACATACTCTGCACTTTTCTGCTTTTTGTTTTGCAAAAACAGAAAAAATATATATTTTGAGAAGACATTCGGGGCTCAAGCCCCAGAAGCCACCCCCTACTCCGCTCACAGTCTTAATGCTGAGTACCATCTTGTCAACAATCATCACCAATTATGCATTATTACAATGAAGGTTTGCTATAGCACGTCAAACTTGTTATGTCCTGCCCTATCCTGGCTGTGATGGTTGACAAAGTGACATTGACAAGCTCATGAACTTTATGAAAAGTAAAACAGTGCATTTTATTCAGATCAACTTCACAAGCTCTGATGACAACACAGCTATTTCATGATTGGCCAAACTCAAACAAAACAACCGTCACATATTTAGTGTTTATTCTGACACCTTAAAGATGCTGTAAAACAAATTCCATGATTTGATTCTCCGTACATTATATACGTGTGAAATGAGTTCCTGAAAGCACATGCAAAGCGCGAAAACTGTCGCACTGAAATGGAGTTAGACCGTTGAACAGTTTCTCTCCCTTTTTTAGCTCAGGTTTTGTAGAGGCGGGGGAAAAACCCAACATATATACGTCACAGCAACTGATCTACGTCAGATCACAGACGGTTGCATTCTGTTACTCAGCTTGTACAATGCAAAGACTAAGTAATTAACACATAAAACACTCAGAAACTGCAGGTAGGTCTGTTCTGATATCTGCAGGGGATTTAGCTTGTGTTGCTATTGTTGCTAAATTCAATAAATTAGAGGGGGCAGAGCTTCAGCTCCTTCAGGCGACACGCCCCCCAGTCTCAAGCAGAGAATATTTTCTCACAATTTCAAAGCCTAATTTAACATACTTGTCTGTCAGGGTTTGAGGGGTGACCTAGTGGTCACTGTGTTTCATGGCAGCGCTCTTTCTGTCAGCAGCTTTTTCAAACGAAGAGTTTTGTTATGTTTGAGACCAGTTCCATATCCTGTGATACGCTCTTTTGTTCCAGCCACATTGAGCCGCTGCCTTACCCTTCCCTGGATATACTGGATTGCCTTCCCGATCTCGGACCCTGCCTTTCTTGACTATGTTTTTCGGATCACCCCTTTTTGAGTTACCTTCTACGGCTTGTTTCTGTTTTGGTTTCAGAGCTTTGCTTGTGAGATTTCAGTTGTCCTTTAATTAACTTTCCGTTCTGTATTCCGCTTTGGGTCCTCCTTGCAGCCAGCCATGACACTTGTCTGTTTTTTTTGTGCATTTGAATTTGAATGTGTAGTTAACAACACATTCTTCTGTAATGTGATGACCTTTAAACACATTTTTTATTCCTCTTTCCAGCATCTTTAAGTTCCCGTTAATGCTCGAATCTGGACCGTATAGTGCAATTTAATAAAATATTTAAAAACATATACCGTAATTTTCAGACCATAAGCTGCGCCTTTTTTCAAATTTTTTGACCCTGCAGCTTTTGTCTGAGAATGATGGCATTTGGTATGAGAGCGTTTTGTCTGAGAATGATGGCGTTTGGATTGAGAGCGTTTTGTCTGAGAATGATGGCGTTTGGTTTGAGAATGTTTTGTCTGAGAATGATGGCGTTTGGTTTGAGAGCGCTTTGTCTGAGAATGACGCTGTTTAGTTTGAGAGCGTTTTTGTCTGAGAATGACTGAGACTGAAGCTGTTTTGCCTGAGTCTGATGCTTTTCGTTTGAGTCTGACACTTGAGTCTGAGATCTGAGAATGTCCTAAAATGAACACCGTAGGAGGAGCAGGAGTGGCGTAACCAACGTAACAACGATTGTCATGTACCCGTGTTAGTGTGGACGGAAAACATTTGGAAAACGATATGAAAACGCTAGTGTGGACGGAGATCGTTTTCAATTCGAATACGCATATTTGTATTTACCTGGGCTAGTCTGGACGGGGCCTAAAACACTTGCGGCTTATAGTCTAGTGCGGCTTATATATGTACACATCATTCAATTTACCTGCTGCAGCTTATATTTAGGTGCGCCTTATAGTCCGAAAATTACAGTAGATGTTATTTACAGACTGCAATAATATTGTTGTAGAAATTATGTTTTAGTCCGTCTTCATTAACACATGTAGCCTAATGTCAAAGTTCAGTTAAGTTAGCGATTTGATGCAGGCCTGTTATCAATCTGCAGATTGGAGAGAGTTTAACATAAAACATAACCACATAACCAGATCAGACACAGCGGTACTAGCAAGTTATGTGCTCGATTTCATGCAAATAAAATTATTTTTTATCGCGTCCAACTTGTCAGCCAAAAATGAGGCAAGCAAACAGCAATTGATCGGCCACGTTGACTGATGTAAACACAGCTAACCACCAGAAGCATGCAGGAAATGTCCGACTTGGAGCCGTATTCAATTCCTCCCCCGACAACTCTTGCTGATTTTTAAAATGTTTTGTCTGAAGTCAGAAGGAGCTGGGGGGGGGGGGGGGGCAAGGCAGAAACCTTGGGTGGCGTAGCGTTCCCCTGCACCCCCTGTATCCGACCAAGCTTTGATGTGACCAGGAGCATATTCCAAAAAGCGAATTTAAGCCAGGCATGTCAGTTACTTTCACTTTTACTCAGCTCCGACAGTCGCGTCACGGCTGTTATGCGCCATATTGGGGGTAACGCACACAGCTGCTGCAGCACTCGTGTCTCTGTTAACCTCGCTGTTTTTAGCCATGCATAGGTTTTTGATTCGTCTTCCGAAGCCAAAAAGTAGTATCAACAGTAAGTCTGATGATACTGGTTGAGGTATTTCAAGTCCGGGGGCACTCTCACCAATATTGCACTCGCAGGTGGCTAAGCACACACCTTGCCTCAGCCCTGTTATCCCCAATACCTGGGCTGGGAAACTAACCACACAAAGATCAATGAAATTGTACTCAACGTTTCTCTCAGATTGCACCAAATTGAAGCTTTAAACTATTTGCCTCCAACTAAGTAGGATAGAACCGGGCCTGCTGTTGAGTGGGTTTTCAAATTAATTTGTCAACTATTTGGCAATGACTGTACAGGATATTTAAAGTATTTTCACTACTCCCCCTCGACAAACTCTACAAGTGATGATGGTGGAGATTTAACGGCAAAGGACCCTTTAATTATTTTTGCGGCATATAGAATCATGTAATTAACTTTCAGAATTTAAATGTCATTAGTTGCACATACTTTAGTTAAATAAATACTTGACAGGATCATTTTGGGTCTTCAAAGTAACATTTTAAACAACCAAACAGCTTTTTTTTTTGTTGATCCTCACCTGTGCATATTCTGTTGCTATGTCCGGTGTTTATATAACCCGTTTTGCATTGACACTCAAAGACCCCATCAGCTGCCTTACACAATGTTGATTCCATGTGGCACACTTTCAGGGAACAAAGGTTTGTCTCTGTGAATAAAGAAGAGACATCATAATTTGGCATTCATTTACCTTCATTACCCTTCTAATGTATTCATGACATCAACGTGTAAATGTATGTAAAATAAAATTACAGTCCTGAAAATTGATCTATATATGTGATGGTTTCAGAAGTAGAAACCATTGAAAATGTGTCCTTGTTAATCTGTAGTGTCACAGAATATTAGTGCACATGTAGAAGACGCTATACCTGTGTAAACGGCATTTACATACCTGTGTAAACGGCATTTACCAACACATTATCAATACAGCTTCCGTTTTGACATCTCAGGAGGGCATCTTCTATCTTCTTTGTGACACCGGCTTCACTGATGTTATCTCTGGCGATGTATAGGTTCTCCACGGTGGCATTAATCTTTGAATCACGTGACCGAAATGTCTTGACATCAGCTTTCCTACATGGCAAAATGCATAAAAACACTTTAAAATAGTGGTCTTTTTTTAATCTATGTCTTATGTCCAAAACCCTCCAACCAATCAAAATTATTATTTTAAATGCAAACACAGTATTCTCTATTAAAATGTAGTCAACAGTTCTGACAGTAATTTGAATGGACAAGAGGCATTCCATTTTCACCGACGTCACCAGACCAATTTGTGAATGATTGTCACGGTCTGGCCAGGCCTCCAGTCATTTCCCTTGTGTTTCCTGTTCTGTTTCTGTATTTGTAGATTTTTTTATGCATAGATCAATACCGTTGTTATGCTGCTTTGTTTGTGATTTGAGATAGCATACTAGCGTTCCGGAATCAGAGACATCACATCGCTTGTTTAGATGAGGGTGCGATGGAAATCCTCCTGGAGACACTAATAACACTCGTTCCCCACAGATTGCTATGTGTAAAATCTCATTGGATGTTAATCAGTGCTGTTTGTCTGGGGTCTTAAACACTTACGCAATCAAAGTAAATATGGGAAGATTGGACCATTTTAGTAACTTGCAAAACGAACAAAGCTTTTTTGAGTCATTTTGTTCATTACAATGTGTTTGAGACAGATCATTGTACCAGGATTATTACTGACATTTAATTATCCTGGTACACACAACTACAGTAGACTGACCTGTAAAATCAATTAACAAAAGGTCAGATCATTAATACTCATTTACGAACGTATACCACAAGGGAACAAAAGACTCATGATCCATTCAAGGGGTTACCTACACATTTTTGTTTTTTATACTGGATCTATGCAACTGACAAGTGACAATGAATGAAACACTCAAAAGCAATTCATATACTATTACTATTGCACATTTTGTGCAACCACAAAACAATTTTTGAACAAAAAAGTTCCATAACTTCAGAACGAGGGGAAGAGAAAGTTGGCAACCACAAAGTGAGCCATGGTGCTCCCTTCATCCTCACCACCAAAAAAGTTAACCAAACTTCTTGTAACTGGTACATCTACACACAATATATTTTCTGTCATTTACATTTCCTAGAAGACAAGGGCGTAGGTTTGGTCTCAGACTTGGTGGGGACATCCACCCATCACCCATCACCCCCCCCCCCCCCTCCCTTGGTAACCTTGGTTGAAAGATTAGCTACAGAAGCTAGGTTTAGCTGTAACAATATCCTGGGTAACATATAATATCACCAGTTAATACTTTTTCCACAGTAGAATCTGCATTTGAAAGCCTGGTCACTACCGCTGCAAGTGTGGCTAGTTATTTAGCCTGACTTGACACTGCTTTTTGAAAAAGCTTTGTATGTCCCCTTTCTTCTTCTTGAGTGGAAGCATATCTGATCAACAACGCACAAAAAGGGGCAGACATGTACATGCTGAAGGGCAAAGGGTATATCAAAATGTGTTACTCTGGCCTTTTATGTATGTATTGTTGGCAGACAGCCCTGGTAAGTTAGCTGTACCGTTGTCGCCGACACACCCGCTAGCTTGTCTGCGACTGCCAGTGCAAGCAAGCAAAGTAGCATGTGCTTCTTCCCGTGCGTGTCGCGTTTCAGATAACCCTCCCCCTTCGGATTTTCAGCCAATCAAATTATGGCGGTTCTTGTAACGTTGCGTCCTGGCCGTCGGAATCTATCCAAACAGCAGCACAATTGGCTAAAATATTGGTGGGGACAATGCTAACTGCTCCTCATGCGTCCTCCGATGATGGAACCCCACTGATAGTCCTTGGGGACATCCACCTCCAAGGAACACAGGCTGTCAACTTCTTGTCTCTCCTGACCTCCTTCGACCTGACGCTGCTGAGCACACCAGCCACCCACAAGGCAAGCAAACAGCTAAACCTCATCCTGACACGTAACTGTATCACTGAGCTAACCTCTGTAACCCCACTGCACATTTCTGATCACTACTTTATCCAATTCTCTGTCTCTCCCTCTAACCCCTCCTACCCTCATAACTTTCCGGCGCAACCTCCGCTCCCTATCCCCCTCCCATTCTCCTCTATTGTAACATCCTCCCTCCCTCCCATTGACGAGTTCTCGTCCCACCCCACTAACACTGCCACTGACACCCTGTTAACCACTTTAACTGCATCACTTGACTCTCTCCATCCCCTGTCAATCAGGCCTGCACAATCTTCTCCCTCCTGCCCGTGGCTTACGGATGTTATTCGTGAACAACGGTCCACCCTTCGGGCAGCTGAGAGGAGATGGCGCAAGTCCAAAGACGGTCTGGACCTTGATAAGTATTACTCCCTCCTTAAATCCTTCTCTTCTCATGTAACTGGTGCTAAAACCCTCTACTTTCTTAACAAAATGAACTCTGCTTCAAACCCCACAAACTTTTCTCTACCTTCTCCACCCTTCTCAACCCACCTCCCCCAACCCCTCCCTCCACCCTGACAGCAGACGACTTCTCCTTGTTTGAGAAAACATTTGCTCACATTAGCAGTCGGTTACCTAAACCCACCTTTCCTACCCTCTCACCCTCCATGACTGACTCAACTAAATGTCTAAACTCTTTCTCTCCCCTGTCCGAGGCAGAGCTCTCTGACCTCATTCTCTCTCATCGCCCCACCTCCTGTCCCCTTGATCCTGTCCCCTCCCCTCTCTTTCAAACCATCTCCCCCTCCATTATAACTTTTCTGCTCCATGTCCTAAACTCCTCTCTTACCTCTGGCACCTTCCCCTCTGCCTTCAAACAGGCCAGAGTTACCCCTCTACTTAAAAAACCCTCCCTTAATCCTGCCCTCCTCCAGAACTACAGACCGGTATCACTGTTACCCTTCTTTCTAAAACAATTGAACGTGCTGTATCTAACCAACTGTCTAACTTTCTCTCTCAGAACAACCTGCTTGACCCCAACCAATCAGGCTTCAAGACCGGCCACTCCACAGAGACTGCCCTCCTTTCAGTCACCACTGCCCTCCAGTCTGCCAGAGCGGCTTCGAGGTCATCCGTCATCATTCTGCTGGACCTTTCTGCAGCGTTTGATACAGTTAACCACCACATCCTGCTCTACAGACTTTCTGAGATCCTACCTGTCGGGAAGATCCTACCAGGTCTCCTGGGGAGGCAAACTGTCAGACCCTCGCTAGCTCTCCACTGGTGTCCCACAGGGCTCCGTCCTTGGACCCCTCCTCTTCTCTCTGTACACCACCTCACTTGGACCAATCATCACCTCCCATGGCTTTTCCTACCACTGCTACGCTGACGACACGCAGCTGTACCTGTCGTTTCCCCGACCAATCCCGGGATCTCAGCTAGGATTGAGTCCTGCCTCGCAGACATCTCCGCCTGGATGACCGAGCACCACCTCCAGCTGAACCTCGCCAAAACCGAACTTCTCATCATCCCGGCCAAACCCTCCATCTCCCACAACCTCTCAATCACCCTGGGATCTGCGACGGTGACCCCCTCATCTTCTGCCAGGAACCTTAGGGGTACCATGGATGACGAGCTCTCCCTCACGGCCCACATTGCTGCAGTCTCCCGGTCATGTAGATTCACCTTCTACAACATCCGGAAGATCAGGAGATACCTGTCTGAGCACTCCACCCAACTGCTTGTCTAAGCACTTGTCCTCTCCAAGTTGGACTACTGCAACACGCTGCTCGCCGGTCTCCCAGCATGCGCAACCCGCCCTCTTTAGAGGATTCAGAATGCAGCGGCCCGCCTGGTCTACAATCTACCCAGACGCTCCCACGTTACCCCGCTCCTCATCTCTCTCCACTGGCTACCCATCAACACCCGTATCAGATTTAAGACCCTGGTACTGACCTTCCGAGCAGTGAACGGAATTGCACCCGACTACATCAAGTCTCTCCTGCAGCCTTACACCCCCACCCGCCCCCTACGGTCTTCTTCAGACAACCGCCTGGTGGTCCTACCACAAGCTCTTCTCCTGCCTGGCCCCCCAGTGGTGGAATCAACTCCCCACCTCCAGAGACACAGACTGTCTCTCCACCTTCAAGAGAAGGCTCAAGACGCACTTGTTGTTGAAATTTTTGAACTGGGAGGGACCAAGCTGCCAGCAAATGATTCCAACTCAATTAGTTACATTTGACATTTGTTTGGCAGCTTAGGCTACATTCCAAAAAGAAAATGTCTAAACTGCTCAAGCTTAAACTTTGTTGCAGGCTTAGTCATAACATCTGCTACCATCTCTGCTGTTGGACAATACTCAATGATTATATTGCCATCATTGAGTGCTGATCAAACAAAATGAAAACGAATCAACATGTTTACACCTCTGACGATTTACAGGATTTTTGGACAAAGCAATTGCTCCTTGGTTGTCTTCCAAGATTTTGACTGGCACATATTTACACTCACTATCCATTCCATTCAATAGTTGTATAAGGTAAAGGCATTCTTGAGTAGTCGCAGGCAAAGCCATATATTCAGCTTCACATGTGGATAACGCAACTGTTGGCTGCTTCTTTGATTTCCATGACACAACAGGACCCTTTTCAGTTAGACCTACACAAAACCCTATAGTACTGTGTCTATTCCTCAGGTCTGCTGCCCAATCAGCATCACTATATGGCACAAGTTTCAGTGCCTCTTTACTTTTCTTACAGCATAACTCCTTGTTGATTGTGCATTTCAAGTATCTCATCACATGTTTGGCCACCATCATGTGTTGTTGTTTTGGCTGTGATAGGTACTGTGAAAGCTTGCTGACTATCCAGCTTAGGTCTGGTCTTGTACATATAATTACATAAATCAAGCTGCCTATCACCTCTCGATATTTCCTAGAATAGCAAAGTTCCTCATCACCATCCAAGTTTAATTTCTGTTCACATGGGGTCGACCTTGATTTACACTCTGACATACCAAACTTCTCCAGTATTTTTGATATGTATCGCTTTTGGTTCATTCTTACTTCTCCCTCACTCTGGTTAAAATGTATGCCTAGAAAGTGTTTGTTTTCCAAGATCTTTCATTTTGAACCTTGCTGTCAACATTTTATTCACATCATTGAGTGAATCACTGTCCCTAGATGCTATGAGTGGATCATCAACCCAGATGATCAGTATGATCCTATCATTTCCCATTTCTTTGTAGTAGACACAATTGTCTGCTGGATTCTGAGTAAATCTATTTTCACTGAGGTGATCGTGTAACACCCTATTCCGATTCCGTTCAGACTGTTTCAAACCATATAGTGACTTGTTTAGTTTTACGACAATTTTTCACCTGTCTCTGATTTGACTTCAAAGCCTTCTGGTTGCTCTATGTAAACCTCACAATCTATAGGAGCATTAAGATAAGCCGTCTTGACATCCATTTGATGGAGTTTAAGGTCATACTGGGCTGCCATTTGCATCAGAGTACGTATTGATGACATGTGCAGTTGTAGTCTATTCCAGCGACTTGACTATAACCTTTAGCAACATATCTTGCTTTATACGTCTCAGACTCGTCAGCATTGCTTTTAACTGCAAAGACCCACCTACCCCCCACTGCAGTCTTCCTCATTTGGCAGTGTGGTCAATGTGTATGTGTTATTTTCTTTGAGAGAACTAATCTCTTCCTCCATAGCCTCAGCCCAAATCAGTGACTTTGGTGAATCCATGGCTTCACCAAAAGTTTGTGGTACACTACTACATACCATCCTGTAGCAATAGTCAAGATTGGCAAATAACTGATCCTCACTATCAACATCAGACACAATCATTTAAGTATTTAGGAGGGATCCTATTCCTTCTGTGGTAGCGTGTTGTACTATCTTCTGTCAGTATGGCACCTCTTTTGTCTGTCTCTTGTCTGAGAGTCATTTCTGGATTTACCAAGTCAGACTCTTGGTCCTCTTTTGGGGTCTGATCAGCTATCTGATGTCTGGGCATGGGGGATGCAAATCTATTCCCATGAGCATCATCTGTCATTTCTAGGTCAGTCTGAGTTTCATGTTCAACTACATTCTTCGAAAAGAACTTCACAAGCCTGTGCTTCAGTACTTTCCTTGTATGTGGGTAGTAGACTAAGTGTGCTGAGCTATTCTTGTCACTCCCTTCTCGCATCTGGGATCCAACTTTTTCCTGTCCTGTTTGTAAGCATAGGCCTAACACACCGTTCCAAACACTCATTTTCGAAAGGTCTGGTTTCTTTCCCGTCAGCATGTAGTATGGGGTTTGTTTGACCCGACTATTGTAGCACCTGTTGCGTATTACTGCAGCAGTCATCACAGCGTATGTCCACAATTCTTTAGGCAAGTTGCTCTTGATAAGCATACATCTACCCATCTCAAATAGAGTTCTCCAGTTTCTCTGAGCAGTTCCGTTTTGGTGAGGAGAATAAGGTGCTGAGGTCTCATGTCGTATGCTATTCTTACTCAGCAAAGCTTAGAATTCTCTGTGAATTTGCTGGTGTACTCTGTGCCATTGTCTGACCTAATACACTTTATCTTCCCATAAGGGGCAGTGTCAGCAATTAATTTCTCGGTTGCTATGGCAGTATCACTTTTAAACTTCAAGAAGTAGACCAAAAGTACGCTTGTATAGTCATCAGCAAAGGATAACAAAATATTGGAAACCATCTTTTGCTTCTGGCTCGATAGGGCCAGCTTAATCAGTGTGCACTAGATCAAGTGCAGCCTTTGCTCTTTCATCTGGTTCTCGGTTTCTGCTCTGAGCAAATTTCCCTTGTATGCAGACCTCATATTTAAGCTAGATCTATCGATTGGCCCTTTGATTTTCATTCCTCCACAACATTTTGCAGTTTAAAGACATCATATAGTTACAGTGACCTAGGATCTCGTGCCAGGTTTGGATATCATAACATGCATTACACTCATCATTCTCACCACTATAAGTGTTTAGATAGTACAGTCTGTTGCACTCGTTGATGTCAAACCCAGTTCTCATCCCTGTGGATGAGCTGGTCACGGCCCTGTTTGAACTTCACTGCCGCTCCGTTGGCCATCGCGGTTTTTTACAGAGAAAATGTCCTGCGGATAGGATGGAATATACAACACCCTTTTCAGCGTCGCTTTCAACCATTTGCCCTCGCTGGTCATGAGGATGATCTCTGCTTCACCTCTTTTTGTCGCGACACCGCACGTCCTCGTCCCATCGGCCATATCCAAAACGTGCTTCTCTGGCTGGAAAGTGTTGTCAAAGTTCTTGAATTTTTCAATGTCAGTTATTATGTGTGATGTAGCGCCCGTATCGACCATCAGGCCTCTCTGTCTTGATCCGTTGAGTTGTTGTTCACTTATCTTGAACATCAATCGCTTGCTTTGCATCATCTTCCATTCTCCGCCTGCACGTGGCGTTTCTGTGTGTTGGACTTCTGCAAAAGCTGCACCACTGCTTCGGTCGCTGGTGCTGCTCGTTCGGACATGCTCTAGCTATATGTCCCTTCTGATTGCAGTTGTAACAAGTAATGTGTAGTGAATTTTCCACAAATGCACTCTCTTCCCCCCGCTCCCGAGGTTGAGGCCGTCACCTTCATCACACCGTCATCACTTGAGTTAGCACTTTGCTTCTCAGTGCTCTCAAAACTTCTCAGCTAGGTCTTAAATTCCGTAAACTCCATTTTCTCGTCACCCTGGGTTATGTGGATGGCAAATGGCTTTAATGACTCCGGCAACCCCTTCAGAATCATTGCTATTAGAAGTCCATCAATAAGGTTTTCTTCAGCATTTCGAAGTGCTGTAATGGCAGCCTCGGCCCTAATTATGTAGTGTGTGACACTCTCATTAGCTGCCTTCTGTAGGGACGTTAGCTCGGTGTATAGGCTTATTACAAGTGGTTTTCCTTTACCTGCGTAATGATCCCTCAAAATGGTCAGAGCTTTTCGGCCGTTATCAGTTGCTTCTCTCATGACCAGAGAGAAACTTTTGTCATCCAACAACTGTATTAACTCGGCATAGGCTTCTTCGCTTTTAACTTTGCCATTAACATCGTCCTCGTTTGGTTCTTGCAGTATGGTCTCCTTCAGCCCTTAGTAGGTAGCCCAAAAACGTAGTTTCCCATATCTCATAATTCTTTTAATCTCCATCAAAGCATAACCTGCTCCATCGGTTTCCAACGTCCCGCCTGGGCCCATATCCTGTTGCGTTGTACATCTTAGGGTAGGATAACCGGTTTACTTATCTACACATGTACGGAGGAATAAGTGACACATCGCCATCGGAATTACTTTACCGGAAAGAGAAAACAAACATTTATTGTGCACGTGGATTTGATTGTTGACGATTTGTCATTATCTTGGATTGTTCGGTTCTTCGAAGCTCATCCTGGACTTGCTGTCATAGCAACAGGTCCTTTTATGTAAACACGATTAGATTGAGTCTTTACAAGCAAAGGTGATACACAAAGTTTGTCACAGATTGTTACGGCTCCCACTCCTGCCTGTAGGGTGTGTGTGTTTTAGTTGTGTCTTGTCTGTAGGTGTTCCTGTGACGGTGCTGATGATGACGTCGGAGTGCGCGCCCCAACGTCAAGATCCGGACCTGAGGCGGCCGTGTCTAATCGGGCCAAATTAGACACTGTCATCATCGATAAAGCGTGTTCTGGTTGGCGTATGAGGAAGAGGGGCGAGTCACGCTGAGTGGCTGTTTATTTGTCCAGATGTGTAAGAGGAGAAGTGAGATAGTGTAGAGATCCATGGGTGTACTCCTCAACACGTAGATAACCGATGTTATGCACAGTAGTTTAGGAGCGGTTCCACCTGCACCTTTTGCAACTTAGAGTTTAGTATAGTTAGGTTAGGAAATACTAGGTTAGTTAGTGGTTTTCAACAGGGCCGTTTCGGTCCTTAGTGTAGTGCACTTTGTTTGTCTCATCGGGAATCGCTCATAGTCCCTTCTCCGTGTCTTTATGTACTGGTACGTCCCTTGTCTATTAGTCATTGTTATTTGTTCACTTGCGGCTTGCCAATACCTTTTTGCAGCTGTATTCATAAATGTACCTCTGTCTGAACCCGCTGCATTGTTTGTGCCCGGCTACACCGTTGACACTCCGCTGGTACAGTACTATCAGTCAAACATTGTTACATTTAACATCGTATGTAACACAGATATGTCTTGTCCGTTTTTACTACAGGAACCTGTTGGAGAAGGTGCAAGAATAATTAGCAGAATTTAGCATGAAACCCAATTCATTGCTCATTTTGTGATAGATAGGCTCCTTAAGTACAGTGCGATATGCTAGCCTATTCTTTTTGTGAGGGTGTCATTTACATTAATACATTGTTGAAACCACATCATATGATTTAAAGATGATAAATAAAAATATGAAGAAAAAAAACAAAACAGGCCTAGCTTACTAGCCTGGCTCTGCCCTCCGACGTACTTCCGCTCAATTTGGATTTCGCTTCAGTAGTAGGTCTGGGAGCTAGGCTCTGAAGTCGGTTTCCAGAAAAAAAAAAATTGTAGGTCCAATCAGCGAACAGAGGGAGTGTCTGAGAACGATGACGTTAATGTCGTTCACTTGTTTGAGAAGTTCAGTAATGGTGGCGGAGAAAGATGCGAGCGAAACTATTCTGCGGTTGTGGTAACACTGCCGAATATAGGTTAAAGCCAGAGCAAGAACATTCCATGCTGAGTTTTGTTGGTGGCCATGATGTTGTGGCCCTCCTCCCCACGGCAGCTAGCTCCGTTTCAGTAGTGGTGAAGGAGTTGACTAAGGCGAACGCTTGCGATTGGTTATGGCAAATCAGAGTGGCTCTGGGCGGATCCAATAGTTTTAAACTTCAACAGAGGACCCGCCTTCAAGGAGGTTAACGTTTGTCAATCGAGAGATCCCAGACCCTCTGTACAAATGAAATGTACGAGGGTCTGGTTAGGACCAGGCAACTAGCTTACTGTAAAAAGCAATAAAACGCGTGGTCACTACTCTACATTTAATTTGGTCTGCTACTTTTTGCCAGCCTTCATTCTTGGATTTTGCAGACTTTGAGGTGTGCATTTTGACCATGGTGAGCAGCCATAGACTTATGTGAGCAGCCAATAGCAGCGTTGCTGATCAAGGTTTCTACTATCGATACATACCCCCTTTTAGACCAACGCATAACTCAATCCAGCTATACTAATTATAAACAACATGGGTAGCAAGATGATGTCTTCTTGGATGTGTCATTCAATCTTGGATGTAATAAACGACGCACTGAGAACGGGCCCCTGAAGAACATATATTTGTTATTGATCTTCAGGATATCACACACATATATACCGTATTTTTGGGAAATAAAACCGCGGCTTGTACCCCGATTTTACAATTTTCTTGTGGTTGTACGGCTTATATTTTGAAGCGGCTTGTAGCCCGGTTTTAGAACAAAACAGTGGCCTTGTCCCAAGAGCTCTACAGACTGTGTAGCTAATTTAATGCTCAACACTGGAACGGGGGCTTACTGAAAGAGGAATTGTTTACTGTGTCGTCTCAGTTACACTATCAGGACTTGGAAATACAGTGACTTGCTAAAGTAGGCTGTAACGACTACATGGGACAAACTAAAAATTACTGAGAGGCTGAGGTTGGGTTGCTTCATAGGCAGACGCGCTATTAAAAAGAAAAGATTTGCAGAGATCCAAGAAATGTGGCTTTTATTGCTGAAAAGTATTTAAGTATTTGAATGTTCAGAATCATAGTCAAAAGTAATTACAGCTATCTGGAAACATTTTGTGATCAAAAAATGTTTGCGGCCAACAAAAAGTAAGGCGACCCATTCACCCCCTCTTACTCCATACAAGCCCCCAAGTGCACAGGAGCTTTAACACTAATTGAGTGTCACCGCCCATACACACGTGACTCCATTACACTGCAACCACACAATAATACAAATAAGTAATTCCTGGCTCCTACATAGACAAATGGCTAGTAGAACATAACATTTAATAATAATTTCAGTAAATCAAACAGCTGCAAGACCCAGTGAAATGTTATATACAGCTTTAATTGGCACAATCTCAGGATTTGCAAGCTAGCTAAACTTACACTATATCTAAAATTATTTTGCAGACATAACAATGGATTTTGTCACACATGGACATACTATCCACAACCAAAGTGTATTACGGCATGCTGTAAGATCGCCTATAGCCTACTCGTGCATTGCTTGATATCATTGTTCATGCATCAAGTGCGGCATATATTTTAGCGCAGTCACAGTTGAATGACGACAGTTTGGTGGGTAAAATGGACATACAGTGAACCTCCAATGACACCTCTTTCCTATGTAAATCTCACAATTAAAAAATCAAGTGCGGCATATATTTTAGCGCAGGTTAAAATCCGATTTACAAACACAAAGCTCCCATTCTGATGGGGTGCGGGTTATAGAAAATGCGGCTTGTTTTTGAAAAATACGGTATGTTAGATTAGAGGAATTATTTCCTCCAATGGGGCAAATAACTCTAAAAGGGAAGAGAATAGCAAAGTGGCGAAGACTCCAACGAGAGGAGGGAAAGGAAAATGTTCCAAATAATGATACCCTTTACAATTCTTCTCGATCCAGATCACACAACTAAGAGCAATACTGACTGTTTCAGAGTCCCATAGATAAAGAGGCATACTTGACATTTAAGCAATATAGTACTAGTGCGAGTGGGGTAGGTAAGGGATATTCCCACGGGTGGTGTTCGGCTGTAGCCACGAGGCCGGAGGCAGAGGTCATTATGTGTATTAGAGGTCTAGTATATTGTATATTGCATACTTTTTTTTGCATATTAGGATGTTTGTTATTATATTTTTATTTTATTATATTTTATTTGATCTTACCATAGATTACATCTATGTTCTTAATACTTATATGTTAAGCTAGGTTGCTTGCATTGTCCCAAGAATTTCAGTACCCAGTCTGACCTTGTGTTGTTCTGTGCACCTGACAATAAAAACACCCTTACAGGACTGCTTCACTGG
Organism: Hypomesus nipponensis; assembly: GCF_054491055.1. Classification (NCBI taxonomy): domain Eukaryota; kingdom Metazoa; phylum Chordata; class Actinopteri; order Osmeriformes; family Osmeridae; genus Hypomesus; species Hypomesus nipponensis. The sequence continues at coordinate 18,634,700 of NC_140373.1, forward strand.
ACTGTGTAATATAATATAATTACGTAGTTAGCATTTTTATACACTTTTTTACCAGCATTTTTATACATAGCTTAAGAGGGCGATTGATTGCAGAACCGAATTTACCTTGTCACAGTTGAATGACGACAGTTTGGTGGGTAAAATGGACATACAGTGAACCTCCAATGACACCTCTTTCCTATGTAAATCTCACAATTAAAAAATGTAGCTGTGAAACAGTAGGCTAGTTCTTGAAAAATTCCCCGCTGTGACGTCCCAACGTTGCTCCACCTTTTTGGCTCGAGTCTGTACCTTTGTCAAGCCCTAAAATTTGCTGCGTGCTGCTCTATGTACTTCCACAGAATTAGAAAGAAGAACGTTTTTCTAACATATTGAAAATGGACTACAGGAATAAATGCAGTGTTCCAGACTGTACAGGGAATGTCTTCTAAGGAACTAAACACTCAATGGCCTGTGTCATGTAATTGTCTATATGACAATATCTGTGCAGTTCCATTCTCAATTACACATTTGCTCGAACCATTTCACAGAGAGCAGTTTTGAAGAAACCTTGGACAATTTAAAAAAGCATTTGCTAAGCCACTGTTGCTGAAAATAGGTGCTCTTCCAACCGTATGTTCATCACAAACACAAGCGCTAAGTATGATTTTGTGGCTAACAGTTAGCCTATTAGCAATGCTAACGTCTCCTGTATCTAGCAGAATGCTAAATACGTGTCTACACTCCGACATACCTTACTTAGCAAATGACTCTAGTTTAAACTAGCTGTATTCGGCATTAGAAGGGAAGACACTCGGGGAGGCACTCGGTGTAAATAACTGAACGGAGTACAATAGAGTATTGTGCACTTTGGATACTTTAAGTGAATGTAGCCATGTCTAAACAACTGAAAAGCTAATCAAAACGCGTCCAAGATGCAAAGGCATATAGGGAAGGACTTGGACCACAAGAAAATGCGCAATACTTTGAGAAATTACAATTTATTGGCGGTGCAGATCCCTACGAGTTAGCTCCCTCTTGGATCCGTGATGACCCGGTGATTCTTCCTTCAGTTGCATATCCCGATATAGTCAACTACCTGGTTTTCTCGCCGAGCCCATACACAGCGGAAGACCTTAAATCCTACAAAGGTTTGGAGGCCTATAACCAGATGGTGGTTGATGGGTGAGGGAGACGCAGTACCAAGTTATCAACGACCGTTGTGTTGTGAAGGCCAAAGTAAGTAATGCCATTACTTCTTTAACCAACCTAACCTTAACTGTAGGATATCATTGCGATACTCAAGGTGTTGCCAAGTGACTTTCAATCCTGTTTTTACCCTGGAAGATCTTGGTTGAGCATTGCCAACCACAAGCGCCTCCTATACTGTGATAATCTATGACATTCCACTCCCTGGTTTTTAATAACTTTTGGAAGTAGATAATATAGCAAATGTATTTCTCGATCTGTCCTATTGGTACAACCTGAAACACGGCAATAATTAACAATTTTCCTTGACGACGTACGGTATATACTTCAGTGCCTGTGCTTTGTTGTGATGCAAACGAATACCAGTCTAGACTATAATTGCTACAACTGTCTCGATCAGTGGTTCTCAACCTTGTCCTCAAGGACCCCCTGTCCTGCATGTTTTAGATGTTTCCCTGCTCCAACACACCTGATTCAAATAAAAGGGTCGTTATCTAGCTCTGTAGAAGCCTGGTAACGGACGTGCATTTGAATCAGGTGTGTTGGAGCAGGGAAACATCTAAAACAAGCAGGACAGGGGGTCCCCTGAGGACAGGGTTGAGAACCACTGGTCTAGATCATCCATTTGAAGGAACTGGAGAAAGGCAGGTGCTTGAATAAATAACCCGCGTTACATGTAGGCAAAATCTACAATTCAAGATGCATGTTTGTCCAGATCTTTGTCAGGTTATTGTTCAGCAAGATATCTAGAGCTAGCTAACTGAAGCTGAGTTGAATCACAATATAGTTTGCTTAGCTGTAACGTTCTACCCACCTAATCCAGTTTGCTTCTACAACAGAAGTGGAAACAACTAACGTTATCATTTCAAATGATATCTAGAAAATCTGTTAAAACCAGTATTGTGTAGACACAACAGATTTATTCGCACATTTTTATTTCAAGTCTCCACCTTCGGTGTTTCAGGGAGTACTGTTGGCCGTGTTGCGTTTTTACTCCGCAGCTTCACTCGTTGAAAACCAACCAATCAGCGCGCAGCTCTTTTAAAGGGGTGATTGACTGTTTTTTGGGGGTATTTCACACTGTTCCTTAAGGTCTCCAAAGAGGGTATGTAGCATTGGTCGGGCTGAAAATGGCCCGGGTGCTGTTCTATGCCCCCTGATAAATCCTCAGAAATTTTCCCGGGAAAAAACACTAGCTTTTCTCCTTTTATGGTATCGTCATTAATATTTAATACATATAACTGGCTGTAATATATGTAATATATTTTCCGATTATATAGATAGTTTTGATACATAGTGTATATACCCCTTTATGTGAGCACATCCTGCACTATCCTGAGCTTACTGAAACAAAATGTTGTTGTTATTTTACTGTAAATTTAAATTGAATGACAATAATGGCTCTCACCTTATTGTGTAACTTACTGTAGCATTGCTATTCATATGTTGATAGGTAAGGGTCAAGAAGTGGTCTGATTGGTCGTTCTTGTGTATAAAGGGAATTATGAAGCATTGTTCTGTGGATTCTTAATCACCTGAGACCTTCTCCTCAGCTCTGGCTTGTCCTTGTACTCATTCTCCTTCCTCACATCTTGCTTTCTCTTTCTGATTTACAATTATCATGGTAGCATAGGTAAGAGTTAACCTTCATTTTGTAACGTTTGCCTTGTAATGGATTTCATTCATTTGCAATGTTATTAAAGGTATATTTCATTTAACCTTACTTTGACCATTCTTACTCTGATTTAACCCATAGAGTCAAATAACTGTAATTCAATTGGTATTGACATAATTTGGTTCATGCAAATACACTGTTCAGTTTCCCCGTTTTTCTTTAAACCACAGGGGAATTTGTTTTGGTTGTTTGGCTAATTGGCTACAATGTGGAATATGTGTTCATTAGGGGTGTAACGGTACACAGAAGTCACGATTCGGTACGTACCTCGGTTTTGGGGGTCACAGTTCGATACGAGTTTGGTACAACAGAAGAAAGCAACAAATCCAAAATGCAAGCTTTCTTTTCATATTACTTCAATGGTTTTAAGTTTGTCAATCTGTTCACGAAAGTCTCGTCTACACGACTGTGAATACAGCTAAGATTTTCATTTTTGGAATGTTGATAAAGCCTATGAGTGCCTCTGTTTAACATTTTGAGCATTTCTCAAACTCCCAGCACAAAAATACAGACAGATGAAGGAAAACTGCAGTGTTTTAGATCATGTATCTGATAGGCCTCAAAACTGCAGCATTTTAGCTAGTCTGAAACAAGAGGAACATTCACTGGTAGAGGAAAAGAGGAAAGAATTAAGTCAAAATTCATACAAATATCTTAAATTCCAGCAAATTCAGGAAGCAAACATACCACTGTCTATAAAAATGCTGAAGATGGAAAAAAGTATGGCTCATACCACAGGATAATGATCCTAAATACACCTCAAAATCCACGATGGACTACCTCAAGTTGAAGGTTTTGACATGGCCCTCATAGTCCCTCAACCTAAACATCATCAAAAATCAAAAGGGCAGTGTATCTTGGCCCAATAATCTAACAGAATCCTTGCCTTTTGCAAGGAAGAATGGGAAAAAATCCCCCAAACTTTTGCATGCCACTGTATGCCTTTGCAGGTATAAGTGGTGAGGTCATGGTCAGTGCGAACTCCCATGCAAAATCTGGGAAATCTAGGATCCAAGCCAAGGAAATTAACACACTTTTACCCTTTTGCACCTCAGAGTATAAGTGCAAAATCAGAAAGCAGAGCTTGAAGTCACAGAATGTTGCTAATACAACAGATGTGTGGTGGGCTGCTCTGACAATTGAGTCATAAAACAACTATCACCTGTCATTATATCTCCCCAGACATAAGGAGCGCTGTGAAAATGATGCACAGCTCCGATGAAAGGCACACAAAAGTAGGAAACATAAATTCCCAACTTCCCCACTGAGGAGTGGGACACAACAACGGCAATAACATGGTGCTGGACAACCAGGGCTTTTTAAAGTGGGAGTTTGTTTCTTGCTTTGCCCATCCCCTTCAGCTAGCCATCAATGATGGCTTTAAAGTGGCCCGTTGGGTGGTGGGAGCAAGTGGGAGGTTGGTGAGCCATTTACACCACATCACTGTTGTACACAGCACTGGAACAGCCTCTCCACCTGTAGATCACGGAAAAGCTGTCAGAAATGTGTAGCAGAGTCAGCACGAGCCACACCAATAACACGGACGCACTTCTGCACCGACATAGCTGCACCCCGTAACACACTTTTTGGAGAGGACTACTAAAGAAGCAAAGGCCCAGACCAACCCACTGGAGTGGTGGAAAATCAAGCAGGACAAGTACAAAAAGTCCTGGCTAAGCAGCACCTCCCTGTACCAGCAACTTCAGGTCCAGTATCAAGTCTTGTCAACTGCCAGCCTGATCCCAAATCACCTCCGTACTCGGCTACATGTGTGGTTGTGCGCCGTATCCAGTTCCAATTATTTATTTATCTTCAATTTAATAGCCTATGAAACATTTCTCCATGTGTCTTTTTTTTCCCAATGATAAACCTAATGTGTTTAAGTACATCCAATGTATGTTTGTACTTTTTGTTTAACACGCTAATCCTATTACCGTGTTAAATAAAAATTGCACTCGGTTGAAAACCTTGGTCTGAAGACGCAGCATCTTTTCAAGTTCATTGTCTTCTAGAATTTGATGCCTGCACTCCAAACAAACTGACAAGTTTAGAGAATATTCATGTAACACCATTTTGGAGGATTTCACAATAATCAGGTTATAAACAACAGGGGAAGGTATCAAGATTAACCATAAGCTCAGTCTTTGCAAGCAAGAATGGGTCATGGCTCACCACTTTGTGGCAAACTTCATGAGAGCATTGTCAGTCAGTTCAAAAGAACATCGCTCAACTCAAGATTGTAAAATATTTGAGGTATTTTATCATCTACTGTGCATGATATTGTGAAATGATTCAGGGAATTCAGAAAAATCTCATTGCACAAAGGACAAGGCCACAAACCACTGCTAAAGGTGTTTGACTTTTGTTTGACTTTTGAACCCTCATTCATGCAACTGTGATAAATATAACCATCTGGGCTTGGGAGTACTTCAGAAAACCGTTGTCACTTCACACAGTTCACTGCTGCATCCTGAAATGCATCCTGAAACTCTGTCATTCCAGGATGAAGACAGACATCAACGCCATGTAGAAACACTGCAGAGTTCTCTTAGCCAAAGCTCATGACTAACCTGCATGGAGTCCATATCTATCTCCTATTGAAAATGCATGGCGCATCATGAAGAAGAGAACCAGACAACAGTGACCAAGGACTGTTGACCAGATTGTATCAAGCAGGAATGGCCAACAATTCCACTTGCAAAGCTGCAACAACTTCTATCCTCAGTTTGTAACCGATTAAAAAGTGTGGAAGTAAATGGAAGGGTGATATAACACAGTGGTAAACATGCAAAATATATCTATATATTTATAAAACATCAATATCTACCAAACTAACAACACTGACCTGAATTCCAACACTGTGGACTGGAGGTAGTTATCGCCAGCGCTACCCAAAATCTTTTTCATCTGCAATTAGGGTAGAAAATGCTATTAAGTTTGTACTGAATCAACTACCTAATTTCAATACTTTAGTTTTTTTACTTTGAGACTGTGGCCAGTTGCATAAACTTAGTTTAGGACTAGTCTTAGCCTTACACAGTCTTAAATTGTAAGGTTAGACTAGTCTAATTAAGTCTGCCTGTTGCATAAAAAGTAAGACTGACTTAATTTGAGGTTTTAAAGTTGGCCACCTCTTCCCCTGGCTAAGCCTACGGTAAGGGATCTGTTGAAATGCCAACCATCTGTTATCTTAGCATAATTTATTACAAAAGGAAATTTGTAGTGAGTTTGTTAACTCAGAATTTAACTGGGTCTGCTTGTTCACTAAAATTGTATTTTATTAAACGAGTGAGTAGATGAGAACATTGACACTGCATTGACACTAGTCATCTGCGTTGGTGTTGTTGGAGATAAATGAAAGTAGCGTTGAGGTTAAATTAAGAAGCTTAAAGACGCATACAAATGAACTTAATGACCCAACTTTTTTTATTGGGGTGTGCCTGCTTTCGGCGAGCACAAACCATTGTTATCTCACATATATATTATTATTGTGAGAATGCTGTTAAGCATTCTCACTATTGCTTTTCAACTTCTCAGTTCTTCCGCCGTTTTTTGGCCTTTAACTAGTCCTGCATACTTTCACCGATTCCTAAATTTTTTGTATCAAAACGTTCAGCTCCTTCAGGAGATGATGGCTATGACTTCTGGTATTTCTCACTTTTATACTTTTTAAAGAATTAAGGTTTTTGTGCAAATAAAAAATGTAGCTCCTTATTGACTTTTATGATTGAGCAGCCAGCAGAGTGCCACACTGCTGGCTGCTCTTTTTCTGATATTCAACTAAATTGTCAAACAAATTCCTCTGACGTTCATATAGTTTAACTTACAGAAACAAGTTATACCTTAAAATGTAGGAAAACTTGTCTTCTTTCAGCCAATGTAACTACTAAAGAGCTCACATTGACAGATTTTCAGCTTTGATCCTTGAAGCGAGAGCAGCCTTTCAAATTCTCTCATTAACTTCAATGAAAAGGTGGGTAAAATTCGTCAGAGAATTTCGAAAGTAGACGCGTTTTTAAACTGCAGGTAGAGTTGTATTTCTGACCGCACAGACATATAAAGGACATGTCTGGTTTCGGGAGAGTCTTGGGTCTCGGAAAATATCCTCATTTTTTGGGATTGGACGTATAGTTTTGCGTCTAGGTTAACTTGTTTGAGGTGTGGATGCTAGGTAAATGTTGGTTATTCTCTGCCCTCAGCGTAGTAGCAATCATAGCTGCATCATCACCGTGGCAACCAAACAAACAAGCACCATGAGAGCAAAATTGGGTAACGTTTCGGAAACTGCAGGTAGAGTTGTATTTCTGACCGCAGAGACATATAAAGGACATCTCTGGTTTCATTTTTTGGATTGGACGTATAGGTTTGCGTCTAGGTTAACTTGTTTGAGGTGTGGATGCTAGCTAAATGTGTCATTCTCTCTGCCCATCTCGTTAGCGAGTACAGCTGCTCCATTGCCGTGGCAACCAAACAGACACGCACCATGAAAGCAGAATTGACCATTCCCCAGGCCACGCCCCTTTAGTTATTGTTGCTACGTCCGACACAATTCCCGGAACTGTCAACCCAAAGCCATGGCGAGTACGGAGATAAGCGCTACAGCTGTCAGTGTGAGTGAGGATTTTTTGAGTGATACCTTTGCGATATCTTCCAGATCCAGGCAGAAGGGACTGCAATATGCAGTGGAAGGATATATTCAAAATATTAAAATGAGCAACGAAGGGGAAACAACAAAAATCGAAGCCAAAGCAAAGCATACAGGTCTCAAGTAGCCTTGTCTGGCCAGGCACTTGTACAGCACTTGAACAGGGTTGGGATACTCAGGACTAGGTTGCCCACTCACAAAATTCTACGAAGATCAAAATAAAATAAGTTTATAATGGCTTGTTTTAATGGATTGACGTTTTGTTCAACATTGATACAGTATTTTAAGCTCTTACAAACTTGCTCGCGTTGGTTGGCTAGCTCAGCTTGCAATTTTACAGACATTAACATTTTGATTTTAACAAACTAATTTGTTGGAGTCACTAGTTATGCACTAGTAGTGGTAATAATACTAGTTTACATTAACCATAACTGTTTGGAAATTGGGATGTTCTCTCAACTAACATCTTAGATATCGTTCGCTAGCAGCTTAACGCTAGCTAGCTACCTTGGAGCAGACATATGCTATATGTTTGGTGATGTTCTCTAAATTAAGTTGGGAGTGGGGTCTCCCACACTGTTTTATCCACCGCCGGCACCTTCCCTCTTGAGTCTTCGGCTTTGTAAATGGAAAAAATACCACACCTCCCTCTAAACATTTGGGATATCTAGTGTCAGATCGACACGTCCCATAGGCACACCGTTTAACCATGTTGCTTCTGAGTCAAAGCTTGACGGACCTTCTTCTCTTAGTAGCGGTTGCTAAGGTACAATTGGACGAGGGCCGTTCTAGGGAGGAGTTTCGGGAACGGTCAATTGGGTAACATTTTGGAAACTGCAAAAAGAGTTGTATTTCTGACAGCACAGACACATAAAGGATATCAATGGTTTCGGCAGAGTCTTGGGTCTTGGAAAATATCCATATTTTGGCGATTGGACGTGTAGTTTTGCGTCTAGGTTAACTTGTTGAGGTAAGGATGCTAGGCAAATTTCTGTTATTTTCGACGAACCAATAAAGTTCATAATTCATCAAACCCGATTACTAGCAATTGTCGGTTTATGCCAATAATACAATTACTCCGTTTACATGTGTAATTAGTTATGCGATTACTCAATAAACACGTCTACATGATTCTTTTTTATTAATCGTTGTATGCTTCACGGACGAAACTTGCACCATCATCCTTCTGCAACAAAGTGTCGCCGTGTCTTCTTGTATCGGCCCTACTGCTGTATGTTTGAATCCTACTAAGAAAGCCGAGTAAATGCACTCAATGGTAGGCTACATCTGCTACTGCTATTACTATCCCAACTATAATTTTAGCTGTTAATAAGATAATATTCTTGTTATGACTAGCTAGCCTACTTCTTCTCTGTTTAACAGTTCAGCTTTCAGCTTCTCCCTCATTGTAGGCTATTTTAGCTCTTAGCTTTGTTAGATCATGCAGTTCAGCTTCCACACTGCCTCTTTTGTGTGACTCACACATTTTTGAAATTCATTTCAGCTTTCAGCTTGCGGGTATTTTCTCATTTCTGTATTTTCAGCAATAAAAAAAATATATATATATATTTAAAAAAAAACGTTCAGCTCCTTCAGGAGATGTGTGCTGTGTTTTGTTATTTCTCCCTTTTATAATAATTTTTTTTTTAAGGTTTTTGTGCAAATTATTCTCCCTTTAAAAGTAACGGTAAATCCTTTCAAATCATTAAAAAAGCTTCCTATTTTCAGCTTTTTTAGCATGGTCAGCTATCCCCATTCAGGTTTTCAGCATTCTCACTGCTGATTCGCAGGAACAGCCTTTTCTAGTTATTATTATTATTTCTTTTTGCCCCCCTAAAACTTTGTCAATATTTGGACTACATACAAAATGCCTGTGTCAAAATGTTTGTCTTGGTCTCTATTGAGTTGCTTGTATTTGGATTTACGTGCCATTGCACAGTTTAAGAGGTTACAACGTTTTTGTGGGGACAAAGTGCCTTTAGTCGACGAAGGGTAATCTGTGCTAGCTACGTCACCACGTCAACACACGTTAGCAATAACGCATGGATACAACGTGATAGAGACTTTCTAGCTCGCAAATTGGAGCTTGGTTTACGAGTGAAAAATACCACCCACAAAAAATCACAACCATTTGGCTTTGTAGAAAAAGCGATTTCGAGTGGAACTGTAATCTCGCATTTTTGATTAGGTCGTGACAGTCTTTCAAATTTGAGCGAGTGCAGGTTGCCCGTGAGACCGCCTCGTCTTTTAGACGGCAGCCATACTAGAAAGTGTCAAAGTATTATTTTTTGTAGCTAACTTTATAGTTAAATTTTACACGAAAAAACTAAAAGAGGGAAATGTTATGACGATATGACTATTGTAAAAACAGCCAGGTGGTGAGATTTTAATATAGATTTCTGTAAAAACGTTTATTTGTGTGCTGCGTGAGAGCCTGTCGGCCTCCATTGACGATTGCGGCAGCAACAATTGTTGTCAACAGTGTTGACACTCAGTCAACTGTCGATCTTCGAATTGTACATCTAAATGGACAGCAGTGTTTTAAAGACATGGCGATTGCGAAGACAGCCAGCAGGTCAGCATAGTTTATTTGTGTAAAACTTGGAATTTGAGTGCGACTGCGTCTTGCTTTGACGTTAGCCACAGAGTCACAGACTCGGCTCGCTACACTGGCAGTGTAGTAGGCTACAGTACTGTCTTCAATGCCACAGCTATAGCTAAACTTTATTATGTCTTATTACACGGTTGTTCTTAACGCTGTAGAAAGCTCCATTCACTTGAATGAGGCTTCCCAACGTTCTGCGGTCTGTTATAACAGACCGTTGCTATGAATAACAGACTGCTGTCAAGGGAAGTGGCCTTTGTGCCTCAGATTCCCATCCTTCTTAGTACTCCGCAAGTAGTCTGGTAACTTTTCAACCCCAGGGTACTCTGTTGCTTAGCGACGTCAGCTGATTTGAAGCCTAAATAATGCTCAAAGTCTATGAAGTTGTCTATTTCTCTACTGATCAACAATACCAATGGTAACAAATACTTTGTAAAAAGACACACTGTGTTAAGTTATTTTTGTTGGCAAGTAGCCGTGTAATAAGCGGGATAATGTATAGAATGCCGGTCATTATCGGGGAAATAAGCCCCTTCATGGCAAAACAAAACTGGAGAAAACTCCGCTTTGCGTCATGCCTAACAACTCCCCTTACCTGTTCTAAAATCAGCGCAAACCACTGCCTCTTGGGGCTTATTGCTTAATTATCCCTTACAAAAGAAACGTTCTAATTTCCTGCGCTTTCAAACAATCAGTGGAGTGTGGATAGCAACGGCAGCTAGCTTGCCTCTAGCAAACTGCTTTTGAATTAGCCATGTCCCCCTAAATTAATATCGAACTTATTTACGTTTTGGGGGGCTTATTTTTAGTCAGCAGACGGTACTATTTGAATTGCAATTCCATCTGAAATACTGCCAGTGACAACGTTGTTACAGTAGCTTGTTTCAAAGGGTGTTCTTAATGAATTATGCAATATGAGTAGGCTTAATGCTTGAAAATGTCACTAGAAGGGAAAACAGACCCACCTGCATCTGAAGCAAGCAAGCACACCCTACAATTTCCCCAGAAATAGTTCCCTCTCGTTATTTTTATTATTGTATATTTTTTATTTATTATAACCCAGCTTAGGTTTAGATGTGTCAATCTTCCGTCATTATTGTGTCGCGACGGGGGACACATCTAAGTATACACATATCTAAGTCAGTCTTACATTAGGCTCTCAAAGGGAAGCTTTATGCAACAGGTAAAATACCTGTCTTTGGCAAGTCTGACAAAGTAACATTTAAGTCTAAGACTAGGTCTATTTTATGCAACGGACCCCATGTCCTAATAAAGAGGCTCAATATGAGTTTTTGTGACCCAGAAAATCATATAGTCATCCCAAACCAAAATACGCCTAGTTAAAATCCAGGGCTGATCATTAGTTTTAATAGACCAAACCACCACTTTTTTGCCAGGTCAATAGATTTAGGTTTACCACCTCCTTTGGTATACTGGTGGATAAGGCTGCAGTCTTACACTGTTCTGAAAGTGACAAGGAAATCCTTTTAACTTTGTCAGAAACAAAATCTTACCGCATTAATTATTTCTTCAGCTGTCTCTTGGAACACCTTTGATACCTTATCCTCCATCCCTTCCACAAAGGCATCCGACAGGACCAGAAATCCAGGGAAAACCTTGGCTAAAATGTAAAACAAGGTTAAAATATGCTAACCACACAAAGAAAGAAACATAATAAATAAATGAATGTCTTCCCAGGGAGGGAAGACACTTTATAATTGACAGTTTATCAAAAAATAACTTTTTATCATATCTTTAAATCTATCAACTTCCCTAAATACTTGATTGAAACATTAACACCTAATATGTACAGTTAAGACCCCCAAATTATTCATGCAAATCACCAAAAAAAAACGATCTAAAAGCCTTCAAAGAGGCTGATATGCCAACAGATACTAACCTCGAGTGTTAAAGGTTATTTATGGGTTGCATCCATGTTAAGATACCCACCTCCTTCACAACGTTTCTCGTTGACAGAATAGGATTGGCCTGGTTCACATAAACAGATGGAGCCATTATAAAGCCTCTGGCAGGTGCTACCCACCCCACATGGGTTTGTGGTACAAGGATCTGAACAAAAAAAGCACACACAAAACATGTGTAACACGCTTTGGTGAAATGGGGCCGGTTGTCGGCCAACGTCATTTCTAGGTTTTACAGAAATTCAATACATTTGAGGGGGCGGAGATTCAGCTCCTTCAGGTGACACACCCCCCCAGTCTCAAGCAGAGAAGACTGCTGATTTTCTCACGATTTCAAAGCTTAATTTAACATACTTGTCAGTATTTTTTTCATTTGAATTTGTATCGGTAGTTGACAGCACATTATTCTGTGGTGTGACGAACTCATTTTCAATTCCACTTTAAAGGATTTTTAACTGTGGAAGTCACTATCCAGCATCACATCAATCCCAGAATACGTCCTTGGTTTGGGCTAATCGCCGAATGTTTACAGCGCCTGACTCCTCACTTGATTAACACTCGGATCAATAAGCAATCTCAAAATTGTATCAATAAAAAAAATTATACAATCCCTTTCCGTGATCATGATACACCCCAGAAATGTTCATTGCACCCCCAGTCAAAGCAGGCTGCATCTGGCTCTAGATGGAAGGCAGTTTCAAGAAAGATGGGAAAGCGAATACATATTTGTGCTTCAAGGAGAAAAAACTATTTATTTTGTGTTATGAGGCAATGTCGGTCATTAAAGAGTACAGTCTCCGTCGGCATTTTGACACCAAACACAGAGATAAATATGCCAAATTTAGCCTCCAAGAGAGGCTAATCGCATTAATGTCATAGTTAAAGAATTTGAGCAATGGGGTGGAAATGCTATCACTTTGAAAATCGGACTTTTGGGCGTTTCCTGTGGCCCGCAGTTGGTGAGGGGGTACCCACTCAGATTTAAAATCACTGTGCCAAATTAGAAATTAGTTACCAATACCAGTTATTGTGGCGCAAGGAGAAGAGGAATAATAATAATAATAATAATAATAATAAATATAGCTGCAAGCAAGGATGCGGGTTTCTCCGCAAAATGGCAAAATATTATGAACATGTACACTGCAGAAAATTGAGACTTGGACAACAAGAGAGCAAAAAGACTTCACGTTTGGCCAAAAACAATTCCAGACTCTCAGTCAATGCACAACTAATTAAAGTCATGTGGGCAACTGGGCTTGGGCAGCGTTCATATTCAGCTCCTTGCAAGATTAGCCTGTGACAGTTTAGCAGCCAACTCTCTGGTCCCATTAAACTACACAACATACACAATCAGGGTGACCATAAAGATTATATTATCAAACCAACAAAAACATTAGAAACATCGAACTGAACGAACACAACAACTGAAATCCCTCGCAAGGCTGTTGTAACCAAACTATTTTCCACAAGTCTTTGCGTTTTTGGACATGCCGCACTGCATGCTGGGTACCCAAGGGTACTGACACTGTTTATCTAGCTGTGCTCCGACTGCGTGATATGAATATTAGTTTTTTGTCAGCTTTGGAACAAAGGTTAAGAAAAGGTTGACATTTCAAGGTTAAATTGCATGAAATTGCGCATGGTATTTCAGAATGATTTCTGCCTGTTTAACTAAACAAGTAATCAAAATTATGACAGGCCAAAAGACTGTGCTTGGATTCGAACCTGTGACCTTATGCCTTGCAGGACAACATTTCAACCCATTGAGCTACCCGTAAGGCTGACAAATTCTGGTCAGTTTCTGTAAAAAAAATAATAAGCCGTATCTCCTGTAGCATGGCTTGTCCGATTCGGCCAAAGTTTAAACAGCTGTAATTCAATAATCTTTTGACATATCAAGGTGAAATTGCGCATGGTACTTCAGAACGATGTCATCCTGTTTAACTAAACATATATTCAAATTTAAGACAGACGCAGTGTGACTGGATTCGAACCTACGACCTTACACTTTGCAGGTCACCGTTCCACCCCGTTGAGCTATTCTCAGTGTTGAGTATTGGCATGTTCAGTTACTGTACAAAAAAGGCTGTTTCTCCAATGGTGAGCATTGTCAGATTTGGTCCAATTTCAAACAGCGGTAATTCAGTCCTATTTTTACATATCAAGGTGAAATTGTGTAAGTTACGTCAGAGTGATGTCACCTTAAAGCCTATTAGGTTTGAAAAACCATCATTCAAAATGACATTTGATTTAGTGACACAAACATATTGAGTTAATGTGTACATTTACATAAATACACCCTTTTCAGCCATTTTGTACTTCATTCAATTGCCTTAAGTAAAAATTTTAAATACTTCAATGATAACTATATGTACCAAATTTCAAGTCAATTAGACCTTCGGTTCAAGAGAAGAGGAATTTTGAATGTTTTCCCAAATAATCACTGTACAGGAAAATCCATCATGGCGGACCTTATGGGTCCTTGAGGCTTTTTTGTTCCTCATGAAAAATGAGGCATGCCCACCAAGTTTCAGAAGAATTGGAGCAATGGGGTGGAAATGCAATCACTCTGAAAAGTGGACATTTGGGCGTGGCCTGTGGCGCCCCCTATTGTCTGATGTGGGCCAGTCTGTGTCTGGGCTGTAGTTGTGGCATGTTGTATCAATATGCCAAATTTCAAAACTTTTTACCAATGTGTTCATGAGATAAATTACAATAATAATAAAAAATATAGCTGCAAGCAGCAATGTGGTGGCCAAGCAGTCAAATGACCCATAAAACACTTAAGAAATCCTTAGAACAGGGTTCCGAGGGCATGCAGCAAGTTTGGTGTGAATCCATCAAAGATTTTCTGAGATACGACCCAACTTCCTGTTTGCTGGCTTAATTGCACATTTTGACTCCCTGTACCGGGCAAACGGTTCTGAAAATCAAAAAATCATGTGAAACTCTTTGTGAGGCTTGGTCTGAAGATACTCTCTGCCAAATTTGGTGAAGATTGGACAACATGTGTAGGAGGCGTAAATTAATTCAAAATGGCGGCCGGATCAATTCGGCTATTATCACAAGTTATCATGTATTACATACGGGATGTCCCAACATATCATGAGACAAAGGAATCCCTTCATAAAAGCAAACAAATCAACAGTTATTGGCCAAAACACATTTTTGCTTCCTGCGGCCACGCCCAGTGATCACATGACACCAAATTAATTGGACAGCCTCAGAAGAGGGTTCCGAGTCATCATATTAAGTTTGGTGTTGATTTCTCAAAGATTAGCTGAGATATGACCCAACTTCCTGTTTGGTTGCTTTGTTGCCAATTTTGATTGGCTGTACCGGACAAACGGTTTTGAAAATCGAATATCCTTTGATAACTTCTGTGAGGGTTGGTCTGATGATAATGTGTGCCAATTCTGGGGAAGATTTGAAAAAAATAAAAGTAGTTGAAGCGAAAAAACGTGTTTCCTTAAAATTCAAAATGGTGGAAAATCTATATAACCGGAAATTGGCGTCATAGGGTGTGTTGAACTCGTCTTGATCCAGGGAATCCAATGGTACCTCATTTTTGAAAATCGGTCATACGGTTCTAAAGTTACGTGTGTAAACAACTCCAACAAGTCCAACTTTGACCAGTTGGTGGCGCTAGAGTGCTCCAATGAGAGACATGAAACTTGGTGAATATAAAGAGGGGACTGTGCTTAATAAGTGTGCCAAATTTCACAACTTTTTACCATACGGTTCTAGGGGCTGCCATAGACTCCAATGACAGAAGAAGTGTAATGATAATAATAAGAAGAAGAAAAGGTAGAATCACTTATCACCAATAAGAAAAGGTAGAATCACTTATGTGGCTTCGCCGCTTCGCGGCTTGGCCACCAATAAGAAAAGGTAGAATCACTTATGTGGCTTTGCGGCTTGGCCACCAAATATAGCTGCAAGCAGCGATGCGGGTTCCTCCGCAAAATATTATAAACATGTACACTTTAGAAGATCGAGAGTTGGACAACAAAAGAGCAAAACTACTTCATGTTTGGCCAACAACAGGCTGAATGGGGATTTGAACTCATGAGCATAAGGTTACAAGTCAGTCTCTCTATCCTCTCTGCTACACACCAACTGTTGAGATTGTATGAATAGAAAGGGCAGAGTATTAGCTTTGGTCAGCTTTGGGATAAAGGTTAAGAAACGGTTGACATTTCAAGGTGAAATTGCATGAAATTGTGCATGGTATTTCAGAATGATGTCATCCTATTGAACTAAACAGATAATCAAAATGATGACAGGCCAAAAGATAATGGCTGGATTCCAACCTACTACCTTATACTTTACAGGTCACCATCCCAGCCCATTGAGCTATTCTCAGTGTTTAATATTGTCATGTTCAGTTACTGTATTAAAAAGTAAGCTGTTTCTCCTGTGGTAAGCGTTGTTAGATTCAGCCAAAGTTGAAACTGCTTTCACATTTCCTATGAAAATGGGACAACGGGATGACTGGGTTGCTGCTGTACAAGTAACTAGCTACTGTGGTGAACCTGACTTGTTTTGCAGTGGTTTACATAGTCACGCTAAATAGATGATTGGAGTGTTGTGATGGGCTCAACTAAACACGCGTTGCTATGTTTTACAACCGGAGGATTTATCTGAAGACTAGAAACCGTTTTGTCAGAATAAAAAATAAAAAACTATGCCTCTGACTAGTTTTGAACCTACAACCCTTTGCTTACCGCCACAACATCTCAGCCAATTGAGCCATTCCCAGGCATGGAATACACAAAGTTCAATAACTGGATAATTTTAAAAAGCTGTTTCTCCAATGGCGAGCATTGGAAGATTTGGTCCAGGTTCAAACAGCTGTAATTCAGTCATATTTTGACATATCAAGGTGAAACTTTGCATGGTACTTCAGAGGCATGTCACCTTAAAGCTTATTAGGTTTGAACCATCCTTAAAAAATACATTTGATTTAGTGACACAAACATATTGAGGAAATGTGTACATTTACATAAATACACCCATTTCAGCCATTTTGTACTTGATTCAATTGCCTTAAGTAACGTTTTTAAATACGTCAATGATACATGTCTGTACCAAATTTCAAGTCAATCTCATCTGTGGTTCAAGAGAAGAGGAATTTTGGCCTGTGGCGCCCCCTATGGCCTGATGTGGCCCATATTTGGTGTGGGGGTACCCACTTGGATGTAGTATCAATGTGCCAAATTAGAAAATTTATGACCAGGGACTTTGAGATATTGGGGCGCAAGGAGAAAAATAATCATAAGAATACCAACAATAACAATAGGTTCCATCCTACCGGAAGAACCTAATAATAAGAATACCAACAATAACAATAGGTTCCCTCCTACCGGAGGAACCTAATAATAATAATAAGAAGAATACCAACAATTACAATAGGGTTCTCCTTACGGAGGAACCCTAATAATAATAATAATACCAACAATTACAATAAGGTCCTCCTGACGGAGGAACCCTAATAATAATAATAATACCAACGATTACAATAAGGTCCTCTTGACGGAGGAACCCTAATAATAATAATAATAAAACTAAATAACACAATACTGCCGTGCAAAGGCAAAACACTGTAACTTCAATTTTGTCAAATGATTTTATTTTTGATTTGATTTTATTATTTTATTTTTTCGGAACAGTTAAGGTTTGCTTTATTATGTGGCCAAATATCTAACATGAACTCGTCTGTTTTTCAGAGAAAATAAGGTTGTTGTCTTCACCGTACCTTCCAAAAGCCTGCTTTGGCTTTAGAAATCCAATGCAGAATGCCGTAACATCAGTTACGGTTCTTTGCCTTTGTTTTGCGGCACTCAAATGTTCAAATGGAGTTATGGTTTCAATTGAACTAATACGTAACCTAGCAACAATAAACACATCTAGCATTAGCTTAGCCTACTCGCTGGCATTCAACACCAAACATCCCAAACATGAGTTGTTTGTAAGTATCTTACCCTGGCAGTTAAATCAAAAACACTCTTGTCTTGTGAGTCTTGTGACAGGTATCCACGTGTATGTTACATTGGCTTATAAAATACAGAGTTTATATAGTGATAAGCAACTAAGTGAGCGAAGAAACGGAAGTTACTGTATTTTGCCTTGGCATGACCACTTACGATAGACTATGGTATACTTCTGTAACTTCAAAATATGGGTCAAAAGTTGAGTTTAAGATCAACAATTTCAAAAATGTCTAGTTTAGATAATGTGTAATCACTAAAACATCAAACTGCTAGATTTCCAGTGTCCTACATAAAATGCATTTGGCAGGACAACTACTTTGAAAGTGCAAAAACTTTGAAGTCGTTTTTCTCAGTTCTACACTTCGACGAGTTAAGGTCTTTTGGCTTTGTAGGGCAGTATAGGTTTCCTCCTGACGGAGGAACCCTAATAATAATAATACTAACAAAAACAATAGGTTTCCTCCTGACGGAAGAACCATAATAATAAGAATACCTACAATAACAATAGGTTCCCTCCTACCGGAGGAACCCTAATAATAAGAATACCAACAATAACAATAGGTTCCCTCCTATTGGAGGTAAAAGGAAGAAAAGGTAGAAACACTTACGGTGGCTTCGCCGCTTTGCAGCTTGGCCTCCAATAATAATGAAAAGAAGAAAAGGTAGAAACACTTGCTTGGCCACAAAATATAGTTGCAAGCAGCAATGAGGTGGCCAAGCAGTCAAATTACCAAGAACTTAGCTTTCTGCAGCCATGCCCAGTGATCACATGACACCAAATTGTTTGGATATCCTCAGAAGAGGGTTCCGAGTCAATATACCATGTTTGGTGTTGATTTCTCAAAGAGTTGCTGAGATACGACCTAACTTCCTGTTTGGTTGCTTTGTTGCCGATTTGTCCGGCTGTACCGGACAAACGGTTTTGAAAATAAAAAATCCTTATAACACCTGAGTGAGGGTTGCTCTGACGATGATGTGTGCCAATTCTCTGAAAGATTTGACAAAAAATGTAGTAGCAAAAACAAGTTTTTCCTTAAAATTGAAAATGGCGGAAAATCTATATAACCGGCAAATGACGTCATGCCTCGTCTTGACCCAGGTAATCCAACGGTACCTCATTTTTGAAAATCGGTCATACGGTTCAAAAGTTACGTGTGTAAACAGAAGTCCAACTTTGACGTGTTGGTGGCGCTAGAGTGCTCAAATAGGAGGCATGAAACTTGTTGAAAATAAAGAAGGGACTGTCCTTAAAGAGTGTGCCAAATTTCACAACTTTTCGTCATACGGTTCTAGGGGCTGCCATAGACTCTAATGGGAGAAAAATGTAATAATAATAGTCGAAACACTAAGGTGGCTCCAAAGCTTCAGTGCTTGGCGAATAAATATAGCTGCAAGCAGCAGTGAGGTGGCCAAACAGTCAAATGACCCAGAAAACATTTCCTCCGAGTTTCGAGTCAATATACCAACTTTGATGTTGATTTCTCAAGGATTAGGTGAGATATGACCCAACTTGCTGTTTGGTGTCTTTGCTGAAGATTTTGATTGGCTGTACCGGACAAACGGTTTTGAAAATCAAAAATCTGTTGAAGAATTGATTGAAGGTTGCTCTGATGTGTGCCAATTCTGGGGAAGATTTGACCAGAATTGAAGGAGGAGTAGTGAAAAAAACATGTTTTCTTAATCTTTACTGTACAGAAAAATCCAATATGGCGGCCGTTATAGGTTCTTGAGGCCTTTTTTGTTCCGCATGAGCAATAAGGCATATATACACAAGTTCAGAATTTTGGGACAAATGGGATGCAAATGGCATCACTTGATGAAAATTGTAAAATTGGGGTGTGGCCTGTAGCGCCAACTTCTGTGTAAAGTGACCCATGTTTGGTATGCTAGTTAGTAATGTGCTGCAGTTTCAACATGCCAAATTTCACAACTTTTTACAGCTCTGGTCTAAGGGCTACCATTGACTCCCATAGGACTACCATAATAATACCACCAATAACAATAGCGTTTACACCTTACGGAGGAATCCTAATAAGAATACGTAGAAACACTTAAACACTTCACAGCTTCGCTGCTTGGCCACCAACTACATTCATTCAACATTGCATCTCCTCTTAAAGTGAGTAGCCTTAAGTTAAGTAACATCTGGTAATAAACCATGAAGCGACAACATACCTGGTGCCTCTGTTGTTGTTATTGCCGGTTCTGTTGTTATTGCCGGGTTGGTGGTTGCTGTAGAGTCTGTAGAGATGTTAGAAAGCAGAGGGAGATTGTCAATAGTGATTACTTGGGTAGTGAGAACAGCTGCAGGGATGGCGTTACAGGGGTAGTGAGTCAGCTCCAGGGGTAGCGTTACTGGGGTAGCAGAGGCCTTCCCAACCGTCCCAGCAGCAGGAACAGCAGTGAACGGGACCAGACTACATCAACTCTCTCAGCCTTACACCCCCAACCGCCACCTTCAGTCTTCTTCAGACAACCGCCTGGTAGTCCCACCGCTCAAGACCGCCCGGTCCCAACACAAGCTCTTCTTCTGTCTCTCCACCTTCAAGAAAAGGCTCAAGATGCACTTGTTCCGGGATTACAACGGTACTTAGGAACGGTTTGTTGGACACAATGTTAGTTTCCTCAAGGATCACAATGACTCTTGCTTAGAGACTTGTTGCTCTTGTTGGTTAGTGGCAACTGATTTAAATTGTTGTACTCGCTGTGAAATATTTTTTACTGTTGCTTGCTTTTCTACAGGTACACTTGCACTTATAGCAATTCGAATGTTTTAATTGTAAAATGTTTAACTACATGCTCTCATGGTTCTTCCCTTTGGCACTTATTTTTGGTTGTTCACAATATGTGCTTAATGTTTTGGCTACCTGCAATGTTTTTGGGGCTATCTTGTTGTTACTATCAATGACCTATGCACTTTGTAAAGCTCTCTCCTGGAAGTCGTTTTGGATAAAAGCATCTGCTAAATGAATAAATGTAAATGTAACGTAGTACCATGGTTAGGGTTATACTTATCTGTTATCCTTAAGATTGGAATATTTCTACAGTTATGCCATGAAATAAATCCTAAATGGCTCTAGAGGCAACGTTTGTTTCCATGAGTATGGTCGATACTGTAATTTTATAATGCTGCTTTACCACCTGACTGCATTTAATCAAATTTGATTTGCGTGAGGTTTAAGTATTATTCTTGTTTACTACCTTTTATTTATTGGTGTTTTTTTTCTTCATCATAATAGATTCACACCTGAGCTTCCTGATTGTCAAGATGACCATAAAACGCGTGCAGACTGGTGTCCAATTAAGTACTTTTCCAACTAAATTGACAACAAAGTGTTTTAAGATTTGGCAGCATTCACAAATCAAAGAGAGCTACAAACTAGAGGAATGTCTCTGAATTAGCCTGACGTTGTTATACTCATAATTCTAGTCTGAATATGAGTCTGAAACCGCTCCATTGGGCTGTGAGTATGGGGCATGTTTCAACCAAACCTGGAAAAAAATGCCTCTTCACTAAATTGGATAGACCTACAACCAATCAGAGCAACGTAGTATGCTGTTTGTTGAAAACAAATTCAACCCAAGTGCTCTTTGGTGACGTGACTAGTTACTGTTGATCATCTATCCATCATCGTATAAAGCCCACCCTGACAATTTGATTGGTCCGAACAGCTCCTGTTCGGACATACTTTTTCCCAAAACTAGCGACCCCAGACCCAACTTCCCGACCAAATTATTTTGTGTGCGGGGCTAATTGGGCTGGCAGCCAGGCTATCTCTGAATACTACTCCACAAGAAATAAAGATCTTCTTTAGCATATTGTTCACATGGCCTGCCTTGGCTATCCCAGAATAAAAATGCAATACAAAAACACAAAAGTGACAGTCATTAGCAGCAAAATGGCAAGAGATTCTTCAAGCTGAGAAACTCACTCAAAATTGTTGATGACCTGGATGTAACAGAAGAAACAAAGACAGACATTCTTTGTAAAGTCAGGCCATTACTTGATTGTGTGAGACAAGGCTATCTCAACCTTACAAAGACTGAGAAGGTCTGCATTGATGAGCAAATCATCCCTTTCAAAGGCCGCGGTCCTGTTAGGCAATATACGTTTCAACCAAAGCCAAACCGTACCTACCCTGGTCTGATGCTGGATTTCGAAGTGTACCAAGGGAAAAATACATTCATGGGCTAAAGAGTGGGCGTTGGAGCAGCAACAGTTCTACGCATTGTTGAATCTGTTCCCACAAGAAGTCACATATTATTTGACCAATACTTCACGATGATCGATCTCATGGATGTATTCCTGGCAAAGGGCTTTCCAGCAACTGGAACCAAAATAAAGAGCCGAGTCCCAAAGCCATGCCAGCTAGGGCTGGGCAGTATGACCTAAAATGTTTATCTCGGTATACTTCGTAAGCACTGACGGTATCGGTATTTATCAAGATATTAGTTATTCTTAAAATGTCATGACAATGCAGTCCTAATCTACCGCACTCGGACGGATTTGGTAACTCCGGTGTGTCACTGTCACGAGTTGAATTTTCCAAATTTTGCAGCGTTTAATTGCCATGGAAGATCGACTTCTCAGTAGCCTACACGTTCAACAGTAGCCTACGTTTATGGGATTGCAAAAAAAAAACGTAAATATTTGTAGAGTTAGCTGTACCTATAAACAATTATTACATGGCTAAATACTCGATTCTGTTGGCATACAGTAAACATATATTTCACAATTCTAACCAACCTGGTTTGTCAAACGCATTCTGGTAGATTCATTTTCGCGCACATGCATGGCTTTCATGTGGTGAAAGAGAGTGCTAGTGTAAGAGGGGTTAAAGCAAGCTTGTTCATAATCCAGTCGTCAACGTAGGTTATGAAAGTGATGCAGGCACATTAAATAAAGCTGTACGGACTCAATTTATTAGCCAAGCAACATTCGTTAAACATTCAACCCCGACACCTTTTTCTACTCCCCCTCTACAGCGCATGTCTCTAAACAACCTCAACTTAATACGTCACTTCCACATGTGTAAAATAAAATACAATCTTTAAAACTCTAATTGTACAAAATATTAAACAGAAAAGTAAATCTCACACTTTTCCCCCCCTGAGAAAAAGAAATGTCCTCATTTCCACTAATAGGCAAAAATGAAAAGTATACAAATATATATATGATCATACTTGCATGGATATATTGCCTTTCTCTGGCCACTAAGGTGCGTGCCATATTATAAGAACACAACATTGTGTAGCAAACAGTTTTTTTTTTTTTTTTTTAAACAAAACAGCAACAATGCTATATAACAGGTCACATAAACTTCCTAGGCCTTTTGCTAATCCGCCCTGAACGAGTTACTACCCCCTCAGTTGACGAGGGTTCTCCCACTACAGAAGATCCTTCCAGCCCTTGAGATGGCTGTTGTATCGGCTGCTGAACAGGAGGTATGCGTCCTGAGGGCCTACGGATGTAGGGACGAGCCATCGGGGTCGTAGTGCTATTCTCTGCAGCCTCAGGTACTTGTGCCGTCAAAGGAAGAGACCCTGATAAAGATGTATATGTTGGTCTTGCTTCAGGTACCTCTTCCTCTCCATTCTGACCATTACCAGTGGATTGGTTAGTTTGAATATTCCAGCCAGATCTATATGGCTTTAAACGATCATAGTGCACAACTTTGAGTCCTGCTTTCTCATTCCTTAAGTTTAACACTGAGTAAATTACACCATCCATGTCCACAGAAATTATACGATATGGCCCTTTCCATTTGGGCTCTAACTTCTTTCTTAGTGTGGTCGGATCATTCATCCACACCATGTCTCCAACTGTAAAAGGCAGAAACTTTGCATACCTGTTAAAGTAATATTCCCGTTTGAGTTTCTGATCCATCCCATTACTAAGCACCTCTCTAAACACAGTTTCCATGCGCTCAACCAGAGTAGAGCCATAGTTCTGAGGGGTCTCCACATTAACTCCCTCCGGGGAATCAATCTGTACGTGCACAGGCAAACGAGGCTCCCTACCATGAGCTAGAAAAAATGGAGAGTAACCACTGCTAGAATGAGGTGTAGCATTAAATGATAGTACGATTGCCGACAAATACTGGTCCCATTCACCATCCTTGTTGAAGAGAACTTTGGACAACTGATCTTTCAGCGTCCTATTGAATCGTTCTACCATTCCATTACCACGTGGATGATACGGGGTGGTCCTTTTCTTTTTTATTCGTAGTCGTTGACAAATGTCATGTATGATCTCTGACTCATACTGACGGCCCTGATCTGATAATATTTCCTCTGGAACCCCATGCTCGGGTATATACTGTTCGCAGAACAGCTGTGCTACTGTGCTGGCCTTCTGATCTACCATGGAATATGCATTAACATATTTAGTGAAATGATCTTGTACTACCAACACATACCTATTTCCTCTAGAAGTAACAGGCATTTCGGTAATATCAGAGCACACAAGCTGAAAAGGTCTATCAGCACTAATAGACTGAAGAGGTGCCCGTCGTTCAGGAACCGGCTTCCTCCTAGATTCACAAGCTTCACATGACTCACAATGTTGTTCAATTGCACTTCTCATTCCTGGCCAAAAACACCAACTCCGAGCGCGTTTAAGTGTGCGCTCAGCACTATAGTGTCCGGCACAAGGATCACCATGTAAGCAATGTAAAGTGTCTTGAACAAGAGCCTCAGGAATTACTACTTGGTACATTTCAGGTTGACCTGGAGCCAGGTGAGCAGTACGACATAGTACGTCACCACGTAACACCAGGCGGGGAAACTGCCACCAAACTTGTCTTAATTTCCCTGTAACCTGTCTGAGATTAGGTCTCTTTTTGTTCTGAAGCCACTTAAAAACCTGTGAGAGATGAGGGTCTGTTTTCTGAGACTGTGAAATGTCCTTTCCCTCACTACTCAAAGAAACCTGCAAAGGGTTTACAGTAGACTCAATGTTTGCATCATCATTACCCCCCGGAGTCAAACAACTTAGAGGCTGCAAACTAGTATGACTGTCCAAACGACTGGCTCCAGAAACAACGCCTGTCCGAGAGATGTCAGTTAACTCTTCAGTTTGTATAGCCACTGTCTTTGTAAGAGCGTCCAGTGGTTTAGATAAATCCACGGGAATTCTAGACATAGCATCTGCATTAGTGTGTTTTCGTCCTTCCTTATGTAAAATGACCCATTCATACGGGTCTAGGTCCATAGCCCACCGACCTCTACGTCCTGTGGGATCAATGTCAAACTTTAATTTTCGAAGACCAACAAGAGGTTTGTGATCCGTTACGATTGTAAAAGGGCAGTTGCTCAAGTAATGACGAAAATGTCGAAACGACCAAACTATTGCCCATAATTCTTTATCGTAAGTGGACCATTTTCTTTCTGTAGGAGACAGTACATGGCTAGCATATGCCACAACACGTTCGTTGCCATTTTGTATTTGGGACAAAACAGCACCAATTGCCAGCTTAGATGCATCTGTGCTCAATGTAAATGGCTGATCGAAGTTTGGAAACGCCATGACAGGGGGCGAAGTCAGAGCATCTTTCAGCTGCTGAAATGCCACTGAGCAGTCATCTGTCCAATCAAAGAGGACATCCTTATAAGTCAGTCTGTGTAAGGGTTGAGCTTTAACAGCATAGTTTGGAACAAATCGCCGATAAAAACTACACAATCCCAGAAAAGCTCGTACCTCAGTGGGAGACCTAGGTGTTGGCCAATCTCTAACGCGCTGACTATGAGCTGGGTCCAGAGCCAACCCCTCCTTTGACACAATGTGAGCCATGTATTTCACAGATGCTTGACAAAACTGACATTTTTGGGGGTTAAGCTTGAGACCTGCTTCTCTAAACCTGGTCAAAATCTCTGTGAGATTTGCCATATGATCCTCAAAATCTTTTCCCATGCAGATTATGTCATCTAAATAAACGACACACTTTGTCCAATGTAGTCCTCTGAGGACCAGTTCCATCAGTCTTTGGAACGTTGGTGGACTATTCTTAAGACCCATAGGCATAACCTTAAACTGATATAAGCTATCACCCGTTGTAAAGGCAGTTTTCTGTCTGTCCTGTGCATCTAGTTCTACCTGCCAATACCCAGAAGACATGTCCATTGTAGAAAAGTACTGAGACCCTGACAAAGCATCCAGACTATCATCCACTCTTCGTATGTACCAATGCACAAAACAAAAACAGCAAAACTCGAAACTGTGCGCACACAAAACTTTACTCGTGCAATACAAACGAGGCGACGGTGGCACCCAACTGAAAAAAATGAATGGGTACAAAAACTGCTCGTCACCCCTGTTTCGTCTTCTTCTGTAGCCGAAATGGCACAATCACGTTAATGTCTCACACCTGTTCCAGCAATCCAACTCCGTGAAGCGCAAACGAAAAACTCAACCACTGTGCAATGCAGTGCAAAGAAGCCTACGTCGGCATTCAGGAGAGTTCAATCTTAGCTAACTACCGGTGTCCAGAATGCCTCAATGCCGCATCCATCCGCGTAGTGCCCGCCGAAAACCTTGCTTACATGCCAAGCATGTCTTCCATCCCACCGCTGTCACCAATTATTGTAAGAGGGGTTAAAGCAAGCTTGTTCATAATCCAGTCGTCAACGTAGGTTATGAAAGTGATGCAGGCACATTAAATAAAGCTGTACGGACTCAATTTATTAGCCAAGCAACATTCGTTAAACATTCAACCCCGACACCTTTTTCTACTCCCCCTCTACAGCGCATGTCTCTAAACAACCTCAACTTAATACGTCACTTCCACATGTGTAAAATAAAATACAATCTTTAAAACTCTAATTGTACAAAATATTAAACAGAAAAGTAAATCTCACACTAGTGTTTCGACCTTTGGCTAGCACAATTCGACGACACAATTTACAAAGCTACTGTTTGTCGGTTGATGTCGGATAACTTGAAACCCAATCATTTCCAAACGACAGGCTCAATTTTTTTTAACCAATTCTTCTTTGTCAGGCAAATCAACCCCACTGGCGTTATTTTCAGACATCATTAACGCTTGCTTACACTTGCCAACAAAAGCAGTTTACGCATATTGTTTGCTTCCTTTGGAGTTGCGCTAGCTTGTTTGTTGACTTTCATTGGCTGACACAATACGTGCAGTGTACATGCTGCATTTTTTTTTTTAAGATACTAATTTGAACTAGCCCACAAGGCAATATCACTTGACTAATATTTTAAACCAAACAGAAACACTTTACTAATACATTTATTAATATATCGTGATATCCATGATATGGCTAAATCCATATCATGGTACAACGCAATACCGGTATTCGCGTTCATACCGGTATACCGCCCACCCCTAATTGCCAGCTGCCAGGAGACAAGCAGTTGCAAAAAAGGGAGAGGAGCATCAGTGTCAGCGGTCAGAAATGAGTCCTGAGTTGGCAATCACAAAATGGTTTGACAACAAACCAGTGCTGATGGCGTCCACTGTACATGGAAAAGATCTTGAAGATATCTGCACCAGATGGTCCAAAAAAGAAATGGCCAATGTTCAGGTGAGAAGACCAGCAGTGATCAGGCAGTACAATGCCAACATGGGTGGCGTGGACCTATGTGACTGCATGCTAAGCTTTTATCATATGTCTAACACAAATGTGCTTCCTCACTTCTTTGATGTTGCCATTACAAACTGCTGGATCCAGTACAAGTCTGACAGCAAAGCGCTTAACCAATGTTGTAGAAATGTTGGTCATATGCATATATGTATGTGTATGAAATCTATAATCTTCTATGTTCATTGGTAAGAGACAGGAAGTCTGGGTGACCTGAAAGAGTTCTTGTCACCTGGGGGGAAGAGACAGTTGGTCTAAGGACAATGTGGGTTTGGTGGTATTGTTCTTGTCACCTTTGATGAGATAGATAAATGGATCAAGCTGCCCTGACTCTTCCTGTTTCATAGGTGATGTCAATTAAGTTCTTGTTTGAAGATGGTCACACAAAGACAGTTGACCATTTGACTGGTCAAACTCCCATGGTTGTATTATCTGTTGGTTTGGGGAAATTTGCCACACAAAGAACAGTGAGACATTTGATATGTAAATTTAAGCAATAAGCCCCAAGAGGCCGTGGTTTACGCTGATTTTAGAACAGGTAAGGGGAGCTGTTAGGCACGACGCGAAGCGGAGTTACCTGTAACCCCCTTACCTGTTCTAAAATCAGCGTAAACCACGGACTCGCGGGGCTTATTGCTTTTCTAAAACTGTTACTACAAATATTTGATATGGTTTCATCAATAAAAACAAATAGAAACAAAATAGTTTCATAATAAACCGTCATTCTTCCGCTACTACAAAGTATAGTTCCTACATAAATCGTTGCCACGCAACAGCCAGATGGACATCTTTGTTGTCTTTTTCAATTTGAAATATTCAATGCGCAGTAATATGGAATGTTAAAGAATGTTATGAGGACAACCTGTGAGGTTATGCTGGATTTTACAACGGCATGGAACGCGATATAGCCAATCACAATCAAGGATGGGAACAACCAGTTTTAGAAGTATTGTTTTAAACTGTCACTGAGTTGAGTGAGCCAATCACAGAGTTGGATACATTTGATTGATTGACTTTATAGAATGCCATTGATCTCAAGTTTATATAAGTTTGTGCATGTGTGATAGTCGCCATCACTCCTACGAACGATCTGTGTGGATAGCACCTCCTCTTTCGTTGAGACTGATCACAAAGTACTTTGTTTAATCATATGAAATTGTATAGTCTTAATAAATTGTATTGAAACTTCCATCTTCGACTATTCATATCTACACAGACCATCTTGAATTTTCTACCACAGTTTGGTGCCGAAACCCAGGATCCTCGTCTGCTCAGCGTTTAACAGACTTCTCCCTTTGACGGCGACTTGATCAATCCGGCTGGAAACAGCTGCCTATACCTCCACCTAAATTGACGGAGATAGCGGGGCCGATTCTTGGGGGGTTTGACTGATTTGCGCTGTTGCTGACGCGGGATCTTAAAAGAACAGGGGGGTATTCGTCGTAGCTCGCTAAGCAGTTTAGCGAGCTAATTTTCAGGCTAAGATAAAACACGCCCCTCTTTTTGGTTCGAGGAAGCAAGTTTAGATAAATCACCATAGTAACATATCAATTAGCACTAACCTGCTCGAGAGCAGGCTAACGTAAGTGTAGCTGGATAAGCTTGCCACACCCCCGGAAAATAATTGGCAGCTCCCTTTTTGAGAGACCCAGCTGACCAAGGAGATATATAGTTCGATTAGCTTTCCATACCAATAGAGTTCTTCGCGATCGCCAAGATCCTTTATTTCACACGGATGAGTTCTTGTTTGAGCGATATCGATTCAGCCGACAAGGACTCATTTATTTGCAAGACCTTCTCGGGTCGTACATTGCAAATATCACACACCGCAGCAAGCTATGCATGAGCTTATGCTGCTGTATGTGAATATGTAACGCTATGTTTCAAGAAATGTCTTATCTGTTGTGCCTGTCCTTTTTATGTTTCACTGTGGGAGAGTGGGAAACGTCATATCGATTCTTTTTTATGTCTTGACTTGAAGAAATTGACAATAAAGCTACTTGAAACCTTTACTGTGCTTCAGATTCTATGCATAGCCTTGAGGCTACATTTTTTTACAGTATAGGCGATGCAAAAAACATTGGCAAAGCTGCAGCATGCGTTGCTGTAAGAAAAGTGTAGGCTATTGGCGCTTAAACAGCTGAGGAATCAATTCATATTCCCTGGCCATGTCCCAGTCAATGAAATCAAAGAGGGATTTACACATAGGCCTACATGCATATACACATATGATATCAGGTCAAATGGGCCATCAGGTAAAATGGGCCATTTAACCCTTGTGCTGCCTTCGGGTCACATGACCAAAAGGTTCATAACGAACCATCGTTGTGTTTACCCAATTTTACCCAATACAAAAGCAAATAAAAATAATTTTCTTTTAACCTTCGCAATGTGGGGGGTCTGAGACAGCCCAACGGTTAAAAGAAAATGCTTCACTTTGTTTTTGTATGCGGTAAAGTTGTCGCAAACGACGGTGGGTCACAATGACTGATGGGTCAGAATGACCCGAGGAGAACACAAGGGTTAAGGTTTGGGGGTCCCAGCCCTGACAAGTAATAGGGGATTTGATTGCTTTATGGTTGCTATGGTGGGCGGGCCAATAATTCAAACAAGACTGCACCAGAAAGCTGCATGGTAAGTAGCCTGGCATACCAAATCTAACTTAACTATTATAAGGATAAAAAATCTATAAAAAAAAAAAAACATGCACATAAAAAAACTAATATCTAACTAATAACTA
Organism: Hypomesus nipponensis; assembly: GCF_054491055.1. Taxonomy (NCBI): domain Eukaryota; kingdom Metazoa; phylum Chordata; class Actinopteri; order Osmeriformes; family Osmeridae; genus Hypomesus; species Hypomesus nipponensis. The sequence goes on from NC_140373.1 coordinate 18,665,071, forward strand.
ACATAATATCTGTGTTGATGGCATCAATCAGAAATAATGTTGTTAGTTTGGTATGTTAACATATTTTTTGCAAAAGTGATGTTTTTCTTGGTGGCCCAATTTACCTTAACCCACTGAGGTAAAATGAGCCATCATCTGTGTCCCTCACAAACACACATACACATGTGTTGGAGTGTGAGTGTGTGTGTGTGAGGGTGTGTTTTTGTGTCACACCATGACCCCCCCCAACAGTAATAATGGTAGTAGATATTTTATGTATAGTGAGTATGGCGAACGAGAAGGAAGCGAGAGGAGAGAGGGAGAAGGAAAGGGAGAGAAAAGAGAGGAGGAGCAAGGACCAGAGAGGAAAGGATACAAAGATAAAACAGGGATGGAAAGGAAGGCCAAACAATTACAATCTGTGGAAAGAGGAGAGGATGAAGGGGACTTAGATGAATACGTGGAGAGAGAGAAGAAAGGAATTACATTGAGTGTGCACCTCTTATCAAGAGCATGGGGTGTGCCGCAATCCACACTGCAAAGACGCATCAGTGGAAAGGTGACTGGCAGTGAACATGTGTCAGGGCGGAAGCCCAACCTTCCACAGGAGGCGGAAAGGGAGCTTGCTGCCACCCTCAACACATTTGCGCATAGGGGGTTTCCCTTCACAACATGTGAAGTCCAGCAAGTGGCCTTTGATTTTGCAGCCAAGAACAACATATCTGGTTTCTCCAAGACAGCGGGGAGGGCCGGATTTTACTGGTTTAAGAATTTTCTAAAGCGCAACCCAGAGCTTGGGATGCGCAAGCCAGAGGTCCTGTCTGCAGCCTGGGCTGCTGGACTCAACAAAGAGGTGGTTAGCCAGTGGTTTAACCAGTATGAGAGCTTTTTGGTCGAGCTGAGTATTGAGGGCACACCGTCACATATATATATATGGAACAGTGACGAGTCTGGGCTTCAGGATCATTTTTTTTATAATGGCACATATGAACATGTTTGTTTAATGCAGTTTAAATGTTATGTGGCTGTATAAGCAACTGTGTTTAAAATTAAAATGGATGATAAATTACTATTTCCCTTTGCAGTTTCACTGGCCCATTTTACCTGAACAGCTGGCCCATTTTACCTGAAACTGCTTGTGCAAAAAAAGTTGGCACAGCTGATGTTTCAAGAACTGTAGGGCTTCAATTTGTTTTATTTATTACATCATTTCAACAAAAGATTATCAAAAACAGTCATTAGTAATCATATAAACACATGGAAAAGGCATGGTATTGTAGCCTATTATTGTCCCAAACGATTTAAGTGGCCCATTTTACCTGATATCACCCAAGTACATGCGCTTTCAGTAGGCCTACATATATCGTCATAAGTGTCTATGAATTCGTCTCAATTAGATACTCTTTGGCCTTGTTTTTATACTTATTCTGAAAGAGTTTATATCATAATTTTCGCTAGCAAGATCTCATTCGATGATGAATTTCCATTAAGCCTACTGCCAGCAGGCACATTTAAAGAAATGTGATCTGATTGATCGGGGTAATAAGCCACTAAAGATGAGCATATACATTTTACCAAAATACGCAATTAGTTTATCGGCAATTTTTTTGCCAAGCTTGCTCTGGCAGCGGTGGCGGTGGTTGATTTAGCCATAATAATATGCTAATTGTCTTCGTAGACTCATTATAATAGTTTGCTCAGATGGCGAGAATATCACCGCTCTCTCTTTCGTCTTTTCGCCATCATACCGTTACAAAATCACGGTTTTGGTGATCGACCTTTCCTGCCTTTTGAAGTAGGACGTGCTCGTGCACTTGCCCTGATAAGTTTAGCCTGATTGAAATTAACCACATGATTTGGATGCGGATCAGCCGTCAGACCAACGCAGCAGATAGCTATGCTACCTGTATGGGGGTGACAGTGGAATCGCACTGCCGAACGGCACGGCTTGTCAGGATATATTATTTTGGCACAGATAGTAGATTTTGTAGAGGTACCTGGGCGGATAAGTGCTCTACAGAACATAGATATTGAAGTCTTAAATAGTTTGAGACCTATTGAGCACTGTTCGTGTGCAAGATGTACAGGTAGTGGGGGGTGATAAGTGCCAGGTAATGTTAGCTAACACAGCTAGCAACAAAGAAGACAATCACTGCCACCACCGCTACATCGCTCTGCTATTATGTGGATAACTAGGTCGATGAGGCACCTGATTATAACGATCTAGCCTCACCATTATGCCATGCATTACCATTTAGTGAGACGAGACCTGAAGTGAAGCCAGACGATTCCAGACATTACCCATACCTTTGGATTTACAGTAGGCTACTGCTTCAAATGGAAGTCAAGTTTCTTAACGCTTTGTTATTATTGGCAATTTAAAGTTGCAACTAACCAAGACGTGTCAAGACCAAGACCCATTCAACACGGTACACAATAACCAAACCCAGATATTAGGTACAGGTTTATGGAATTATTCAATATTAAATCAAACCACTACCACTGGACTCGTTTTAATGACCATTCAGTGACAAAACGGGTTTGGCTGTTCATATGTGCCAATACAGCACAACACTACTAGCTCTACAGTAGCTAGCTCTAGCTGAAATGGCCACACTGATGTCGTCCTTTTATTATTTTGTCAGCTAGCTAGCCGGATAGCCAGCCACTTGGCCTACAGTTGCCGACTTCGACACCGGTGACAGCCAACATACCACCTAGGAAGACATAGTGTTGGCAGTGATTGTTAGCTTTGCAGACGAGTTACACGTCACACGAGCGAAAGCCATGTTTATAAAGGTAACTTCAGCGCAACCTCATAGCTATCAAAGATCAAGTCCCCACACGTAGGCTACTAAGTCACCGCCATCACTCCCATACAAAACGTAGAGACGACACAGACATTATGGGCAAAGCTTGTCTACATTGTATGCTTTTCGGCAGTGCGATGCCACTGTCACCCCCATACAGGTAGCATAGTTATCTGCTACGTTGGTCTGACGATAACCACGCCCCTCTCATTTGCATGTGAGATTTGGAAATAAATGTGGTGTGGAAATACATGTGGAAATACATGTGGAAAAAAATGTGGTGCGTAAAAGTCTCAAAAAATAAATAAATGTGGCATTAGGAAATAAAAGTCCGATGAATTAAATACATGTTGTCTTTACAAAAACGTCATTTTTAAATAAATAAATGTATTTATTTATTGATTTAATTTTGACTAACTCGGCGTTCCATATAATTGGGTATAGACCGGAGGAGAACTGTGTCCTGTATGTGCAAGTCATACGAAATAATTGGGTGAGGCCAGAGGAAAACTCATCCTTTACGTGTCAAGTCGTAAAAAAGCATGCAGGGAAAGTGTGTAGACGTACACACTAAAGGGTGATAAATTCACATGTGATATCGTGTTATGTGTCTGTTTGAGACCCTAGGATTAGAATGTGTTGGATTGGTGATAGTTTGAGAAGTTGTATTGGCTTATGGTGGTCATAACAGTTCTTATTTATTACTAAGGCGTGACATAATTCTAAGTCCAGAAGAGAAGTGGAAAAGTATACTTGTGAGAATTGGTAACCAGCTGAGTTTAAAAAAAAGAAGAAAAAAAAAGAAGAGAAGTTAGGAAGTATAGGCCTATGAAATTTCAAAGTGAGTTTGTAAATGCGCGTGTTCATTTTTGTTTTACTTACGTTAAAAGAAGTATGAGTAGTAATTAATGGTGTCAACGTAAAAGCTATATCTACAAATTACAAAAATCAAAATTATAAATAATTTTTTATGTTGGTTTGACGGTTTGTAATTTACGATTGTAGGCTATTCGGTAAGGGTATATGTTCATTGACAAGTTGTGAAATCGGAATTTGAGAGTTTTAAGAAAAGGAAAGGGGTAATTGTGTCTTTATTTCCTTTCGTTGGTTATTGTTGGTTCAGTGTGGTTATTGTTGGTTCAGTGTGTACAAATAGCCTATGGATTGTGATTCGAAAATGAATAAGGCTAAAGATGGTCTGGAGGCAGAATTAACCTGTCCAAACATTGATTACATTAAGCAAAAGTATGGTAACAATAGTTTATTGCAAATATGGATTGATATATGTAGATTTCAGAGTGTGGGGTCATTTTGTTGTGAAATTATCAAAAGCTTGTGCAGAGTGAAATTGTTACACAATTTGGAAAATAATAGATGTACGCCTGAGTGGATGGCTTTTCTGACTGAATGGAGGCAGGTAGAGTCAGAGAGAAATAAATATTAGAACAGAATGTGGGGAATTTTTCATTATTTCCACACAGATTCACGATTCAAATTTTCTGGCTGTCCCGCAAACCGTAGACTGAAGGGGTTTTGCTGCGGGATGCGCAAGCGCATGAGGTTTTGCTGGCAAAGCGAGGACAAACTACGAACGTGAGGTCAGATATTTGTATACGGGTGTCTTCTGATAGACGGTTATGTAGGAAAAGTCAAGAAAGCAGGATCCTGGAATTTGTGTATAGATTTGCTTTGGATTCCCGCAAAGATTGCGGCTTGTGCTTTGACTTGCACTATTGCCTATACTTATTCAAAAGAAGGAGAAGTTAAAGTCCTCTCCGGTTCAAAAGGGTTTGAGTCCCTGAACGAGTTTAAGAATGTTAGGTATAGGCTTGGGTGCTATTGCTTCTGTCTCAAGGGACAGCACTGAGTTACAATTGATCAGAGTGAATACTGAACATGTTGAAATATGGTTGGAAAACATGCAGGAAAGTCAAAGACACAAAGTCATGCCAACACGATTGGATAGGAATGGTCAATCTATGTTGAGCACAAAATGTGTGGTTTGATTGGGGGTATTTGAGCATTATGGAAGTGAATCTACGGAGATGTGTCATCGCGGTTGAAAGTTTTCTGGGAATTGGGGGCGAGCTCTCACAAATCAGAGGGCCTCGTGAACAGAAGTTGAGTTCCAAACTGGTGACGTACTATGTTGACACACGTACAGATGACACTTGGGAGAGACTTTGTTATATTATCTTCAGATTTTCATGGATGTTTATCGGTTATGACATTGTTGGTATGAGGAGAGACTTGTTATATTGTTTTACAACTTTGTGTTGACCGTTATGCTATTTGATGTTAGATTTTACATCAGTCTGTTTTGTTTTGAGGATGGAGACAGTCTGTTTTTGAAAATTCTAATGTTAATTCTTTGGCTGAATTCTCCATTTGAAAAGAGGCGCATGCGCTTGAGTCTAACGGCTCATTCTGCGTGCAGTGGCCCACAATGAGTGATTAAAAAATTATTTTAAAAAAAAGACACTCATCTGAAAGAGATTTGACGTTGAAAATAGAAATGGATTGGTTTGAAAACACGTGTGTGTGTTTCTTTTTCTTTGTCAAACTTAAGAAATATTGTGAGTTGCCATACTTTTGATTTGGAAATCATGTACAGACCGATTTTCTATCTTATGAGCTTGATTCGATATTGGATAACAGTAGGCTGTTGCGCTGCTAAATTTCGGTTCTTGGGTCAGATAATTGGCCAGTTTTGGCAACGAAAGCGATATTCATTCGAAGAATTACAATCCAAGGTTATTGAAACGTTTATAGAAAGTTTTTGTGTTCAAACGGAAATTTCAGTTTATGTTGTTAAAGGAATATATTTTTTGTTTAGGCCTACGTATTGAACTAATCTGGAAATGTTGCTTCGGTTTTGTGTTATGTGAATGAGGTTACTGTAATATCTACATTTGATTTCAATACGTGCGTACTGGTGATATCCATTGACATGGAAGCAATCAATGTTTTTTGTTTTTTTTTCATTTGTGTGGGAAGTTCACAGATGGGATTGTTGTTTAAAGAAATATGTAAAGGGTTATGAAGACGTGATTAGAAAGGTTTATATGATTTTAGTTCCGTTTTAGGCCAGTCTGTTGAACGAAGTCTGTTATAAATTGTTAGGGTAGCTTTGGGATCTGAGAGCAAAAGATCCTAGCTGTGACTTTGTTAGCTAGCTAATGGCTAACGGTGAAAACGTGGATAAGGTCCGTTTTGCTTTGTCCTGAGACTGAGGAGAGTCCAAGATACGTGATGAGTATTTTGATACATTTGTTAACAAGGTTTTTGTGTGTTTGAGTACAATTTATGAGTTTCAGAAATTCCAAGGAAAGGTGGGGGCTAAAACAGAGTCCCGTTACGTTGAGATCTTAAAGGTGATAAGTGAATGGAAGGTAAACCCAACCATCTGTGTTGTAAAAAAAAAAAAGGGGTTCAGAGTTTTGCTCTGTCCCAAAGCGTGTTGTTTGATTTGAGTTTAAAAGCGAGCTGACAGGCTATGTTTATTTGAGTTGATTCATTGAGTAAAAACTAAGAGTAAAAGTGAGAAGTGTTACATTAAACCATATACAAACTACAAAATATTGAAATTAAATATTTTTAGTTTGGGTTTTTGGTCCGCTTATTTGAAATTTGAGATCCGTGCATTACGCATGCTAAGGGTGTAATGGCTGGTAAATATAAGAATATTCAAAGGAGTATTCTGTATTACATGCTTTTATAATACTTTTGAGAAGTTAAATAATAAGGTTTTGTTTTATGGGCTTGTGTTACTTTTGTTAAATTGTGAATTTGAAGGTTTAAAAATAAAAATAGACTATGCATATGCTTTGAAGAAGTATATGGGCAAATATTTTTTGTCAAAATAGTAAAATCGCAGTTTTTTAAGAATTTGATAGAGGTATTGGATGTAATTTGGTTATGTAATGAGAAAGATAATGATTACAATGTACTTTATTTGGAGTTTGATTGGAATATGGTTTTAAGTTTTATGTGGGTGTTTTATCAAGAGCCTGGTACAATGTTTTGGGATGAACAGTTAGGCTTTGATGAAGTGGTTTTATTATGGTACTGGTGCATAGAGGGTTTTTATAACTTTTGGGTTTGAAATTATTTGGGAAGACTCATTATGTCTGATAAATTGTGGTTATGGTGGTTTGTGCTAATTAGCCTGTTTTGGACTGCAGCCAAAGCAAGTTATGAGGTTCTACCTATCTAACCTATATAGGAATATAGATGGGGTATACGTTGATTAAATGGCTATGTTATGGTCTATGTTTTGATTTAAGAATCATGCAGATTAAATTCTGGTATAGGGTAGTGGTGATAGTTTTCCTAATTTCTTGGACAAAGAGAGATTTGATTTGGTGAATTTAAATACAGAAAATAGAAGAGAATCTAAAATATAAACGTATTAATTTGAACTGTTCCTGAAGTTTTCTTTAGAAAAGATAATAAGAGATTAAAAGTTGGGGTTATTCTTAATTTGGTTGTTTTCTAAAATAGTTTGATTCTCTACAAATTAGTTCAAAAGTTGGTTGCTTCAGGGTAAGCTTGTCAATTCATAAAAGGGAAAAGAGTTAACACATTTACTGATAGTTAATACTCCATTGGTGTTACATATGAATTTGGGAAAGGCATGGAAACAGGAAGTTTCTTGGTTTCACCTGTGAAACAACTTGATGTATGCAAATGTGGGATTCACTGTAACAATGATGATTATGTCACAGAGAAATGCTAGTGCTGAAACTAGCTAGAGCAGTTTTGTAGATTACCTGCAAGCAATGATGAATTAACTTGAATGTATTTTTGATGTTGACATGTGTTTGCAGGAAGTGCTGAGATGGTGTTGTCATTGTCCGGATAAGCTTAACTTAACACATTTTGGGTTAACAGGAGTCTTTTGAGGAAAAATTGTTGTGTGACTTTGATACAATATTTGTCACAGATTCTTTAAGGGAAGCGCAGGCTTCTTAGAGAGGAAGAGATGACGTTTAGTAATTTATGACTGACAGATGACTGACTGATCCAAACAGAAAGTGACTATGAGGTTTTATGACTTTAGCGTCAGTAGTTTGGCTCTGTGGTAAGATTGTGAGGGTTTGATGTACTGCTGAGTGAAAATGTTTGACTGTATTTAACCCAGAGTGAGAATTTTGTTTTTGTTTGAGTATATTTTACAAGAATTACAGAATGCAGCAGACAGATGGAGAAAGGAATGGTGGAATGGAGATTTGAATTTGGACTAAACCACAAGAAAATGCGTTTTGGAAAAAGGAAGGATATGAGAATGAAAATGGAGGTTGTATGGTCTACTTAAAACATTTATCTTGAGATTTTGCTCAGTTAACACATGGAAAGATCATGCCTCTACAGTTTGTGTGATATCAAGTATGCATTAATTTTAATATACAAGGGGATTTGTAATGATTGCATAGTTATTTTGTCAGACTTGTGTGGAACAAGTAATATGGAAAAAGGAATTTAACACGTTAAGGTTCATGGTTAAGGTTCGAGAAACTATTTGAGTATCGATAGATGGATATTGTGGAGTAAAATTTTGAAGATCGTTGAAGACTGTTAAATGGGAAGACATTTGAGACTTCAGGCAGATTTGGGGTCAGTGGCCAAGCTTTTGTAAATTTAGATTATTCTTCAATTAGATTTTTCTTTGAGGATATGTAATTATATGGGTCACACCTGGTTAAGGAAGTTATTTTGGTGTTGATAGGAGTCAACATTTTGTTATTTACTTCAGTTGAATGAGAAAATGGGATCTTAAAGACTAAGTCAGACGACAAGAAGTCAGTTACCTATTAACTGACCTCTGTGAGAATGTGCACTGTGCAACCCTTTGTAGTTTCCTTTTGTGAGATTCACAGGCAGGTGGAGGAGGCTTTTTCTCACTGGTGACTGGACCGCTGCATAATTTGATACCAGGGGACTGGATCGTGGTGAAGGACCTGAAAAGTCCTGGTGCCATACCAGATTCTCCTGACGACTAATTCGGCGGTAAAAGACCGGGGAGGGGAGAGCAACGTGGATACACGCTAGCCATTGTAAGCGTGCGCCTTGCCTGGAGACAGAAGGAGAAGATGCGCGTTCTGCGTAGTACCAAGGAAATTTCAGAGCTGTACGCAAAGTGCGGTGTCGTTGAAAGTTGCTGTGAGCAATTTGATCGTCGTTTACAATTGGTTTGACTAGACTACACTGCCTGAAAGAAGATTGCATATAGCCAACTGAAGATGGAAGAAGAAGTTAATGTGAATGATAGTATGACATCAGATTTACAGATGACGATGTTAATGTGTTTGCTTCTGATGTTCTAAATATAATGATATGTTTAGATTGATGGGAATACATTTGCTTTTTGTATGTTTGTATTCGGTATGGATGCTTTTTACTGAGTTGTATTGCATACTTATGTTGATGTTTGATTCTTATTCTTCTTAATGTACTGTTTGGGTTATGGTGTTGTTTTAAAAAAAAAAGTATGGAATGTGGTAGAAATTTTGGTCATGTGCATATATGTATGTGTATGAAATCTATAATCTTCTATGTTCATTGGTAAGAGACAGGAAGTCTGGGTGACCTGAAAGAGTTCTTGTCACCTGGGGGGAAGAGACAGTTGGTCTAAGGACAATGTGGGTTTGGTGGTATTGTTCTTGTCACCTTTGATGAGATAGATGGTTGGTTTGGGGAAATTTGCCACACAAAGAACAGTGAGACATTTGATATGTAAATGTATTGTTTTAAACTGTCACTGAGTTGAGTGAGCCAATCACATAGTTGGCTACATTTGATTGATTGACTTTATAGAATGCCATTGATCTCAAGTTTATATAAGTTTGTGCATGTGTGATAGTCGCCATCACTCCTACGAACGATCTGTGTGGATAGCACCTCCTCCTTCGTTGAGACTGATCACAAAGTACTTTGTTTAATCATATGAAATTGTATAGTCTTAATAAATTGTATTGAAACTTCCATCTTCGACTATTCATATTTACACAGACCAGCTTGAATTTTCTACCACACCAACCAGCAAAGAACACCCAACAATACCTGGACTTCAAATTGTCCCTGGCAGAAGAGCTGTTGGATAGTCCAGAACTTGATGACAGCAGTGAAGACAGTGAGGAAGAGTATGACCCACCAACCAAAATGAGGAACCAACAACCAGAGCCATCTATGCGCAGACTAGGAGCCAGGCACTTGCCAGAGATGGTGGATATCAAGCATGCAGAAAGATGCAGAAATAAGGGTTGCAAAAGTAAGACGTACATGAGGTGTACCAAATGCAATATGTTTCTTTGCATTACCAAAAAGAGGAAATTCTTCCAGGACTATCACCGCTTAACATAAAACAATGCGTTCAAGTCCAAATATTTTTTTATCAAGGTAAATGTAATCTTGGTTTATTGTCACTCTAGAGCCATATTATGTTCAGTTTTTTATCTTCTAAGTTTGGCTGTCTTTTTACACTAAAATGATCCTGTAGTCCACTACAGTGGACATGCTATAAAATAAACGTTTTCAAAAGTCTAAATTGTTAGATGTTTTTTTTAAGCCAAAATAAACAGGAAATGACCCCAAAAAATTACATGGAAACACAACTTTTACTTGGCTCCCAGGAAGATTTTATATAAATAATTTCGGACATGGTTGACAACGGACAAAAACTGGTTGGCTCATGAGCGAAGCAAGTTCAGGCATGGATCTCGGGCAGCACGCGTCATCCGTTCATTACCACACCTGTGTTAGCAGGTTGGGCCAGGTCCGATAAGACGGCATTAAAAGGCCGAGCAGAAACGCACACACTCACCCCGGTTGTTGTATGATCAGTGCTGCTGCTGCCCTCCACTGTCCCCTTCTCACCCTTGCTGTCTGTATCTTATTTCCATCAGGGGGATTATATCTCTATTGCTCCCTGCCCAATATGTCATGTATGTATATGTCGCATCCACTCCACTAAAGTCAAACCTATTTCCATGTCATGATTATCAATAAATGCTCAAATGTAATATGTGAGTGTTTTGACTGAACTAGTGATTTGGGCAAATGAACACAAATGGAGGCAAAAATTTGCTTAATATGCGCAAATAATTTGCTTGCCGTTGGTGTGAACACAGCATAAAAGAGCAGCACAACATGTTATCAGCTTAAACACATTGTCATGTCTATTATGTAAGGGATACTGCCCGACGCAGTGTCCAATATCACCTGATAAAGGACGATGCGGAGGCGTGAACCGGTTGCTTCCGCGGAGTCCATTATCAGGTGATATTGGACACCTCGAAGGGCATTATCCCACTTATACCATGGTCACTTGCCAACAATTTTTTTTTACAAACATTGATTTATGTTTTCAGGCATTTTGCAAGATAAATCAAATGTTTTTTAACGTTAGCCAACTCTGATATTTTATAGTCCACTCAGCTCATAGAACAAACCGGCTTTCCCTTGGCTGAGCTATTAGCCCGAAAGCTAACGTTTTGCTAGCAAGATTCAGAGGCAATAACATTGTGTACGGTTGACAAACAATAAATATAATTGTACAGTATGTTTGACAAGAAGTTTGGCTAGCTAACCAGCCATGTCACTGTCCCAAAATTAATATAAAGATTTTCACAAACAATATCGGCCATATACTAGTACTAGGCTACTGTACAGTACAGCCGCAGCCTGTGGAGCGAGTTGAATAAAAAATGGATGTGAGATGACCGCATCAAAGTTGACATTTTCTCCAAACAGTGATAATAATTTGACAGCATTTTTAACAACAATACTAGCCAGCTATCGAGCCATGTCATTGTCCCCAAATACAATCAAGATTTTTAAGAAGAAAATAATCGGCCATGTGTAGAGTTGCTGCTACTGTCGTGTTGGCCGGAGCCAGTCTGAAGTAGATTGACTAGCGAGGTGAATAGCGAATGGGATGTGAGATGAGCGGTTACGTAACACTGACAGTACATTCTGAATTTTCTTTTTTTTCAAATAGTTTAAAATAAATATTGAAGTCACTCGTTGTAAATACAAGTTAGCTTCTTGTTAAAGTCTTTCAAAGTTATGGAGGCTTTGACTCCGTCACTGTTGTTATGGTTACTTATTTCAGACACTTTGTACAGGCTCATATACTATGTTGCCAGCGGAATACTTTCGAACAGTGAAAAGACAGTTTTGCTGCAATGGTGTCCGTTATCACCCAATAATGGACACCCCTGCAGCCAATCAGAATCGAGTATTCACCCAGACCATGGTATAATGCGACTTAGATGAGGATCAGGGGGGTATTCCAGGTAGCGGGTTTAACAAACTCTGAGCCTAACCCTGAACTCAAAGTTAAGTTACTCTAAAAATGGGAAAATCCGAAAACTCAGTTACAGAAAAGCTGATCTGAATTTGTTAACTCAACTCGGAGTACCTCAACTCGGAGTTAAGCATGGGCATGAGAACTACTAAAAGACAACATTAATGGAGCTCCAATACTAGGATCCACCATGGCACCCAATGGAAAAAAAACATCCTACTTCACCACACTTTACATACAAGTTTTATTTCGTGTTTATGGTCAATCTGAGCACATATTCTGGAAAAAAGCAACACGGCAGTATCAGCCTAGCTTATACAGAGACAATTGCTACCGAGTCAATGCATAAATTTGAATACAATAGCCAGTCCATACATTGAACATTTAACCCCAATGTTCGGTAATATTACAGGGGAAAAAGTGGTGGACTAATAAAATAGCATATTCAATGTTATATGAAATTTAAAAACATACTACGAACAGATAATGCATATTTTGCTTAGGCTTGTGATTGTAACCTCGACGTCACCATGGTTTTAATCATATTCGACATGATACAAAGTCTAAATATGAATTGGTGCCTATTTGAAGTTGTAGTAGCAGTTTCCCCCAACAAAATGCTTTTCATCAAAGGAGGATGATGATTAAGATGATGAAGAGACATTAATGACTGCTGCCGCAGAAATGGATGCAAAGAATTATGTATGGTAGCTACTGGCAGTTCTCTCTCCATGTACTTTTATTTACAGGCTTGTGTGGAATTGTCAGTAACACTGACATTATGAAAATAATGAATATAAAAATGGTTTGCACATTCGGACAACAGAGCATGGATGTTGTATACAGTGAGATGTTAACTTAATGGCAGGTGAATTTTACATGTGGAACTGTGAAATTGAATGTAATCTCATGGATTCCCACTTACAAGTAAATGAGTTGTACAAAGTGCATCTCATGAAGATCGTTTAAAAACTGACCAAGAGATGATGTAGGCCTATTTAGGGTAGAAGAATAAAGGCTAATCTTGAAAAATATTTACTGGAATACCAGTTACAGGAGTATGCATGGTCACAGGTGATGTTAATAGTAAGAACAATAACCTATATGAATATTAATTGTTGAATTTTCTGAATTACTATTATGACCAAGAGATGGTGCAGAATAGATGGTGCGAATTACTGGATGGAGTCTCAACTTGATGGCTCTCAAACATCATTGTGTAACTTACTGTAGCATTGCTTGTCATGTTGATAAGTAAGGTCAAGATTATGGTGTGATTGTAGTTGTTCTTGGGTATAAAAGGAATTGTGAAGCATTGTTCTGTGGATTCTTGATCCCCTGAGACCTCCTTCTCAGCTCTGGCTTGTCCTACTCCTTCTTCCTCACCTCTTGCTTTCTGTCTCTGGTTTACAATAATCATGGTAGAGTAGGTGAGAGTTAACCTTCATTGATTTCATTCCTTTGCAATATGATTAAATGATTACATTATTTAACCTTAATTTGACCATTTTTGCTACGATTTAACCCATTGAGTCAAATAACTGTAATTCCATTGGTGTTGGGATTATTAAGTTGATGTTAATACACTGTTCAGTTTCCCCATATTCCTTCAAACCATAGGGGAATTACTAATGAAGAAATAGATTTGCTGAAACACCAGTTACAGGACGGTACATGGTGAATCATGTAAATTGTAGGAACAATAGCCAAATAAAAATACTCATTAGATTTCTATTTGTAGGCAATGAAGAGCATTATTTGCCTTTATTTCAGTGCCAAAAAGCATTTGGTCAGTTTTGAGTGTAACATTAGCGATGAAGTAGCCTGGCTCTGCCCTCCTACGTACTTCCGCTCAATTTCAATTTTTCTTCTGTACTAGGTCTGGCCATGAGGTACGTGAGTCAGATGTCTCTGGTTAGTTTTCTACTGGCCAATCAGCGATCAGAGGTAGTGGCTAAGAACGATGACGTTGATGTTGTACGCTAGTTTTTGTTGTAGTTCCGTAATGGCGGCGGAGAAAGATGCAAACGAAGCCATTTGGTTCATTGTGGAAACGCTGCCGAATATCCATAAGCTAAAGCCGGAGCAAGAACAAGTGAGTTTTGTTGGTGGCCATAATGTTGAGGCCCTCCTCCCCACGGGGTTCGGGAACAGTTTGATACAAGGAAGTCAACGCTTGTCAATGGAGCGAGTCCAGACTCTATGTACAAATGAAATGTACGAGAGTCTGGTTAGGACCAGGCTAGCAATGAAGGCCCAAGGGCTTAGAATGTTGCTAAAATAAATTACTGATTGTGACGGGAAACGGTAACGTTAATTTAGGTATTCATCAGGGAATTAAAGCACATCAAATCGTAGTCTTAAAATCGTCTCCCGGCGTATCTAAGCAAATAAAATTTTGTTCAAGATCGCTCGGCTTAACCAGGAAAGGATATCCTATGTCTGCCAATGTTAGCAGGCTCAGAAAGTGGGGGGGATAAGTAGAAACGCAGTTTGGCATGGAAAACCTGCTAGAGAGCAGGTTAGTTTCACGGAGTAAGTTACCATGGAAACTTATCAAAAGGTTTCGTTACCTCTCTTTCTGGAACGTGGAACTCGGAGTATGCCTCTTTTCAGGGTTAAACAACTCAAAGTTTTCACTAAACCCGCTACCTGGAATACCCCCCTGATGACATTCTCATGGCAATTACTGCAATAAAATGTTTTGATTTTATGCAGCTAACATTACTGTCAAATGGTCGATTAAACCGGCACGGTGATTACTGGGATATTGTTATGTTCTCCCGGTCCATCAGCACCGGATCTCCTCTGCCTCCTTTCTCCTCTGCTCTTCTCCCTGTATACCAACAGCTGCACCTCGAGTCATCCGTCTGTCGAACTCTTGAAGTTTGCGGACGACACCACCCTCATTGGGCTCATCTGACGGGGACAAGTCTGACTACAGGTGGAAAGCTGACAACCTGGTTACCTGGTGTAGCCAGAACAACTTAGAGCTCAATGCTCTTAAGACAGTGGAGATGGTTGTGGACTTCAGGAAGAACACAGCCCCACTCATCCCCATCACCCTGAGTGACTCCCCAGTCAGCCCTGTGGAGTCCTTCCGCTTCCTGGGCACCATCCTCTCCCAGGACCTCAAGTGGGAACTGAACATCAGCTCCCTCACCAAAAAAGCACAACAGAGGATGTACTTCCTACGGCAGCTGAATAAATTCAACCTGCCAAAGACACAGCCATCATGGAATCCATCTTCACTTCTTCTATCACCATCTGGTACGCTACTGCCACTGCCAAGGACAAGAGCAGACTGCAGCGTATCATCCGCACTGCTGAGAAGGTGATCGGCTGCAATCTGCCTTCCCTCGAGGATCTGAACACCTCGAGGTCCCTGAGGCAAGTGAGGAAGATTGTGGCCGACCCCTCCCACCCCGGACACTCCCTGTTTCAGCTACTCCCCTCCGGCAGAAGGCTGCGGTCCATCAAGACCAAAACCACACGCCACAAGAACAGTTTCTTCCCTCATTTCCTGTCTGACGACATACCGCGCTGCACCTGAGCTGCTCCAAACTTTTCCCAAACTTTTTTCTTGTTAACCGCTATATATTATATAATACTTCATTTATTCATTTATTTTGTCCTTACCGATTTAATCTATACATCTACTGTCTTAGTTATAGGTTTACTCTGGGCGGCTTTCTTCCTTGGAGCTCGACGCTACTGTTCCTGTTGAACTAGCCAACTCAACGCTCTTGACGGATTATCTTGGCTGGCATAAACTATTCACGTAAATTAACTATAATGTCTCACGACCACTCACTTTGTCCTACATGTGCCATTTTGTTCGAAAAGTTGACTCGAAAAGTAAGTTTAGATGCGACTGGCGCAACATCACAGACGGGGAGTCCTAGCGTGAGGGAGAACTCAAGTTTAGCCCCACCGGTTTCACCTTTGCAGCATGGTGGGAGTGGGACTCCTCAGACGTTAGTGATCGGTGACTCCATCACTCATCAACATTAGATTAGAGCAACCAGCGACAGTTTACTGTGTACCAGGGGTCAGAGCTACCGACATAGAAGCTAATCTTAGGGTGCTGGTTAGCACTAGGGCTAAAGGCAAAGGCCCAAGCTAAGGCATATGGCGCACGCACTGATGATAGGTATGAGAATATTGTCATTCATGTCGGCACCAACGATGTTAGGCTGAGGCAGTCAGAGGTCACAAAGGTTAATATAGCTTGGGCATGTGACCTTGCTCAAAAGATGAGTCAGCATCGAGTAATAGTCTCTGGCCCACTACCTGTTAGGGGGACTGACGAGATCTACAGCAGACTTGTCTCTCTCAACCGCTGGTTGGCTCGCTTTTGCTCAGAACAGGGTTTAGGATTTGTAGATAATTCGTCTCGTTTCTGGGCCAAACCTGGCTTGTTGAAAAGTGACGGCTCCATCCTAGCTGGAGAGGTGCTTTTCTTTTGTCTAGGAATATTGAAGCCATTTTAAAGCAGGCCTGACACTCACTAGAACAAGCCGGGCCACAGTCTCTTAGAGAGTCTGATAGGTATGTTGATAGGCATGTTGTGAGGTGTTGGGGGCCCGATAGCTCAGCTTGTAGTGTAGCCAGTGTAGTTGCTGATGTCCCATTGAGACGGTGTCGGTCCCCCGCCCTTTTTCCAAATTCCGGCCCTCAATTATTAGGAATTATACCAATTTAATATGTTTTCAGCCTTGCTCCCCTGTTGCTCTTCCAACTAAGTTTTCTGATAACAGTGCCACATTTTCAGAAGGATTATCTGCGTCTAAAGCTGCCAAAAACCCATACTGGAATGTTGGGCTCCTAAACATCAGATCTCTATCCACAAAGGCCGTTTTGATTAATGATCTGATGTCTGAATGCAGCCTGGACCTGATTGGACTCACCGAAACCTGGTTTTAACTCGAAGAATATTCCTCCCTGAATGAAGCATCGCCTCCGGATTTTGCGTACTCACACATCCCTCGTGTCTCAAAGAAAGGTGGCGGTGTTGCTATGATATAAAAAGCTAGCTTCAACCTCAGCCTAAAATCTGTAAATACCCTTAAATCATTTGAGATAATTTGCATGAAACCACCAACTACTTTAAAAAGGACTAATTCTTCTACTATTGCCCCCCCTTCCTCATTTTGTATAGTTCCTCTATACCGGCCCCCCGGCCCGTATTCCCTCTTCCTAGAGGAATTTGCAGATTTTAGTGCTGATCTTGTGACATATACTGACAATATCTTAATCATGGGTGATTTTAACATTCATGTGGATGACCCAAAAGATCCTCCAAGTAAGGCCTTTACTGCTCTAATGGATTCCACAGGTCTCACTCAGGTGGTTTCTAAACCTACCCATCTTCACTTGTATACATTGGATTTAGTTCTCACGCTGGGAATCAAGATTAGTGATCATTGTCCACCCCAACAATCCTATATTATCAGACCACTACCTGGTTACCTTTAAAATGGATCTCTGCCAGAGCCTTGGAGGCACCCAGAATATTTCTACGAGCCGCTGCATAACCCCAAACACAGCTATGGAACTGGCTAGTATTCTACCCGCTGCACTAGAAGCACTGGACGTCCCAAATAAATCATTAAATGCTAAAACAAGGGATCTGAATTTGGTTCTTCAGCTATCCCTAGATTCTGTTGCCCCACTCAAACCAAGGAAAAGAAAAGACAATAAATTGGCTCCATGGTATTCAGAGGAAACCCACACTCTCAAGAGGTCCACTAGAAAATTAGAGCATAAGTGGCGTACCACTAAATTGGAGGTTTTCCGCCTGGCCTGGAAGGACAGCCAAATGGAGTACAAGCAAGTCCTCCTCAGGTCCAGATTAGAATATTTCTATAAGTAGATCAGTAAGAACAAACACAATACTAAGTTCCTATTTGATACGGTTGCAAAACTCACTAAGAAAAGTACACAGTTCAGATCTCTCTCCCAATGATTTCTTAGATTTCTTTGACCAAAAAATCTATGCAATAAGGGACAAACTACAAACTAGTCCTGGAGGAGTGGTCATCAACACTGATTTTCCCTCTATGCCCAGTGTGCTGCATGTTGAGGCTCTCACTCACTTTAACCCTATTTCTATGGAAGCGTTCATCGAGCTGATAGATTCCTCGAAACCCACGAGTTGCCTTCTCGATCCCCTCCCTGCCAAACTTTGTAGGGAACTTCTCCCTATTATTGGACCACCCATGCTTAGTATTATTAATGAATCTATTGTAACTGGACAAGTCCCTGACGATTTCAAACAAGCTATTATAAAGCCCCTTCTTAAAAAAACAAACCTGGATCCAGGTTGCCTTAGCAACTATAGGCCAATTTCAAATTTGCCATTTCTCTCAAAAAAAATTGAAAAAGCTGTGGCACAACAGCTCACTGAGCACCTCTCCTCAAATCAGCTTTATGAACCTCTCCAGTCTGGATTTTGTCTTCACCACAGCACTAAAACTACATTAGCTTCGGTAGTCAATGATCTATTATCAGAGCCTCTGACGCGGGCTCTATCTCTGTCCTGGTTCTTCTAGACCTAAGTGCAGCTTTTGACACTGTGGATCATGAGATTCTCCTGGAATGTATGGAGAACTATGTTGGGATTTCTGGTACTTCACTTCAGTGGTTTAGATCCTATCTATCTGATAGATCACAATATGTCCACTATGATGGCTGCTCATCCAGGAGCTCCACTGTAAAATACAGAGTACCACAGGGTTCAGTTCTAGGCCCTTCTAGGTTATTTTCACTCTATATGTTGCCTTTAGGAAACATTAGACGCTCTGGGGTAAATTTTCACTGTTATGCAGATGATACTCAGCTATACATGTCCATAAAGCCTGGAGAATTTCCACATGCTATGGAAAAATGTGTTTCCGGGTTGAGAATGTGGATGACAGCAAATTTCCTTCTTCTTAATTCGGATAAAACGAGGTTCAAATTTTCGGCCGTAAAAAATACAACAATAATTTATCCAATCTGACCTTAGACTTACATGGCGTCAAAGTCTGTCAAAGCCAGCTGGTAAAAAATCTAGGAGTCACATTGGACCCAGACCTTTTGTTTGAGTACCATATTAAGCAAATCACCAGAACTGATTTTTTCCATCTACGTAATATTACCAAAATACGAAAATTCCTCTCAAAGGATGATGCTGAAAAACTAATACATGCTTTTGTTATGTCCCGATTGGACTACTGCAATGTGTTGTTCTCTGGCCTCCCAATTACCTACCTAAAAGATTTACAGCGGGTGCAAAATGCTGCTGCTAGACTATTGACTAAAACAAGAAAGTTTGATCATATAACATCTACTCTTATCTCTTCACACTGGCTCCTTATCCAAGCCAGAGCTGATTTCAAAGTTTTAGTACTAATTTACAAATCTCTGCATGGATTGGCACCACTGTACCTCTCCGGTCTCCTTGCACCCTATTGCCCTGCAAGGACTCTAAGATCTCAAGATGCCGGCTATCTGGTAATACCCAAAATTAAGAAAAAAACTGCTGGAAGTAGGACGTTTTCATATAGAGCACCTTTTCTCTGGAACAAATTACCTGTCTCAACTAAGGAGGCTGATACTGTTTCGACATTTAAAACTAGATTAAAAACGTTCTTGTTTAGTCAATTCTATGATTGTTAAAGGGAAGGATGTGTGTACTTTCTATGTAAACCTGGGGTCTGCGTTTGCCTATGTGTGTATCACATGTAACTTTTAAATTGTAATTTTAGTTTATGTTTACTGCCCATCTAGATGTTACAAACAAAGTAAACCTGTTATTGTATATTATTACTGTTATAATTCTGTTACTGTATATTGTTATTGTTATAGTTTTTGTTACTAGTTGGACACAACGGGGGACTGGTTGTTTTCATCCTTATTCGTACAAGTTAAACCTATTTTAGAGTTATTTTCCAATATTTCCGGAACAGATTTCATGTTCCAACCGAGGGGGACTGTCGCTGTCTTGGTGTGTGGGGCTGCATCAAATACCCTCTTAGCTCTGTTAAATTGCTGCACTCGTCCACACTTGACCGGTGGGGATCTCATTCTACATGACTGTAACTGTTAGCTGCTTGTGGCATTCTCTAATCCCTGCTCTCCTCTCTCTGTCCCCACCACACATCCCCTGTGGTGTGGGGGTTTGAGCTGTCAGGACCTGCCTGGTCGTCGGTCTACTAATGCTGGACCAGGTCGTCTACCGGAACCCAGTCTCCATGACAGCCAACAGCGAGTTTCCTGGTCCCATCCAACGTCTATAAAGTCGAACAATGGATTTTGGTGTTTTAAAACCCATTGACACTGTATGACTATGTTTAGCTTGTGTTTTGCTCCTCGCTCTTACAAACCGTCTCTGGAGGAGGGGATCCCTCTCTGAATTGCTCCTCCCAAGGTTTTTTCCATTTTTTCTCCCGTTGGGAGTTTTTCTGGGAGTTTTTCCTTGTCTTCCTTGAGGGTTTAGGTTGGTTGAGGGGCAGTTCTATGGGCGTATGTGAAGCCCTCTGTGACATGCTTGCGTGTAAAAAGGGCTATACAAATACATTTGATTTGACTTCCCATCCGCTGTTGGCCACTTTAATAAGCCCTAGGACTCACACTGACTTTAAATCACAAGCTGCACAATGACACCCTGCACATTGCAATTTGCACTATTGTATCGTTCTCTTGCACTATCTGTTTTTTTAGGTTAGATTGTAAATTATGACTACTTACATTTTATTTTGTATTCCCCTTAGTATTAGCTAGACTTTGCTCCTTTTGTATAGTTAGTCCACATATTAAAGTTTCAATATTCATATATGTTTAATGTATGCACCTCCCTGCCAAAGTAAATTCCTTGTTTGTGCAAACATTCATGGCAAATAAAATCCTTTCTGATTCTGATTCACTTAATGGGAAGGAAAATAGTCTTGTAGGTGGAGAAACGACAGCAAACGAGACACGGCATCTTATTAGTGATGGATATTTTTTTGTTTCAAACCCACAAAGCTCCTAACATAATTTCTCAAGTCAACTACTTAGTTTTTTCTCAATTAGTTTTACTGGGTGCTTTTCTTTGTCTTCCTTGAGGGCTTAGCTGGGGGGCAGTTCTATGGGCATACCCTTATGGAAAGAAAATATATTTACCAATATATGATTTGAAATACATTTTAATATATTGTTATATATTATTTTCCATTACATTGACCAATATATTATATATGGAAATACATGGGATAATATATTGATGATAAATATTATGAATATATTATAAACTATAATATATATTCATGTAATATATTGCAGAATACACAATGATTGCCTTTTTTCATATATTGCTACATATGGAACATTAATATATAATATATGTGGTTATTTATCCCAAAATATATGCAATTATGTATTCATAAATAACCACCATAATGTATGCCGCTTTATATGGGAAAATGTATGGGTAATATATGTAAAGATATAGTGTCACATGTATGCTTCAAATATGGTCGAATATATTCTAAATATAGGTAAAATTATATGGAAAGATATATTGTACAATGCATGTGTACATATATGAGAACATGCCCATACAATGTACAGACATATATGGTAATATTTACATTTAGCAGACGGATCTTATCCAGAGTGACCTACAGTAAGTACAGGGACATACCCCGAGGCAAGTAGGGTGAATTGCCTTGCCCAAGGACACAGCTTCATTTTTGCGCTTCCGAAAATCAAACCAGCATGCTTCTGATTAATAGCCTGATTCCCTAACCGCTCAGCCATCTAGAATCCAGAGATTCAAACAGTACCACCTGCTAACTGAAAATGTGCCCCCAAAAATGTAAATACCGTAAGATTGACATTTATTTAGGGGGAAATGGCTAATTCAAAAGAAGTTTGCTGGAAGCGATCATTGTCAGTATATATTTCAAATATTTTTCCTTATAATTTTACCTATATTTAAATATATTCCACAATATATTGAACACATATCTGTACATTTATTTCATGTATATCTTTCCATATAATTAGGATTCCTCTGTCAGGAATAGGCTTTAAGGTGACTTCACCCTAAAGTACCTTGCAATTTTTCACCTTAATATGTGAAAATATGACTGAAATAGAGCTGTTTGAGCTTGGACCAAATGTGACTATGATTGCCATAGGAGAAACGTCTTATTGTATTATTAAGTAACTGAACACTGTAAAGTCTAGATAGATCTTGGAATGGCTCAACTGGATGAGAGGTTGTGCTGGTAAACGAAGGGTTCCAGGTTAACTCCAGACATAGGCATTTCTTTTTTTTTGACAAAACAGTTTCTAGTTTTCTGGGTAATCCCAGTGTAACTATGTATTATGTCAATTTTACAATATTTTGCCATTTTGAAGGAGGAACTCGCCATTGCTGCTTGCAGCTATATTTTTGTACATATAATTCAAATATATTCTACCATATATTAAACATACGTGTGACACTATATCTTTACATATACTACCAATACATTTTCCAATATAAATCGGAATACATTATGGTGGTATTTATAGACATAAAATTGCATATATTTTGGAATATATAAACACATATTATATATTCATGTTGAATATGTTGCAATATATGGAAAACGGCAATCATTGCTGTATTCTGCAATATATTGCAATATATTACGTGAATATATATTTTATATATTATAATTATATATATATTAAAGTCTGGAAGTAGTTGACATTTTGTATGGGTTGACTACCACTGATCACGTACCTGTACAGCTACCCATGGATGCCATTTTATGCTCAAATATTAACTGTGATGATGTCACTCACTGTAATGACCTGTGTGAAATGTACAATAGTATAGTGAGCGCCATACATGAAGCCAGTAGTAGACATCTACACTCTCACCCCAGAATGGCTAAGAATACCAAACCTGGTTGGAACAAATATGTAGCAGACCACCAAGGAGCCGCTAAGGCGGCTCATAGGACCTGGGTTATAGCTGGTAGACCCAGACAGGGGCCAGACTTAGAGCACAAGAAGCTTACTAATGCTAGATATAAATATGCAGTGCGCTTTGTTGGGAAGCATGAGCAAGCCTTAGGAGCTCATTCTATGGCTGAAAACTTGCTTGGTAACAATGTCAAGGAGTTTTGGAAAGAGGTTAAAGCCACAAATAGGGCCAAAACAGTACTGCCATGCCACATTGAAGGTGTATCTGGCGCAGACAATATAGCAGAGCAGTGGAGGCAGCACTATGCAGCTCTGTTTAATTGTATTAAAAGTGAGCCCTATTGTGTGGGCAAGTTAAATGAGGAAATGATTCATTTACTCCCAACAAGGTTTATCATGCTATAGAGCAACTAGCTGATAACAAAGCTAGTGGCAAGGATAACATCACTGCAGAGCTTCTCAAGTTAGCCAGTCCCAGAGTAGCAGCACTGCTGTCCATCTGCCTCACAGGGCTGATGACACATGGCATACTGCCAGACACCATGCTGACAGTCATATTAGTGCCAGTAATTAAGGACAAGGCAGGTAAAATAGGGAGTTTGGACAACTATAGACCCATCGCTTTGGCCAGCATTCTTTCAAAGGTGTTAGAAGAGATGGTACTAGAAAGACTGAGTGAGTTCATTTGCACCACAGAAAATCAATTTGGTTTTAAGTCTAAGCACAGTACAGATCTATGTATCTATGCCTTGAAAGAAGCTGTTTAATCCTACAGAAGGCAGGGCTCTACAATGCTTCTCGGGTTTATGGATGCTTCCAAGGCATTTGACAGAGTAAATCACCATAAGCTTTTTACTAAACTCATGCTTAGGGGTGTGCCTGGATGCATCATACGAATCCTGGCTTACTGGTATACTAACCAAGGTATGCAGGTCAAATGGCCTATCCTCACCCTTCAGTGTAGGCAATGGGGTACGGCAGGGGGGGCTTCTGTCTCCAGCCCTGTTCAACCTATACATGGACAACCTGTCGAAGCAGTTGGGGAAGTGTAAGACAGGTTGTCTGATAGGGAACACTGTTAAACCATCTGATGTACGCAGACGATTTGGCTATTATGTCCCCCAGCACTGTTGGTTTCCAGCAGCTGTTGGATATATGTTCGGAGTATGGGGTCGAGTTTGATGTACAGAACAATGCAAAAAAGAGTGTTGTATTGATATGTAGGACCAAGGAAGATCAGAAGCTACACTTTCCAATGTTTTACCTGTCAGGGCAATCCCTCTGTGTATCCAACTGTACAAAATATCTTGGGCACATCATCACTGACAAGATGGAAGATGATGCTGACATGTACAGGCAGAGACAAATGTTGTATGTCCAGGCAAACATGTTGGTCAGGAAGTTTCACTCCTGTTCTGATTATGTGAAAGTGAGCTTGTTTCATGCTTACTGCACCCCCATGTATGCAGCCCCTTTATGGGGCATCTACAAAAAGGAAACCCTGCGAAAACTTCAGGTAGCATATAATGACTGAGGATACTACTGAAAAAGCCCCGGTGAAGCAGTGCTAGTAAGCTCTTTGTTGACTCAGGGCTAAGCACTTTACAGGCTCTATTATGGAACCTGATGGTTAAGTTTATGTCTCGACTTGATGAGTCACAAAACTGTATTATAATGATGATCACAAGTCCCAGGTGTATCTCGGTCGATATCAATCATATCTGTGGAAACATTGGTATGGGTGCCTTTTAAAACTCTCATGAATAAGAGTATGTTTGTATGTGTTTATGTATCTGTTCTGTTTTTTTATGGTGTATGTCTTGCTATTGGGCCTAGAGCCTGTAATCAAGTTTAATAAATTAATAATAAATTATAGTTTATAATATATTATAATATATTATATATATATTATATATATATATAATATATATACGGTCCCAACACAAGCTCTTCTCCTACCTGGCCCCCCAGTGGTGGAATCAACTCCCCACCTCCATCAGAGACACAGGGCCCTATCTTGCACCCAGCGCAATTGACTTAGTCAACGACGCAAGTGTCATTCCTAGTTTGCACTCGACGCAAAGCCGACTTTTCCCTCCACAGACGCACGTCGAAATGACTTTGCGCTCCCGTGGGCGGTTCAGCGAAAAAGGAGGCGTGTTCCGGCGCAAACGTTCCCTGGTGCTATTTTGCAGTTTCCGAAAAACATTTCCGCCACTGACTGGGAAAAACGTGGTTTAAAGTCAATGGCGTAATATTCAGATGCTATTTTAAGGGCACAAGCTTGGTCCGTGCGCACTGCTGGCGAGGCCAGGGTCTTCTTTCTGCGAAGATAAGTTACATTGTCTTGATTTATGGCGTGTTACATTTCTTCAATGATTATAAAAATATTTTCATAAGAAATTTCTATGTAGCCTATGTGAACTTCATTTGTAACATTTCCTTCATTTCCTCCCATGACTGTTTAACCGAAGCTAATTTGGTTAGGTTTCTTCTCCCATGCCCATCAGAATCAGAATTCGGTTTATTCGCCCTGAAGCTTATGTTACACAAATATGCGATTTGCTGTGGTAGGAAGGTGCAAACTTAAACATATGCTGGTATAAATTAAGTACATTACTTAAACTAATTCTAAGAACTAAACAATTTAAAAATACAACAATAAAAAAATATATATATATGTAAAAATAAGAATAAGAATTTGAATGAGTAGCATGAGTGGGCAATTTAGTGCAATGAGAAAAATGCTCTGCCTTTCTCATACAATGTCACTTCTCTATCTTTTACGGCCCTGACGACAACGTCGATCTCCTCGGCTGTGAACCACTTGCGTGCGCTTGGCAAATCCGCCGTTATAATAGCAATTCGCAATGGAACAAGCGCTGCTCTTAAAGGGAATGTGAGATGATGCTCTGATTGGTTTATTGCACGTTACGCCCAAACCACACCCATAAGTAATGTAGCTACTTCAGACCAACCCTTTTTAGATTTGCGCCAGGCGCAAAGTCATTTATCCCACCGGCAAAATAACAACCAAGCTGAAGTCTCGTCCACAAAGTTACTTGCGCTTTGCGTTTTGATACTTGCGTTTCAGATAGTCAAAATAGGGGGGACAGACTGTCTCTCCACCTTCAAGAGAAAGCTCAAGACGCACTTGTTCCAGGAGTACAATGGTACTTAGGAGTGGTTTGCTGAACCCAATGCTAGTTTCCTCAAGGATCACAATGACTCTTGCATACACTGTTGCTCTTGTTGGTTATTGGTAGCTGATTTAAACTGTTGTATTATTAGAGTTAATCCTATTTATTGTTGCTTTCCTACAAGTACACTTGCACTTAGAGATTCATGTTTTTTAATTGTAACTTGCTTAACTACATGCTCTTATGGTTTCTTCCCTTTAGCACTTATTTTTTGGTTGTTCACAATGTGTACTTCTTGTTTTTGGCTACCCGCAATGCTTTGGGGCTATCTTGTTGTTATTATCAGTGACCTATGCACTTGTAAAGCTCTCTCTTGGAAGTCACTTTGGATAAAAGCGTCTGCTAAATGAATAAATGTAATGTAAATATATTAATAATATATTTATTATCAATATATTATCCCATGTATTTCCGTACAAAATACATATTAAATCCTATATATGGACATATATTGCCTGATGTATCACATAATATTTTCCAATATACTGCAATATATTTTCCTTCCGTAAGGGTATGTAGAGCCCTCTATGATATTGCTTGTAATAATGTCTTGAAATCTTATTTATTTCATTTCGTTTTGAACTGCTGGGAACCTAACCTGACTCCCCAGATGGTTTGTTACACATAATCATCTTGGAAATTCTTAAGGCAAACTGTTTTGAAAAAGATAGGAACTTTCATTAAAGTACTTGGCAAGGGATTGGATGCCCCATCTGCCTATCACCATCTATCATGAGCTAACTTTAACCATGTCCGTAGCCGCCAGTAGTTCCTCATGGGATGCTGACTGGTCCAAACCACTGTGGTTCGGAGAAAAACAACTGACTTGGATTAGGTGGCCTTCAATTTACATAGCTACCAATGATGAATGTATTTACTGAATGTTTTTAAACACTACAGGTATCAATCATATCAGTAGTATCAACAAGAGTAGTAGAATATTCAGAAGATATTGCTATTGAATTCAATATGGAACTTCATCAAATCAGAACCATCCCACCATATGAATCATGTTCCCCCTGTTCCCCCTGGAATGTAAACAAACAGGAATTTTATGCAGCTAACATTACTGTCAAATGGTAGATTAAACCTGCACGGCTTCAATAAATAACTCAACAAACCTGGTGACTTTGTTGTTGTCGTTGTGTCTGCTGTTACTGAAGGGTTGGGGGTTGGCGTAGAGACTGTAGAGATGTTAGAAAGCGAGGGAGATTGTTAATAGTGATTACTGTGATATTGTTACATTCACTTACTGGGAAGGTAATAATAGTCTTGTAGGTGGAGAAATGACAGGAAACGATACATGGCATCTCATTAGTGATGGATATTTTTTTGTTTCAAAACCACAAAGCTCCTAGCAACGTTTCTCAGGTCAACTGCTAAATTTGTTCTCAATTCGTTTTACTGGGTGTTTTTCTTTGTCTTCCTTCAGGGCTTGGGTTGGCTGAGGGGCAGTTTTATGGGCATATGTAAAGCCCTCTGTGACACTGCTTGTAATAATGTCTTGAAATCTTGTTTATTTCATTTTGTTTTGAACTGCTGGGAACCTAACCTGACTCCCCAGATGGTTTGTTACACATAATCATCTTTGAAATTCTTAAGGCAAATTGTTTTGAAAAAGATAGGAACTTTCAAAAAGTACTTGGCAAGGGATTGGATGCCCCATCTGCCTATCACCATCTATCATGAGCTAACTTTAACCATGTCCGTAGCCACCAGAAGTTCCTCATGGGATGCTGATTGGTCCAAGCCACTGTGGTTTGGACAAAAACAACTGACTTGGAGCTTAGCCCGATGGATTCTCATGTGGTTATGATCGGACAAATCCAGCTGTCTCGCAAGGTCACCGAGAACCCAGAAATTACCACACTTTTACCAACAGAAGTGACTAATTAGGTGGCCTTCATTTTACATAGCTACCAATGATGAATGTACTTACTGAATGTTTTTAAACACTACAGGTATCAATCATATCAGTAGTATCAACAAGAGTAGTAGAATATTCAGAAGATATTGCTATTGAATTCAATATGGAACTTCATCAAATCAGAACCATCCCACCATATGAATCATGTTCCCCCTGTTCCCCCTGGAATGTAAACAAACAGGAATTTTATGCAGCTAACATTACTGTCAAATGGTAGATTAAACCTGCACGGCTTCAATAAATAACTCAACAAACCTGGTGACTTTGTTGTTGTCGTTGTGTCTGCTGTTACTGAAGGGTTGGGGGTTGGCGTAGAGACTGTAGAGATGTTAGAAAGCGAGGGAGATTGTTAATAGTGATTACTGTGATATTGTTACATTCACTTACTGGGAAGGTAATAATAGTCTTGTAGGTGGAGAAATGACAGGAAACGATACATGGCATCTCATTAGTGATGGATATTTTTTTGTTTCAAAACCACAAAGCTCCTAGCAACGTTTCTCAGGTCAACTGCTAAATTTGTTCTCAATTCGTTTTACTGGGTGTTTTTCTTTGTCTTCCTTCAGGGCTTGGGTTGGCTGAGGGGCAGTTTTATGGGCATATGTAAAGCCCTCTGTGACACTGCTTGTAATAATGTCTTGAAATCTTGTTTATTTCATTTTGTTTTGAACTGCTGGGAACCTAACCTGACTCCCCAGATGGTTTGTTACACATAATCATCTTTGAAATTCTTAAGGCAAATTGTTTTGAAAAAGATAGGAACTTTCAAAAAGTACTTGGCAAGGGATTGGATGCCCCATCTGCCTATCACCATCTATCATGAGCTAACTTTAACCATGTCCGTAGCCACCAGTAGTTCCTCATGGGATGCTGATTGGTCCAAGCCACTGTGGTTTGGACAAAAACAACTGACTTGGAGCTTAGCCCGATGGATTCTCATGTGGTTATGATCGGACAAATCCAGCTGTCTCGCAAGGTCACCGAGAACCCAGAAATTACCACACTTTTACCAACAGAAGTGACTAATTAGGTGGCCTTCATTTTACATAGCTACCAATGATGAATGTACTTACTGAATGTTTTTAAACACTACAGGTATCAATCATATCAGTAGTATCAACAAGAGTAGTAGAATATTCAGAAGATATTGCTATTGAATTCAATATGGAACTTCATCAAATCAGAACCATCCCACCATATGAATCATGTTCCCCCTGTTCCCCCTGGAATGTAAACAAACAGGAATTTTATGCAGCTAACATTACTGTCAAATGGTAGATTAAACCTGCACGGCTTCAATAAATAACTCAACAAACCTGGTGACTTTGTTGTTGTCGTTGTGTCTGCTGTTACTGAAGGGTTGGGGGTTGGCGTAGAGACTGTAGAGATGTTAGAAAGCGAGGGAGATTGTTAATAGTGATTACTGTGATATTGTTACATTCACTTACTGGGAAGGTAATAATAGTCTTGTAGGTGGAGAAATGACAGGAAACGATACATGGCATCTCATTAGTGATGGATATTTTTTTGTTTCAAAACCACAAAGCTCCTAGCAACGTTTCTCAGGTCAACTGCTAAATTTGTTCTCAATTCGTTTTACTGGGTGTTTTTCTTTGTCTTCCTTCAGGGCTTGGGTTGGCTGAGGGGCAGTTTTATGGGCATATGTAAAGCCCTCTGTGACACTGCTTGTAATAATGTCTTGAAATCTTGTTTATTTCATTTTGTTTTGAACTGCTGGGAACCTAACCTGACTCCCCAGATGGTTTGTTACACATAATCATCTTTGAAATTCTTAAGGCAAATTGTTTTGAAAAAGATAGGAACTTTCAAAAAGTACTTGGCAAGGGATTGGATGCCCCATCTGCCTATCACCATCTATCATGAGCTAACTTTAACCATGTCCGTAGCCACCAGTAGTTCCTCATGGGATGCTGATTGGTCCAAGCCACTGTGGTTTGGACAAAAACAACTGACTTGGAGCTTAGCCCGATGGATTCTCATGTGGTTATGATCGGACAAATCCAGCTGTCTCGCAAGGTCACCGAGAACCCAGAAATTACCACACTTTTACCAACAGAAGTGACTAATTAGGTGGCCTTCATTTTACATAGCTACCAATGATGAATGTACTTACTGAATGTTTTTAAACACTACAGGTATCAATCATATCAGTAGTATCAACAAGAGTAGTAGAATATTCAGAAGATATTGCTATTGAATTCAATATGGAACTTCATCAAATCAGAACCATCCCACCATATGAATCATGTTCCCCCTGTTCCCCCTGGAATGTAAACAAACAGGAATTTTATGCAGCTAACATTACTGTCAAATGGTAGATTAAACCTGCACGGCTTCAATAAATAACTCAACAAACCTGGTGACTTTGTTGTTGTCGTTGTGTCTGCTGTTACTGAAGGGTTGGGGGTTGGCGTAGAGACTGTAGAGATGTTAGAAAGCGAGGGAGATTGTTAATAGTGATTACTGTGATATTGTTACATTCACTTACTGGGAAGGTAATAATAGTCTTGTAGGTGGAGAAATGACAGGAAACGATACATGGCATCTCATTAGTGATGGATATTTTTTTGTTTCAAAACCACAAAGCTCCTAGCAACGTTTCTCAGGTCAACTGCTAAATTTGTTCTCAATTCGTTTTACTGGGTGTTTTTCTTTGTCTTCCTTCAGGGCTTGGGTTGGCTGAGGGGCAGTTTTATGGGCATATGTAAAGCCCTCTGTGACACTGCTTGTAATAATGTCTTGAAATCTTGTTTATTTCATTTTGTTTTGAACTGCTGGGAACCTAACCTGACTCCCCAGATGGTTTGTTACACATAATCATCTTTGAAATTCTTAAGGCAAATTGTTTTGAAAAAGATAGGAACTTTCAAAAAGTACTTGGCAAGGGATTGGATGCCCCATCTGCCTATCACCATCTATCATGAGCTAACTTTAACCATGTCCGTAGCCACCAGAAGTTCCTCATGGGATGCTGATTGGTCCAAGCCACTGTGGTTTGGACAAAAACAACTGACTTGGAGCTTAGCCCGATGGATTCTCATGTGGTTATGATCGGACAAATCCAGCTGTCTCGCAAGGTCACCGAGAACCCAGAAATTACCACACTTTTACCAACAGAAGTGACTAATTAGGTGGCCTTCATTTTACATAGCTACCAATGATGAATGTACTTACTGAATGTTTTTAAACACTACAGGTATCAATCATATCAGTAGTATCAACAAGAGTAGTAGAATATTCAGAAGATATTGCTATTGAATTCAATATGGAACTTCATCAAATCAGAACCATCCCACCATATGAATCATGTTCCCCCTGTTCCCCCTGGAATGTAAACAAACAGGAATTTTATGCAGCTAACATTACTGTCAAATGGTAGATTAAACCTGCACGGCTTCAATAAATAACTCAACAAACCTGGTGACTTTGTTGTTGTCGTTGTGTCTGCTGTTACTGAAGGGTTGGGGGTTGGCGTAGAGACTGTAGAGATGTTAGAAAGCGAGGGAGATTGTTAATAGTGATTACTGTGATATTGTTACATTCACTTACTGGGAAGGTAATAATAGTCTTGTAGGTGGAGAAATGACAGGAAACGATACATGGCATCTCATTAGTGATGGATATTTTTTTGTTTCAAAACCACAAAGCTCCTAGCAACGTTTCTCAGGTCAACTGCTAAATTTGTTCTCAATTCGTTTTACTGGGTGTTTTTCTTTGTCTTCCTTCAGGGCTTGGGTTGGCTGAGGAACAGTTTTATGGGCATATGTAAAGCCCTCTGTGACACTGCTTGTAATAATGTCTTGAAATCTTGTTTATTTCATTTTGTTTTGAACTGCTGGGAACCTAACCTGACTCCCCAGATGGTTTGTTACACATAATCATCTTTGAAATTCTTAAGGCAAATTGTTTTGAAAAAGATAGGAACTTTCAAAAAGTACTTGGCAAGGGATTGGATGCCCCATCTGCCTATCACCATCTATCATGAGCTAACTTTAACCATGTCCGTAGCCACCAGTAGTTCCTCATGGGATGCTGATTGGTCCAAGCCACTGTGGTTTGGACAAAAACAACTGACTTGGAGCTTAGCCCGATGGATTCTCATGTGGTTATGATCGGACAAATCCAGCTGTCTCGCAAGGTCACCGAGAACCCAGAAATTACCACACTTTTACCAACAGAAGTGACTAATTAGGTGGCCTTCATTTTACATAGCTACCAATGATGAATGTACTTACTGAATGTTTTTAAACACTACAGGTATCAATCATATCAGTAGTATCAACAAGAGTAGTAGAATATTCAGAAGATATTGCTATTGAATTCAATATGGAACTTCATCAAATCAGAACCATCCCACCATATGAATCATGTTCCCCCTGTTCCCCCTGGAATGTAAACAAACAGGAATTTTATGCAGCTAACATTACTGTCAAATGGTAGATTAAACCTGCACGGCTTCAATAAATAACTCAACAAACCTGGTGACTTTGTTGTTGTCGTTGTGTCTGCTGTTACTGAAGGGTTGGGGGTTGGCGTAGAGACTGTAGAGATGTTAGAAAGCGAGGGAGATTGTTAATAGTGATTACTGTGATATTGTTACATTCACTTACTGGGAAGGTAATAATAGTCTTGTAGGTGGAGAAATGACAGGAAACGATACATGGCATCTCATTAGTGATGGATATTTTTTTGTTTCAAAACCACAAAGCTCCTAGCAACGTTTCTCAGGTCAACTGCTAAATTTGTTCTCAATTCGTTTTACTGGGTGTTTTTCTTTGTCTTCCTTCAGGGCTTGGGTTGGCTGAGGAACAGTTTTATGGGCATATGTAAAGCCCTCTGTGACACTGCTTGTAATAATGTCTTGAAATCTTGTTTATTTCATTTTGTTTTGAACTGCTGGGAACCTAACCTGACTCCCCAGATGGTTTGTTACACATAATCATCTTTGAAATTCTTAAGGCAAATTGTTTTGAAAAAGATAGGAACTTTCAAAAAGTACTTGGCAAGGGATTGGATGCCCCATCTGCCTATCACCATCTATCATGAGCTAACTTTAACCATGTCCGTAGCCACCAGTAGTTCCTCATGGGATGCTGATTGGTCCAAGCCACTGTGGTTTGGACAAAAACAACTGACTTGGAGCTTAGCCCGATGGATTCTCATGTGGTTATGATCGGACAAATCCAGCTGTCTCGCAAGGTCACCGAGAACCCAGAAATTACCACACTTTTACCAACAGAAGTGACTAATTAGGTGGCCTTCATTTTACATAGCTACCAATGATGAATGTACTTACTGAATGTTTTTAAACACTACAGGTATCAATCATATCAGTAGTATCAACAAGAGTAGTAGAATATTCAGAAGATATTGCTATTGAATTCAATATGGAACTTCATCAAATCAGAACCATCCCACCATATGAATCATGTTCCCCCTGTTCCCCCTGGAATGTAAACAAACAGGAATTTTATGCAGCTAACATTACTGTCAAATGGTAGATTAAACCTGCACGGCTTCAATAAATAACTCAACAAACCTGGTGACTTTGTTGTTGTCGTTGTGTCTGCTGTTACTGAAGGGTTGGGGGTTGGCGTAGAGACTGTAGAGATGTTAGAAAGCGAGGGAGATTGTTAATAGTGATTACTGTGATATTGTTACATTCACTTACTGGGAAGGTAATAATAGTCTTGTAGGTGGAGAAATGACAGGAAACGATACATGGCATCTCATTAGTGATGGATATTTTTTTGTTTCAAAACCACAAAGCTCCTAGCAACGTTTCTCAGGTCAACTGCTAAATTTGTTCTCAATTCGTTTTACTGGGTGTTTTTCTTTGTCTTCCTTCAGGGCTTGGGTTGGCTGAGGAACAGTTTTATGGGCATATGTAAAGCCCTCTGTGACACTGCTTGTAATAATGTCTTGAAATCTTGTTTATTTCATTTTGTTTTGAACTGCTGGGAACCTAACCTGACTCCCCAGATGGTTTGTTACACATAATCATCTTTGAAATTCTTAAGGCAAATTGTTTTGAAAAAGATAGGAACTTTCAAAAAGTACTTGGCAAGGGATTGGATGCCCCATCTGCCTATCACCATCTATCATGAGCTAACTTTAACCATGTCCGTAGCCACCAGTAGTTCCTCATGGGATGCTGATTGGTCCAAGCCACTGTGGTTTGGACAAAAACAACTGACTTGGAGCTTAGCCCGATGGATTCTCATGTGGTTATGATCGGACAAATCCAGCTGTCTCGCAAGGTCACCGAGAACCCAGAAATTACCACACTTTTACCAACAGAAGTGACTAATTAGGTGGCCTTCATTTTACATAGCTACCAATGATGAATGTACTTACTGAATGTTTTTAAACACTACAGGTATCAATCATATCAGTAGTATCAACAAGAGTAGTAGAATATTCAGAAGATATTGCTATTGAATTCAATATGGAACTTCATCAAATCAGAACCATCCCACCATATGAATCATGTTCCCCCTGTTCCCCCTGGAATGTAAACAAACAGGAATTTTATGCAGCTAACATTACTGTCAAATGGTAGATTAAACCTGCACGGCTTCAATAAATAACTCAACAAACCTGGTGACTTTGTTGTTGTCGTTGTGTCTGCTGTTACTGAAGGGTTGGGGGTTGGCGTAGAGACTGTAGAGATGTTAGAAAGCGAGGGAGATTGTTAATAGTGATTACTGTGATATTGTTACATTCACTTACTGGGAAGGTAATAATAGTCTTGTAGGTGGAGAAATGACAGGAAACGATACATGGCATCTCATTAGTGATGGATATTTTTTTGTTTCAAAACCACAAAGCTCCTAGCAACGTTTCTCAGGTCAACTGCTAAATTTGTTCTCAATTCGTTTTACTGGGTGTTTTTCTTTGTCTTCCTTCAGGGCTTGGGTTGGCTGAGGGGCAGTTTTATGGGCATATGTAAAGCCCTCTGTGACACTGCTTGTAATAATGTCTTGAAATCTTGTTTATTTCATTTTGTTTTGAACTGCTGGGAACCTAACCTGACTCCCCAGATGGTTTGTTACACATAATCATCTTTGAAATTCTTAAGGCAAATTGTTTTGAAAAAGATAGGAACTTTCAAAAAGTACTTGGCAAGGGATTGGATGCCCCATCTGCCTATCACCATCTATCATGAGCTAACTTTAACCATGTCCGTAGCCACCAGTAGTTCCTCATGGGATGCTGATTGGTCCAAGCCACTGTGGTTCGGACAAAAACAACTGACTTGGAGCTTAGCCCGATGGATTCTCATGTGGTTATGATCGGACAAATCCAGCTGTCTCGCAAGGTCACCGAGAACCCAGAAATTACCACACTTTTACCAACAGAAGTGACTAATTAGGTGGCCTTCATTTTACATAGCTACCAATGATGAATGTAGTTACTGTCAATCGCAAACATGGACAAAACAAGAGCCGCCTATTTCACGCAGGAGGAGAAGACAATGATCTTACAAACTTTGTCTAGTCCTCCTGCGTGAAATATTGTAATACAAGCAGGAATACAGACATAACACAGGAAATATTCAACAAAGTCGCTACTGCCAAGCTGGCGTAAAATAGCATTCGCTGTCAATTCGTAAGCTACATGACTTATTGAAGATGTGACCATAATTACTCGTGTGCATTCCGCAAAGTTAAACTTTTGTTGCTGTATGATTTTAGTTGCAACCCTGCAGTGGCAACGATCGTGGGAGCAAATACAAAATAAATATAAAACCATAATTCAAAACTGTAAGTAGCAGTAGGTAATACTCGCACATATTTTAAGGGCAAAAGGTGCAAGGCTGAATTGCCTGAATTAGTCCCTTTTGTAGGATATTGTATAGCTACAAAAGGCCTATAGAACAATGAAATTGCCTGCAGCCAACAGGAAGAAAAATTAGGCAACGGGGGGGGGGGGGGGGTGGACTTCATGCGGGGGGGGGATTTCTTCAGACCCTGGTGGCAGTAGGATGGAAGCCCAGGCATATGTATGTTTGAAGTAATCTATGTGACCATGTTCATTCAACAATTATTTATGAATATTGTAGGAGTGAAATGTATTACTGTTCTCTGCAGTGACAGGAAATACGGTGGTGTCTGTAATGACTTACTAATGGTGGTGGTCTCAACATAAGACACAAGTCCTTAAAGTGCTCATTTCAAATATGACTCGATTAAATTGCTATGGTGTTAAACTCAACTTCTTCCTCCCCTTGAGCCTAGGGCCTCCACTTCAAGGCCAACACAAAGACACAAGGTATAAGCAATGAACCACAGTAGTCAAATGGACACCTTCAACTTTCTCCAAGTGTGCCTTGCAAAGGGACAATGTTCTTCATTTGTTTCAGGTTGGAGCAGACAATGTGAGGCTTTTAATTAAACAAGGCTGGAGACAGAAGAACTGGAATATGAGAAAAGATAGTACATGACTGAATGAATGACACTAAACTTTGTTTCAATTACATATTTTTCTGTGTTCCTAGGTGAGAGAGAACACATGAGGATGTATTTGTTAAACTTTTGTCTACGTTTTGATCTTTTTATACCTTTTTGTGTCTTTTTTGTTGTGCCTTTTGAATCTTTTGTGGGGGTTTTCAACACTTCTCTCTTTCAATGTCCTATTTATTATTTTTGAAAAATGCTATAAAAGTGAATGAAACATCATAATTCAATGAAAGTGAAATGATCATTTATATATCACTTGTGAAGAGCTTTGTACAGATACCCATTGTTCTTTTTGGTTTGAAAGGTTTTGGTTGAAAGAAACCCCAATTTCTGATATGGAAAAGATTAGAAAATTGGTCAAAGCAACCCAAGGACAAAAGGGTTAAGGGGAGACACCCCCAAGTTGATAACTAATAGTAGGTCAAATAATGTTTTCATTACTAGTTTCCTGTAAATGTAGGCCTATGTTTAAATGAGCAAATGGTTAAGTTGTAAAATATGATATAATTTGCATACATTTCCAGAACGTAAATCAGAACATTGAGTGAAAAACCTTTTTTCATTTTGTCAACATATTAGAGTCTTTACAAAGGTTTTCCAAAGGGCACTTTGGATATCTCTTTTTCATCACTCCATTAATCAGAATATGGTGGCAACAGCCATTAAATAAAGTCAGTTGAAAATTGCGCGGCAGACCGTGTTCTTGCTCAGGTTCTTCGCATCACCCACACTATAAAACTACCCATAGCAAAATAACGAAACGCTGTGCATTCAGTCTGTGGGACAGAGTGCACAGCTTCAATGCGTCAACATACGTAATTCCCTCTGCTAAGAATCTATAGGCCAATCTTTCAGAAAGATACTCATGAGGGAATACGAAAGGGTTTTGTCGGTCTATAAATGTTCTTGCTCTTCTGAGCGCACCTCTCACTATCCGCGCACCAAGCTCCACATGATCTTCTATGAACGGTGACGACACAATCGTCAAGAATGAGTTAGTGGGCTAGTGGGTTTTTATACCGGTTGATCTTTGATCTCCAACTTAAGGCCGTTATATGCTACTCCGTACTATACGATTACGGACACATGGGAAGGGCCTACGCATAGTTGGAACACCCTGAAACGCCCTCTCCGTCGTCTGCGGGGCCGACGGAGACCTTTCCCGTGCACCGTTTAAATTCCTGTCGATCCGTCGTGCCGTGCTGTACGCGACGGATCCCCCTTGGCCGTGATTGGTCCGCAACGACATCATTTCCAAACGACATCATTTCCGACTTCGACAGAAAAGCGTTTTCTCTAAGGTCGTCTTTTTGAAAGACGTCTGTGATGAGAACTTCTTGGAGAGAAATTTTATTGTGAGCTAGTTTATGCTCTACTCTAGCGAATTCAGAAACGTGAGTTTGTTGTCTGTGCACTGACTGCCACAGTTTAGTGACCTAGAATAGTACATTGTAGTTTTGACTGTAGCCTACATACAGTTTGTATGGATCTTTTTGTTTCCAATTATATCAGTCTTTTTGTTTATCATTTTTCACATTGGATTATACACTTGGTGGAGAAATGAATTCACAAAACCAGAGCCTTATCTATATCGCAGGGGTGTCAAACCCATTTTCACCGAGGGTCACATCAGCATGGTTGCCGTCAAAGGGCCAGTTGTAACTACAATGTAACGTCAGTAACGATGTAAAAACATGGTGTTTTTGTTGTAGCTTTTGTGAACATAGGGCATATTGTGCTGCAATTTAAGTCCGTCTTTTAATTCTTGGACAATCTGCTGTTTTTCTTGGAGGATACATTTGCAAATTTTTCTCAGTGTTTGGTGACAAAATGCAAGCGCGCAAGAGCAAAACTTGTTTTGCCCTTCATCTGAACGCAGAATAGCTTTTTGAGCTTTATGTAAAATAAACATTGCCGTTTTCCAATAGCCTAGGTAAAACCTTGTCTAATGAAGGTGATGTCTTCATCATTGCTGGCTCCAAATTGTCGATAAGGGAAGCAGAAACATGCTAGCTTGGCTGAGTACTCTAACCAAGTTCGAGAGCGATACCAACCCAGCTAACACATGACGTTGCGGCAACGTTGCCAGTAGGTGCTCAGTTGGTAACCCGCGACGTTACCTTCTGGCAACGTCGTGGCAACGTTGTGGCAACGTTATAAAGGGAATGTTGCCAGTTGGTCCCATGGACAACGTTGCTACGACGTCGTACCTTGGTCGGCTGGTTACGTTATTTTTAGACCTGTGGGCAACGTTGCCGCGACGTCGTCCCTTGGTCGGCTGGTAACGTCATTTTTAGGTCCGTGGGCAACGTTGCCGCGACGTCGTACCTAGGTCGGCTGGTAACGTCATTTTGAGGTCCGTGGGCAACGTTGTCGCGACGTCGTACCTTGGTCGGCTGGTAACGTCATTTTTAGGTCCGTGGGCAACGTTGCCGCGACGTTGTACCTTGGTCGGCTGGTTACGTTATTTTTTGGTCCCATGGACAACGTTGCGGCAACGTCCTACCTTGGTCGGCTGGTAACGTCATTTTTAGGTCCGTGGGCAACGTTGCCGCGACATTGTACCTTGGTCGGTTGGATACATTCATTTTGGTACCATGGGTTAAGTTGCTCTTTGGTCGCAGGACAACGGATCTCGAGTGCAGTGGTTTATCATGGAGAGATCACACTGGATTGCTCTCAGACACTTTTGTAATTTAGCCATAGTCTACATGAATTTCAATCACACAATATTAAATGTAGCACCCAGCACGTATAAATGTAGACAATGTATGTAATTCATGTGCAGCTCAGCCCCAGCATGGTCATCAATTTTCTCATATGCAGGAACATAGCTTTAATAAATAAAAGACTGAATTTTGAATATAATTCTTATATTCTTAGCCTTAGGCCTATATTAAAATATAAGTATTTCATTCTATACATGTACAAAAGCAATCAATGTGTGATGTGTAACATGATTAAGCAAACATTCTTTGTCCAGCACACAAAAGCTGTATGACACACAATGCAAATCTGAGCTGCAATAATTTTGTAATACAAAATTGTTAAATGTGACCGAAAGGCAAGCGATTCTCAAGTTGTATATCCAAAGACATGAGTCATCACAGAATATTACAATTCTTCCTTAGCAAACCTAGGTTTGCTCAGTCTGCCCCAGAGCAACAACTTTGCGCATGCCCATTTCAACGCATCTCTGAAACTGGGATTTCAGAGAAGAGTTTGCAACTGAACGCATGGATTTCAACTGGAAATTAGCTACTTCAAAGGTGAGTTTCTTTACAGAAATACATTTTAATATATAAACATATTTTCTGAAATCGGATGGAGGATGCTATTACGTATAGGTTTGAAATTTAGGCTATTAAGCCTGGTTATCTGTTTCAGAACTTGGGTTGAATGCCCGAGGACCTTGGCTGAAAATGCACATGGGGTACGTTCGCAGAACCGGCTGCATTGGAGTGCTGTCATTCAAACCATGCTCGCCTTCACCCAGTTTAACTTTGCATTTAACACTGATGTGCATACACTGCTTTCTAGAGGCGGGATATCGTCACTTTGCCGTAACACAATTGAAATGCATGGTGAGAGATGTCGTTTATGGTCAATGCACGCTGTAAAGCAGCGTAAACTTATTTCAATAGCCCATTAATCTTCCGCGGGCCACATAAAATGACGCGGCGGGCCTTGAGTTTGTCTTTAATATAATATTATGTGACTGCACCTGCTGCACTCATCGTCTGACTAGTGACAGCTGGTAAGAGTGTCACACGTGTAATGAGAGGTGGGAGATAAACAACGACGATTTCTAACTTACAAAGACGCAACAAAGCAACGTGTTTTCGACAAAAAAACGCTTCTCCACCTACTGTTCTGGCGGTGAATTGTTTTCAGCACCCCCAGCCTTCGGAGAACCATAAAGGCAACAGAAATGCTAATTAATCCGTCCTATCCGGCGGCCCGCCCATCCGTAACGGAGTCGGAGTACCATACTGGCACCTTTTATCCTGCTCCCGACCAGGTTAGCTGTTCAGCATGTGTTAACATGGCGATCTACCCCGGTAACAAGTGATCCACTGTTGGGAAAATTTAAAATGTAACACATTTATCTGTATAAGAATGATTCTGTGTTCAGCATTCCTTGTGTTTAGAGAGAGGCCTACCCCCAAATCTGAACTTTGGGGAACACGAGGCATATGTAAACAAGGTGACCTGGGCTGACCACTCTCTTACTGGAGAGGCCATAAAATATGTCTGGCCTTATCTGTGTTGGGTGAATCATGTGGTCAAGCTTACAAGGGTCAAAAGGCACACACACTCAAACACGCACGCACACACGCCTGCGCCAGGTCTATGCAAGGAGCCAATGAAGAAGAGCAATGGAACATTTGCATGCCTTTGTCTTAGCCAATGACTGTAAAGAGCGGTTCTGCTTAAATAGCTAGCTAGCACAACATGCTAGCGGACAAACTTTGTAGCACAATGGCGTGTGATGCTTTTGTCTCCTTGTGGGCCGGCCGCAAGCAATAAAGCTTTCTTAAACTTGTTCATCGACTGACTGTGCAATGCTTGATAGATTAGTATTTCTGACACAATGGTCCTTCGAGCCGGATTCCAACATCCATTCCACCATCCAGAACCCAAGAACCAAGAATTAAAAATTGTGCAGACGTGCATGACGATGGAGAACCTCGCAGCAAATATGGCTGTTTAAAAAGAGGCCAATTTTTTTGGGGGGAGGGGATGGTGGAAAGGTGATGGAATTCTGGACTAGCTAAGAGGCTTTTGATGGACAAGGTAAGAATACATTGTATATATATAGTCAACT
Organism: Hypomesus nipponensis; assembly: GCF_054491055.1. NCBI lineage: Eukaryota > Metazoa > Chordata > Actinopteri > Osmeriformes > Osmeridae > Hypomesus > Hypomesus nipponensis. Next base: position 18,706,549 of record NC_140373.1, read on the forward strand.
TTGTTTTATTTTAGGCCTATGTTGAGAAAAATTCCATAGTGTAGTCGTTAAAGGTGCACTCTGGTCCCTATCAGCTATGATCTGGTTAAAGCCCAGTGCAGCGGGTAGGGCGTCATATTTACTGAGATCCGTGATCTGTGACGTATTAGGAGCAGAAAGATCGGTGAAGTAAATAGACTGTAGGTTTTGCTAAGAATATGGCGCCGGGAGATCCGGGAAACAGAATCAGTTACGGCCTGACCGACCAGAACTGAGATATTTGAAACATATCTGAGTTTGGTGGTAGTTAAATACCTAACCAAATGGAAAGATTATTGCTGATTTATGTGGGAATGCCATTGCAGTAAAACTGAGGGATGAAATACTCCGCTGTGAAGTTGTACACTAAAACTCTAAATGGATCCTGACCTGTAAATGTATATTGGTTGAATTTGACACATAATAACTGATTGCTATTGCTGATGAATTGGGAATTGTAATTTACACATGATAAAGGCGTTTGACATGCCATTAGAGAGTGGAGTTCTGCATTAGTGCGTTTATTGGTGCTGAGATGTAATTGTTTTGATAGATCTGGGTCTGGTGGTAGACACGTGCCTTACAAACGTGTTATTAAATCCTAGCCAAACGAACAGGTTGAGGCCTGGGCGACCAGGACTCAGATATGTGTGTGAACAAAAGATAGGACTTTTCAGTGTACAATGCAGAATTTGAACTCTCGATTTTTAAGTTAAAGTTAAATTAGACATGCAGTTCTATCACCTACATTTGCTTAATTCATATCCAGTTGTGAGATAGTGAAGACTAATCACAGAGTCATACTCGCTAAGATGTGGTGCCGGAGTCCGGGAAGCAGCGTTAGTAACCTATTTTACTAAGTTCTGTAGAATACCAGTGAAGCGGGTAGGCTGTCCACAGCCTGTGAGAAGGCTACAGGTAAAAGATATCTCCGTGCGCCCGTAAAAAAGATCCAGTCTGAAGGACTGAAGTGTATACAAGGGGAAATAATTAGCGATTGTTGTTAAGGCCTAATTTTTATGTTGTTATTAAAATAGTACTAAGAGTTGATAGAATTGTAAATATCGAGGTTCTATATAAATATAACCATGGTTACTTGTTTTAAAAGTTGTACAGTGGAAGTGTGAATTGCTTAGAAATATGGAAACCAAAATTCTGGTTCAATGGTGAAATTTAAGTTTGAATTCCGTTTTGGGGGTTAAAGAGTGAGGAGAATGTGGTAATTTGTCTCAAATGAATCACAAAGAGGGCTGACATGATTCTAGGAATTTGCCAGTCCGCTGCCTGTTGAATAATGTCAGAAAAAATTGCCAGAAAGACAGCGCTTGGATCGGAAAGATCAAGGCTGTGGTTTCGTGAGTGTCCAGAGAGACAGGAAAAATGGCAAAGGTATTTGTCATAGTTTACAGACAGATTCAACGGCGATGGCGGCGGGTACAGGCTAGTTAAGGAATTGCAGCTTGACATATGAGATCAAAGATGAGTAACCGCATGACGCATGCGCAGAGAAATTGAGAGATTGAAAAGACGCAAATTTAGAGAAATAGGCGAATTTTATATTAATTTGGTGATTTTTAAAACATGTTACGTGATAAGTATTTTGAAATATTTGCTAACAAGATTTTTGGTTGTTTGAGTACATTTTACATGAGTTTCAGAAATTCCGAGGAAAGGTGATCCCAGAAGGAAATTCTGCATAATTATGTGAGTATTAATGCTGAGAGATGTGTTCGTTAGATGAATTCGAAGTTTGGTGGTTAACAAATGCGTGATCAACATTTGTTGTAATTCCTAGCCAAACAGGGAGGTTTTTGAAACCTTTCCGACCAGAACTTGTATTTATAAGCGGCATATCTGTGTGAAGGTATTCAATAAGAAAGCAGAAATTACACCCCTGGTTAAAAAATTGGTTCTAATACCTACAATCAGAAGAGTTATAGAGCAAAATTAAGTGAATAGAAGATAAACGCCAACCATCTGTGTTGTTCAAAGAAAAAATAAGAAAAAAAAGGTTTTGCTTTGTTCCAGAGCGCGCTGTTTGTTTGATTCGAGTTTGAAGCGGGCACTGATGGAAACAGTAATAGATTTGAGTTATTAAAAATTAAGAGTAATTGAGAAAGTAACAAGAGTGTTGCATTAGATCATAATACAAACTATAAAATATTAAAATTAAATATTTTCATTTAGGGTTTTTGGTCCGCAAAATTGAGATTTGAAGAATTGTCCGTGCATTACGCATGCCGAGGGCACAATGGCTGGTAAATATACAGCGTATTCTGTATTACATGCTTTGATAAGACTTTTGAGAAGTTATAGAATAAGGTTTTGTTTTACGGGCTTATGTTACTCTTGTTAAATTGTGAATTTAAAGGTTTGAAAAGAAAAAGGGAGAATTTATATTTTCTTTTGTCTTAAGGGCATTGTTTGGTTGACGTGATTACGGAGTGTAATACTGGCATGAGTGACTTAGGTCTGGGAGCAGTTTTAACTGTCCGAACATTGATTTGGTGAAACAACATTATGATAACGATAGTTTAAAGCACATTGAAATGTGACTCAGAGAATTAGTAGAAGGCTAATTTTCAAATCAAACGGTGAGATTTAGCCAATAATGGCAACCTTGTGTGTTATGGGAAGTTTGTGTTCAGACAGGCAGGTTGTTTTTATTTGGCAAAGGAATGTTTTGTTCAAGGATTTGATTTAATTTGGAATTGTAACTTTATTATCTACATCTGATTTTAATAACCACGTGCACCACTAATATCCATTGACATGGAATCAATTGATGGCACTTTTTCATTTGGGTTATTTTGAATCTGTGTTTTTACAAATGTTTTATTTTGGTTTAAGGAAATTTAAGTAAAAAAAAAAGCGATTAGAAAGTTACATCAAAGATTGGTCTAAGAGGATCATGGAAGGTTATGAAATGAAACAAGAGAACGTTTTTTGGTTGTGAAGAGATTATTGGTTTAAACACTTTGATGTTCTGAAAAGGGAACTATTGCATATACTTTAGGTATATGGGAAAACATTTTAAGTCAAAATAGTCAAATCTAGGGTTTTTAAGAGTTTCGACAAAGGTATTGGATGCAGTTTGGTTATAAATGAGAAAGAGAAAATAACTCAAATATACTTTTATTTTGAGTTTGATTGTAATTTGGCTTTAAGTTGTATTTTGATGTTTTGTCAAGAGCATGACACAATGGTTGTGATAAACAGTTAGTCTGTGGTGAGATTGTATTAATGAATGGTATTAGTGCATAAGGAGGGTTATTATAACCTTTGTTCTGAACGAATTTAGGAAGACTCATTAAGTCTGATAAATTGTGGTTATGATGGTTCGTGCTAATTAGCTTGTTTTGGACTACAGCCAAAGCAGGTTATGAAGTTCTACCTATCTGACCTTTATAGAAAATATAGTTGGGAAAAAATGTTTGGTTAATAGCTACATTAAGAACATTATGTGGTTTATATTTTCATTTGAGAAACATACAGAATAAATTCTGGTTTGGGATGACAATGGTTTTTATCATATCTTTGACAAAAAGAGGTGTGATTTGGTTAAACAGAGAATCTAAAATGATATAGGTCTTAAACTTAACAGGTTTTAAAACAAAGAAAAGTTTTTGGAGTGAAAGAAATTAGACTAACAGTTGATTTTGTTTAAAAGGGAACAAAGAAACTTATTTCTAGACATAAGTAATAGGAGTTGAATATCAAATGATGAGGTATTGTCTTGTTATATATGTTTGCTCAACAATGGATAAATAGGGCAATGATCACTTGGAAAGATAAGAATTCTGAAGAACTTGTGTTGGTTCTACTAGGAGTAGTCCAAATTCCTGAAGAGGTGGATCAAAAAGTTAACCGATTTTATACAAAATGCTAACTAGAAAAGAGATATCTTCTGCTAAATCCTGTTCCAGGTGAAGCAGTAAACCAAAGCGTGGATGAGTTAAACCAGGAGATTGGGTATTGATTAAAGTTATTAAAAGAAAGAACTGGTCTAGCCCAGGTGGGGGGGACCATAACAGGTACTGCTCACCACACCAACTGCAGTCAAAATAGCAGAGGACGTCTTAGATGCATTTGTCACATTGTAAGAAAGTAAGGGACATTGATACAGGGACAGATTAGTTACGCACCAGTCTTGAGGCACAAGTCTGACTACAAAGGGGAGTCATTCTCTTAAAGAAAGGCGCGTCTCAACCTCAGTGAAGAAACCAACGGCCAACAGAGACATAGGGTGTAGACTAAATAGGCTAAAAAGATAGGAGACAGTAAGCAGGGAAAGGTAGAAAAGATCACCCATTTCCTTGTCCGTAGTATTGTGACATCCGTGGTACCATATTTAGCTTACTGTTGCTAATATTCATAATAGTCTTCCCTATACTATGGTTTGAAAAGGTGATTGCTCCTGTATGATGCTCCTAGTGGAAACAATAGGACAGATAAAGACAACACCGCTGAGACAAGCAAAACACACTAGTATTAAGAACTGGATTTACTGACAGAAAATTAGTGGTTGGAATGGATAATGTTTAAACTCGCAAAAAGGGAAGTCCAACTGTGTTGCATGCACCAAGCTAGACCTCAACTAGGCACAGTGCTATTCCGGCTGATTCAACAGATTACACAGGGTATAATGTGTGCTTCAACATTCTAACAATAGTTTTTTGTTTACTGAACAATGAAATAGCATCTCATTACTGTTCACTATGGTTAAAAGATGCAATGTTTTAACCTCAGTGACTATCTACAAGGAAAGATATTGATTATGAAGAATTTGTTTGCTCAACTAGAAGTTCATACTGATAACATTGATTTTATTTTTCTGGGAATGCTAAAGCATATGTGGCAGCAAAAGAAGCAGCCATACAAAATGTCTTAACATTAGGAAATGTGGATGAGACTGTCTTGAGAGATATGCAAAAAGTGTCACCAAACTGATGGGTTGTGTAAATTCACAGGAGGAACTTATGTTACTGCAGAATCTATTTCGTTATGGTATAATATTGAGCCATGAGTTTAATCATGTCTCAACAGGAGGGAGTGATAACGAAAGAGTGTTCACAGCATATGGATTTGCAAACTATTTAAGAAAAACTTTAAGAAAAAACTTTTTTAGCATACCCGATTTGAGTGAGAACAAGATATGCATGAACTTTATTGAGTTAAAGAAATGTAGTAAAGATTCAGGAATGGGCCGATGACGAGTCAGTTGCTTTCAACTGACCTCTGTGAGAATGTAATTTTAATTGCTGTGTAGTCTACTTCTTCTGAAATTCCAGACAGGAGAGAGATGCTGTCTCAATCCAGTGAGAGGTCCCTGACCTAAGGAGACTGGATTGTGGTGACGGATTTGACACGTTAAGTCCTGGAAAATGACCCAAGGTGAACAAGGTCATTCCTGGCTAGTTTCAGAGAGGATGGCATGGTACATGTGAGTCAAGCGTGCATTTTGTTTGAAGTCAAATTTAAGGAAAACTCTGCGCTGTGCCTATAGTACAGTGCGTTGAGGTTGCCGATTTGATCAACTACACTACATTTTCTATGAGAAGATTACACAATCATCATGCACACAATCATGGCATCCGTTTCAGCAAATTTGATTCTGAGAAACAAGGAGACGTAAAGATGTAACTGTTTCATTGATAACAATGCAAATGTTAAATAGATTTAGAAGTGAAGTTTTAATCTTGAGATAGGTTAGAAACCTTCCTGTGGAATGAAATTTAGGTACAAACACTCCTATCATGATACGTTCTACCAGTTACGTAAATATGTTCCAGTTGATTTGTTATGTTCCAGGGCAGAAGTTTGAATGTTTTGAGAACAGTTATAGTCTGTCGGAAGAGGTGATAACAATGCTGTTTCATTTGTGACTTGATGAAGTATTACTTGGGAATTGCATTAAAGCTTCATGTTTAGTTTTTGAGAAACTTGGTTCTACTACAGAAAATTTATATTAATTTGAAAAGAAACAGAAATTGACAACATGTAATGAGATTTCAGGATTTGTGCCAAAGTGATGTGTCTTATCATGCAAAGGTTGTAAAAGAGTTAGCAGCAGGCTGGAAAGAAATTCCTGTTGATCGTAAGTCCTGACTGCTCTGTAGGAGATCACCTTCGGGGGAGGGGGAGAAGCTTTTGCCACCTATAAAATGGAGATAAGGTTGACTGGGGGAGTACATTTGGAGACAAAATCTGGGGTGACTTAAGGGTTAAACAGGTTTTTGTTTGGGTAACTGAGGTTTATGACTCCCTGACCTGGAGAGAAATGCTTATCACCTAACCTGGAAAGGAAGAGCACAATCAGGGCTTGTCTTAGAAAAACCTGACTGACAGTGTACTGAATGTTTGATGGTTTTAGAGATGATCATGTTGACAACAAGTAGGCATGTTCTTATATCCTGATAATTTCTGTATTGATTTCTTTGTTGCAATCTTTGTTTCTATTTTGATTTTGTGTGAAGGAGATCTGAGATGACGTCCAGGTCTGTTGGTGAACGCAACAGACGTCAAATGATCACTGTTGAGTGATGACGGGTTTTTATCCCAATACCATGGGCTTTCGTCATGTCCAAGCATTCACACTACTAGACTATAATGCTGTGTAGTCTTATTGAATATTACAGATTTTAGATTTTTATGAATTATTTTGATTTTATGTATTTGTATTTTATTGACTGTGTGTAGGCGTGGTTTTGGAATAAGACATTTTATTCAGGATAAACAGGAGGGATATGTTGGGAAAATTGAAGATGTAACACATTTATCCTGTATAAGAATGATTCTGTGTTCAGCATTCCTTGTGTGTAGAGAGAGGCCTACCCCCAAATCTGAACTTTGGGGAACACGAGGCATATGTAAACAAGGTGACCTGGGCTGACCACTCTCTTACTGGAGAGGCCATAAAAGATGTCTGGCCTTATCTGTGTTGGGTGAATCATGTGGTCAAGCTTACAAGGGTCAAAAGGCACAAACACTCAAACACGCACGCACACACGCCTGCGCCAGGTCTATGCAAGGAGCCAATGAAGAAGAGCAATGGAACATTTGCATGCCTTTGTCTTAACCAATGACTGTAAAGAGCGGTTCTGCTTAAATAGCTAGCTAGCACAACATGCTAGCGGACAAACTTTGTAGCACAATGGCGTGTGATGTTTTTGTCTCCTTGTGGGCCGGCCACAAGCAATAAAGCTTTCTTAAACTTGTTCATCGACTGACTGTGCAATGCTTGATAGATTAGTATTTCTGACATCCCCCGTCGTAGTACAGAAAACCCTGGGTTGAACCTGAAGTTACCTCGCTAACGCCAAATCTTGATTTGTAGTACAGGCCCCAGGTCTCTGCTATTAGCCATAAACTGCAAATGTATGAGTGACAAATTGTGCTGTAATAATAAAAAGTAACAACTTTTTCATCGAGGGGCTTTGGTAGCTAGGCCTAGATGCAATGTGTTAAAACTTACACGATATGTATCTTCCATCCTATCTAGTGGCAATTTGAAAGACGCATCTATGAAATACTTAGATTTCTGCATTGTTTCAAAAGCTTTACATTAAATTTAGATGCAGTGCAGCAGTGGTTTTGCTCACAGCCATCCCCATACATTTGGTTATAATCTTGTATCTACTTATGAATCATGAATTGAGAACACTAAAACATACTAAAATATAGCTACTTTATCTCTTATTACACCATTTATTAATACAAACAGACAAAAGGAAACTTCTGTGTTTTTTTTTTATTCAGCGCCTTCAGCCAGGGATGCAGATCCTCAACTTTGGCTGGAGGTCGATGCAAAGTATGTCGGCCCACAACATATGCCAAGGGGGGGGGGGGGGGCAGTGTTTAATCAGAGGGGCACATTAAAAACGGAAACAAATTATATTTAAACATTCAATACTTTAATGCTTTACATTAAAATCATACTAAATGCTCTGGCTCTCCCTCTTCCAGCTCCTCAGCTCTCTCAATACCTTGATATGTTTCTCTAACTTTTTTATTTACTGGGGCAAAAAAGGCTGCAATGTCCCTTCCTCGGTTCATGATGACTACTAGAAGAAAAACGTGTTTTTTGTCAGCTCAGGGGGGCCACAGGGGGGGCCAGGGACATGTTTACAGGGGCACTGGCCCCTGTAGCCCCCCGTGTAGAAACGCCCCTGCCTCTTCTTTCCATGGTCCAAACAATGATAATACAGGGTCTGATTCCATTTTCTCCACCTGTTATGGCAGCCACAAACTGCAGTTGACATCTCTATTAGCCATAAATTAGTACCAGAGCCTGTTTAAGACACTCTCTTTTAGCACCGTTATAAAGTGGAAAGTATCTAAACCGGAAATGAGAATAAACGGATGTCCGTGCCCATCGTAACTTCCGGAATAAGGTCAATACTCGTGCATTGCTCTTGGTACCCAGAATGCCCTG